>NC_091289.1:71684680-72290097 GCF_032444005.1 Ranitomeya imitator | reverse complement strand
GGCAAGCATAGGCGTCTCAGTGAAGTTGACACAACCCGGAAACAGCTGACGGTGCTGAAACCAGGCTTGGCACGAGGGAGTACCTGTGACAAGAACACTGCCGAGAACCAGCTGGCGGTGCTGGAACCCGGATGCGTTGCCTTGCCTATTAAAGATTGTCTTCCTAGAGCCCCAACTAGCGGTGTTGGAGCAAAGGGTAAGCAGGGGGAGATGAGTGTAGGCCGAAGCCTGCACTGGAGGCAGCTTTGTGTCTGCGTTGCGTTTGCAGGACACTTTGCCGGCTACACACTGGGGGAACAGCTGGCGTTGCTGAACCCCACTAACACAATGGCGTGTGTTTTTATCTGTGCAGCTAGCACTTGCGGGCAAAAACTTGCGATGTTAGAGCCCGTGTTGAAGCAGGAGGAGGAGGAGAGGAGCAGAGTGTAGGCCGAAGCCTAGTTGAACCAATTTCAAAGGAAACCTTTAACCCCCCCCCTCAGGTGTTACAAAGTACAAGAGACACACCTTGTGCAGTATTAATGCTGCACAAGTGAAAGGTTGCTCTATTAATTTGTCTACTTGCACACGCTGAATGAAAGACATACACAATTTACCCCATTCTACAGTCAAACTGTAGTGGATGCGTGACTTGGTTTTTTGATGAGACGCAGCACAGGTGTCCAAAATAACGCCTTGGTGCTTGGCGCAGCTTCCTGAGCGTTGTTATTTGCTGTACAGGAGTCTGCGCTCTTGTGTTATCCCTTGGCAATGCCCTGTTAGCGCTGCCCATCTTATGACCTCATTTCATGTTGGCCGGTGCGGTTAACGATGGCCATAAATCCCAGACCCACAGTGTCTTTTCATAAAGCCACACTGCGGTGCTGGGATTCGTGACCTTGAGCAGTAAATATTTTGGCCGCTCACACACGTCCTTACACCTGCTTCAGACTGGGCGGCCTCTGCTGATCCCTTCTCGCATGCCGCGGCCATGAGGCTGCACAGTCTGAAGAAGGCGGAAGGAGATGAGTTAAGACAGGCGAAGATATGCACTGCTCGTGCCCATCAATCACACCCTCGCAGTCAAAATAATTAAGACAACGAGGAGCATTTTATTCAGGCAGGGCGGACGAACAGGCGCAAGTAGCCAACCAATGATGTCAGAAGACGGGAAGCGCTACCAAGGGGGGTGCTGCGTATCATTAGAAAGGAAAGTCACACCTCAGGGACAGTGGAATGGTCTCAAAGAGACACATTTTGTACGTGTTGAGTTCCACGTGGGCAAGGAGAAAACGTCAGCCACCTTGTACAAATGCAGCAGTACTGCTGTACAAGGTGGCTGTTATACATAGAAACACCTGGGGGTGGTGGCCAGGCTCCCTTCAATTTCAGTTCATGTGCCTGCGTGGCGTTTGCAGGTCACGTTGCAAGCTGCACAGCAGGGGAACAGCTGGCGGTGCTGAACCCCACTAACACATTGGCTGGTGTTTTTCTCTGTGCAGCTAGCATGTCCGGGCAGAAACTGGCGTTGTTTGAGCCCAGGGTCAGCAGGAGGAGGAGAGGAGCAAAGTGTAGGCCGAAGCCTGCACTGGTGGCAGCTTTTGTTCTGTTGTGCCAGCGTGGCTTGTGCTGGACACGTTGCCGACTACACAGCAGGGGAACAGCTGGCGGTGCTGAACCCCACTAACACATTGGCTGGTGTTTTTCTCTGTGCAGCTAGCATTTCCGGGCAAAAACTAGCGGTGTTTGAGCCCAGGGTCAGCAGGAGGAGTAGAGGAGCAGAGTTTTGGCCAAAGCCTAGTTGAACCAATTTCAAAGGTTACCTTTAACCCCCCCCTCAGGTGTTGCAAGGTACAAGAGCCACACCTTGAACAGCATTATTGATGCACAAGTCAAAGGTTGCTCTATTTAATTTTGCTCCTTGCACACGCTGAATTAAACACGTACACTATTTAGCCCATTATACTGTCAAACAGTAGTGGAGGCGTGACTACTAGTCTTTTTAAGGAGACGCAGCACAGGTGTACAAATTTACACCTAGGTGCTGTGCGCAGATTCCTTACCGTTGTTATTTGCAGTACAGGAAACTGCGCTCTTGTGTTATCCCTTGGCAATACCCTGTTAGTGCAGGCCGTCTCATGACCTCATTTCATGTTGGCCGGTGCGGTTAACGATGGCCATAAATCCCAGACCCACAGTGGCTTTTCCTAAAGTCACACTGCGGTGCTGGGATTCGTGGCCTTGTGCAGTAAATATGTTCGCCGCTCACACATGTCCTTACACCTGCTTCAGACTGGGCGGCCTCAGCTGATCCCTTATCGCATGCCGCGGCCATGAGGCCGCACAGTCAGAAGAAGGCGGAAGGAGGGGAGTGAAAACAGGGGAACATATGCACTGCTCGTGCCCATCAATCACACCCTCGCAGTCAAAATATATGAGACAACGGGGGGCGTTGTGTCGGGCAGGGGGGACGCACAGGCACAGCCAGCCAACCAATGATGTCAGGAGACGGGCAGCGCTAACAATGGGGGTGCTGCGTGTCATTAAAAAGGAAAGTCACACCTCAGGGACATTGTAATGGTCTGTAATGAGACACATTTTGTACTTGTTGAGTTCCACGTGTGCAAGGAGAAAAAGTCAGCCACCTTGTACAAATGCAGCAGTACTGCTGTACAAGGTGGCTGTTATACATAGAAACACCTGGGGGGGTGGGGGGCAGGCTCCCTTCAATTTCAGTTCATGTGCCTGCGTGGCGTTTGCAGGTCACGTTGCAAGCTACACAGCAGGGGAACAGCTGGCGTTGCTGAACCCCACTGACACATTGACTGGTGTTTTTCTCTGTGCAGATTGCATGTCCGGGCAAAAACTAGCGGTGTTAGAGCCCAGGGTCAGCAGGAGGAGGAGGAGAGGAGCAAAGTGTAGGCCGAAGCCTGCACTGGTGGCAGCTTTTGGTCGGTTGTGCCAGCGTGGCTTGTGCTGGACACGATGCCGGCTACACAGCGGGGGAACAGCTGGCGGTGCTGAACCACACTAACACATTGGCTGGTGTTTTTCTCTGTGCAGCTAGCATGTCCGGGCAGAAACTGGCGTTGTTTGAGCCCAGGGTCAGCAGGAGGAGGAGAGGAGCAAAGTGTAGGCCGAAGCCTGCACTGGTGGCAGCTTTTGTTCTGTTGTGCCAGCGTGGCTTGTGCTGGACACGTTGCCGACTACACAGCAGGGGAACAGCTGGCGGTGCTGAACCCCACTAACACATTGGCTGGTGTTTTTCTCTGTGCAGCTAGCATTTCCGGGCAAAAACTAGCGGTGTTTGAGCCCAGGGTCAGCAGGAGGAGTAGAGGAGCAGAGTGTAGGCCGAAGCCTAGTTGAACCAATTTCAAAGGTTACCTTTAACCCCCCCCTCAGGTGTTGCAAGGTACAAGAGCCACACCTTGAACAGCATTAATGATGCACAAGTCAAAGGTTGCTCTATTTAATTTTGCTCCTTGCACACGCTGAATTAAACACGTACACTATTTAGCCCATTATACTGTCAAACAGTTGTGGAGGCGTGACTTGTCTTTTTAACGAGACGCAGCACAGGTGTCAAAATTTGCACCTAGGTACTGGGCGCAGATTCCTGAGCGTTGTTATTTGCTGTACAGGAGTCTGCGCTCTTGTGTTATCCCTTGGCAATACCCTGTTAGTGCAGGCCGTCTCATGACCTCATTTCATGTTGGCCGGTGCGGTTAACGATGGCCATAAATCCCAGACCCACAGTGGCTTTTCCTAAAGTCACACTGCGGTGCTGGGATTCGTGGCCTTGTGCAGTAAATATGTTCGCCGCTCACACATGTCCTTACACCTGCTTCAGACTGGGCGGCCTCAGCTGATCCCTTATCGCATGCCGCGGCCATGAGGCCGCACAGTCAGAAGAAGGCGGAAGGAGGGGAGTGAAAACAGGGGAACATATGCACTGCTCGTGCCCATCAATCACACCCTCGCAGTCAAAATATATGAGACAACGGGGGGCGTTGTGTCGGGCAGGGGGGACGCACAGGCACAGCCAGCCAACCAATGATGTCAGGAGACGGGCAGCGCTAACAATGGGGGTGCTGCGTGTCATTACAAAGGAAAGTCACACCTCAGGGACATTGTAATGGTCTCTAATGAGACACATTTTGTACGTGTTGAGTTCCACGTGGGCAAGGAGAAAAAGTCAGCCACCTCGTACAAATGCAGCAGTACTGCTGTACAAGGTGGCTGATATACATAGAAACACCTGTGGGTGGGGGGCAGGCTCCCTTCAATTTCAGTTCATGTGCCTGCGTGGCGTTTGCAGGTCACGTTGCAAGCTACACAGCAGGGGAACAGCTGGCGTTGCTGAACCCCACTAACACATTGGCTGGTGTTTTTCTCTGTGCAGCTAGCATGTCCGGGCAGAAACTGGCGTTGTTTGAGCCCAGGGTCAGCAGGAGGAGGAGAGGAGCAAAGTGTAGGCCGAAGCCTGCACTGGTGGCAGCTTTTGGTCGGTTGTGCCAGCGTGGCTTGTGCTGGACACGATGCCGGCTACACAGCGGGGGAACAGCAGGCGGTGCTGAACCCCACTAACACATTGGCTGGTGTTTTTCTCTGTGCAGCTAGCATGTCCGGGCAGAAACTGGCGTTGTTTGAGCCCAGGGTCAGCAGGAGGAGGAGAGGAGCAAAGTGTAGGCCGAAGCCTGCACTGGTGGCAGCTTTTGGTCGGTTGTGCCAGCGTGGCTTGTGCTGGACACGTTGCCGACTACACAGCAGGGGAACAGCTGGCGGTGCTGAACCCCACTAACACATTGGCTGGTGTTTTTCTCTGTGCAGCTAGCATTTCCGGGCAAAAACTAGCGGTGTTTGAGCCCAGGGTCAGCAGGAGGAGTAGAGGAGCAGAGTGTAGGCCGAAGCCTAGTTGAACCAATTTCAAAGGTTACCTTTAACCCCCCCCTCAGGTGTTGCAAGGTACAAGAGCCACACCTTGTGCAGCATTAATGCTGCACAAGTAAAAGGTTGCTCTATTTGTTTTGCTCCTTGCACACGCTGACTAAAACACGTACACTATTTAGCCCATTATACTGTCAAACAGTTGTGGAGGCGTGACTTGTCTTTTTAACGAGACGCAGCACAGGTGTCAAAATTTGCACCTAGGTACTGGGCGCAGATTCCTGAGCGTTGTTATTTGCTGTACAGGAGTCTGCGCTATTGTGATCCCTTGGCCATGCGCTGTGAGCGCTTCCTGTCTTCTGACCTCATTTCATGTCGGCCGTTGCGGTTAGCGATGGACATGAATCCCAGACCCACAGTGTGTTTTCAAAAAATCACACTGCGGTGCTGGGATTCGTGCCCTGGTGCACTAAATATGTTTGCCGCTCACACATGTCCTTACACCTGCTTCAGACTGGGCGGCCTCATCTGATCCCTTATCGCCTGCCGCGGCCATGAGGACACCCAGTCTGAAGAAGGCGGAAGGAGATGAGTGAACACAGGCAAACATATGCACTGCACATGCCCATCAATCACACCCTCGCTGTCCAAAAAAATAAGACACCGAGGGCCGTTGTTTCGAGCAGGGGAGATGCACAGGCGCAGCCAGCTAACCAATGATGTCAAAAGACGGGCAGCGCTAACAAGGGTGGTGCTGCGTGTCATTACAAAGGAAAGTCACACCTCAGGGACATTGTAATGGTCTCTAATGAGACACATTTTGTACGTGTTGAGTTCCACGTGGGCAAGGAGAAAAAGTCAGCCACCTCGTACAAATGCAGCAGTACTGCTGTACAAGGTGGCTGATATACATAGAAACACCTGTGGGTGGGGGGCAGGCTCCCTTCAATTTCAGTTCATGTGCCTGCGTGGCGTTTGCAGGTCACGTTGCAAGCTACACAGCAGGGGAACAGCTGGCGTTGCTGAACCCCACTGACACATTGACTGGTGTTTTTCTCTGTGCAGATTGCATGTCCGGGCAAAAACTAGCGGTGTTAGAGCCCAGGGTCAGCAGGAGGAGGAGGAGAGGAGCAAAGTGTAGGCCGAAGCCTGCACTGGTGGCAGCTTTTGGTCGGTTGTGCCAGCGTGGCTTGTGCTGGACACGATGCCGGCTACACAGCGGGGGAACAGCAGGCGGTGCTGAACCCCACTAACACATTGGCTGGTGTTTTTCTCTGTGCAGCTAGCATGTCCGGGCAGAAACTGGCGTTGTTTGAGCCCAGGGTCAGCAGGAGGAGGAGAGGAGCAAAGTGTAGGCCGAAGCCTGCACTGGTGGCAGCTTTTGGTCGGTTGTGCCAGCGTGGCTTGTGCTGGACACGTTGCCGACTACACAGCAGGGGAACAGCTGGCGGTGCTGAACCCCACTAACACATTGGCTGGTGTTTTTCTCTGTGCAGCTAGCATTTCCGGGCAAAAACTAGCGGTGTTTGAGCCCAGGGTCAGCAGGAGGAGTAGAGGAGCAGAGTGTAGGCCGAAGCCTAGTTGAACCAATTTCAAAGGTTACCTTTAACCCCCCCCTCAGGTGTTGCAAGGTACAAGAGCCACACCTTGTGCAGCATTAATGCTGCACAAGTAAAAGGTTGCTCTATTTGTTTTGCTCCTTGCACACGCTGACTAAAACACGTACACTATTTAGCCCATTATACTGTCAAACAATTGTGGAGGCGTGACTTGTCTTTTTAACGAGACGCAGCACAGGTGTCAAAATTTGCACCTAGGTACTGGGCGCAGATTCCTGAGCGTTGTTATTTGCTGTACAGGAGTCTGCGCTATTGTGATCCCTTGGCCATGCGCTGTGAGCGCTTCCTGTCTTCTGACCTCATTTCATGTCGGCCGTTGCGGTTAGCGATGGACATGAATCCCAGACCCACAGTGTGTTTTCAAAAAATCACACTGCGTGGCTGGGATTCGTGGCCTTGTGCAGTAAATAGGTTTGCCGCTTACACATGTCCTTACACCTGCTCCAGACTGGGCGGCCTCAGCTGATCCCTTATCGCCTACCACGGCCAGGAGGCCGCACAGTCTGAAGAAGGCGGAAGGAGATGAGTTAAGACAGGCGAACATATGCACTGCTCGTGCCCATAAACCACACCCTCGCTGACAAAATAAATATGACAACGAGGGGCGTTGTTTCTAGCAGGGCGGATGCACAGGCGCAGCCAGCTAACCATGATGACAAAAGACGGGAAACGCTACCAAGGGGGGTGCTGCGTATCATTACAAAGGAAAGTCACACCTCAGGGACAGTGGAATGGTCTCAATGAGACACATTTTGTACGTGTTGAGTTCCACGTGGGCAAGGAGAAAAAGTCAGCCACCTTGTACAAATGCAGCAGTACTGCTGTACTAGGTGGCTGTTATACATAGAAACACCTGGGGGGGTGGGGCCAGGTTCCCTTTTAATTTCAGTTCCTGTGCCTGCATGGCGTTTGCAGGTCACGTTGCCGGCTACACAGCAGGGGAACAGCTGGCGTTGCTGAACCCCACTAACACATTGGCTGGTGTTTTTCTCTGTGCAGCTAGCACTTTCGGGCAAAAACTAGCGGTGTTTGAGCCCAGGGTCAGCAGGAGGAGGAGAGGAGCAGAGTGTAGGCCGAAGCCTGCACTGGTGGCAGCTTTTGTTCTGTTGTGCCAGCGTGGCTTGTGCTGGACACGTTGCCGACTACACAGCAGGGGAACAGCTGGCGGTGCTGAACCCCACTGACACATCACCTAGTGTTTTTTTCTGTGTAGACAACACTTCCAGGTGGCAACTGACAGTGTTGAAACCCAGGGAATCAAAGAGGAGCAGAGTGTAGGCCGAAGCCTGCAGTGGAGCAAGTTGAAAGGGAACCTTTAACCCCCCCCCCCAGGCATTTGTTGCTGAAAGAGCCATCTTGTACAGCAGTAATACTGCACATGGAAAATGGTGGCTCCGAAAATTATGCTCCTTGCAAACGCTGAAGTACACACTCATATAATGTGTCCCCTCACACCGTCAAACCATCCCGGAAGTGGGACTTTCCTTTGTAATGTGACACAGCACAGCCGTCATTCCAACCCCCTTGGTGCCGGGCACCACCTCCTCAACGTTGTTTGGTTCTGTCACGGAGCCCGCACTGTAATGTTATCCCTTGGCCATGCACAGTTAGCGGTGCCCGTCTTCTGACATCATGTAGGTGTCAGGCTGGCAGTGCCTGTGCGTCCAAGCTGCCCGAGATCCAACCTTGCAGTGTCATCTAATGTAGTCCCACTGCGGGCCAGGGATCCATGGGCATGCGCAGTGCATATCATCGCCTCTCACTCACCTCCTTCCTGCTTCTTCAGACTGTGCGGCGTCACGGCCGTGGCATGCTATTAGGGATCAGCTGACGCCGCCTAGTCTGAAGAAGCGTGAAGAAGGGGAGTGAGAGGCTAGTATATGCACTGCGCATGGCCATGGATACCAGGCCCACTGTGGGATCACATTAGACGACACTGCGAGGTGTGATTTCGGGCAGCGTGGACGCACAGGCGCAGCCAGGACGACAACAAATGATGTCAGAGGACGGGCAGCGCAAACTGTGCATGGCCAAGGGATAACATAACAGCGCAGGGTCCATGACGGAATCAAACAACGCTAAGGAGGCAGCGCACGGTGCCAAGGGGGTAGCAATGACGGCTGTGCTGCGTCACATTACAAAGGAAAGTCCCACCTCCGGGACGGTTGGACGGTGTGAGGGGACACATTACATGAGTGTGTAGTTCAGCGTTTGCAAGGAGCATAATTTCAAGAGCGACCTTTCCCTTGTGCAGTATTAGTGCTGCACATGGTGGCTCTTTCAGTAACAAACGCCTAGGGGGGGGGGGGGGACAGGTCCCCTTACATTTTAGTTGTGCCAGCGTGGCGGTCGCATGACACGTTGCCGGATACACAGCTGGGGATCAGCTGACGTTACTGAACCCCAATAACAGAGGAGCGACTGTTGACTGTGCACACAGCACTTCCAGGCACCAACTGGCGGTGTTAGAGCCCAGGGACAGCAGGAGGAGCAGATTGGAGGTATTGCCGCACACACAGCTGGGGATCAGCTGACGTTACTGAACCCCAATAACAGAGGAGCGACTGTTGACTGTGCACACAGCACTTCCAGGCACCAACTGGCGGTGTTAGAGCCCAGGGACAGCAGGAGGAGCAGATTGGAGGTATTGCCGCACACACAGCTGGGGATCAGCTGACGTTACTGAACCCCAATAACAGAGGAGCGACTGTTGACTGTGCACACAGCACTTCCAGGCACCAACTGGCGGTGTTAGAGCCCAGGGACAGCAGGAGGAGCAGATTGGAGGTATTGCCGCACACACAGCTGGGGATCAGCTGACGTTACTGAACCCCAATAACAGAGGAGCGACTGTTGACTGTGCACACAGCACTTCCAGGCACCAACTGGCGGTGTTAGAGCCCAGGGACAGCAGGAGGAGCAGAATGGAGGTATTGCCGCACACACAGCTGGGGATCAGCTGACGTTACTGAACCCCAATAACAGAGGAGCGACTGTTGACTGTGCACACAGCACTTCCAGGCACCAACTGGCGGTGTTAGAGCCCAGGGACAGCAGGAGGAGCAGAGGAACAGAGTGTAGGCCGAAGCCTGATTGGAGCAAGTTGAAAGGAAACCTTTAACCCCCCCCCCCAAGACGTTTGTAGCTGAAAGAGCCATGTTGTGCAGCACTAAGGATGCAAAAGGAAAAGGTTGCTCTTTTAATTATGCTCCTTGCAAACACCGAAGTAAACACTAAAAATGTGTCCCTTTATACCGTTAAACCGTTCCGGAGGTGCGAATTTCCTTCGTAATGGGACACAGCACAGCTGTCATTCCTATCCCCTTGATGCCGTGCGCTGCCTCCTCAGCGTTGTTTTAAGCTGCCACGGAGCCTGCGCTGTTCTGTTAGCCCTTGGCCATGCCCAATTAGCGCTGCCTGTCTTCTGACATAATTTGGTGTCAGGCTGTCAGTGCCTGTGCGTCCACGCTGCTCCAGATCCCACCTCGCAGTCTCATCTAACGTAATCCCACTGCGGGCCTTGGAACCATGGGCATGCACAGTGCATAACCTCGACTCTCACTCCCCTCCTTCCCTCTTCTTCAGACTGTGCGGTGTCACGGCCGTGGCATGCTAGGGATCAGCTGACGGCGCACAGTCTAAAGAAGGCGGAGGGAAATGAGCGAGAGCCCGAGGGGAAGATATGCACTGCGCATGCCCATGGATCCCAGGCCCGCAGTGTGACTCAATCAGAAGACACTGCGAGGCGGGATCTCGGGCACCGCGGCCGCACAGGCGCAGCCAGCCTGACACCAAATTATGTCAGATTACAGGCAGCGCAAATAGGGCATGCCCAAGGGATAACAGAACAGCGCAGGCTCCGTGACAGCTTAAAACAACGCTGAGGAGGCAGCGCATGGCACCAAGGGGGTAGGAATGACGGCTGTGCTGCGTCACATTACGAAGGAAAGTCCCAGCTCCGGGACGGTATAACGGTATCAGTGAACACATTTTATAAGTGTTAAGTTCTGCGTGTGCAAAGAGCTAAAAAAAAAGAGCTACCTTTTCCTTGTGCAGCATTACTGCTGCACAAGATGGCTCTTTCAGTAACAAACGACGGGGGGGGGGGGGGGGGACAGGTTCCCTTACATTTAGGTTGTTGTGCCAGCGTGGCGGTCGCAGGACACATTGCCGGCTACACAGCTGGGGATCAGCTGACGTTACTGAAACCCAATAACACTGGGTCGTATGTTTTTACTGTGCAGCCTGCACTTCTGAGCCGCAACTGGCGGTGTTGGAGCCCAGGAATAGCAGTTCAGGTGGTAGAAAGATGAACACAGCAGGAGACCTGGATGACACCCAATTACTTAATCAGGCAGAGGAGTGGCAAATTCCTGCGAGATCCAGGCCTGGTTCATTTTCAGGAAAGTAAGCCGGTCAACGTTATCGGAGGATAGTCGCATGCGACGGTCTGTTAGTACACCACCTGCGGCACTAAAGACACGTTCCGATAAGACACTAGCCGCAGGGCAAGCCAGCACCTCCAATGCATACTGGCTTAGCTCTGGCCATGTATCCAGCTTAGAGACCCAAAACTTGAACGGGGAAGAGCCGTCTGGGAGTACAGTAAGAGGGCAAGCCATGTAGTCTGTCACCATCTGACGGAACCGTTGCCTCCTGCTGACTGGAGCCGCCGGTGATGGTGTAGACATTTGGGGCGGGCACACAAAAGTGTGCCAGAGTTGTGCCATACTGGGCTTGCCTTGGGCAGAGGCACTGCTTCTGCTCCCTCTTTGGGCAGAGCCTCCCCCACTGCCTCGACGCACTGAGCTGCTTTGTAAAGCACTAGCAGCACTCCTCTCAGTTGGACAGGAGAAGATGATGGAATTCACCAGTGTGTCGTGGTACTCCCGCAATTTACGCTCCCGGGTCAACGCAGGGATGAGGTTTTGGACGTTGTCCCGGTAGCGAGGATCGAGGAGGGTGAACACCCAATAATCAGGCATGTTGAGAATGTGGTCGATGCGGCGGTCGTTTCTCAGGCACTGCAGCATGAAATCCACCATGTGCTGCAGAGTGCCAACCGGCCCAGAAACGCTGTCCCCTGCTTGAGACATGATCTCTGCCCGCTCGTCATCACCCCACCCTCGCTGTACACACTGACCACTGGACAATTGTGTCGCTCCCTCCTCTGGACGGAGCTCTTCCTCCTCCATTGACTCCTCCTCATCCTCCTCACAAATTGGCCCCTGCGTACCCCTTTGTGAGGAACCACGTGGCGCTGACTCTCCAGAAGCTGATGGAAAAGGTGACTCCTCATCCTCCACCTCTTCCACCACATCATCCCTTAACCCTTGCAAAGTTTGCTGAAGCAGGCAGATAAGGGGGACAGTCATGCTGACTAGTGCATCATCTGCACTTGCCATCCGCGTGGAATAATCAAAAGGACGCAAAACCTGGCAGACGTCCTTCATAGTGGCCCACTCTGTGGTTGTGAAGTCTGATCGGCGCTGACTGCGACTTCTTTGCGCCTGATGCAGCTGGTACTCCATAACTGCTTGCTGCTGCTCACACAACCGCTCCAACATATGTAACGTGGAATTCCACCGGGTAGGTAGGTCACATATGATGCGGTGTTCCGGAAGGCGGAATCGGCGCTGCAGAGCAGCAATGCGGGATCTGGCCAAGCTGGAACGCCGCAAGTGAGCACACTCTAGGCGGACCTTGTGCAGCAGGGCATCAAGATCCGGATAGTCCCTCAGAAAACTCTGCACAACCAAATTGAGCACATGTGCCAGACATGGGATGTGAGTGAGGTTGCCAAGGGCCAAAGCTGCCACCAGATTTCGGCCATTGTCACACACTACCATGCCTGGCTGGAGATTCGCTGGCAGTAACCACACATCGCTCTCCTGCTTTATAGCATTCCAGAGCTCCTGCGCTGTGTGGCTTCGATGCCCCAATGAAACTAGTTTCAAGACGGCCTGCTGACGTTTGGCCACGGCTGTGCTCATGTCGGTCATAGGTAAACGTTCACGGGTCCATGTGGGGGTGGACTGTGACGGATCCTGCAGAGAGGAATCAGAGGAACTGGTGTAAGAGGAGGAGTCGATGCGTACAGACTGGATTCCTGCAATCCTTGGAGTGGGCAGGACACGTCCTGCGCCACTCGCACGATCTGTACCTGGCTCAACAACATTAACCCAATGGGCAGTGAGGGAAACATATCGCCCCTGTCCATGCTGACTGGTCCACGCATCGGTGGTGAGGTGGACCTTGCTACTGACGGCGTTCAGTAGCGCATGTTTTATGTTTGCCTCAACATGCCTGTGCAGGGCAGGGACAGCCTGCCTGCTGAAGTAAAAGCGGCTGGGCACCTTGTACTGTGGGACTGCCAATGCCATCAAGTCACGGAAGCTGTCAGTCTCCACCAGCCTGAACGAGAGCATTTCCAGGGACAACAGTTTGGCAATGCCTGCATTCAGAGCCTGTGCTCGGGGGTGGTTGGCCGAGAATGCCCGCCTTTTCTCCCATGCCTGTACTACCGATGGCTGTAGAGTAGACTGGGAGTGTGAGGATGACTGGGAAGGTGGTGCTGTGGGTGGAATTACACAAGGTCTCTGGGAGGAAGCCAAACCAGCTGTGCGTGAGCTGGAGGAAGAGGCAACACGAGCTGAAGAGGTGGTAGCTGCCGCTGTTGGTTGGCCTACATCTTCAGTGTGTTTCTGTAACTCCACCGCGTGCCTGGTCCGCACATGTTTCCACATATTTGTGGTATTGAGGTTGCTGACATTTTTCCCTCTTTTTACTTTATGATGACACAGCTTGCATTTGACAAAACAAATGTCATCTGCAACTGTGTCAAAAAAGGACCAGGCACTGCAAGTCTTGGGAGCGCCCTTTTTGGCTTTGGAAAGAGACAGGCTCCTAACGGGTGCCAAAGTGGAGGCTACAGGCTCCGCAGTCTTCCCCCTCCCTCTCCCTCTTTGGCCCGTAAGAGGAAGCTCTTCCTCTGAGCTGCTCCCACCACCTTCCTGTTCCTCACGCCACGATGGGTCAAGGACCTCATCATCTCCACTACCCTCTGCCACCAACTGCTCCTCCTGGGTAGTCTCAGCAGCACAGTACGCACGAGAAAGCGGCACCTGAGTTTCATCATCAGATGCGTACTGCGCTGTGGTCACCGGAGGCACTGGCCCACCTGCCTCTTCAGAGTCAGAGAGAAAAAGGTGTTGGGCATCACTGCACACTGCCTCTTCTTCCATTTCTCCAATGCTGCTTGGCTGGCCCCCTGTTTCCAAGCCAAGAGATTCAGAGAACAGAAGTAGAGACGGCTCCTGTCCTGGGCTCTCTGACTGCCTGGCCAATTTGGCAGGTGGTGAAGAGACAGATGGCTGCTCTCCAGTGCTCTGTGCCTGAGAGGATGTGGCACTAACTGAAGTCGATGCCGAGGCGTTAGCTGCCATCCACCCGACAACGGCTTCAATTTGGTCTTCACGCAGCAGCGGTGCACGGCGCTCTCCGACAAAGCTGCGCATGAAGGACTGTTCCCTGCTGAAACTGAGTGACGACGAGTCACCGGCGCCCGCAGCAGGCACAGAATCACCACGTCCTCTCCCTGCTCCTCTCCCTGCTCCGCGCCCACGCCCACGTGCCTTACTCCCTGCCCTCTTCATCTTGGTTGACAGATAAAGATAAGCAGAAAAGTACTAAGGCCTTAGTGTGCTTATTCCTGTAATGCTCCTCCTAACAGGTGTAAGAAACACTAATGTTGTAAATTGTGGACTAAACTTTATTATTTTTCAAATGTGGCCTACACAAGTGTTAAGTTGTGTTTGGTGAACTTAACTTTTTTTGGTGCAGATCGGGCTACAGAGCTAGTTTAAATCACACGGAGAGCGTGCAGACAGCCGTAAACGGCGCTGCAAGGCCAAAAAACCCTCCTCTCGGTTATCCTATATAGTGTTTTTCCACTATTTAGCTGGATACGAGTGGAAAGACACTAATAGGAATTTTTTTTTTCAAATTTTAAACTGGCTGCACTATTTGAAAAAAAGGAAATTGTTTTTCAAGGTATGAGGCAGTAACGCACCCTGAGCTGAATCCAACCGGCTATGGCTGCACACAGACTACAGGGCGAGCTGCGCTCACACAGAGACCGTGCAGACAGCCGTAAACGGCGCTGCAAGGCCAAAAAACCCTCCTCTAGGTTATCCTATATAGTGTTTTTCCACTATTTAGCTGGATACGAGTGGAAAGACACTAATAGGAATTTTTTTTTTCAAATTTTAAACAGGCTGCACTATTTGAAAAAAAGGAAAATTTTTCTCAAGGTATGAGCCAGTAACGAACCCTGAGCTGAATCCAACCGGCTATGGCTGCACACAGACTACAGGGCGAGCTGGGCTCACACGGAGACCGTGCAGACAGCCGTAAACGGCGCTGCAAGGCCAAAAAACCCTCCTCTAGGTTATCCTATATAGTGTTTTTCCACTATTTAGCTGGATACGAGTGGAAAGACACTAATAGGAATTTTTTTTTTCAGATTTTAAACAGGCTGCACTATTTGAAAAAAAGGAAAATTTTTCTCAAGGTATGAGCCAGTAACGAACCCTGAGCTGAATCCAACCGGCTATGGCTGCACACAGACTACAGGGCGAGCTGGGCTCACACGGAGACCGTGCAGACAGCCGTAAACGGCGCTGCAAGGCCAAAAAACCCTCCTCTAGGTTATCCTATATAGTGTTTTTCCACTATTTAGCTGGATACGAGTGGAAAGACACTAATAGGAATTTTTTTTTTCAAATTTTAAACAGGCTGCACTATTTGAAAAAAAGGAAAATTTTTCTCAAGGTATGAGCCAGTAACGAACCCTGAGCTGAATCCAACCGGCTATGGCTGCACACAGACTACAGGGCGAGCTGGGCTCACACGGAGACCGTGCAGACAGCCGTAAACGGCGCTGCAAGGCCCAAAAACCCCCCTCTAGGTTATCCTATGTAGTGTTTTTCCACAATAGAGCTGGAGACTGGTGGAAAAACACTAATAGGAAATTTGAGAAAAAATGTGCAGCAGGCTGCACTAAGAGCAAAAAAGAACAACTGTGTGAGGCAGTGTGAACCCCCCCTGAGCTGAATACAACCGGGTATATGGCTGCACACAGACTACAGAGTGAGCTGCACACACACACACACACACAGACCTTGCAGAACGCTGTTAAAACAGCGCTGCAAGGCAAGAGCAAGGTGAACAGTGAAGAACACACAGCGTTTTGCTAAATTAGCCTTTGGAAAGGAAAATAAAGCAATTAGCTAGCTCGACTGGCCCTCAGTTAGAACACAGCGTCCTGTCCCTAACTGAAATCACAGCAGAGTGAGCGCAAAATGGCGGCAGCGCTTTTTTATAGTGCAGAGTGACATCATTTCAGCAGCCAATCCCAGCCTTGCCAGTACTTACATGCCCACCATGCTAAACAGGATGTGCCCACACTTTCATTCATTCCTCATTGGCTGCTGCGTTCAATTTGAATTCTGGGAACTTCCGATTCCGGTATCCGATACGCGGGAAGTATCGGAATTCAGTATCGGAATTCCGATACCGCAAATATCGGCCGATACCCGATACTTGCGGTATCGGAATGCTCAACACTACACACCAGGACAGTCCGAAGACTCAACCTGTCCTGAAGAGAAACGAGGATGGAACCCAGAATTGCAGAAAAATGGAGAGACCAAGGTAGCCGAGCTGGCCCGATTATTAAGGGCGAACTCAGCCAACGGCAAAAATGACACCCAATCATCCTGGTCAGCGGAAACAAAACATCTCAGATATGTTTCCAAGGTCTGATTGGTTCGTTCGGTCTGGCCATTAGTCTGAGGATGGAAGGCCGAGGAGAAAGATAGGTCAATGCCCATCCTACCACAAAAGGCTCGCCAGAACCTCGAGACAAACTGGGAACCTCTGTCAGAAACAATATTCTCAGGAATGCCATGTAAACGAACCACATGCTGGAAGAACAAAGGCACCAAATCAGAGGAGGAAGGCAATTTAACCAAGGGCACCAGATGGACCATTTTAGAAAAGCGATCACAGACCACCCAAATGACCGACATTTTTTGAGAAACGGGAAGGTCAGAAATGAAATCCATCGAAATATGTGTCCAAGGCCTCTTCGGGACCGGCAAGGGCAAAAGCAACCCACTGGCATGTGAACAGCAGGGCTTAGCCCTAGCACAAATTCCACAGGACTGCACAAAAGCACGCACATCCCGCGACAGAGATGGCCACCAGAAGGATCTAGCAACCAACTCCCTGGTACCAAAGATTCCTGGATGACCGGCCAGCACCGAACAATGAAGTTCAGAGATAACTTTACTAGTCCACCTATCAGGGACGAACAGTTTCTCGGCCGGACAACGATCAGGTTTATTAGCCTGAAATTTCTGCAACACTCTCCGCAAATCAGGGGAGATGGCAGACACAATGACTCCTTCCTTGAGGATACTCGCCGGCTCAGATAACCCCGGAGAGTCGGGCACAAAACTCCTAGACAGAGCATCCGCCTTCACATTTTTAGAGCCCGGAAGGTATGAAATCACAAAATCAAAACGAGCAAAAAATAACGACCAACGGGCCTGTCTAGGATTCAAGCGCTTGGCAGACTCAAGATAAGTAAGGTTCTTATGATCAGTCAAAACCACCACGCGATGCTTAGCACCCTCAAGCCAATGACGCCACTCCTCGAATGCCCACTTCATGGCCAGCAACTCTCGGTTGCCCACATCATAATTACGCTCAGCAGCAGAAAATTTCCTGGAAAAGAAAGCACATGGTTTGAACACTGAGCAACCAGAACCTCTCTGTGACAAAACCGCCCCTGCACCAATCTCAGAAGCATCAACCTCGACCTGGAACGGAAGAGAAACATCAGGTTGACACAACACAGGGGCACAGCAAAAACGACGCTTCAACTCCTGAAAAGCTTCCACGGCAGCAGAAGACCAATTAACCAAATCAGCACCCTTCTTGGTCAAATCGGTCAATGGTCTGGCAATGCTAGAAAAATTACAGATGAAGCGACGATAAAAATTAGCAAAGCCCAGGAATTTCTGCAGACTTTTTAGAGATGTCGGCTGAGTCCAATCCTGGATGGCCTGAACCTTAACCGGATCCATCTCGATAGTAGAAGGGGAAAAGATGAACCCCAAAAATGAAACTTTCTGCACACCGAAGAGACACTTTGATCCCTTCACGAACAAGGAATTAGCACGCAGTACCTGGAAAACCATTCTGACTTGCTTCACATGAGACTCCCAATCATCTGAGAAGATCAAAATGTCATCCAAGTAAACAATCAAGAATTTATCCAGATACTCACGGAAAATGTCATGCATAAAAGACTGAAAAACAGATGGAGCATTGGCAAGTCCGAACGGCATCACCAGATACTCAAAATGACCCTCGGGCGTATTAAATGCCGTTTTCCATTCATCTCCCTGCCTGATTCTCACCAGATTATACGCACCACGAAGATCAATCTTAGTAAACCAACTAGCCCCCTTAATCCGAGCAAACAAGTCAGAAATCAATGGCAAGGGATACTGAAACTTAACAGTGATCTTATTAAGAAGGCGGTAATCAATACACGGTCTTAGCGAACCATCCTTCTTGGCTACAAAAAAGAACCCTGCTCCCAATGGTGACGACGATGGGCGAATATGTCCCTTCTCCAGGGACTCCTTCACATAACTGCGCATAGCGGTGTGTTCAGGTACGGACAAATTAAATAAACGACCCTTAGGGAATTTACTACCAGGAATCAAATCGATAGCACAATCACAATTCCTATGCGGAGGTAGGGCATCAGACTTGGACTCTTCAAATACATCCTGAAAGTCCGACAAGAACTCTGGGATGTCAGAAGGAATGGATGACGAAATAGACAAAAATGGAACATCACCATGTACTCCCTGACAACCCCAGCTGGTTACCGACATAGAGTTCCAATCCAATACTGGATTATGGGTTTGTAGCCATGGCAACCCCAACACGACCACATCATGCAAATTATGCAGTACCAGAAAGCGAATAACTTCCTGATGTGCAGGAGCAATGCACATGGTCAGCTGGGCCCAGTACTGAGGCTTATTCTTGGCCAAAGGTGTAGCATCAATTCCTCTCAACGGAATAGGACACCGCAAAGGCTCCAAGAAAAATCCACAACGTTTAGCATAATCCAAATCCATCAGATTCAGGGCAGCGCCTGAATCCACAAACGCCATGACAGAATACGATGACAAAGAGCACATTAAGGTAATGGACAAAAGGAATTTGGACTGTACAGTACCAATAACGGCAGAGCTATCGAACCGCCTAGTGCGTTTAGGACAATTAGAAATAGCATGAGTAGAATCACCACAATAGAAACACAGTCTGTTCAGACGTCTGTGTTCTTGCCGTTCTACTTTAGTCATAGTCCTGTTGCACTGCATAGGCTCAGGTTTACTCTCAGACAATACCGCCAGATGGTGCACAGATTTACGCTCGCGCAAGCGACGACCGATCTGAATGGCCAAGGACATAGACTCATTCAAACCAGCAGGCATAGGAAATCCCACCATTACATCCTTAAGAGCTTCAGAGAGACCCTTTCTGAACAAAGCCGCTAGTGCAGATTCATTCCACAGAGTGAGTACTGACCATTTCCTAAATTTCTGACAATATACTTCTACATCATCCTGACCCTGGCATAAAGCCAGCAGATTTTTCTCAGCCTGATCCACTGAATTAGGCTCATCGTAAAGCAATCCCAGCGCCTGGAAAAATGCATCAACATTACTCAATGCAGAATCTCCTGGTGCAAGAGAAAACGCCCAGTCCTGTGGGTCGCCGCGCAAAAAAGAAATAATAATCAAAACCTGTTGAATAGGATTACCAGAAGAATGAGGTTTCAAGGCCAAAAATAGCTTACAATTATTTCTGAAGCTCAGGAACTTAGTTCTGTCACCAAAAAACAAATCAGGAATCGGAATTCTTGGTTCTAGCATCGATTTCTGATCAATAGTATCTTGAATCTTTTGTACATTTACAACGAGATTATCCATTGAGGAGCACAGAGCCTGAATATCCATGTCCACAGCTGTGTCCTGAAGCACTCTAATGTCTAGGGGAAAAAAAAGACTGAGGACAGAGCTAAGAAAAAAAAATGCTGTCAGGATTTCTTTTTTCCCTCTATTGGGAATCATTGGTGTGGCTCCTTGTACTGTTATGGCTGGCAATCAGGCAACACAGCGTGCAGTAATCAGCGCACATACAGAGATCTGGCAATAACCAAAAACAATAGGACGAGCTCTGAGACGTGGAATCTCTGTAGACTGCAGTACCTGATCTATCCTCACACAACTATAAGCAGCAGTGGATTGCGCCTATCACTACCTATGCAACTCGACACCGCCTGAGGAGCTGACTAGCCTGAAGATAGAAATACAAGCCTGACTTACCTCAGAGAAATACCCCAAAGGAATAGGCAGCCCCCCACATATAATGACTGTTAGCAAGATGAAAAGACAAACGTAGGAATGAAATAGATTCAGCAAAGTGAGGCCCGATATTCTAGACAGAGCGAGGATAGCAAAGAGAACTATGCAGTCTACAAAAAACCCTAAAACGAAAACCACGCAAAGGGGCAAAAAGACCCACCGTGCCGAACTAACAGCACGGCGGTGCACTCCTTTGCTTCTCAGAGCTTCCAGCAAAAGTTAATAGCAAGCTGGACAGAAAAAACAGAAAACAAACTAGAAGCACTTATCTAGCAGAGCAGCAGGCCCAAGGAAAGATGCAGTAGCTCAGATCCAACACTGGAACATTGACAAGGAGCAAGGAAGACAGACTCAGGTGGAGCTAAATAGCAAGGCAGCCAACGAGCTCACCAAAACACCTGAGGGAGGAAGCCCAGAGACTGCAATACCACTTGTGACCACAGAAGTGAATTCAGCCACAGAATTCACAACAGGAACCTATGGAGCACATTCTGGCTTCGCTGCTCATTGCAGCCTTTGAGCGTAGCGAGGCCCAAGGGGGGGACTCTAGGAGGGGGGGTAATGTTAGGAGTCGAGTTCCCACCGCTGCACAGGGGGAATCTCGAGCCATGTCTGCTGCGGTCTCCCATTCTGCTTTAACCGCAGTGGAGCCTGCTCAGCGGAGTCGTCAGTCCCAGCGTCTTGCTCAGCCTGATACTGTGCAAAGGGTTACTGCTGCCTTTCCAGGTTCTGGTTTTGTAGCCAGCACTGGTAAGTGGTGTGCAGGCTTTTCTGGGACTAAATCCTGCTTTGCACACACTGAGCATGCCCACGGGAGGACCTCTCATTGGAGGTCGGGGGTCACACGCTCAGGTCCTGTAGTAACTCCTATTGGACCACTTGGAAGGTTTTTGTCTGCTACAGCTATAAAAGGTTCGAATGGCCGCATGGCCATGCGCTAGTATCAAACCAATGTCTATGAGCTCAGCGCCAGTATGGTCATGTATGGATGTGGTTAGGGTTTGGCTGAAATAAGCCCATAGAATACCGGCACCCCCGGTGAGGAGTTTGTATGTGTGTATTCAGGGCCTAGGCTGAAATAAGCCGCTAGAATACCAGCACCTCCGGTGAGGAGTTGTTTGCCTGTTTCTCTGACTGCATCTTGTTTCTAGCGAATCTGTGGAGTTAAGAGTTCGCTTATACCGCCATATAGTGCCGCCATTTGCCAGCAGCAGGTTCCTCTCCTGCACGGTGGACCCCGGGTTGCAAACACACCTATTAATACACATATATACTCGGTGCGTTCCGCCAACCCTAACAGTTGGTGCTCTCTGGAATAGTTGCCCTCTTTCTTCTTGTGGTCACATCACTGCCTCTTCCTGCCTGTTTCAGTGCTGCCAATCTCCCATCCTCAACACTGCTGGCCTCACTCTGCATGCTATCTTCACAGGTTGAGTCAGTGACTTTGTCATCCACCTCCTTGTCTTCTACCGCTACACCCTGGTACTTCTCACTTGGTGACTTAACAACAAACTTATCAGCAACTATGTCTCATCCTCTTCTACCTCCTTAGGCAAAATTTGCCATTTCCCATCATCATCTTCTTGTGACCGTTTTGTGCATCATTAAACAGCATATCCTCCTGTCCCTCTTGGAACATGCAGGGTGAGAGGCCACAATTAAGAAATTATGATGTAAAGAGCTCCTTGGAGCATCCTAGTGTGGGATCACTGGTCTTCTGGGACTCAGCATGGTGGGAGGAAGGACAATCAGGGCCTCACTGCAAAGTGGGACAGTAAGCTATGTGTAGTGGATTGGTGTTTTGCTTGAGCTACAGTGACAGGCGCAGTCGCACCTGCCCAATGTCCTCGCCGTCTGCGCACACCATCATCAGCATTTCCACTTCCCTGCCCTTACTGCACACCTTACTCATTTTCTTTTTGCTAAGTCTCTTGAAACCAAATTTTCTTGATTAGTCGAAACTACATTTTTTTCATAAAAAAAGTGGTCACTTGTTGCAGGCCAATAATTTTTTTTTAAATTTCAAACCATCATAATTTCACACAAAGCAGGTTAAACTATACGGACAACAATAGTTAATTTTTGCAGCAAAAAAAATTTGGTCACCTATAGCAGGCCAAGCGTTTTGTTTTAAATTTTAAACAATCTTACATTTTAAAGTGGAGCTTTACTTAGATCTGGGGATGCCAGGTACCAAGGTACTAATTTTTTTAACCATTGATATGTTTTTGTTGTTCTCCAATACAATTTTGAGATGTCCTGTGTTGTGCATCTCTGTGGGTCATATTAAGGTAACACAGTTTAATTTTAAGAGGTTAAAGTATATCTTTTATTTTTTATATTTTAGTTGCAAGATAATTATGCTGCTGGATACTTGGATGCTGTTCTTCTCTTTGGACATGCACTCAAGCGCTTTCTCAAGGCAGGAGAAATAAATGAGACCACAGATTTTATCCAGTTATTTCGTAACATCTCCATCACAGGTTTGGTCATATAACAGTGTAACTATATGATACAAAAAACATTACAGACATTTATGAAGAGTGTGCAGGCTATCCACCAACACCACTCCAACAAAAAAAAAAGACTTAAAATACAGCTCTGGCAAAAATTAAGAGACCACTGCGAAATGTTCAGTTTGTCTGATTTTTCTCTTTATAGGTATATTTTTGAGTAAAATGTAAATTGTTCATTTATTTTATAAACTACTGACAACATGTCTCCAAATTTCCAAGCAATAATTTTTGTATTTTTTTCTGACAAATAAAAATGGTCAAAATAAAAAAACAGTGCTTTCAGGCCTTCAATAATGCTAATAAAACAAGTTCATAATCATTTAGAAACAACAATACTAATGTTTTAACTCAGGAAGAGTTCAGAAATCAATATTTTGTGGAATAACCATGATTTTTAATAACAGCTTTCATTCATCTTGGCATGCTTTCCACCAGTCTTTCTCACTGCTCCTGGTGCAAAAATGTAAGCAGTTCTTCTTTGTTTGATGGCTTGTGACTATCCATCATCCTCTTGATTACATTCCAGAGGGGGATCAGGTCTGGAGATTGGGCTGCCCATGACAGGGTTTTGATTTGGTGGTCTCTTAATTTTTGCCAGAGAGCGTTCTATAATATGGTAAAGAAGTAATTTAACCCCTTTCCAACATGTGGCGTCATAGTGCGCCCATGTCGGACTCCACCTGATTGATGCGGGCTCCGGCCCTGAGCCCACACTTTTTCAGGCACATGACAGCTGACCTATACAGCTGACATGTACCTGCAACAGCCGTATGTGAAATCGCGATCCACCCACGTTTGTTAACTAGTTAAGTGCCACTTTCAATCTCTGGCAACGGCATTTAACTTGTGCTTACAGGAAGCACGTCTCTAATCCCTCCCATTGGTGACCTCGTCTTATGATCGCGGGTCAACGATAAGTTGGCATAACAACCAGAGGTCTGCAGCAGGCCTCTATGGTTGTTATTGCCAGATTGCCATAAGTGCCAGCCTGTGAGCATTTCTGCTACACACAGAAGATCTGATCATCGCTTGTGTGTAGCACTGGCAACCAAAGTATTGCAGCTTCTAGTCTCCCATGGAGACTATTGAAGCATGCAAAAAAGTAAAAAAAATGTTTTTAAAACTATAAAGTTCAAATCACCCCCCTTTCAGCCCATTCAAAATAAAGCAACAAAAAATCAAATATGCACATATTTAGTATCGCTGCATTCAGAAGCGCCTGATCAATATAAAAAAATGGCGCAACGAGAAAAAAAAATGCCAGAATTATGTTTTTTGTTCGCTGCTACAAGATTGTATCTACACCACAATGGTATCAATAAAATCGTCACCTCAGCTCACAAAAAATAGCTCTCACCCAGCCCCAGATCACGAAAAATGGAGACGTTACAGGTCTCAGAAAATGGCGCTTTTTTGTAACACATTTTGGATTTTTTTTTTCACCTCTTAAATAAAAAAGAACCTATACATGTTTGGTGTCTGTGAAATCGTAATGACCCGGAGAATCATAATCGCAGGTCAGCTTTAGCATTTAGAGAACATGGTAATAAAAAACAAATTGTGGAAGTGCACTTTTTTCGCAATTTCACCGCACTCTGAATTTTTTCCCATTTTTCAGTACCTGATATGTTAAAACCAATGGTGTAGTTCAAAAGTACGACTTGTCCTGCAAAAAACAAGCCCTCACATGGCCATATTGATAGAAAAATAAAAAAAGTATGCCTCTGGGAAGAAGGGGAGCAAAAAACAGAAATGCACAAACTGAATTACCCCTGGTCATTAAGGGGTTAATAGGATGAAAGAAATTAGAGACTGTAACCTTACTGTTAAATTTTTCATGCATAGGTGCCTCAGGTTCAATAATACTGGATGAGATGGGTGACCGAGACCAAAATCTGACTCTATTGTTCACCACCAAGACAACCAATAAGGTACGGTAAGTAAAAGAACTAAAAACCCCAAAAGTTGAATTAGGATAATTCAATGCTGTTGCATGCACAATATTATAATTACATTTATTTTGTTAGACAATATACCCAGCATTATAGCCAGTACGTCTCTCATAAAAATCTGAAGTTCATGGTTAAAGGAATATTTCAGTCAGTAAGTTAAAAACTATCCACTGCTAGGATATACGCCGATCACCAGAATAGGAAATTTGTGCTCTCAATCTTGCCTTGGTGACAAACTGGCATCAGTGCTCTGCTCAGGTGTACTCATCAGTGCCATAGACATGAAGTCAGGACACAAGTGTAATATATGAGTCAAATGCCAGGGCCCAGGGGTACTCGGTACAGGGTCTGGTACTTAAACGGGATGTCACGGTGGCTGTGACCCTGTCCATCGCCCTGGGTACCCAAGTAAAGGGAGTTGTAAAGCAATAAAAATTTGTGACGCCACCTGTGGTACTCGGTCAGGGGTGACCAATGCTGCTTAACGGGGTCCTCTGGGGGTGATGGTACGGCAGCAAGATGTTATCACTTCCCACAGGTGAAGCTGGGTCCCCAGGGCTCCCGGTGTGCTGGGCAGGGATGGTGTGGTGCCGGTAATAAATGGAGGACACGGGATTGCTGTTTCTTTACCTGGTTTACTGCTGTAGTCAACCTCAGTCAAGGGTACCGGCAACAGGTGTCGATGGAGTCTAGGCAGCCCAAAGACGAGTGGGAATCCCTTTTGCCAGGTCAGTTTGGGAGTCTTCCACTATGTGCTGCTTACTAGTCCCTGCTGCCTGTGGCTTCCTGACAGGGTCCTTGGTTATTCTCTGTCCTGGGACAGTTCCTGCATGGTATGCAACTTGAGCCGTTCCTGGGGGTCTCTATACACTGTGACTCTGGGCTCTAGATGTTGCTGTACCTGACGTGTGATGTGGGCAAGTGCCTTTCAATTTCCTGCCCTCTGGTTCTGCCGTGGGATTTGTAGTTCCACACGGCCTTGGGCTCCTGGTGCCCGATTTCTGCGCTCAGCTTATAGGGGCCCAATCGCAGCCCTCCTCTAGCTCCTAAGCTATCCTGTGCTACTCTCTTGTCTATACCAGACACACTAACTCCTCCTCCAGACCAGAATGTATATCCAGGGAAGCTCCCCTGTTGTGAATTCTGTTGTCGAGCTCCCTCCTGTGGTCGTGAATGGTACTTCGGCGAGTTCTGTCTATGGGCTCCCTCTGGTGGCTATGAGTGAAGCTGCGGCTTCTGAGGTTCCTTACACAGGTGACGTGGTTTGTTCTTTGGTTGGCTGCTCTATTTAACTCCTCTCAGATCGTTACTCCATGCCAGCTGTCAATGTTTTTGCATTGGTTCAGTTCGCTCCTGGATCTGTCTGGTGTCCTGTCTTCTCCTGCAGAAGCTAAGTTCCTGATTATTATTTTTGCTCATTGTTTCTTGTCCAGCTGGTTATCATGATTTTGTCTTGCTAGCTGGAAGCTCTGGGATGCAGAGTGGCCCCGCCGCACCGTGAGTCGGTGCGGAGGTCTTTTTGCACACTCTGCGTGGTCTTTGGTAGGTTTTTGTGCTGATCGCAAAGTTACCTTTCCTATCCTCTGTCTATTTAGTAAGTCTGGCCTCCCTTTGATGAACCTGTCTCATTTCTGAGTTTGTGACTTTCATCTTTACTCACAGTCAATATTTGTGGGGGGCTTTCTTTACCTTTGGGGAATTTCTCTGAGGCAAGGTAGGCTTTATTTTCCATCTCTAGGGCTAGATAGTTCTTAGGCTGTGACGAGGCGCCTAGGGTCTGGTCAGGAGCGCTCCACGGCTATTTCTAGTGTGTGTGATAGGATTAGGGCTTGCGGTCAGCAGAGTTCCCACATCCCAGAGCTCGTCCTGTATGAGGTTTAACTATCAGGTCATTCCGGGTGCTCCTAACCACCAGGTCACAACAGTACAGCTGGCCCAAAGTATTAATGCATCTCAATAGAGGGATAAGAGAAGTTCTGAGACCATTTTTTTTTCTTTGCACTGTGTTTTGTCTTTCTTTTCCCCTAAACCTTTGGGTGGTTCAGGACACAGGTGTAGAGATGGACATTCAAGGTCTGTCCTCTTGTGTGGATCATCTCACTGCAAGGGTACAAAACATTCAAGATTTTGTGGTTCAGAATCCGATGTTAGAGCCTAGAATTCCTACTCCTGATTTATTTTCTGGAAATAGATCTAAGTTCCTGAATTTCAAAAATAATTGTAAACTGTTTCTAGCTTTGAAACCCCGCTCCTCTGGTGACCCCACTCAACAAGTAAAAATCATTATTTCTTTATTGCGTGGTGACCCTCAAGACTGGGCATTTTCCCTTGCGCCAGGAGATCCTGCATTGCGTGATGTTGATGCGTTTTTTCTGGCGCTAGGATTGCTTTATGATGAACCAAATTCCGTGGATCAGGCAGAGAAAATCTTGCTGGCTTTGTGTCAGGGTCAGGATGAGGCGGAGGTGTACTGTCAGAAGTTTAGAAAGTGGTCTGTGCTTACTCAGTGGAATGAATGTGCCCTGGCGGCAATTTTCAGAAAGGGTCTTTCTGAAGCCCTTAAGGATGTCATGGTGGGATTTCCCACGCCTGCTGGTCTGAATGAGTCTATGTCATTTGCCATTCAGATCGATCGGCGCATGCGTGAGCGCAAAGCTGTGCACCATATGGCGGTATTCTCTGAGCATAGGCCTGAGCCTATGCAGTGTGATAGAACTTTGACCAGAGCTGAACGGCAAGAACACAGAGGTCGGAATGGACTGTGTTTTTACTGTGGTGATTCCACTCATGCTATCTCCGATTGTCCTAAGCGCACTAAGCGGTTCGCTAGGTCTGCCACCATTGGTACGGTACAGTCGAAATTTCTTTTGTCCGTTACTCTGATTTGCTCTCTGTCGTCATATTCTGTTATGGCATTTGTGGATTCAGGCGCTGCCCTGAATTTGATGGATTTGGAGTTTGCCATGGCTACAGGTTCATAATCCAGTGTTGGATTGGAAATCTATGTCTGTGTCCGGCTGGGGTTGTCAAGGGGTACATGGTGATGTTCCATTGTTGTCAATTTCGCCTTCCACTCCTTCTGAAGTCCCTGAGTTTTTATCAGATTACCGGGATGTATTTGAGGAGCCCAAATCCGGTGCACTACCTCCTCATAGGGACTGCGATTGTGCTATTAATTTGATTCCCGGTAGTAAGTTTCCTAAGGGCCGTCTGTTTAATTTATCTGTGCCAGAGCACGCTGCTATGCGGAGTTATATAAAGGAATCCTTGGAGAAGGGTCATATTCGCCCCTCGTCGTCACCATTGGGAGCAGGGTTCTTTTTTGTGACCAAGAAGGATGGCTCTTTAAAACCTTGTATTGATTACCGCCTTCTTAATAAGATCACAGTCAAATTTCAGTATCCTTTGCCGCTGATGTCTGATCTGTTTGCTCGGATTAAGGGGGCTAGTTGGTTCACCAAGATAGATCTTCGAGGGGCGTATAATCTGGTGCGAATTAAACAGGGCGATGAATGGAAAACGGCATTTAATACGCCCGAGGGCCATTTTGAGTACCTGGTTATGCCATTCGGGCTTTCTAATGCTCCATCTGTGTTTCAGTCCTTTATGCATGACATCTTTCGAGAGTACCTGGATAGATTCTTGATTGTATATTTGGATGACATTTTGGTCTTTTCGGATGATTGGGAGTCTCATGTGAAGCAGGTCAGAATGGTGTTCCAGGTCCTTCGTGCGAATTCCTTGTTTGTGAAGGGGCCAAAGTGTCTCTTTGGAGTTCAGAAGGTTTCATTTTTGGGTTTCATTTTTTCCCCTTCTACTATCGAGATGGACCCTGTTAAAGTTCAGGCCATTTACGATTGGACTCAGCCGACATCTGTGAAGAGCTTGCAGAAGTTCCTGGGCTTTGCTAATTTTTATCGTCGCTTCATCGCTAATTTTTCCAGTATTGCTAAACTGTTGACTGATTTGACCAAGAAAGGTGCTGATGTGGTCAATTGGTCCTCTGCGGCTGTAGAGACTTTTCAGGAGTTGAAGCGACGTTTTGCTTCTGCCCCTGTGTTGTGCCAGCCAGATGTTTCGCTCCCTTTTCAGGTTGAGGTTGATGCTTCTGAAATTGAAGCAGGGGCTGTTTTGTCGCAAAGAAGTTCTGATGGCTCAGTGATGAAACCCTGTGCCTTCTTTTCTAGAAAATTCTCGCCTGCTGAGCGCAATTATGATGTGGTCAATCAGGAGTTGTTGGCCATGAAGTGGGCATTCGAGGAGTGGCGACATTGGCTTGAAGGAGCTAAACATCGCGTGGTGGTCTTGACGGATCACAAGAATATAACTTATCTCGAGTCTGCCAAACGGTTGAATCCTAGACAGGCTCGGTGGTCGCTCTTTTTCTCCCATTTTAATTTTGTGGTTTCATACCTTCCGGGATCTAAGAATGTGAAGGCTGACGCCCTGTCAAGGAGTTTTGTGCCTGACTCTCCGGGTGTTCCGGAGCCGGCGGGTATTCTTAAAGAAGGGGTAATTTTGTCTGCCATTTCCCCTTATTTGCGGCGTGTGCTGCAAAAGTTTCAGGCTGATAGACCTGACCGTTGTCCTACGGAGAAACTGTTTGTTCCTGATAGATGGACTAGTAGAGTTATCTCTGAGATTCATTGTTCAGTGTTGGCTGGTCATCCTGGAATCTTTGGTACCAGAGATTTGGTGGCTAGATCCTTTTGGTGGCCTTCTTTGTCACGGGATGTGCGTTCTTTTGTGCAGTCCTGTGGGACTTGTGCTCGGGCTAAGCCCTGCTGTTCTCGTGCCAGTGGGTTGCTTTTGCCCTTGCCGAAGAGGCCCTGGACACATATTTCTATGGATTTTATTTCAGATCTCCCTGTTTCTCAAAGGATGTCGGTCATTTGGGTGGTTTGTGATCGCTTCTCTAAGATGGTCCATTTGGTACCCTTATCTAAATTGCCTTCCTCCTCTGATTTGGTGCCATTGTTTTTCCAGCATGTGGTTCGTTTGCATGGCATTCCAGAGAACATCGTTTCGGACAGAGGTTCCCAGTTTGTTTCGAGGTTTTGGCGGTCCTTTTGCGCTAAGATGGGCATTGATTTGTCTTATTCTTTGGCTTTCCATCCTCAGACTAATGGCCAAACCGAACGAACTAATCAGACTTTGGAGACATATCTGAGATGCTTTGTTTCTGCTGATCAGGATGATTGGGTGTCCTTCTTGCCTTTGGCTGAGTTCGCCCTCAATAATCGGGCCAGCTCGGCTACTTTAGTTTCTCCTTTTTTCTGTAATTCTGGATTCCATCCTCGTTTCTCTTCAGGGCAGGTTGAGCCTTCGGACTGTCCTGGTGTGGATGCGGTGGTAGACAGGTTGCAGCAGATTTGGACTCATGTGGTGGACAATTTGACATTGTCCCAGGAGAAGGCTCAACGTTTCGCTAACCGCCGGCATTGTGTTGGTCCCCGACTTCGTGTTGGGGATTTGGTTTGGTTGTTATCTCGTCACGTTCCTATGAAGGTTTCCTCTCCTAAGTTAAAGCCTCGTTTCATTGGGCCTTATAAGATTTCTGAAGTTCTTAATCCTGTGTCATTTCGTTTGGACCTTCCAGCTTCTTTTGCCATCCATAATGTGTTCCACAGGTCGTTGTTGCGGAGATACGTGGCGCCTATGGTTCCCTCCGTTGATCCCCCTGCCCCGGTGTTGGTAGAGGGGGAGTTGGAGAATGTGGTGGAGAAGATTTTGGATTCTCGTGTTTCGAGACGGAAACTTCAGTACCTGGTCAAGTGGAAGGGTTATGATCAGGAAGATAATTCCTGGGCTTTTGCCTCTGATGTTCATGCTGCCGATCTTGTTCGCGCCTTTCATCTGGCTCATCCTGATCGGTCTAGGGGCTCTGGTGAGGGTTCGGTGACCCCTCCTCAAGGGGGGGGGGTACTGTTGTGAATTCTGTTGTCGAGCTCCCTCCTGTGGTCGTGAATGGTACTTCGGTGAGTTCTGTCTATGGGCTCCCTCTGGTGGCTATGAGTGAAGCTGCGGCTTCTGAGGTTCCTTACACAGGTGACGTGGTTTATCCTTTGGTTGGCTGCTCTATTTAACTCCTCTCAGATCGTTACTCCATGCCAGCTGTCAATGTTTTTGCATTGGTTCAGTTCGCTCCTGGATCTGTCTGGTGTCCTGTCTTCTCCTGCAGAAGCTAAGTTCCTGATTATTATTTTTGCTCATTGTTTTTTGTCCAGCTGGTTATCATGATTTTGTCTTGCTAGCTGGAAGCTCTGGGATGCAGAGTGGCCCCGCCGCACCGTGAGTCGGTGCGGAAGTCTTTTTGCACACTCTGCGTGGTCTTTGGTAGGTTTTTGTGCTGATCGCAAAGTTACCTTTCCTATCCTCTGTCTATTTAGTAAGTCTGGCCTCCCTTTGCTGAACCTGTCTCATTTCTGAGTTTGTGACTTTCATCTTTACTCACAGTCAATATTTGTGGGGGGTGTTATGAACAGGTAATTCAGAACCACAATGGACATTGAAGTTCAGAGCACACAAAGTGACCTGACAATTACCAAAAACAAAGGACGAGCTCTGAGACGTGGGAACTCTGCTGACCGCAATCCCTAATCCTAACACACCACACTAGAGGTAGCCGTGGATTGCGCCTAACGCTCCCTATGCAACTCGGCACAGCCTGAGAAACTAACTAGCCCTGAAGATAGAAAAATAAGCCTACCTTGCCTCAGAGAAATTCCCCAAAGGAAAAGGCAGCCCCCCACATATAATGACTGTGAGTAAGATGAAAATACAAACACAGAGATGAAATAGATTTAGCAAAGTGAGGCCCGACTTACTGAATAGACCGAGGATAGGAAAGATAGCTTTGCGGTCAACACAAAAACCTACAAACAACCACGCAGAGGGGCAAAAAGACCCTCCGCACCGACTCACAGTACGGAGGTGCTCCCTCTGCGTCTCAGGGCTTCCAGCAAGCAAGAAAAACCAATAAAGCAAACTGGACAGAAAAAATAGCAAGCAAAAATAACACAAGCAAAACTTAGCTTATGCAGGATAGACAGGCCACAGGAACGATCCAGGAGGAAGCAAGACCAATACTAGAACATTGACTGGAGGCCAGGATCAAAGCATCATGTGGAGTTAAATAGAGCAGCACCTAACGACTTAACCTCATCACCTGAGGAAGGAAACTCAGAAGCCGCAGTACCACTCTCATCCACCAAAGGAAGCTCATAGACAGAACCAGCCGAAGTACCACTCTCGACCACAGGAGGGAGCTTGGCCACAGAATTCACAACAGGGGGGCTTCCTTTACCTTTGGGGAATTTCTCTGAGGCAAGGTAGGTTTTATTTTCCATCTTTAGGGCTAGATAGTTCTTAGGCTGTGACGAGGCGCCTAGGGTCTGGTCAGGAACGCTCCACGGCTATTTCTAGTGTGTGTGATAGGATTAGGGCTTGCGGTCAGCAGAGTTCCCACATCCCAGAGCTCGTCCTGTATGAGGTTTAACTATCAGGTCATTCCGGGTGCTCCTAACCACCAGGTCACAACACTCCCCTGAAAACCGGGTTCAGAGCTCCCTCTTCTGGCCTGGAGTCAGAATGTGTTGAAGGTTGTTGTGAATTCTGTTGTCAGGCTCCCTCCTGTGGTCATGAATGGTACTTCGGCTGGTTCTGTCCATGGACTTCCTCTGGTGGGTGTTTCTGAATTTCCTTCCACAGGTGACGAGGTTAATTCATTAGCTGCTGCTCTATTTAACTCTACTTAGATCTTTGCTCCAGGCCACCTGTCAATGTTCCAGTATTGGTCTAGTTCTCTCCTGGATCGTTCTTGTGACCTGTCTTCCCAGCAGAAGCTAAGTTCCAGCTTGTATTTCTTTGGTTTGCTATTTTTCTGTCCAGCTTGCTATTTTTATTGTTGTCTTGCTTGCTGGAAGCTCTGGGACGCAGAGGGAGCGCCTCCGCACCGTGAGTCGGTGCGGAGGGTCTTTTTGCGCCCTCTGCGTGGTCTTTTTGTAGGTTTTTGTGCTGACCGCAAAGTAACCTTTCCTATCCTCGGTCTGTTCAGTAAGTCGGGCCTCACTTTGCTAAATCTATTTCATCTCTATGTTTGTATTTTCATCTTTACTCACAGTCATTATATGTGGGGGGCTGCCTTTTCCTTTGGGGAATTTCTCTGAGGCAAGGTAGGCTTTATTTTTCTATCTTCAGGGCTAGTTAGTTCCTTAGGCTGTGCCTAGTTGCATAGGGAGCGTTAGGCGCAATCCATGGCTATTTCTAGTGTGTTTGATAGGATTAGGGATTGCGGTCAGCAGAGTTCCCACGTCCCAGAGCTCGTCCTTATTATCAGAAACTATCAGGTCATTCCGTGTGCTCTTAACCACTAGGTCCATTGTTGTCCTGACCACTAGGTCATAACAGTACAGGTGTCCCAAAGTACTAATGCATCTCAATAGAGGGATAAGAGAAGTTCTGAGACCATTTTTTTTTCTTTGCAGTGTTTTTTGTCTCTCATTTCCCCTTTACCTCTGGGTGGTTCAGGACACTGGTGTAAACATGGACAGTCAAGGTCTGTCCTCTTGGATGGATAATCTCACTACAAGGGTACAAAACATTCAAGATTTTGTGGTTCAGAATCCGATGTCAGAGCCTAGGATTCCAATTCCTAATTTGTTTTTTGGTGATAGATCTAAGTTCTTGAATTTCAAAAATAATTGTAAATTGTTTCTTGCCTTGAAACCTCGCTCCTCAGGTGATCCTGTTCAACAAGTAAAGATCATTATTTCTTTGTTACGTGGTGACCCTCAAGACTGGGCATTTTCCCTTGCGCCAGGAGATCCGGCATTGCGTGATGTTGATGCGTTTTTCCTGGCGCTTGGATTGCTTTATGACGAACCTAATTCAGTGGATCAGGCAGAGAAAATCTTGCTGGCTCTGTGTCAGGGTCAGGATGAAGCGGAGATATATTGTCAGAACTTTAGAAAGTGGTCTGTGCTCACTCAGTGGAATGAATGTGCCCTGGCAGCAATCTTCAGAAATGGTCTCTCTGAAGCCCTTAAGGATGTCATGGTGGGGTTTCCCATGCCTGCTGGTCTGAATGAGTCTATGTCCTTAGCCATTCAGATCGATCGACGCTTGCGTGAGCGTAAAGCTGTGCACCATTTGGCGGTACTATCTGAGCATGGGCCTGAGCCTATGCAATGTGATAGGACTTTGACCAGAGCTGAACGGCAAGAACACAGACGTCGGAATGGGCTATGTTTTTACTGTGGTGATTCCACTCATGCTATCTCCGATTGTCCTAAGCGCACTAGGCGGTTCGCTAGGTCTGCCACCATTGGTACGGTACAGTCTAAATTTCTATTGTCTGTTACTCTGATTTGCTCTTTGTCATCCTATTCTGTTATGGCATTTGTGGATTCAGGCGCTGCCCTGAATTTGATGGACTTGGAGTATGCTAGGCGCTGTGGTTTTTTCTTGGAGCCCTTGCAGTATCCTATTCCATTGAGAGGAATTGATGCTACGCCTTTGGCCAAGAATAAGCCTCAGTACTGGACCCAATTGACCATGTGCATGGCTCCTGCACATCCGGAGGATATCCGCTTTCTGGTGTTGCATAATCTGCATGATGTGGTCGTTTTGGGGTTGCCATGGCTGCAGGTTCATAATCCAGTATTGGACTGGAAATCTATGTCTGTGTCCAGCTGGGGTTGCCAGGGGGTACATGGTGATGTTCCATTTTTGTCTATTTCGTCTTCCACTCCTTCTGAAGTTCCAGAGTTTTTGTCGGATTTTCGGGATGTATTTGATGAGCCCAAAGCCAGTGCCCTACCTCCTCATAGGGATTGCGATTGTGCAATTAATTTGATTCCTGGTAGTAAGTTTCCTAAGGGCCGATTGTTCAATTTATCTGTGCCAGAACACGCCGCTATGCGGAGTTATATAAAGGAATCCTTGGAGAAAGGCCATATTCGCCCGTCGTCATCACCGTTAGGAGCAGGGTTCTTTTTTGTGGCCAAGAAGGATGGTTCTTTGAGACCTTGTATTGATTACCACCTTCTTAACAAAATTACAGTAAAATTTCAGTATCCTTTGCCGTTGCTGTCTTATTTGTTTGCTCGTATTAAAGGGGCTAGTTGGTTCACCAAGATAGATCTTCGAGGGGCGTATAATCTTGTGCGTATTAAACAAGGCGATGAATGGAAAACAGCATTTAATACGCCCGAAGGCCATTTTGAGTACCTGGTTATGCCATTCGGGCTTTCCAATGCTCCATCAGTATTTCAGTCCTTTATGCATGACATCTTCCGAGAGTACCTGGATAAATTCCTGATTGTGTATTTGGATGATATTTTGGTCTTTTCGGATGATTGGGAGTCTCATGTGAAGCAGGTCAGAATGGTGTTCCAGGTCCTTCGTGCGAATTCCTTGTTTGTGAAGGGGTCAAAGTGTCTCTTTGGAGTTCAGAAGGTTTAATTTTTGGGGTTCATTTTTTCCCCTTCTACTATCGACATGGACCCTGTTAAAGTCCAGGCCATTTACGATTGGACTCAGCCGACATCTGTGAAGAGCCTGCAAAAGTTCCTGGGCTTTGCTAATTTTTATCGGCGCTTCATCGCTAATTTTTCTACTGTTGCTAAACCGTTGACTGATTTGACCAAGAAGGGTGCTGATGTGGTCAATTGGTCTTCTGCAGCTGTGGAGGCTTTTCAGGAGTTGAAGCGTCGTTTTTCTTCTGCCCCTGTGTTGTGCCAGCCAGATGTTTCGCTTCCGTTTCAGGTTGATGTTGATGCTTCTGAGATTGGAGCAGGGGCTGTTTTGTCGCAAAGAAGTTCTGATGGCTCGGTGATGAAGCCATGTGCTTTCTTTTCTAGAAAGTTTTCGCCTGCTGAGCGTAACTATGATGTTGGTAATCGTGAGTTGTTGGCCATGAAGTGGGCATTCGAGGAGTGGCGTCATTGGCTGGAAAGAGCCAAGCATCGCGTGGTGGTCTTGACAGATCACAAGAATTTGACTTATCTTGAGTCTGCCAAACGGTTGAATCCGAGACAGGCTCGATGGTCGTTATTTTTCTCCCGTTTTGATTTTGTGGTTTCGTATCTTCCGGGCTCTAAGAATGTGAAGGCTGATGCCCTGTCAAGGAGTTTTGTGCCTGACTCTCCGGGTGTTCCTGAGCCGGCGGGTATTCTCAAAGAGGGGGTAATTTTGTCTGCCATCTCCCCTGATTTGCGGCGGGTGCTGGAAAAAATTTCAGGCTGATAGACCTGACCGTTGCCCAGCGGAGAAACTGTTTGTCCCTGATAGATGGACTAGTAGAGTTATCTCTGAGATTCATTGTTCGGTGTTGGCTGGGCATCCTGGAATCTTTGGTACCAGAGATTTGGTGGCTAGATCCTTCTGGTGGCCGTCTTAGTCACGGGATGTGCGTTCTTTTGTGCAGTCCTGTGGGACTTGTGCTCGGGCTAAGCCCTGCTGATCTCGTGCCAGTGGGTTGCTTTTGCCCTTGCCGGTCCCGAAGAGGCCCTGGATGCATATTTCTATGGATTTTATTTCGGATCTCCCCGTCTCTCAAAAGATGTCGGTCATTTGGGTGGTTTGTGATCGCTTTTCTAAGATGGTCCATTTGGTACCTTTGTCTAAATTGCCTTCCTCCTCTGATTTGTGTTGTGAATTCTGTGGCCAAGCTCCCTCCTGTGGTCGTGAGTGGTACTGCGGCTGGTTCTGTCTATGGGCTTCCTTTGGTGGATGAGAGTGGTACTGCGGCTTCTGAGTTTCCTTGCTCAGGTGATGAGGTTAGGTCGTTAGGTGCTGCTCTATTTAACTCCACCTGGTGCTTTGATCCTGGCCTCCAGTCAATGTTCTAGTATTGGTCTTGCTTCCTTCTGGATCGTTCCTGTGGCCTCTCTTTCCTGCATAAGCTAAGTTCTGCTTGTGTTATTTTTGCTTGCTATATTTTCTGTCCAGCTTGCTATATTGTTTTTTTCTTGCTTGCTGGAATCTCTGAGACGCAGAGGGAGCACCTCCGTACCGTTAGTCGGTGCAGAGGGTCTTTTTGCCCCTCTGCGTGGTTGTTTGTAGGTTTTTGTGTTGACCGCAAAGCTATCTTTCCTATCCTCGGTCTATTCAGTAAGTCGGGCCTCACTTTGCTAAATCTATTTCATCTCTGTGTTTGTATTTCATCTTTACTCACAGTCATTATATGTGGGGGGCTGCCTTTCCTTTTCCTTTGGGGAATTTCTCTGAGGCAAGGTAGGCTTATTTTTCTATCTTCAGGGCTAGTTAGTTTCTCAGGCTGTGCCGAGTTGCATAGGGAGCGTTAGGCGCAATCCGCGGCTACCTCTAGTGTGGTGTGTTAGGATTAGGGATTGCGGTCAGCAGAGTTTCCACGTCTCAGAGCTTGTCCTATGTTTTTGGTAAATGTCAGGTCACCTTGTGTGCTCTGAACTTCAAGGTCCATTGTGGTTCTGAATTACCTGTTCATAACAGTACTGGAGGCCCAACGTACTAATGCTTCTCAATAGAGGGAAAAGAGAAGTTCTGAGACCATTTTTTTTTCTTTGCACTGTGTTCTGTCTTTCTTTTCCCCTTTACATCAGGGTGGTTCAGAACACAGGTGTGGAGATGGATATTCAGGGTCTGTCCTCTTTGATGGATAATCTCACTATAAGAATACAGAACATTCAAGATTTAGTGGTTCAGAATCCTATGTTAGAACCTAAAATTCCTATTCCTGAGTTATTTTCTGGAGATAGAGCTAAATTTTTGAATTTTAAAAATAATTGTAAACTGTTTCTGGCTTTGAAGCCCCGCTCCTCTGGTGACCCAGTTCAACAAGTTAAAATCATTGTTTCGTTATTACGTGGCGACCCTCAAGACTGGGCATTTTCCCTTGCGCCAGGAGATCCTGCATTGTGTAATGTTGATGCGTTTTTTCTGGCGCTCGGATTGCTGTACGACGAACCTAGTTCAGTGGATCAGGCAGAGAAAAATTTGCTGGCTCTGTGTCAGGGTCAGGATGAGATAGAAATTTATTGTCAGAAGTTTAGAAAGTGGTCCGTGCTCACTCAGTGGAATGAAGGTGCGCTGGCAGCTATTTTCAGAAAGGGTCTCTCTGAAGCCCTTAAGGATGTCATGGTGGGATTTCCTATGCCTGCTGGTCTGAATGAGTCTATGTCTTTGGCTATTCAGATCGGTCGACGCTTGCGCGAGCGTAAATCTGTGCACCATTTGGCGGTATTATCTGAGCATAAACCTGAGCCTATGCAGTGCAATAGGACTTTGACCAGAGCTGAAAGGCAAGAACACAGACGTCAGAATGGGCTGTGTTTCTACTGTGGTGATTCCACTCATGCTATCTCCGATTGTCCTAAGCGCACTAAGCGGTTCGCTAGGTCTGCCACCATTGGTACGGTACAGTCTAAATTTCTTTTGTCCGTTACTTTGATCTGCTCTTTGTCTTCCTATTCTGTCATGGCATTTGTGGATTCAGGCGCTGCCCTGAATTTGATGGACTTGGAGTATGCTAGGCGCTGTGGGTTTGTCTTGGAGCCCTTGCAGTGTCCTATTCCATTGAGAGGAATTGATGCTACGCCTTTGGCCAAGAATAAGCCTCAGTATTGGACCCAGCTGACCATGTGCATGGCTCCTGCGCACCAGGAGGATATTCGCTTTCTGGTGTTGCATAATCTGCATGATGTGGTCGTGTTGGGGTTGCCATGGCTACAAGTCCATAACCCAGTATTAGATTGGAAATCAATGTCTGTGTCCAGCTGGGGTTGTCAGGGGGTACATGGTGATGTTCCATTTCTGTCTATCTCATCATCCACCCCTTCTGAGGTCCCAGAGTTCTTGTCTGACTACCGGGATGTATTCGATGAGCCCAAGTCCAATGCCCTACCTCCGCATAGGGATTGTGATTGTGCTATCGATTTGATTCCTGGTAGTAAGTTTCCTAAGGGTCGACTGTTTAATTTATCTGTACCTGAGCACGCCGCTATGCGGAGTTACGTGAAGGAGTCTTTGGTGAAGGGTCATATTCGCCCGTCATCGTCGCCATTGGGAGCGGGTTTCTTTTTTGTGGCCAAGAAGGATGGTTCGCTGAGACCTTGTATTGATTACCGCCTTCTAAATAAAATTAGGGTCAAATTTCAGTACCCCTTGCCGCTGCTGTCTGATTTGTTTGCTCGGATTAAGGGGGCTAGTTGGTTCACCAAGATAGATCTTCGTGGTGCGTATAATCTTGTGCGTATCAAACGGGGCGATGAATGGAAAACAGCATTTAATACGCCCGAGGGCCATTTTAAGTACCTGGTTATGCCATTCGGACTTTCTGATGCTCCATCAGTGTTTCAGTCCTTTATGCATGACATCTTCCGAGAGTACCTGGATAAATTCCTGATCGTATACTTGGATGATATTTTGGTCTTCTCGGATGATTGGGAGTCTCATGTGAAGCAGGTCAGAATGGTGTTCCAGGTCCTGCGTGCTAATTCTTTGTTTGTGAAGGGGTCAAAGTGTCTATTTGGTGTTCAGAAGATTTCATTTTTGGGGTTCATTTTTTCTCCTTCTACTATCGAGATGGACCCTGTTAAAGTTCAGGCCGTTTATGATTGGACTCAGCCAAAATCTCTGAAGAGTCTGCAGAAGTTCCTGGGCTTTGCTAATTTTTATCGTCGCTTCATCACTAATTTTTCTAGCATTGCTAAACCGTTGACTGATTTGACCAAGAAGGGTGCTGATGTGGTCAATTGGTCTTCTGCTGCTGTGGAAGCTTTTCAGGAGTTGAAGCGTCGTTTTTCTTCTGCCCCTGTGTTGTGCCAACCAGATGTTTCGCTTCCGTTCCAGGTCGAGGTTGATGCTTCCGAAATTGGAGCAGGGGCTGTTTTGTCGCAGAGAAGTTCTGATTGCTCGGTGATGAAACCATCCGCCTTCTTTTCCAGGAAATTTTCGCCTGCTGAGCGAAATTATGATGTTGGCAATCGAGAGTTGCTAGCCATGAAGTGGGCATTCGAGGAGTGGCGTCATTGGCTTGAAGGAGCTAAGCATCGCGTGGTGGTCTTGACTGATCACAAAAACTTGACTTATCTCGAGTCTGCCTAACAGTTGAATCCTAGACAGGCTCGTTGGTCGCTGTTTTTCTCCCGTTTTGACTTTGTGGCTTCGTACCTTCCGGGCTCTAAAAATGTGAAGGCGGATGCCCTGTCTAGGAGTTTTGTGCCCGATTCTCCGGGTTTGTCTGAGCCGGCGGGTATTCTCAAAGAGGGGGTAATTTTGTCTGCCATCTCCCCTGATTTGCGGCGGGTGCTGCAAAAATTTCAGGCTAATAGACCTGACCGTTGCCCAGCGGAGAAACTGTTTGTCCCTAATAGGTGGACGAATAAAGTTATCTCTGAGGTTCATTGTTCGGTGTTGGCTGGTCATCCTGGAATCTTTGGTACCAGAGATTTGGTGGCTAGATCCTTTTGGTGGCCGTCTCTGTCGCGGGATGTGCGTTCTTTTGTGCAGTCCTGTGGGATTTGTGCTCGGGCTAAGCCCTGCTGTTCTCGTGCCAGTGGGTTGCTTTTGCCCTTGCCGGTCCCGAAGAGGCCTTGGACACATATCTCTATGGATTTTATTTCGGATCTCCCCGTCTCTCAGAGAATGTCGGTCATTTGGGTGGTTTGTGATCGCTTCTCTAAGATGGTCCATTTGGTGCCCTTGTCTAAATTGCCTTCCTCCTCTGATTTGGTGCCATTGTTTTTTCAGCATGTGGTTCGTTTACATGGCATTCCAGAGAACATCGTTTCTGACAGAGGTTCCCAGTTTGTTTCGAGGTTTTGGCGAGCCTTTTGTGCTAGGATGGGCATTGATTTGTCTTTTTCCTCGGCTTTCCATCCTCAGACAAATGGCCAGACTGAACGAACCAATCAGACCTTGGAAACATATCTGAGATGTTTTGTTTCTGCTGATCAGGATGATTGGGTGTCCTTTTTGCCTTTGGCTGAGTTCGCCCTTAATAATCGGGCCAGCTCGGCTACTTTGGTTTTGCCGTTTTTCTGCAATTCTGGGTTCCACCCTCGTTTCTCTTCAGGGCAGGTTGAGTCTTCGGACTGTTCTGGTGTGGATACTATGGTGGATAGGTTGCAGCAGATTTGGACTCACGTAGTGGACAATTTGACTTTGTCCCAGGAGAAGGCTCAACGTTTCGCTAACCGCAGGCGCTGTGTGGGTCCCCGACTTCGTGTTGGGGATTTGGTTTGGTTGTCATCTCGTTATATTCCTATGAAGGTTTCCTCTCCTAAATTTAAGCCTCGTTTCATTGGTCCATATAGGATTTCTGAGGTTCTTAATCCTGTGTCTTTTCGTTTGACTCTTCCGGCTTCGTTTTCCATCCATAACGTGTTCCATAGGTCATTGTTGCGGAGATACGTGGCACCTGTGGTTCCATCTATTGATCCTCCTGCTCCGGTTTTGGTTGAAGGGGAATTGGAGTATATTGTGGAGAAGATTTTGGATTCTCGTGTTTCGAGACGGAAACTACAGTATCTGGTTAAGTGGAAAGGTTATGGTCAGGAAGATAATTCCTGGGTCTTTGCCTCTGATGTCCATGCTGCCGATCTGGTTCGTGCCTTTCATGTGGCTCATCCTGGTCGGTCTGGGGGCTCTGGTGAGGGTTCGGTGACCCCTCCTCAAGGGGGGGTACTGTTGTGAATTCTGTGGCCAAGCTCCCTCCTGTGGTCGTGAGTGGTACTTCGGCTGGTTCTGTCTATGGGCTTCCTTTGGTGGATGAGAGTGGTACTGCGGCTTCTGAGTTTCCTTCCTCAGGTGATGAGGATAGGTCGTAAGGTGCTGCTCTATTTAACTCCACCTGGTCCTTTGATCCTGGCCTCCAGTCAATGTTCTAGTATTGGTCTTGCTTCCTCCTGGATCGTTCCTGTGGCCTCTCTTTCCTGCATAAGCTAAGTTCTGCTTGTGTTATTTTTGCTTGCTATATTTTCTGTCCAGCTTGCTATATTGTTTTTTTCTTGCTTGCTGGAAGCTCTGAGACGCAGAGGGAGCACCTCTGTACCGTTAGTCGGTGCGGAGGGTCTTTTTGCCCCTCTGCGTGGTTGTTTGTAGGTTTTTGTGTTGACCGCAAAGCTATCTTTCCTATCCTCGGTCTATTCAGTAAGTCGGGCCTCACTTTGCTAAATCTATTTCATCTCTGTGTTTGTATTTCATCTTTACTCACAGTCATTATATGTGGGGGGCTGCCTTTTCCTTTGGGGAATTTCTCTGAGGCAAGGTAGGCTTATTTTTCTATCTTCAGGGCTAGTTAGTTTCTCAGGCTGTGCCGAGTTGCATAGGGAGCGTTAGGCGCAATCCACGGCTACCTCTAGTGTGGTGTGTTAGGATTAGGGATTGCGGTCAGCAGAGTTTCCACGTCTCAGAGCTTGTCCTATGTTTTTGGTAAATGTCAGGTCACCTTGTGTGCTCTGAACTTCAAGGTCCATTGCGGTTCTGAATTACCTGTTCATAACAGATTTGGTGCCATTATTTTTCCAGCATGTGGTTCGTTTACATGGTATCCCGGAAAACATCGTTTCTGACAGAGGTTCCCAGTTTGTTTCGAGGTTTTGGCGATCCTTTTGTGCTAGGATGGGCATTGATTTGTCTTTTTCCTCGACTTTCCATCCTCAGACAAATGGCTAAACCGAACGTACTAATCAAACTTTGGAAACATATCTGAGATGCTTTGTTTCTGCTGATCAGGATGATTCGGTGTCCCTTTTGCCTTTGGCTGAGTTCGCCCTTAATAATCGGGCCAGCTCGGCTACTTTGGTTTTGCCGTTTTTCTGCAATTCTGGGTTCCATCCTCGTTTCTCTTCAGGGCAGGTTGAGTCTTCGGACTGTCCTGGTGTGGATACTGTGGTGGATAGGTTGCAGCAGATTTGGACTCATGTGGTGGACAATTTGACATTGTCCCAGGAGAAGGCTCAACGTTTCGCTAACCGCCGGCGCTGTGTGGGTCCCCGACTTCGTGTTGGGGATTTGGTTTGGTTGTCGTCTCGTTATGTTCCTATGAAGGTTTCCTCCCCTAAGTTTAAGCCTCGTTTCATTGGTCCGTATAAGATTTCTGAGGTTATCAATCCTGTGTCATTTCGTTTGGCCCTTCCTGTTTCTTTTGCCATCCATAATGTGTTCCATAGATCATTATTGCGGAGATACCTGGCGCCTGTGGTTCCATCCGTTGATCCTCCTGCCCCGCTGTTGGTTGATGGGGAGTTGGAGTATGTGGTGGAAAACATTTTGGATTCTCGTGTTTCGAGACGGAAACTCCAGTACCTGGTCAAGTGGAAGGGTTATGGTCAGGAAGATAATTCCTGGGTTTTTGCCTCTGATGTTCATGCTGCCGATCTGGTTCGTGCCTTTCATTTGGCTCATCCTGGTCGGCCTGGGGGCTCTGGTGAGGGTTCGGTGACCCCTCCTCAAGGGGGAGGTACGGTTGTGAATTCTGTTGTCGGGCTCCCTCCTGTGGTCATGAATGGTACTTCGGCTGGTTCTGTCCATGGACTTCCTCTGGTGGGTGTTTCTGAGTTTCCTTCCACAGGTGACGAGGTTAATTCGTTAGCTGCTTCTCTATTTAACTCCACTTAGATCTTTGCTCCAGGCCACCTGTCAATGTTCCAGTATTGGTCTAGTTCTCTCCTGGATCGTTCTTGTGACCTGTCTTCCCAGCAGAAGCTAAGTTCCAGCTTGTATTTCTTTGGTGTGCTATTTTTCTGTCCAGCTTGCTATTTTTATTGTTGTCTTGCTTGCTGGAAGCTCAGAGGGAGCGCCTCCGCACAGTGAGTCGGTGCGGAGGGTCTTTTTGCGCCCTCTGCGTGGTCTTTTTGTAGGTTTTTGTGCTGACCGCAAAGTAACCTTTCCTATCCTCGGTCTGTTCAGTAAGTCGGGCCTCACTTTGCTAAATCTATTTCATCTCTATGTTTGTATTTTCATCTTTACTCACAGTCATTATATGTGGGGGGCTGCCTTTTCCTTTGGGGAATTTCTCTGAGGCAAGGTAGGCTTTATTTTTCTATCTTCAGGGCTAGCTAGTTCCTTAGGCTGTGCCTAGTTGCATAGGGAGCGTTAGGCGCAATCCACGGCTATTTCTAGTGTGTTTGATAGGATTAGGGATTGCGGTCAGCAGAGTTCCCACGTCCCAGAGCTCGTCCTTATTATCAGAAACTATCAGGTCATTCCGTGTGCTCTTAACCACTAGGTCCATTGTTGTCCTGACCACTAGGTCATAACAGAAGGTACAGATTACCTGCCAAAAGGACTCACCTCGTTTCCAGGCATGGCATCACCCTCCCCGAGAGGAAGGCAATACCACTGTGATACCTGAACTCCTGGGGTGCCACATATACAGCTGAATTCAACTTCTGGCTTCTATCAGCATCAGTTTACAATTTTGAGGTGCTGTTTGGTCGCATCATATCTACATCAGTGACCCCATTCTCACCAAAATTGACACTTATACTTGCATACAAAACCTGATAACAACCTGCACCTGATTATGACCTATTAAATACTATACGGACAGAGGTTTTTAGGCACCTACTTATTACACATACAAGTACATACTGTAAGCTATTGTGACATCTCATTGTAAATACAAAGGCATCAATATAAAGTTTGTTTCACCTTTGTAGATAAAACATCTTCCACTCTTGTGGGATGGCTTTTTACAAGATTTTGTGTAATTTGTCTGTGGGAATTTTTGCAAGGTCAGAAATTGATGATAGATGAGAGGGCCTGGCTCGTAATCCCTGTTATTGTTCATCGCAATGGTGAGTTCTGGGCTGTGCAAGCGCTAGTCAAATTCTTCCACATCAAGTTTACCCAACCATGCTCTTATGGATTTTGTTTTGTGTACTAGGGCAAAGTCATGCCATAACATACAGTAAAATGGCCTTCCCAAAAACTATTACCACAATGATGGAAGCATACAATTGTCCATCATGTCTTGGTATTCTCAAGTATTTAATTTCCCTTTCTCTAGAACATAGGGTTGTGGGCCAACCTTTTGGAAAACAATCCTATAGCATTATCCCTCCATCAACAAACTTTACAGTTGATGCAATCCAGGCAGGCTGTTAACGTCCTCCTGTCATTTGCCAAACCCAGGCTCAACATTCAGCTACCAGATAGAGATGTGTAGTTTGTCACTTCTAATATATTTCAACAACTTGTAGCATTTCCATTACTTCGGGTCTTGGGGGACACTCGCTTGACACGGGAATAACGCATACAGGCACGATATCTCACACAAATTTGTCCATATGGTTTATTAATTGTCATAAACTGCACCGTAAGCCAGGTTACACATCACCAGCTTACACATAGTCCATTGCTTCAACACCTGTGGCTTTACAAAGCATTCAATAGGCACGCCTTATCTCTCCAGTCACCAGCTGACTGCACAGTTCAGCAACTGTCATGTGTTAGCGCACAGTTCTTTTCCCCATACCAGGGGTTACCTCTCAGGAGCTCCTGCTCCACAGGTTGACTCCACGTCAGTCCCAGGTCCTCAACATGGTCTATCCAGGTTGACGGTCTCACAGTGTTTCCAGGACGTCTCCACTCCCAGGAGACTCCAACACTGACCGTCCACTCAGTGCCAAAACCCAACCATGTGCTATTCAGGAATCCTATTCACCAGGACTTCCAACACAGGCTTCCAGGGCCTTGCACTTGGATCATTCAGATCCACACACAGGAAACTTATGACCCACACCCTGGTCACATTACATACCTGTAACCACTCCCCTGGGTGGGAGTGTGGGTCTGTGTGGCTAGTTTGACCTGCCCATCTCATAACTAGCCCTACCAGTCTCCCATTAGAACTACACATTTTCATGTGGGACTACAGGTCCCAGACCACAACATAACTTCAGACTGACAGCGCAGAGTGTCCTCCTCTGTGACACACATACTGGCCATCTACAATTCTGCCAGACTTTGTCTCATCACATTTATGCCTCCAAGTGCATCTTGAAGTGCACATGCAGCGCCCCCTGGCTGTAACATTGGTCACTGCACCACATACCTCCCCCTTTGTTCAACCCTATTGGGGTGGACACATGATGTAAACCAGGGGTCCTGATACCGGGTACCTATGTCACCTTTGATAGGCCTCCCCCGCCACCAGCGGTCAGTTTGTCGGCCTTGAGCTTCAACCCTTGAGTCACCATCCGTCTGTGTCACCAGACCCTTTTTGGTCAACCCACTTTCCACATGTATCCCTTCACGTGACCTTTCTTTTCATAGACGACTTCCCCGATTGACACGGTCATAAGTGCCACTTACAGTTGAGCCGACTGTCTGGTCTGAGTCTGACCCTTCGCTACTACGTCTGCTACCGAGTCTCCCACCTCGGTCACTCAACCCTGAGCTAACAGAGGAGTCACTTCTGTAGACTCTTCAATTCTTTAGGGAATCTTTTCGTATCTCCATACCCTGGGTTGGAAGAGGTCGCCATCTTATATTCTGCAGCTGTTTATTAATTTTCAGACGGTCTAGTCTTAGCTGCTCTATCTCCTTCAGATATGTCACCCGGTATTCAAGAAGCATTCAAATGTTCCTGAGGCTATTTACTGAGCCAATTACAACAAATGGAATCATCCCATCTTCACCAACTACCTGGACTTCGCCAACATCTTGAATCCTCACTCTTGCCACATCGGATCTATTCACCAGGTCCTGCATCACTTTTCCAAATCTACCAATGACTGTCCCCACCAGATTTCTGGGTACTCGAACGACATCTTCCACAAAGCCCAGCCGACTTTGCAATTTCCTGGCATGCTCCAAATGTTGAGCTGTTTCCTTCTTCCTCAACAGGATCATCTGTTTTGTGCGAAGACATTGTAGGTGCATATCCTTCAGGATAGCCACCCGCTTTACTGTGACTTCCTTAGTGGACAGTATCACCAACTGTTTTGCCTCTGGTGCCCAGTTCACACTATGCGCTTCGACCCCCTTCTTAAAGGCCTCATGCACTCCTTCACCGGTACAGGCTTCTTGCACATCTTCGGGTACATCTATCATACACTTGAAGAGCGGGGTCTCACTCTCTTCATTGACGGGCGGCTCCCGTTTTGCCACGGACCTTTCCATTAAGACATCTGCCATGACTTTGTGACTGTCTTGTTTTGCTTTTAGTGCCAATTCTTCCTCCACTTTACATTCTTCCAGACCCCTAGCCAGGCTAGGCATTGGCAGCTTCACCTCGTTACCACTTTGGCACCGGCACGGTAAGTCTGCAACCACCAACTCTTTCTCTTGTAGAGGGCCTCTTAGTGCTTGTCTGAGCACTTCCATATCTTTCTTTAGGGCCTTAGTCACAGTTTGCCACGTTGACAGGTGACTTTTGAGCTCAGACACCTCTTTCTCCAAGGTACCCACTCGGCACTCAGCAGCCTGTCTCAGAAGCTCCTCTTGCTTCAGCCGGGTTTCTACTGCCTCCTGGATCCTCCTTAACTCACTTCTTCCAACCTCTGGTTTGGTTGCGCTTCCATCTCTCAAGGAGGTATCTGCTTCAGGCCCCACTCCATTGATGGCTTCCTCCACCTCTGCACCCTTGGACTCAGCACAGTCATCTTCAGCCTTCTCTTGGGTCTCAGTAGTGACAACCTTAGCCTCATCCCGATTCTCAGGGACTTCAGAGTACTTCACACACTCCAGATCCTCAGCATCTTTCGTCACCTCATCTTTATTTAAATCTTCAAAAGTAGCAACTGGTTCAATCACTTTGCCTCTTTTACGTCTTCGGCAACGAGTGGAAGACTTGCCGTTTGTTCCTGAGTCAGCCTTAATGCACTCTTTTCCTGCTGACGTCATCATCTGAATGGGAGTCACCACCACCCAATCGGTCATCCTGTAACCGGCAGTCGCCCTTTACACAGGTCATACTTTCTGTTATGGCTGCCCCTGCCATCCTGACTTTACCTTGTGGAGCACTGTCGTTCCCCTGTGTCAGTGTTTCTGTCAGCACAACCTCGTACTCAGCTCTAGTGGTTGCTACTGGTAATGAAATGTCACAGTCACCCCCGGAGTCTGTGTCACACCCCACAGCATGGTGAACGCTCAAGTTGCTTTCTAATCGGGTGTCAGCTACACAGGATTTATTTAATACAACACTACCAGTCATTTTGGGGTACATGTCAGGTGACATCATGTCAGTAAGTTGGTAGGTGCATCCCTTACGTCTGATCCGTCAATTTTGGGAGGTGTCACTGCTTTTAAGTACTCAACCTCACCAGCTGAGAGCCCTCCATTCTCCTGCTGTAGAGAAACTCCCCTCTCCCACAGGTCTGTTACATAGGTTTGGGACTATGGCAACATCATGTAATGCAATGTCTCGTTTTGTCTCGTGAGTCACCCTGATCGGAGTGTAACCGCGGTTGCAGCAAGAGGTTCCGCAGCAGCAGGAGCTGCAGTGGCGGCAGCAGCTACTTGTAATCAGCACCCGGAGGTGCCAGTGATTTCTCACTGCAGCAAGAGCTGTAGCAGTGCCAGCAGGAACTGGTGAAGTGTTGAAAGAAGAAAAAAAAAAAAGAAAGAAATTTGTGCAGACTTTTAAAGGGCCAGTGCAAGCCCAGGGTCATTCTGGTGTACGGTGCGAACTGGGGCCTGAGAGTACCGTTAAGTGTACCCCAGAGAAGGGATGGTTGCCAAAAAAGGGGCGGAGTCCCAAAAGGAGGTGGTAGCCCAAAAGGTAGTGGTTGCCAAAAAAGGGGTGGAGTCCCAAAAGGGGTGGTAGCCCAATAGGTTGTAGTTGCCCAAAAAGGGGTGGAGTCCCGGGGAAAGGTGGTTTCCCAAAAGGGGTGGAGCATCCCAAAAGTGTGACGCAGTCGGGCTGTTGTCCGGGACAAATAAATTATGTGTGTCCAGTCTGCTATGTGAGCTATTCACCCGGCGAGAGTTTACGGGCATGTGCCCTGCTGATAAACGCTGAAGAGGTATTTTGGATGGTCGATTCTGGGAGCTCGGTGACTCTAGTGAGGATTGTGCCCAACGGATGGGTAGTGCCAAATAGGAGGAATGGGGTCACTAAGAACTATAAAGTGGCCAGGTTGACTCCACGTCAGTTCCAAGTCCTCAACACGGACTGTCCAGGTCGACAGTCTCACAGTGCTTCCAGGACGTCTCCACTCCCAAGAGACTCCAACACTGACCGTCCACTCAGTGCCAAAACCCAACCATGTGCTATTCAGGAATCCTATTCACCAGGACTTCCAACACAGGCTTCCAGAGCCTTGCACTCGGATCATTCAGATCCACACACAGGAACCTTGTGACCCACACCTTAGTCACATTACATACCTGTAACCACTCTCCTGGGTGGGAGTGTGGGTGTGTGTGGCTAGTTTGACCCACCCATCTCATAACTAGCCCTACCAATCTCCCTTTAGAAATACACATTTACATGTGGGACTACAGGTCCCAGACCACAACATAACTTCAGACTGACAGAGCAGAGTGTCCTCCTCTGCGACACACATACCGGCCATCTACAATTCTGCCGGACTTTGTCTCATCACAATTATGCCTCCAAGTGCATCTTGAAGTGCACTCGCCGCGCCCCCTGGCTTTAACATTGGTCACTGCACCACAAACTTCAGAGTTCATTGATGGCTTATTTCATCTAATGTTTGGCATTATGCATGGTCATAAATGACTGGCTACTGCTGCTTATGTACTCAATGTTGTTATAATGCTACTGCTATTTAATCCCATTTTTTACATTTGCCTTACCAATAGTCATGAACGAATACATTCGTCACTATTCGTTACTCACACGAATAGTACAGTATTCGGGCTATTAGTTATTCGGCGAGTAATTAGCTATTCAATTTGGTATATTCGAGTGACCCGCCCAGCATGTTTGGCGCTATATTTGCAGCCAAATAACATGCTGGGCTTGATTGCCAATCACAATAATACCGTCGCCATATTTGTTGTGGCATAACTGTGACTGGCTGGTTTTATAGCGTCATAGGGGGATATTTAAGCCCTGCCGGTGCCATCTTGTGCACTTTGCATGCAGAAATGAATGAAGCCTCAGTGACCGGAGATAACCTCTATGATGTCACCGCCAGTCACTGGCGCTGCATTCCCAGCAGCTCATTCACCAGTGGTTCTCAGCCTGGACGGTTGCATCTTGGCACTGTCCAGGTTGAAAACTAATTATGCCCCAGACATGAATTACGACGTAGGACAGAACGGCAGACAGGTATGGTATATTTTTTAATATACTACATAGTTTGCGCAAAGATACCTTGTAAAAAATAAACAAATAGATTCAGCCAATCAGCTGTTCATATTAAAAGCCAAGTAGAATAAATATAAAAAAGTCCCAAAAGTCAAATTGATTAGCTCCAAAGCATGTGAAGTTTAAACGATTGATGCATAGAGTCCCCCACAGTAAATGGATTTGAAAATAAAGCTGTATGTAATATGTGATGTTGGGGTTACCTCTATGACCGAGATTCTGGAGTCCGTAGTGTAGGATTCTTCTCTGGAGATGATTTCAGCAAGAGGAAAGAAAAAATACTTTCAGGAGTGCTGTCCCGGCCGGTGACACACGCTCCCTGAGCCTGCTACCCGACGGCGTGCGAGCATATGGAAGCTCGTGGTTGAAGTCCTCAGCAATGGAGTAGACCAGCAGGACCTTGCGTTACGTAAATTGTCACATGACCGGCAAGGGTAAGAGGCGTCGCAAGGACCAGTTCCTACGTTTTTCGGAGAACACTGTCTCCTTCATCAGGGATGGTCCAAAAACTTGTCAGACGACAAATGCATCTTTGCAGAAAATGAGTCGATTGCATATAAAGCAGTCTTTGTCTCCTAAAGGACCATCTCTGACGAAGGAGACATGAGTGAGCAATAGGGATTGATGGTTTCATATTTCCATTGTGAAGCAACACTGCTTTCAAACTTCTCTGGGATGAGTCAATAAACAATTGGCAATCTGCAACAAAATACTCTTGACTCAGTTCTTCAAAGAGGCCATTCACATTGTAACAGTACACCATTGGTCCATCAACTGTGAAAAATTGTGTTAAGGTACCTTCACACTGAACAATTTAACAATGATATCGCTAGCGATCTGTGACATCGCAGCGTCCTGGATAGCGATATCGTTGTGTTTGACATGCAGCAGCGATCTGGATCCTTGTTGTGAATTCTGTGGTCAAGCTCCCTCCTGTGGTCATAAGTGGTACTTCGGCTGGTTCTGTCTATGAGCTTCCTCTGGTGGATGTGAGTGGGGCTGCGGCTTCTGAGTTTCCTTCCTCAGGTGACGGGGTTAAGTCGTTAGGTGCTGCTCTATTTAACTCCACCTAGTTCTTTGTTCCTGGCCTCCAGTCAATGTTCCAGTATTGGTCTTGCTTTCTCCTGGATCGTTCTTGTGGCCTGTCTGCCCTGCATAAGCTAAGTTCTGCTTGTGTTATTTTTGTTTGCTATTTTTTCTGTCCAGCTTGCTATATTGGTTTGTCTTGCGGGCTGGAAGCTCTGGGACGCAGAGGAAGCACCTCCGTACCGTTAGTCGGTGCGGAGGGTCTTTTTGCGCCCTCTGCGTGGTTGTTTATAGGTTTTTGTGCTGACCGCAAAGCTATGTTTCTTGTCCTCGGTCTATTTAGTAAGTCGGGCCTCACTTTGCTAAAATCTATTTCATCTCTGTGTTTGTGTTTTCATCTTTGCTCACAGTCATTATATGTGGGGGGCTGCCTTTTCCTTTGGGGAATTTCTCTGAGGCAAGGTAGGCTTATTTTTCTATCTTCAGGGCTAGCTAGTTTCTCAGGCTGTGCCGAGTTGCATAGGGAGCGTTAGGAGCAATCCACGGCTACCTCTAGTGTGGTGTGATAGGATTAGGGATTGCGGTCAGCAGAGTTCCCACGTCTCAGAGCTCGTCCTATGTGATTAGCAACTATCAGGTCATTTTCTGTGCTCGTAACCACCAGGTCCATTGTGGTTCTGAATCACCTGTTCATAACAGTACTGGAGGACCAAAGTACTAATGCTTCTCAATAGAGGGAAAAGAGAAGTTCTGAGACCATTTTTTTTTCTTTGCACTGTGTTTGTCTTTTTTTTCCCCTTTACATCAGGGTGGTTCAGAACACAGGTGTAGACATGGACATTCAAGGTCTGTCCTCTTTGATGGATAATCTCGCTATAAGTGTACAAAACATTCAAGATTTAGTGGTTCAGAATCCTATGTTAGAACCTAAAATTCCTATTCCTGAGTTGTTTTTTGGTGATAGATCTAAGTTTCTGAATTTCAAGAATAATTGTAAACTATTTCTGGCTTTGAAACCTCGCTCCTCTGGTGACCCAGTTCATCAAGTAAAGATCATTATTTCTTTATTATGTGGCAATCCTCAAGACTGGGCATTTTCCCTTGCGCCAGGAGATCCTGCATTATGTGATATTGATGCGTTTTTTCTGGCGCTCGGGTTGCTTTATGATGAACCTAATTCAGTGGATCAGGCAGAGAAAATCTTGCTGGCTCTGTGTCAGGGTCAGGATGAGGTAGAGTTATATTGTCAGAAATTTAGAAAGTGGTCTGTGCTCACTCAATGGAATGAATGTGCTCTGGCAGCAATTTTCAGAAAGGGTCTCTCTGAAGCCCTTAAGGATGTCATGGTGGGATTTCCTATGCCTGCTGGTCTGAATGAGTCTATGTCTTTGGCTATTCAGATCGATCGACGCTTGCGTGAGCGTAAAACTGTGCACCATTTGGCGGTATTACCTGAGCATAAACCTGAGCCTATGCAATGTAATAGGACTTTGACCAGAGCTGAACGGCAAGAACACAGACGACGGAATGGGCTGTGTTTTTACTGTGGTGATTCCACTCATGCTATCTCTGATTGTCCTAAGGGCATTAAGCGTTTCGCTAGGTCTGCCACCATTGGTACGGTACAGTCGAAATTTCTTTTGTCCGTCACTTTGATCTGCTCTTTGTCATCCTTTTCTGTCATGGCATTTGTGGATTCAGGCGCTGCCCTGAATTTGATGGACTTGGAGTTTGCTAGGCGCTGTGGGTTTTTCTTGGAGCCCTTGCAGTATCCTATTCCATTGAGAGGAATTGATGCCACGCCTTTGGCCAAGAATAAGCCTCAGTATTGGACCCAACTGACCATGCGCATGGCTCCTGCGCATCAGGAGGATATTCGCTTTTTGGTGTTGCAGAATCTGCATGATGTGGTCGTGTTGGGGTTGCCATGGCTACAAGTCCATAACAAAGTATTGGATTGGAAATCAATGTCTGTGTCCAGCTGGGGTTGTCAGGGGGTACATGGTAATGTTCCATTTCTGTCTATTTCATCATCCACCCCTTCTGAGGTCCCAGAGTTCTTGTCAGGTTACCGGGATGTATTTGATGAGCCCAAGTCCAGTGCCCTACCTCCGCATAGGGATTGCGATTGTGCTATCGATTTGATTCCTGGTAGTAAGTTTCCTAAAGGTCGACTGTTTAATTTGTCTGTTCCTGAGCACGCCGCTATGCGGAGTTACGTAAAGGAATCCTTGGAGAAGGGTCATATTCGCCCCTCGTCGTCGCCATTGGGGGCAGGGTTCTTTTTTGTGGCCAAGAAGGATGGTTCGTTGAGACCTTGTATTGATTACCGCCTTCTAAATAAAATCACGGTCAAATTTCAGTACCCCTTGCCGCTGCTATCTGATTTGTTTGCTCGGATTAAGGGGGCTAGTTGGTTCACCAAGATAGATCTTCGTGGTGCGTATAATCTTGTGCGTATTAAACAGGGCGATGAATGGAAAACGGCATTTAATACGCCCGAGGGCCATTTTGAGTACCTGGTTATGCCATTCGGGCTTTCTAATGCTCCATCAGTGTTTCAGTCCTTTATGCATGACATCTTCCGAGAGTACCTGGATAAATTCCTGATTGTATACTTGGATGATATTTTGGTCTTCTCGGATGATTGGGAGTCTCACGTGAAGCAGGTCAGAATGGTGTTTCAGGTCCTGCGTGCAAATTCTTTGTTTGTGAAGGGGTCAAAGTGTCTCTTTGGTGTTCAGAAGGTTTCATTTTTGGGTTTCATTTTTTCCCCTTCTACTATCGAGATGGACCCTGTTAAAGTTCAGGCCATTTATGATTGGACTCAGCTGACATCTCTCAAGAGTCTGCAAAAGTTCCTGGGCTTTGCTAATTTTTATCGTCGCTTCATCAATAATTTTTCTAGTATTGCTAAACCGTTGACTGATTTAACCAAGAAGGGTGCTGATGTGGTCAATTGGTCTTCTGCTGCTGTGGAAGCTTTTCAAGAGTTGAAGCGTCGTTTTTCTTCTGCCCCTGTGTTGTGCCAACCAGATGTTTCGCTCCCGTTCCAGGTCGAGGTTGATGCTTCTGAGATTGGAGCAGGGGCTGTTTTGTCGCAAAGAAGTTCTGATGGCTCGGTGATGAAACCATGCGCCTTCTTTTCCAGGAAGTTTTCGCCTGCTGAGCGTAATTATGATGTTGGCAATCGAGAGTTGCTGGCCATGAAGTGGGCATTCGAGGAGTGGCGTCATTGGCTTGAAGGAGCCAAGCATCGTGTGGTGGTCTTGACTGATCACAAGAACTTGACTTATCTCGAGTCTGCCAAACGGTTGAATCCTAGACAGGCTCGTTGGTCGCTGTTTTTCTCCCGTTTTGACTTTGTGGTTTCGTACCTTCCGGGCTCTAAAAATGTGAAGGCGGATGCCCTGTCTAGGAGTTTTGTGCCCGACTCTCCGGGTTTGCCTGAGCCGGCGGGTATTCTCAAAGAGGGGGTAATTTTGTCTGCCATCTCCCCTGATTTGCGGCGGGTGCTGCAAAAATTTCAGGCTAATAGACCTGACCGTTGCCCAGCGGAGAAACTGTTTGTTCCTGATAAATGGACGAGTAGAGTTATCTCCGAGGTTCATTGTTCGGTGTTGGCTGGTCATCCTGGAATCTTTGGTACCAGAGATTTGGTGGCTAGATCCTTTTGGTGGCCGTCTCTGTCACGGGATGTGCGTTCGTTTGTGCAGTCCTGTGGGATTTGTGCTCGGGCTAAGCCCTGCTGTTCTCGTGCCAGTGGATTGCTTTTGCCCTTGCCAGTCCCGAAGAGGCCCTGGACACATATCTCTATGGATTTTATTTCGGATCTCCCCGTCTCTCAAAAAATGTCGGTCATTTCGGTGGTTTGTGATCGCTTCTCTAAGATGGTCCATTTGGTACCCTTGTCTAAATTGCCTTCCTCCTCTGATTTGGTGCCATTGTTCTTCCAGCATGTGGTTCGTTTACATGGCATTCCGGAGAACATCGTTTCTGACAGAGGTTCCCAGTTTGTTTCGAGGTTTTGGCGAGCTTTTTGTGCTAGGATGGGCATTGATTTGTCTTTTTCCTCGGCTTTCCATCCTCAGACAAATGGCCAGACTGAACGAACCAATCAGACCCTGGAAACATATCTGAGATGTTTTGTTTCTGCTGATCAGGATGATTGGGTGTCCTTTTTGCCTTTGGCTGAGTTCGCCCTTAATAATCAGGCCAGCTCGGCTACTTTGGTTTCGCCGTTTTTCTGCAATTCTGGTTTCCATCCTCGTTTCTCGTCAGGGCAGGTTGAGTCTTCTGACTGTCCTGGTGTGGATACTGTGGTGGATAGGTTGCAGCAGATTTGGACTTATGTAGTGGACAATTTGACATTGTATCAGGAGAAGGCTCAACGTTTCGCTAACCGCAGGCGCTGTGTGGGTCCCCGACTTCGTGTTGGGGATTTGGTTTGGTTGTCATCTCATTATATTCCTATGAAAGTTTCCTCTCCTAAGTTTAAGCCTCGTTTCATTGGTCCGTATAGGATTTCTGAGGTTCTTAATCCTGTGTCTTTTCGTTTGACCCTTCCAGCTTCTTTTTCCATCCATAACGTTTTCCATAGGTCATTGTTGCGGAGATACGTGGCACCTGTGGTTCCATCCGTTGATCCTCCTGCCCCGGTTTTGGTTGAGGGGGAGTTGGAGTATATAGTGGAGAAGATTTTGGATTCTCGTATTTCGAGACGGAAACTCCAGTACCTGGTTAAGTGGAAGGGTTATGGTCAGGAAGATAATTCCTAGGTCTTTGCCTCTGATGTTCATGCTGCCGATCTGGTTCGTGCCTTTCATTTGGCTCATCCTGGTCGGCCTGGGGGCTCTGGTGAGGGTTCGGTGACCCCTCCTCAAGGGGGGGTACTGTTGTGAATTCTGTGGTCAAGCTCCCTCCTGTGGTCATGAGTGGTACTTCGGCTGGTTCTGTCTATGAGCTTCCTCTGGTGGATGTGAGTGGGGCTGCGGCTTCTGAGTTTCCTTCCTCAGGTGACGGGGTTAAGTCGTTAGGTGCTGCTCTATTTAACTCCACCTAGTTCTTTGTTCCTGGCCTCCAGTCAATGTTCCAGTATTGGTCTTGCTTTCTCCTGGATCGTTCTTGTGGCCTGTCTGCCCTGCATAAGCTAAGTTCTGCTTGTGTTATTTTTGTTTGCTATTTTTTCTGTCCAGCTTGCTATATTGGTTTGTCTTGCGGGCTGGAAGCTCTGGGACGCAGAGGAAGCACCTCCGTACCGTTAGTCGGTGCGGAGGGTCTTTTTGCACCCTCTGCGTGGTTGTTTGTAGGTTTTTATGCTGACCGCAAAGCTATCTTTCCTGTCCTCGGTCTATTTAGTAAGTCGGGCCTCACTTTGCTAAAATCTATTTCATCTCTGTGTTTGTGTTTTCATCTTTGCTCACAGTCATTATATGTGGGGGGCTGCCTTTTCCTTTGGGGAATTTCTCTGAGGCAAGGTAGGCTTATTTTTCTATCTTCAGGGCTAGCTAGTTTCTCAGGCTGTGCCGAGTTGCATAGGGAGCGTTAGGAGCAATCCACGGCTACCTCTAGTGTGGTGTGATAGGATTAGGGATTGCGGTCAGCAGAGTTCCCACGTCTCAGGGCTCGTCCTATGTGATTAGCAACTATCAGAACATTTTCTGTGCTCGTAACCACCAGGTCCATTGTGGTTCTGAATCACCTGTTCATAACAGATCCTGCTGTGTCATTGTTGGTCGGAGCAGAAAGGCCAGAACTTTATTTTGTCGCTGGATCTCCCACAGACATCGCTGAATCGGCGTGTGTGACGCCGATTCAGCGATGTCTTCACTGGTAACCAGGGTAAACATCGGGTTACTAAGCGCAGGGCCGCGCTTAGTAACCCGATGTTTACCCTGGTTACCAGTGTAAATGTAAAAAAAAACAAACACTACATACTTACATTCCGGTGTCTGTCGCATCCCTCGGCGTTCTTTTTCCCTGCACTGTCAGCGCCGGCCAGCCGTAAAGCAGATTACAGCGGTGACGTGCTTTACGGCTGGCCGGCGCTCACAGTCAGTGCAGGGGAAGCAGAGCGCCGGGGGACAGACACCTGAATGTAAGTATGTACTGTTTTTTTTTTTACATTTACACTGGTAACCAGGGTAAACATCGGGTTACTAAGCGCGGCCCTGCGCTTAGTACCCCGATGTTTACCCTGGTTACCAGGGGACTTCGCATAGTTGGTCGCTGGAGAGCTGTCTGTGTGACAGCTCTCCAGCGACCACACAGCGACGCTGCAGCGATCGGCATCGTTGTCTAGATCGCTGCAGCGTCGCTAAATGTGACGGTACCTTTAAAGTGTTACTTCTGTTTCGATAATAACACACTTTGACATAATCATTAAGAAGATTCTTCTGTTTCAACCTAGATGCAAGAAGTTCAGCTTTATCTTTTGACAATGAAAGGTCTCTGACGAGATCATTTATTTTATGTTGAGTAAAGCGTGCTGCTGGCTGCTTGGCTGCTCCATCAAGTACATACTTATCTTAACTTGAGATCTCCATGTCTTCGCCAGTAGCTTCAACTCCATAATCTTGATATTCTACTTCATTTTAATCCAATCCAGGCAACGGTGGTACAGGAACTGGCAAGGTACCATCATGTGGAACTAGTCTAATCTCAGATTCAAGTTCAGGGTAATTAATCTTATGTTTGTCCTTTGTAGAAAAGCCCTTCAGTTTGACAAAATAAAAGTAGCAGTCATCACTATGATTTTTGAGTTCTCTCCAAATCATGGGACAAGCAAATGGCATAGCCACTTTCCTCATATTCAACAAGCCACGAAGACCATTTGAACAACTTGAGCATATCACATGAGGGGCCCAGTTTTTATCTTGATCAACAAGTGGACACTTAAAGTACATTTGGTACATCTTTTTAATATGATGAGTGCTTAAACGTACTTGGCCTTTTGGTGTTAAAGAACCACAGAACACACATATCAGAATCTATTCGGATGATTGATACACTGTTGAGGCATTTTTCTCCTTGAAATCAGATCAAACAGTAGAGTAAGTTAAGTTCAATGGTGGTGAAAAAATAAAAAAAATAATGCGATGAGCTGAACGACTATATGTACATATTTCGCCAGAGATGACAGAAGCAGTTTTTATTTAGAACTGATTTTACGGAGGTAATCTGATAGATAATTATATACAGCTGTAAGGTAAACGGGTCAGCCTATTCCTTACAGATGAACATTTGCAGACAGGCAGTTTCTCAGTGTGATATTGGCTGCTTTCCGGTTCTCTCTCTGTGGAGACCCCCACTCAGTTACACCTCAGTGGCTGAGCTGTTTTCTTCCCTCTGAGGCGACCTGCCCTCTCAGAAATGCAGTGAAAATCCTCTCACAATGGCAGATGTCCACTGCCTTGCCTTCTATCTCCCTGTGGCAGTGCTCAGATCCCTGTAGAGGCCTGTTTCCTGTCACATACCAGTCCTTGCTGCCATCACCATCCTTTTGTGACTGACTCAAATCTTACCGCCTCATAACAGTTAGCTCCTCCCCATAACATGTGACTTTCCGAGAAGCAGTCATTAGTTGACTGCTGCACTGTCAATACTCCTTCCCATAAAACTTACTAAAAGCGTTACTGATGTTGTCCCTGTAAGAAAATTCACAATTAAGTAAAGACAAGAAAAGAAATGGGAATAACATAGGATAAACCACATACCCATGTGTTCTAAATTGTTGGTAGCCCTCGTTTAATGACAGAAAAACCCACAAAGGTCACAGAAATAACATGAATCTGACAAAAATAATAATAGATAAAAATATCTATGAAAATGAACAAATGAAAGTCAGACATTCCTTTTCAACCATGCTTCCACAGAATAAAAAAAAAATAAAACTCATGAAATAGGCCTGGACAGAAATGATGATACCCTTAACATAATATTTTGTTGTACAACCTTTTGAGGCAATCACTGCAATCAAACGATTCCTGTAACTGTCAATGAGACTTCTGCACCTCTCAACAGGTATTTTGTCCCACTCCTCAAGAGCAAACTACTCCAGTTGTCTCGTGTTTGAAGGTTGCCTTTTCCAGATGGCATGTTTCAACTCTTTCCAAAGATGCTCAATAGGATTTAGGTCAGGGCTCATAGAAGGCCACTTTATAATAGTCCAATGTTTTCCTCATAGCCATTCTTGGGTGTTTTTAGCTGTGTGTTTTGGGTCATTATCCTGTTGCAAGACCCATGACCTGCGACTGAGACTGTTTTCTGACACTGGGCAGCACATTTCTCTCTAGAATTCCTTGATAGTCTTGAGATTTCATTGTACCCTGCACAGATTCTAGACACCCTGTGCCAGATGCAGTAAAGCAGCCCCAGAACATTACAGAACCTAATCCATGTTTCACAGTAGGGACACTGTTTAGAAGTTTTTCTGGGGTCTTTTGTTACCATTTGTATTATCCATCTCTTTGATTTGTCATCAAATTTCCTTGTGCGGCCATGTCCAGGGAGGTTGGCCACAGTCCCATGGATCTTAAATTTCCAAATAATATGTGCAACTGTAGTCCCAGGAACATCAAGCTGCTTGGAGATGGTCTTATAACTTTTACCTTTAACATGTTTGTCTATAATTTTCTTTCTAAGATCCTGAGACAACTCTTTCCTTTGCTTCCTCTGTTCCATGTTGAGTGTGATACACACCATATCACCAAACAGCACAGTGAGTATCTGTAGCCCTATATACAGGCTCACTCACTGATTCCAAGATTGTAGACACCTGTGATGCAAGTTAGTGGACACACCTTGAATTAACATGTCTCTTTTGTCACATTATTTTCAGGGGTATCATTATTTCTGTCCAGGCCTATTTCATGAGTTTTCATTTTTTTTTAATTGCATGGAAGCATGGTTGAAAAGCAATGTCTGACTTTCATTTGTTCATTTTCATAGATCTTTTATTTATTATTACTTTTGTCAGATTCAAGTTATTTTTGTGACCATTGTGAGTTTTCTGTCATGAAATGAGGGGTACCAACAATTTTGACCATGTGTGTACATTGAAAATGCAGATAACAATAACAAAAATACGTCTATCTCAGAAACTGTATGCGAGCAAAACTAAGCATATTTTTGGAATCAGCACATCAAACTCCATAAACCAACATATTACCTTTGCTGGTGATTTTTTTGTGTTGACCAGTGTAACGTTCCATTTACACTAAATCCTCTATTTTGTTTAGTATAAAGAATATCTCCAGTTTGACACTAGTACGAATGGAACCAAAGTATTAGACAATGCACCGGAATTTGTATGGAAGAATCAGAAACTTCCTAGTGATGTCCCAGCAAGTGGTAAGTTCACCTGAATTATGTGTTCTTTTCAACTATATTACAATCAGTGAATATATAAATATATATATTTTTATTTTATTGCAGGCCCTAACATCATGACAATCGCAGTGTTCACATTAACAGCAGCTATAATACTTATTCTTGTCATTGCTCTTCTTGTCTTCAGGTAGGTGTTAATCCCACAAAGTGGCTTGCGTTCCACTTCCACACTATGACCATTATGGGTGAGGTCCAGTCCTATACACGTATCTATGATGAGGTTTTTCAGTGGGACATCTAGTGTTTAACTATTATATGGACTATATACTTTATTGAACCTGAGACCTCAGGTCGGACTATATTCCATTATTGTGGATTTGTGGATTTGTTACCTGTATCCTTTGCTCGCATAGTGACCCTAAATTGACTATGTATGTTTTTTACTATTAGCCTATTTGATGATTTGAATATATTTTGATATCTAATAAATGCTACAATTTTTTATATACTAAAAAAGACAGTTTTTTTTACTCCATTTCTCTAATTATATATATATATTGTTGGGAGTTTTCTGTATGATTTAAACTGAACTTATGTGGCTCTGATCTATTTAAGAATATAGACATTGCCTAAAGAAATGGTGAGGCCAGTATAGTTGGCATCGGGGAGAGAGACACAGGAGGGGGCACCTCGATGCGTGTTTCACCTCACTGGGATTCGTCCTGACAAATCAATATTTTGGTATCACATTATTCAACTCCGTATAACCTAAAGGCTCATATTGATGGCATGGGAGGGCTGATTTTACCAGCAGATTTCTTTTAAGGGCAGGGTAAGAAAAAAATTGCAATTTTTCACAAGAAAAAGCACCAGCCTTCTTCACAGTTGGTGTATGGTCAGATAAAAAAAATTTGAACTTCCAAAATATGGCGTATTATTAAGTTGATACTACTATTTTCTTCAACTTGTATTTTCAGAAATAATAAATTAAGATATATTTTGTGTATATAATTATACAAATGCCACCAAAATTCTCAAAATCTCTCTTTTACGTCATTATAGTCCATAAACAATGTTTATCACCTATCCACGGGTGGAGGTCCCAATGGTCATATCACCAACAATCATGTATTTATCATTAATCCTAAGCACAAGTACGGTAATACTTATTATTTATTGGACAATTGCATTAATCATACTTGATCCTTTAGACACAGTATGTAATATTTATTTTTAATATGCTAAAACTGAAACTTATTTTTTTTTTGCAGGAAATATCGCAAAGAGCATGAACTGCAGCAGAAAAGATGGTCTCATATTGCATCTGAGAAGATTTTGCCACTGGAGACAAATGAGACTGCTCATGTCAGCTTGAAGGTGATTTACAACAAACATACTAACATTATTATTGACAGGGGAATACTTAAATGACACACATCTTCCTCTGAAATTTACAGCTATAGGTGAGAGAGATGCAGCAGATCATTTCTAGTTTTTGCAGAATGGGGTTATCACGTTGGGGTGCAGTGTAAGCCTCTCTCTCAACTTTTGTTCAGGCTTCCAAGTGTGCTGCACTATAGAAAACTAGAGCCACAACTATGGACAGGGACAGTACAAATATTTCAAGAGCCGTTGGGTGAATGTTTGAAGCTGCAGAAATGCACCACCGCAACCAGGACAGTCTTTGTGACTGGGAGCTGCTTTTTTTTCAATGCCAGGTGTTTTGTTATCTGTCCTTTCCTGTACTTTCTCTATATCCTAATCAACAGACATGATCCCATAGCCAAGAGAGACCTGGTACAGCGATGATCATAGACCAACCTCATTCTTTTTGTTCATGCAAGGTAAAGCAATTTTACAAATTGTAAACATGGAAGAAGCCATAAAATGGAAAAATTGCTGCTGTGCATCAAGTGGCAAATGTTATGCTGCCTGGCTCCTCCTCACCTGCAGCTGAGCGACAATACCTTAAACATTCTGGCGACCTTGAGGTTATGTAAAGTAACTCATACTCTGTGAATCGAGTACTTCCTAAATGTAATTGATCATCGTGTTTCAGAAAAATACCTACTTAAATATGTTTGTGGTTATGGCGCATAAAGTGTCTCTTCATTTTAACCACTCTTACATGGCAAAGCACAACTTATTAGCTTCGCAAAAACAGAAAGGTCTACCAAAGCACCATTTGATTTGCGACATTAGAATTTGCTGAAATTTGACACTACATTTGTTGGAGCACCTGAACAAGTAGAGTAAAATAGTGCGGATGGAGGAACACAGGACCTTGCACTGTCCATTGTCTCTAGGGGACCCTCAAGGTTCATGTTGCAAGTTGAGGGATGTGGAGAAGGAGGTGAAAGAAGAGGAGGAGGAGCATCAGCGGGTGGAGTTGAATATTGAGGTTGAGCATAATCAAACCATATTTAATTCTAGTGCCCAAATGCAATACGAAAATTCCCCACCCCCCACTCGATAGCCCTAAAAAACATTTTTGGTAGTCACATGACTGACTGGGCTTGTTGGTCCTTAACCATTGGACCACAAATTATCTTATATTTTCAATGCATTCATTCAATCCCTCCGGTTTCAGTGACGCTAATTGAAAAATCCAATAGGATTCCCTATTGATGAGTCTTTGCACTCTATATGGAGTGTCCTCAGATATCTGTTCAATGATAGTGAGTTCCAGGCCCTTAGAATCTCTATTATGCTTCAGTAAATAACGTCTGGATAAACTATGGCATAAATTACCCTTTCTGAAATTATGCCTATTTTCTTGTTCACTAACTAACTGTGATTTCTGGAGATTTTAATCGAGCTATGATCTCAACTAAAGTACTAACAATATGTCAAATGTACTACACATGAAAACAGTACATTGAATCTCCTCTACGCAAATGTTAAGAATGCTTATTCATCATTTGCCCTGGCTGCCTTGGGGAAATATGTCCACAATATTGTACTATTGTAACCAGTTTATCAACCAGTTGTTAGTAAATAACCAGTTATAAACAAAATCAGAAATTGGCCTGCACCCTCCACCTGTTGGAGCTCTGTGCCTTTAAGTCACTGTGCGTACTCTGCCCGCCCCACCTGTGGAAGTACAGTGCCTTTAGACCACTATGTGCACTCTACACCTCCCATCTCTGGGAGTACAGTGCCTTTAAACCACTGTATGTAGTCTACCCTCCCATCGCCTATGGGAGTACTGTGTGTTTAAGCTGCTGTGTGTACTCTGTACTCTGTGCCTGTGGGATTGCAGTGCCTTTAAGCCATTGTGTGTTTTCTACCAGACTTGGAAATAAATAATTGTCAGCAACTGACTTGTTGCCATTTGTAGGTCAAAGAAATCATTTTTCTAGATCGGTGTGTATTTTTTAGTAGACTGGGAAATAAATATTTGGCATCAGCCATCTTGTTGCCATTTGTAGGCCAAATAAATATTTTTTCTAAACCAGTGTGTGTTTTATAGTAGTCTGGAAAATAAAGGAAATACGCCAAAGAAATAATTTTTCAGGACCGCTGTGTGTTTTCTAGTAGTGTTGGAAACAAATAATTGGCATCAGCCATCTCATTGCCATTTATCAGCCCAAAAAATATTTTTTTCAGGAATGCTGTGTGTTTTTTTAGTAGTTTTGCAAATAAATAATTTGCATCAGTCATCTTGTTGCCATTTCTAGGCAATAATAATATTTTTTCTGAACTTGTGTGGGTTTTTTAGTAGTCTGGGAAATAAATAATTGTTATCAGCCTTCTAGTTACTATTTCTAGGCCAAATAAATAATTTTTCAGGACCTCTGTATGTTTTCTAGTACTGTTGCAAATCAATAAATCTACTCTTCAGCCATCTCTTTGTGAGTAGTTTTGATAAGAAACACTTTAAAAAATTGGAAGAGCATCAAATTAGGGACGTTGCCATTTTGGTGTTGGTGTAGCTTCTGATGTAACTGATGCAAGGAGAGGACATGGTCATTCTGTAACAGTTACGTGCACAATTCCAACACCTTCCTCTGTTGCACGCAGGCGACAGGACATTGAGTCATTTCGTAGGCCTGAATACTGCTGCACGAATGGTGAGGCCACAAGATATTGAAAATGTGTTAGATTGTATGGCTGAGCCCCTTTGCATTATGTTGCACCCTGTCCACTGCTGAAAGTGCACAGTTGGCACCTGATGACCATGGTCATCTGGCCTCCAACTCACCGCCTCGCAAATCAGCCAAGCAGTCTGAGCCCCAAGTCATGCAGCAGTCTCTTCTGCTTTTTGATGACTTCCCTGGCTGTGGTTCTGTGGCCCATCCACCTGGCCCTGCCAAAGATGTGGAAGAGTCTGAGTGCACTGATTCCAAACAACTTGTTATGTTAGAGGATGAGTACGTGGAAGGGCTTGTGCACACAGTCAGTGGACCACCGCAGGACATGTCAGATGATGACGAAACTCAGTTGCCAACTGAAACTTTTGTATGCAATGTGCAGATGATGTGGGGGGATGATGAGGTTCTAGACCCCTAGAAGGTCATTCTAACGACATGTCCAGTTTGTTGAAAGAGGAGGTGGCAATACTGCCACAGCAGAACAGCAAAAGAGGGAGCAGGGTGCAAAAGCTCAGCAGGCAGTCCCCAGCCAGTACATCAGCTGATACTGCACACCATACCTCTGAAATCAGCACTCCAAAAGAGCATGCTGGCATGGCATTTCTTTAGGGAATGTGCTGCTGACAAGTCACAGGTGGTTTTCACGCTGTGTCGTCAGACCCTTAAGCAAGGCATAAAGGTTCTGAACCTGAACACCACCTGTATGATAAGGTATCTGAATTCCATTCACAAGATGCAGTGATGCACACTCCTTTAAAAGCATGACAGATCTGAGCCTCCCACTGCTCCATCTTCTGCTGCCGTCTCGACCTCTTCTTCCTGCTTGTGATCAACATGCCTCCCTGCAAGAGAATATGTGACAGTATCAGCACCACCCACCATCACCAGTGTCACCAAGAATCTTCACAGTGTCCCATGGAAGTGTTCAGCTTTCCATCAAACAAACACTCAAGAGAAAGAGGAGATACCCCCTAACCACCCATGAGCCATCTGAATGATAGCATTTCCAAATGACTGGCCTTTGAAATGTTGCCATTGCGGATGGTGGAGACAGACAGTTTTAAAAAACTGATGACGGTGACTATCTTGCAGGTGCCACTACATTTCCAGGCAGGTCATCCCTGCCCTGCTCAAACAAATCAAGTGTGCACTGCGCAACAAATTCAATGGCAAATGTAAGGAGGTTGAACACAAGAAGAGTCCGGGGGCGGTTACCTTCTCTGCTCTGTACCTGGATCCATTGAGCTGAGCTACAGGTTCCCTGGGGGGCAGACTTAGGGTCTGGGACAGGAAGGAAGCCGGGCAGAGAGCGGGAAAGGCGCGCACGCAATTGGCAGAGCAGCGTGTGCAGCGGTCAGGTCAGGACGCAGCTACGCTCCGGGGAGGAGAGAGGGCTCCCGGTCAGAGGACAAATGCAGGGAGATTGCCCAAAAAGACTGCATCGTGTGAGTACATGAAAGCGGACTTTGCTGTGACTGGAGAGGGGCGAATTGAGACCCGTGCAGAGACATTGGCCCGTGCAGAGACTGTGACCCCCTGGTAGCCATGGTATCAATGCAGAGACTATTACCCTTGGTACCCACGGTATCAGTGCAGAGCCCCTGATTCATGTTAAGAGACTTAATAATAGACTGAGCTTCGTTTTCCCGGGATAGGCTGTGCTGCAAAAGCTAAAGACTCAGAGCCTGTGCATATCACATTAACTACCGAAACCCCAGCCAGCGGGTACCTAGAGACTACTCAGCCCACGGACAACAGAGGGACGACAAGTGCCGCTGTTTCTCGGCGCCTACGTTGGAGAAGACAACCCTTCAAGCAAGTCCTCATCAGACTGATAAGTGTTCTTTTCCTCAAGAAATCTTGCTGAATTCTGTTACACATCCATGTTTTGCACTGTTATCTTTTCAGTTCATTTTCTACTGTTTTCTCCCTGCGAGGAGAATATTGTCCCTGTTAATAAATTCCCCCCAACAGTTGGTCTGTCTGTTCCGTGGTGACATACTCAACCCTGCACCCTATTACACTTGGCGTGGTCAGCAGGATGTCACACGGTAGCGCGGAAGGGGCAGACCAAGCAGTTGCGGGAGGCCCCAGGTCTAGCATCTACCTGGGAGAAATGTTAGTTAACCTGCCAAAATTTTCGGAGAGCAATGTCATGTTGTGGAGTTGGACGGAGCACATCCGAGGGATGATGTGGGTGCATCCTATGATGCCGGCTCTGCAGGCAGAAATAGCTGTGATGGCCCTAGAGGGGGATTCACGGAACTCGGTTATGCTCAGGCTCCCCAGGCGAGAGATGCCCTGGACAAAGTATTACGTATACTTGAGGAGACACATGGGGACCTCACTGATGTAGAGGAGCTGCGCATGCGACTGTTCCGCCGGGTACAAAGAGAGGGGGAGACCGTGACACAAGATATGAATGCCCTGCAGGAGCTTCATACTGCCATCATACGGAAGGATGGCTAATGTGTGGGGTCAATTGACGTTGTGAAAACAACAGAAAAAAAGAAATATGCACACAGTGGGATCAACCTAATAAATTTTATTATACTATAACAATCCACCATATACAAAAGCAAGAGAGGGAAAGGCAAACATTTAAAAACATTTAAAAACAAATCGGACCTACCCGCATCCCCCCAAATGCAGTAACAAGGATCCAAATGACAATATATAACAGTATACAAATAATACAAATGATACAAGGAACCCCTAAACAGATAGGCAGGTTAATGCAATAATAAGCATAAATATTCAATACACTGTGCTGCCAATCTGACAGAGCCCTCATAGAATAAGACACATTATCAAAGATTGGATCCCAAAAATAAACAATACTCCCCCAATACCACACCAGGCCTATAATAAGAAAGGTTGCTATCCAGCAGAAGAGTTATAGATTACGCCGGCAAAATAACCAAGTAGCTAAAACAGCTATACAGCAACCTACCCTAAAGCTGACACCCAGTATAATACTTTACCAGGATGACACACCAGGCTTCCAGTCACCAAGGAGTCAATACCCCATTGATGTCCGTAGATAAATGTGCCCTCAGAGCACAGAGCAGATATGAAGGCAACAGGCATCCAAAAGTGCATGCACCTAAATGGAGCTAGGGTGAGCAAGGAATGAGGCCAGGACCGGGGGGATCCAAGAGGGGGGATGGAGGACCCACGCGTATCGACGCTGCTAAAGGTGTCTTCGTCAGGGGAAGGTAGTGAGGATAACTTCCCAGACATGCCCTATATACGTGAAACTGAATAAATGAAGATACATTTCACCTGTGAGGCTGCCAGAAGTGTCCGAATGACCCATGCGTGTGAGGAGCTGGAGAGACGATTCCAGACATGCGCACAAGGGTGCCGTGGGTGAAGCCGGTGTATCCGCCTACCAGCTCCCACGTAGCTCCCATAAGCCAGGTTAGTGAAGAGAGACCAGCTCCGATTGGTCCAGGAGAGCGATGTGACCAGTGCGCATGCGCACAATCCGGCATACAGGCGCCAATGTGGCGTTCAATGAGGTCTCTGCACACACCCGGGTTACCATAGTAAGGACGCCCAGGCATGCGCAATAGACATAGGAGCTAGCTTTATCAATCATCTTTATAAACCTCATGCGCATGCGCACCATATGCCCTGCGGAAGGCGCCCAGATAAAGAACAAATAATGCAATGTCTGCAGAATTAACCAGGTACTGATCCTAATCACAAACAGTCTGGTACCACATCCACATCACATCACACACCCTGCACATGATTTATTAGTGCACCAGGTTGCGCACATACCTCGTCTTAACTACTGGACATGTTGCGCACATGATATGGCCAAAGGCCATATCAATGCCCGCCCCCATCCAGTCACAGAAGACGTAGTGAATTAATAAAGAAACACTGAAACCCAAAAACAAGTACGCAGTACAGACATAGGCTTTAAATGATTAACTTATAGACAAATATGCCTTATGGACGGGGGTACAGCAGGAATTTGAAAAATCCCGCATAGATGGCCCAATCAAGCTAGACATATCCGCACTGGATACCAGGTGTAACAAAGGAGCTAGTACAAGTTGTAAGAGGACAATCCAAATCCATCGCTCAGAAGACCGCCTTTGTTGTTATTCTTATTTTAACCATTTTTTTTTCTCCCCCTTATATCTAAGGAGATTAGAGATAGGCATGCCAGACTGACAAGAGATACCACAAACGGGTAAGTAGCCAGCAGACCCCACTCCACAAAATTGCTCACTTGAACCCATAAAGGCAACAGGTTTCTGCTAATAACCAAGAAAAATTATCTTTCACAATTGGTGCAGAATCCAACCAGAGGAGCAGCACTTTTAGACCTAATACTATCTAATAGACCTGACAGAATAACAAATCTGCAGGTGGTTGGGCATCTAGGAAATAGCAACCACAATATTGTGCAGTTTCACCTGTCTTTCACTAGGGGGACTTGTCAGGGAGTCACAAAAACACTGAACTTTAGGAAGGCAAAGTTTGACCAGCTTAGAGATGCCCTTAATCTGGTAGACTGGGACAATATCCTCAGAAATAAGAATACAGATAATAAATGGAAAATGTTTAAGAACATCCTAAATAGGCACTGTAAGCGGTTTATACCTTGTGGGAATAAAAGGACTAGAAATAGGAAAAACCCAATGTGGCTAAACAAAGAAGTAAGACAGGCAATTAACAGTAAAAAGAAAGCATTTGCACTACTAAAGCAGGATGGCACCATTGAAGCTCTAAAAAAATATAGGGAGAAAAATACTTTATCTAAAAAACTAATTAAAGCTGCCAAAAAGGAAACAGAGAAGCACATTGCTAAGGAGAGTAAAACTAATCCCAAACTGTTCTTCAACTATATCAATAGTAAAAGAATAAAAACTGAAAATGTAGGCCCCTTAAAAAATAGTGAGGAAAGAATGGTTGTAGATGACGAGGAAAAAGCTAACATATTAAACACCTTCTTCTCCACGGTATTCACGGTGGAAAATGAAATGCTAGGTGAAATCCCAAGAAACAATGAAAACCCTATATTAAGGGTCACCAATCTAACCCAAGAAGAGGTGCGAAACCGGCTAAATAAGATTAAAATAGATAAATCTCCGGGTCCGGATGGCATACACCCACGAGTACTAAGAGAACTAAGTAATGTAATAGATAAACCATTATTTCTTATTTTTACGGACTCTATAGCGACAGGGTCTGTTCCGCAGGACTGGCGCATAGCAAATGTGGTGCCAATATTCAAAAAGGGCTCTAAAAGTGAACCTGGAAATTATAGGCCAGTAAGTCTAACCTCCATTGTTGGTAAAATATTTGAAGGGTTTCTGAGGGATGTTATTCTGGATTATCTCAATGAGAATAACTGTTTAACTCGATATCAGCATGGGTTTATGAGAAATCGCTCCTGTCAAACCAATCTAATCAGTTTTTATGAAGAGGTAAGCTATAGGCCGGACCACGGTGAGTCATTGGACGTGGTATATCTCGATTTTTCCAAAGCGTTTGATACCGTGCCGCACAAGAGGTTGGTACACAAAATGAGAATGCTTGGTCTGGGGGAAAATGTGTGTAAATGGGTTAGTAACTGGCTTAGTGATAGAAAGCAGAGGGTGGTTATAAATGGTATAGTCTCTAACTGGGTCGCTGTGACCAGTGGGGTACCGCAGGGGTCAGTATTGGGACCTGTTCTCTTCAACATATTCATTAATGATCTGGTAGAAGGTTTACACAGTAAAATATCGATATTTGCAGATGATACAAAACTATGTAAAGCAGTTAATACAAGAGAAGATAGTATTCTGCTACAGATGGATCTGGATAAGTTGGAAACTTGGGCTGAAAGGTGGCAGATGAGGTTTAACAATGATAAATGTAAGGTTATACACATGGGAAGAAGGAATCAATGTCACCATTACACACTGAATGGGAAACCACTGGGTAAATCTGACAGGGAGAAGGACTTGGGGATCCTAGTTAATGATAAACTTACCTGGAGCAGCCAGTGCCAGGCAGCAGCTGCCAAGGCAAACAGGATCATGGGGTGCATTAAAAGAGGTCTGGATACACATGATGAGAGCATTATACTGCCTCTGTACAAATCCCTAGTTAGACCGCACATGGAGTACTGTGTCCAGTTTTGGGCACCGGTGCTCAGGAAGGATATAATGGAACTAGAGAGAGTACAAAGGAGGGCAACAAAATTAATAAAGGGGATGGGAGAACTACAATACCCAGATAGATTAGCGAAATTAGGATTATTTAGTCTAGAAAAAAGACGACTGAGGGGCGATCTAATAACCATGTATAAGTATATAAGGGGACAATACAAATATCTCGCTGAGGATCTGTTTATACCAAGGAAGGTGACAGGCACAAGGGGGCATTCTTTGCGTCTGGAGGAGAGAAGGTTTTTCCACCAACATAGAAGAGGATTCTTTACTGTTAGGGCAGTGAGAATCTGGAATTGCTTGCCTGAGGAGGTGGTGATGGCGAACTCAGTCGAGGGGTTCAAGAGAGGCCTGGATGTCTTCCTGGAGCAGAACAATATTGTATCATACAATTAGGTTCTGTAGAAGGACGTACATCTGGGGATTTATTATGATGGAATATAGGCTGAACTGGATGGACAAATGTCTTTTTTCGGCCTTACTAACTATGTTACTATGTTACTATGATACCGTATAAGTCCAACCCCCAATATTTAAGCCCCACCACCAGATGTATACTTACTGGTGAGGTCAAAGTGCCTCCCAAAGCCAGGTCCCAAACCCCCATATAGAGAGAGCCCGAGTTCGTGCCCCCCTCGTGATGATGGATGAGTAGACATGCCCTCAAGATTGATGTAGGGGTGGCCGAAATTGGAGATGGCTGACCAATAACCCCACTAACACCCCATAAAGAGGAGAGAGGGGAGAAAAGGGTCATCTATATATATAATTGCCTAAGGGTTTTTCCGTCTGTCTGTCTGTCTTTCTGTCTGTTCTGGAAATCCCGCGTCTCTGATTGGTCGAGGCCGCCACGACGCCAATCAGCGACGGGCACAGCGACGATGATGTCATAAAGGACGTAGACGGGCACAGTATCGATATAGATGATGTCATAAAGGACGTAGACGGGCACAGTATCGATATAGAAATCCTGCGTCTCTGATTGGTCGAGGCCGCCAGGCCTCGACCAATCAGCGACCGGCACAGCGACGATGATGTCATAAAGGACGTAGACATCCCGCGTCTCTGATTGGTCGAGGCCACCAGGCCTCGACCAATCAGCGACAGGCACAGCGACGATGATGTCATAAAGGACGTAGACATCCCGCATCTCTGATTGGTCGAGGCCGCCAGGCCTCGACCAATCAGCGACGGGCACAGCGACGATGATGTCATAAAGTATGTAGAAATCCCACGTTTCTGATTCAGCGACGGGCACAGTATCAACGTAGATGTCATAATGGTTGCCATGGCGACGATGATGTCATAAGGGTTGCCTCGACCAATCAGCGACGGGCACAGTCTGCCGCGAATTCTGGAATCATCATTGTCCATATACTACGGGGACATGCATATTCTAGAATACCCGATGCGTTCGAATCGGGCCACAATCTAGTGTACAATAACGGGGCAGCAGGCCCAAGAGGGAGAGGCCAATGGAGGGAAGAGTAACGGGGGAGGGAGAAGAAGAGAGAGAAAGAAATGGCGCAGTGAGGGCTTGATGACTGTTTGCTAAGGCATACAGACAGTACATTCAGTGTTGATACAACAAATGCCCCAAAGGGGAAGGGAGAAGAAGAGAGAGGAAGAAATGGCACAGTAAGGGCTTGGTGACTGTATACCGAAGCATACAGTCAGTGCGTTCAGTGTTGATACAACAAATACCCCAGATCTTTCAGGCCCAAATATCCCATTATCCCCCAATGGTAATACACATAGATGTAAAACTGGGTGACTCAAAAAGTTCGCATTTCTGAGACTAAACCTGTTTATATAAACCGGTAAAAAGAAGTTCTTCATTGATTCCAATCGGAGCCCGGCTATTCAGGTTGTAGATCCACTTTGACTCTCTCCTAAGTAGGTCCAACATAATGTTGCCGCCCCTTATGTCCAACTTCACCCCCTCCAACCCCATACCCCTCAAACTTCCAATAGAGCCCCCATGCTCCTGCAAAAAATGTCCTGCCACCGATGAAAGTTTCTTTCCCTTCTCCCAATCCCTCTTGGCCGTATTGAATTCTTGGTGCGACAATTAAAGTACGCCGGTGGTTCAATCCTTTTAGAAATGTGTGGAAGTGCTAGACCAGTATCAGATATCATAAAGCTACACACGTTACAGCCCCCACACGGATAAGAGCCAAAAATACGGCCACAATTGCTGCTCTTGACACATGCCCGTTTAAAGTGGCTGGATACCAACTCGTCCTTAAGATTCCGCGATCTTCTGGCCACCACTCTGGGGGTAGGGGCCAGCCAGGGATGGAGTTTAGGTTCTGTGAGCAAAATGTTCCAGGATCACCTTAAGTAAGTCCAAGACAAAACAATCATGGTCCCTGTCCCTACTTGATTTCTTGTCCAGGAAGTACGTGACTGCCCCCAATCCAAGCTTATGGTCAATGCTGGTGTACAGGGACTCTACGTCAAGCGTGACAATCAAAGTGTCGCTTGGTGTTTCCAACCTCCCAATCCTTTCAATCAAATGCATAGAGTCCCGAATATACGACCCCAAAGAAAGGACCAGAGGTTGTAGGAAGTGGTCCAAATATATGCACGACCTCTCAAATAACCCCCCAATCCCCGATATATTGGGCCTACCTGGGGGGTTGTCCAGACTCTTGTGCACCTTGGGGAGCATATAGTACGTAGGCACTTTGGGCGTCTCAATGATCAAGAAGTCCTTCTCTCTCTTGTTGATGATTCCCAAACCATAAGCGGTTAGGACCAGTCCATCGAGATGTTTTTTGAAGACGTCCGTGGGGTCAGAGGGTAAGACCTGATAATGAGAAGTATTTAGTAATTGCCTCTTAGCCTCAGCCACGTACATATCCTTGGGCCAGATCACAATATTGCCCCCTTTGTCGGCCTCCTTGATGACGAAAGAGTCTTGTTTTTTAAGATGTTTTAAACAATATGCCTCTTCCCGGGTAAGATTTTTTGTCCCCAAGTTCTTTATTTTAAGATTGTGAACATCCCTGCTCACAGTTTCAAAGAAAATCTGTATCACTGGGAAGAGGTAAAAGGGAGGTGAGGCCTGGGACGGAATACGCCCCATAAACCTCCGAGACTTACCTTCATCCCCTTCACTCGCATCAAGGAGCTCCAACAAATCACGGAACACCTGTCTGTCCTCATCCGGTATGGTATCAATCACTGAAGGTTTGTGATACAGTAGTTTGAACATAAATTGCCTACAAAATAGGTACAGATCTTTCGTAAGTTCAAATTTATTCAGTGAATTTGTAGGGGAGAAGGACAATCCCTTGGAGAGTAGAGAAATCTCTCCTGGTGACAAAGAGTATGTAGACAAGTTGACAATTTGTAACTTACCTGGCCCATTCCCCCGTGCATCGTCCTGTGCTAGAACCTCCTGTTGTTCTTCCTCGTGGTTCTCTTGCGACCCACTGTCCAATCCTGGAGAGGTCCCCCCCTCCGCGATCTTGCACCTCCCCCTCCTGCTCCGCCTTCTTGGTCGCTTATGTCTGATGACAAAAAATCACTCGATACGGGTTCAATCTGTTCAGCTTGTGCTCCATCCCCCTGCGTTGTCAGAGCTACCCTTCTGTTGTTACCATGATGCGACCATCTGTAAGCTCTCAGATTGTCAAAGTCCAGCTTATCCCGTTGGAATTTGTGTCTCTTGCTTTAATTACCTCCTTTTCAAAGGTATCAATGGAGGTTTTTAGTCGCTGCTTGAAGGGAGTAACCTGGCTCTGTAAATCAAAGGCCTGTAGCTTTCCTTCCTTCAATTTGATATCATCCTTAAGTTGGATCAGAAGGGCACGGTCATGTTCCAACAACATATCAATTAATATGGTGGAGCATCTAGATAAACCACTTTCCCAGGTTCTCTTAAATATAGGGTCCACACATTATCAAAGATTGGATCCCAAAAATAAACGATACTCCCCCAGTACCACACCAGGCCTATAATAAGACAGGTTGCTATTCAGCAGAAGAGTTATAGATTACGCCGTGCTCACCCTAGCTCCATTTAGGTGCATGCACTTTTGGATGCCTGTTGCCTTCATATCTGCTCTGTGCTCTGAGGGCACATTTATCTACGGACATCAATGGGGTATTGACTCCTTGGTGACTGGAAGCCTGGTGTGTCATCCTGGTAAAGTATTATACTGGGTGTCAGCTTTAGGGGAGGTTGCTGTGTAGCTGTTTTAGCTACTTGGTTATTTTGCCGGCGTCATCTATAACTCTTCTGCTGGATAGCAACCTGTCTTATTATAGGCCTGGTGTGGTACTGGGGGAGTATCGTTTATTTTTGGGATCCAATCTTTGATAATGTGTCTTATTCTATGAGGGCTCTGTCAGATTGGCAGCACAGTGTATTGAATATTTATGCTTATTATTGCATTAACCTGCCTATCTGTTTAGGGGTTCCTTGTATCACTTGTATTATTTGTATACTGTTATATATTGTCATTTGGATCCTTGTTACTGCATTTGGGGGGATGCGGGTAGGTCCGATTTGTTTTTAAATGTTTTTAAATGTTTGTCTTTCCCTCTCTTGCTTTTGTATATGGTGGATTGTTATAGTATAATAAAATTTATTAGGTTGATCCCACTGTGTGCATATTTCTTTTTTTCTGTTGTTTTCTTGATATTCCATATATGCATGTGGTTGATCCCCTTAGTATTGATTGAGTGCGGTGCCCGCCTTTCTGTGCTTTTGCAATAGTTTGTTGTATACCTGGTGTAACTGTTTGACCAGGGTTTCTTGGCGGTGGCACGCCTGCGGATATTTAAATGGATTTAGAGGCCCGTGAGGCAGCTTGGTGTGACCAGGCCTCGGATGTTTTTGGTGCTGGGGATGATGTAGCAGGTGCTGTTGTAGAGCGTGATGAGGGGTTTTCCAAATTATGCAGTGAGATTACTTATTTGCACAAGTCTTTAACCAAGGTCTGGTGGAACACAAAGAGCCTGGAAGAGTATAAAAGGCTGGGCCTTGTTCCCAGGGGATTGCGGGTACAAATCTTCCCAGCTTGGGAGGTGGACCCTGTATTTAAGAGAACCTGGGAAAGTGGTTTATTTAGATGCTCCACCATATTAATTGATATGTTGTTGGAACATGACCGTACCCTTCTGATCCAACTTAAGGATGATATCAAATTGAAGGAAGGAAAGCTACAGGCCTTTGATTTACAGAGCCAGGTTACTCCCTTCAAGCAGCGACTAAAAACCTCCATTGATACCTTTGAAAAGGAGGTAATTAAAGGCAAGAGACACAAATTCCAACGGGATAAGCTGGACTTTGACAATCTGAGAGCTTACAGATGGTCGCATCATGGTAACAACAGAAGGGTAGCTCTGACAACGCAGGGGGATGGAGCACAAGCTGAACAGATTGAACCCGTATCGAGTGATTTTTTGTCATCAGACATAAACGACCAAGAAGGCGGAGCAGGAGGGGGAGGCGCAAGCGCCCCCAACTTAAGATCGCGGAGGGGGGGACCTCTCCAGGATTGGACAGTGGGTCGCAAGAGAACCACGAGGAAGAACAACAGGAGGTTCTAGCACAGGACGATGCACGGGGGAATGGGCCAGGTAAGTTACAAATTGTCAACTTGTCTACATACTCTTTGTCACCAGGAGAGATTTCTTTACTCTCCAAGGGATTGTCCTTCTCCCCTACAAATTCACTGAATAAATTTGAACTTACGAAAGATCTGTACCTATTTTGTAGGCAACTTATGTTCAAACTACTGTATCACAAACCTTCAGTGATTGATACCATACCGGATGACGACAGACAGGTGTTCCGTGATTTGTTGGAGCTCCTTGATGCGAGTGAAGGAGATGAAGGCAAGTCTCGGAGGTTTACGGGGCGTATTCCGTCCCAGGCCTCACCTCCCTTTTCCCTCTTCCCAGTGATACAGATTTTCTTTGAAAACTGTGAGCAGGGATGTTCACAATCTTAAAATAAGGAACTTAGGGACAAAAAATCTTACCCGGGAGGAGGCATATTGTTTAAAACATCTTAAAAAACAAGACTCTTTCGTCATCAAGGAGGCCGGCAAAGGGGGCAATATTGTGATCTGGCCCAAGGATATGTACGTGGCTGAGGCTAAGAGGCAATTACTAAATACTTCTCATTATCAGGTCTTACCCTCTGACCCCACGGACGTCTTCAAAAAACATCTCGATGGACTGGTCCTAACCGCTTATGGTTTGGGAATCATCAACAAGAGAGAGAAGGACTTCTTGATCATTGAGACGCCCAAAGTGCCTACGTACTATATGCTCCCCAAGGTGCACAAGAGTCTGGACAACCCCCGAGGTAGGCCCATTATATCGGGGATTGGGGGGTTATTTGAGAGGTCGTGCATATATTTGGACCACTTCCTACAACCTCTGGTCCTCTCTTTGGGGTCGTATATTCGGGACTCTATGCATTTGATTGAAAGGATTGGGAGGTTGGAAACACCAAGCGACACTTTGATTGTCACGCTTGACGTAGAGTCCCTGTACACCAGCATTGACCATAAGCTTGGATTGGGGGCAGTCACGTACTTCCTGGACAAGAAATCAAGTAGGGACAGGGACCATGATTGTTTTGTCTTGGACTTACTTAAGGTGATCCTGGAACATTTTGCTCACAGAACCTAAACTCCATCCCTGGCTGGCCCCTACCCCCAGAGTGGTGGCCAGAAGATCGCGGAATCTTAAGGACGAGTTGGTGTCCAGCCACTTTAAACGGGCATGTGTCAAGAGCAGCAATTGTGGCCGTATTTTCGGCTCTTATCTGTGTGGGGGCTGTAACGTGTGTAGCTTTATGATATCTGATACTGGTCTAGCACTTCCACACATTTCTAAAAGGATTGAACCACCGGCGTACTTTAATTGTCGCACCAAGAATTCAATACGGCCAAGAGGGATTGGGAGAAGGGAAAGAAACTTTCATCGGTGGCAGGACATTTTTTGCAGGAGCATGGGGGCTCTATTGGAAGTTTGAGGGGTATGGGGTTGGAGGGGGTGAAGTTGGACATAAGGGGCGGCAACATTATGTTGGACCTACTTAGGAGAGAGTCAAAGTGGATCTACAACCTGAATAGCCGGGCTCCGATTGGAATCAATGAAGAACTTCTTTTTACCGGTTTTTATAAACAGGTTTAGTCTCAGAAATGCGAACTTTTTGAGTCACCCAGTTTTACATCTATATGTATTACCATTGGGGGATAATGGGATATTTGGGCCTGAAAAATCTGGGGTATTTGTTGTATCAACACTGAACGCACTGACTGTATGCTTCGGTATACAGTCACCAAGTCCTTACTGTGCCATTTCTTCCTCTCTCTTCTTCTCCCTTCCCCTTTGGGGCATTTGTTGTATCAACACTGAATGTACTGTCTGTATGCCTTAGCACACAGTCATCAAGCCCTCACTGCGCCATTTCTTTCTCTCTCTTCTTCTCCCTCCCCCGTTACTCTTCCCTCCATTGGCCTCTCCCTCTCCCTCTTGGGCCTGCTGCGCCATTATTGTACATGGCCCTTTTCTCCCCTCTCTCCTCTTTATGGGGTGTTAGTGGGGTTATTGGTCAGCCATCTCCAATTTCGGCCACCCCTACCTCAATCTTGAGGGCATGTCTACTCATCCATCATCACGAGGGGGGCACGAACTTGGGCTCTCTCTATATGGGGGTTTGGGACCTGGCTTTGGGAGGCACTTTGACCTCACCAGTAAGTATACATCTGGTGGTGGGGCTTAAATATTGGGGATTGGACTTATACGGTATCAAGTGAGCAATTTTGTGGAGTGGGGTCTGCTGGCTACTTACCCGTTTGTGGTATCTCTTGTCAGTCTGGCATGCCTATTTCTAATCTCCTTAGATATAAGGGGGAGAAAAATAATGGTTAAAATAAGAATAACAACAAAGGCGGTCTTCTGAGAGATGGATTTGGATTGTCCTCTTACAACTTGTACTAGCTCCTTTGTTACACCTGGTATCCAGTGCGGATATGTCTAGCTTGATTGGGCCATCTATGCGGGATTTTTCAAATTCCTGCTGTACCCCCGTCCATAAGGCATATTTGTCTATAAGTTAATCATTTAAAGCCTATGTCTGTACTGCGTACTTGTTTTTGGGTTTCAGTGTTTCTTTATTAATTCACTACGTCTTCTGTGACTGGATGGGGGCGGGCATTGATATGGCCTTTGGCCATATCATGTGCGCAACATGTCCAGTAGTTAAGACGAGGTATGTGCGCAACCTGGCGCACTAATAAATCATGTGCAGGGTGTGTGATGTGATGTGGATGTGGTACCAGACTGTTTGTGATTAAGATCAGTACCTGGTCAATTCTGCAGACATTGCATTATTTGTTCTTTATCTGGGCGCCTTCCGCAGGGCATATGGTGTGCGTGCGCATGGGGTTTATAAAGATGATTGATAAAGCTAGCTCCTATGTCTATTGTGCATGCCTGGGCGTCCTTATTATGGTAACCCGGGTGTGTGCAGAGACCTCATTGAACGCCACATTGGCGCCTGTATGCCGGATTGTGCGCGTGCACACTGGTCACATCGCTCTCCTGGACCAATCGGAGCTGGTCTCTCTTAACTAACCTGGCTTATGGGAGCTACGTGGGAGCTGGTAGGCGGATACACCGGCTTCACCCACGGCACCCTTGTGCGCATGTCTGGAATCGTCTCTCCAGCTCCTCACACGCATGGGTCATTCGGACACTTCTGGCAGCCTCACATGTGAAATGTATCTTCATTTATTCAGTTCCACGTATATAGGGCATGTCTGGGAAGTTATCCTCACTACCTTCCCCTGACGAAGACACCTTTAGCAGCGTCGATACGCGTGGGTCCTCCATCCCCCCTCTTGGATCCCCCCGGTCCTGGCCTCATTCCTTGCTCACCCTAGCTCCATTTAGGTGCATGCACTTTTGGATGCCTGTTGCCTTCATATCTGCTCTGTGCTCTGAGGGCACATTTATCTACGGACATCAATGGGGTATTGACTCCTTGGTGACTGGAAGCCTGGTGTGTCATCCTGGTAAAGTATTATACTGGGTGTCAGCTTTAGGGTAGGTTGCTGTATAGCTGTTTTAGCTACTTGGTTATTTTGCCGGCGTAATCTATAACTCTTCTGCTGGATAGCAACCTTTCTTATTATAGGCCTGGTGTGGTATTGGGGGAGTATTGTTTATTTTTGGGATCCAATCTTTGATAATGTGTCTTATTCTATGAGGGCTCTGTCAGATTGGCAGCACAGTGTATTGAATATTTATGCTTATTATTGCATTAACCTGCCTATCTGTTTAGGGGTTCCTTGTATCATTTGTATTATTTGTATACTGTTATATATTGTCATTTGGATCCTTGTTACTGCATTTGGGGGGATGCAGGTAGGTCCGATTTGTTTTTAAATGTTTGCCTTTCCCTCTCTTGCTTTTGTATATGGTGGATTGTTATAGTATAATAAAATTTATTAGGTTGATCCCACTGTGTGCATATTTCTTTTTTCTGTTGTTTTCTTGATATTCCATATATGCATGTGGTTGATCCCCTTAGTATTGATTGAGTGCGGTGCCCGCCTTTCTGTGCTTTTGTCAATTGACGTTGTGCTGCGAGACCAACCGGTGACAGGCTTGCGAGATGTGTTGATGAAACAGGCCCTGCAAGAGCACTTGCGCGTAAAGCCAGATATGACTTTCTCTGAGGTCGGGAGTGACGTGCGCATGCGCGAGCAAGAGCAAGGGGTGATAGTGCCAGTGGGGGTCTGGAGCAGGGAGGTAACTTCCCCTCAATGGGTAGAAGACTTGAAGAAGGAGGTTAAGCGAGTCCATGAGGAAGTGGCTGAACATAAGAAGAACCCTGCTGCAGAGTATAGCCCTCCGGTACAAGAAAGAGAGACCGGCCTCCATAGTTAGACTAGTGCCGCTCGGCGAAGAAGACTGCCTACATGCTACAATTGCGGAGAACCCGGTCAAAATGAAGAGGAGGCGATGTGGACCCGAGATTCCCAGCTGAAGATAAGAAGAATCTGGGAGGAGATTGAGAGTCTGGGGAAATCCCATAGTGCCTTTTTGGGGACCAGCGGCATACCCCGAGGTAACGTGCAGAAGCCGCCAGAAAACGATAGAGGAGATGTGCGCAGCATGAAGAGGGCTTCAGTGGTGGCCCCAGAGTGTAACTCCGTATTCTCGGGTGAAGAGCAACTGCAGATGAGAGATGTCTCCCGCCGAAGTCGATGAACCAGACTGAAGCGCCCACCAGACAGACGCAGGCATGGGGGCTGGTCGTGCAGAAGGGTGGGACACATGTCTAGAAATTGCCCTACCCAAGAAGAGCGGTGGCAGAGATTCACTCACCCCTCTGAGGGTTCTGCTAACTGGAGGGAATGTCACCCCTGGAGAGAATGGTACGGCAGGAAGAGAAGAGTTCCACCTAAGGCAAGACAGTACCACAATGTCGGACGCCAAGGAGAGGTGGAGAAGGTGTCAAGCATCTCTGGTGGAATGACTGCGCTGTCCCGATGCGTGAAGACGAGCTTGGTGGAACTCCAGCCTAGGTCTGAAGGTCTTGTCTGTGAGACTCAGCCCGGAGGAAAGAAAGGGACGTCCGCTCGAGAAGACCACCGAAGTGCTTTACTACCTTGCCCAGCACGAGTTCTCCAAGAAGGAGAGAAAGTGCCAAGTGTACGTGCGAAGCTCGTTTTCGAGGTCCTCGGCGATGAGAAGGAGGAACCACTAATATCATCTTCTGAGGTGAAGAGTGTGCTGGCTGTCAGCTCACAAGATCATGATCGGACGGAGGACATGGAACAGCTGTGTGAGATGGGGCGTGTGGCTGAGAAGCCCTGGGAAGTGATGCCCGCAGAGCCCGGCGCAGATGACGAAGAATCCAGCTTGCATGGTCTTAATTCATCTGATTCTACTTTGGACAAGAATGCTCCTGTCAAAGAGAGGGGGAGCTATGGAGAATAATTACTTGTACTAAGCCACCAAACTGAGGAGCCCGAGCAAGAAGCCCTAGAGTTTCCGATGGTGACAAGGAAGAGGATGAATCATCTAGGCAAACATATGCCAGCGGCAAAGCTAAGAAGAAGAAGAAAAAGAAGAAGAAGAGGCAAGCAGTTGTCGATGAAATAGAGGAGGCATATCTCAACTTGACTGATGAACAACTCCTCGACCATTTAGTTTGGCAGTGTGTGCAAGGAGAAAGGCAGAAGGAGATGCGAGAATTGCAGGAATCTGTCTCCCCTCAAAAGAGCAAAGAGAAGCACTAAGAGTCTCTTCGCCCGTGGAATGGCAAGCTTTAAGAGAGGGGGAATGTAAGGAGGTGGAACACAAGAAGAGTCTGGGGGCGGTTACCTTCTCTGCTCCATGCCTGGAACCATTGAGCTGTGCTACAGGTTCCCCAGGGAGCAGACTTAGAGACTGGGACAGGAAGGAAGCCAGGCCGAGCAGCGTGTGCAGCGGTCAGGGCAACTGCGCTCTGGGGAGGAATGAGGGCTCCCGGTCAGAGGACAAATGCAGGGAGATTGCCCAGAAAGACAGCATCTTGTGAGTACATGAAAGCGGACTCTGCTGTGACTGGAGAGGGGTGCCTTGAGACCCGTGCAGAGACATTGGCCTGTGCAGAGACAGTGACCCCCTGGTAGCCACGGTATCAGTGCAGTGACTATTACCCCTGGTACCCACGGTATCAGTGCAGAGCCCCTGATTCCTGTTAAGAGACTTAATAATAGACTGAGCTTCGTTTTCCCGGGATAGGCTGTGCTGCAAAAGCTAAAGACTCAGAGCCTGTGCATATCACATTAACTCCCGAAACTCCAGCCAGCGGGTACCTAGAGACTACTAAGCCCATGGACAACAGAGGGACGACATGTGCCGCTGTTTCTCAGGGCCTACGTTGGAGAAGACGACCCTTCAAGCAAGTCCTCATCAGACTGATGAGTGTTCTTTTCCTCAAGAAATCACGCTTAATTCTGTTACACTGTTTGACTCCCATGTTTTGCACCCTTATTTTTTCAGTTCACGTTCTACTGTTTTCTCCCTGCGAGGAGAATATTGTTCCTGTTAATAAATTCCCCCAACAGTTGGTCTATGCTCTGTGGTGACATACTCAACCCTGCACCCTATTACACAAGGTCCACATAACCATTGATATGTAGACCAGTAAGTGCAGCGCCCCAGAGTCCTGGTCATTGCAGTAATGTCGTTCTTCAACCGGGGGGAGTGATGTTACGTCTGATGGCACCAAAGGAGTTCACCCTGCCAGGTATCACAGCCACACACACATTTCACACGCCAGCCACTAGGGGGAGCTAAGGGTTCTATCTATTAGGCCACTCCTCACACTTGGGTAAAACTGGGGGTTTGGTTAGGAAGTTAGTCAGTTGGAGACAGAGGCAGTTCTGACTGGAGGGAGAAGGAGATAGTCAGAGGAGGAGAGGAGCAGACTGGGCTCGGCCCAGAAAGGAAAGAAGGACACGGAGCTGCGCCTGCACCTGATTGCGGCAGCTTCCAAGGAAAGGACAAGAAAGGAAGTGTGTCATAGTGAGTGAGCACCGAAGTCGTAGCAACAGGAGTTTAACACCAGTGGCGACCAGCTAGAAGCAGGCTGCCTCCCACTGAGCGCAGTGCCAGTGGCCGGAACACCGAGGGAGTAATAGACTCTATGCTTTACTTCAGAGACCGGCAGGACAGTCATCTTCAAGTTGGCTGCCCAACCTAAGGACCTAAGCAGGCAAGGTGGCAAAGCGGAGGAGGGGCGACGCTAGGGTCCCTATAAAATAGCCTCAGGCCACCACCGTCATACGGGTTTGTCCTATCCATCTGGGGGACAGAGAGAAAAATAACAAGAGTGAGGACCCTATGAGGGCTAATGCACGTAGGGACCTACTACGTTACTGTGCGCAAGGGGAAGGCTACTGATTTCCACCTGGATAAGGGGACTCTGGAATTGCCATCAGACCGGCCGGACTCTGCCTACCCTGTGATCTGGCACCCTGGACTGTGGATACTGAAGCCTTCAGTAAAGGTAAAGAGACTGCACCCATTGTGTCCTCGTTATTCACCGTGCCTTGCACCATCCACCATCAACATCTACACTACTGGGAAGCCCTGGGGATATACTTCACCTGTGGGAAGGTATACCATCTAGCTGCCATTCCATCACCCCAGCGGACCCCTAAGCAGCGTCGGTCACCCTGACCGAACACCACAGGTGGCATCACAAACACTTGACAAGCTTTCATCACCCCTTTTATTGGGCGTCCCTCATAGGGCCACTGTCCGGGTTGGGCCACCGTGACATCCCACCTGAGGGAACTGAAGGACCCGGTACCGAGTACCCCATTGCCCTTACATGGGGGCGCTGCATAAGCAAAGGCAAGAAAGTTACATCTACATAACTGCCCACTGGGTAAATGTAGTGGTGGCTGGGACAGAGGCAGAAGGCATTGCAGCCCACGTCCTACCACCTCTGAGGATTGCTAGATGTTTATCTGTTCGGGTAGCCTCCTCTTCCTAATCAGCTTCCTCCACCATTTCCTCATCTGGTCACAGTAAGACCTGCACCACCAGCTTCAGAACAGCCAGGGAGAGACGACAGCAGGCTGTTCTGAAACTCATCTATTTGGGGGACAAATCTCACAGTGCACATTAGCTGTGGACTGGGATTAAACAGCAGACAAATGAGTGGTTGGTGCCGGTAAACCTCAATCCCGGCCTGGTGCTGTATGATAACAGGTGAAATCTTGTAGCAGCTCTGGGCCTGATGCACATCCCTTACCTGGCACATGTGCTAAACTGATCTTTGTGGAGTTGGAGATGTGGATTCGGAGTCAGTGTCGATTTTGGTGGACATATATAAAATTATATATGTATTATATATATATATATATATATATATATATATATATATATATATATATATATATATATACACACAATAATAAATATATAATAAATTGGGTACAGTAGTTCCATGCAGTATGTGCTGTAAATTTTTTCATAAGAATTTGGAAAAGTTATGAAATTTACTATAAATGTCTGTTCTATTCCTGATCTAAGGATGTTGGCTTTTGGTTGAGGTAGGTTCTGCAATTAATGTACATGCTCAGTAGTGAGGTAAGTGTCTGGAGCAGTGGCGGCTTCGTGGAGTCAGAGTTGGGTGTTAGGGAAATTGAAAAGTCAGAGATTTAGCTTGCCAACTCCAAAGCCCTGCCTGCTATGCTCCCAAATGAAATGCCTTCCTACCGTGTGTGGCACCTCAGGAGTTCGGGTACCACAGTGGTATTGCCTTCCTCACGTGGCAGGTGATGCCATGCTTGGAAGTGACAAGGATCCCTTTAACAGGTAATATGTACATACAACACTGTTCTGACTCTGACCAGGAAGGCGAGCTTGAGACCCGGATTCAGGGGAGCTTCCTTACATATATATTCTGGCTGGGTGAGGAGTTAGTTAGTCTGTCAGAGAGGAGTGAGGAGAGAGGAGTGGAAAGCTGGGACTGTGCAGACACGAGGTTCTGCAGCTCCTGGAAAGAGAAGAGAACGACAGAGCAGTCTGTGAGAGACTGTGAGGGGAGAAGGAGCACAGGAGAAGTGAGGAGCTGGAGGGGAGCTGCGACTGAGCTTCCTCCACACTGAAGCGCATGACACCGGAAGCCGGAATTCCGAAGTGGTGGGAGTAACTGTATGCCTCACAGCAGAAACCATTGGGCAGGAGATTCCTAGTCACCTGTCCACCATTACATCCAAAGGCACAGCAGCATATAGAGCCCGGAGTCGCCGCAACCAGGGACATTTGTAAAAAGGTTCGAGTTGCTTGCCATACAGATTATTGTCCTGCTAATAGGACAGAGAGACAGAGAGGACCTTGTAAAGAGCCTTAGGCAGCAAGGGACTTAAACCACAGCAAAGAAAAGAAGGTTTCCTACCCCACCTGATTAGGGGGATTCCGAATCACATCTAGGCTTCCTGGACCTCACCTGTTGTGAATTCTGTGGCTGAATTCACTCCTGTGGTCACAAGTGGTACTGCAGCTTCTGAGCTTCCTCCCTCAGGTGTTCTGGTGAGCTCGTTAACTGCTTCATTACTTAACTCCGCCTGATGCTGCTATCCTTGCTCCTTGTCAATGTTTCAGTGTTGGTTCTGAGCTTCTCCTGATTGTTCCTGTGACCTGCTGCTCTGTATAGCTAAGTGCTTTTTGCTTTTTTGTTGCTTATTTTCTGTCCAGCTTGTCTTTTGTTTTGCTGGAAGCTCTGAGACGCAAAGGGTGTACCGCCGTGCCGTTAGTTCGGCACGGTGGGTTTTTTTTGCCCCCTTTGCGTGGTTTTGCTTTAGGGTTTTTTGTAGACTGCAAAGTTCGCTTTACTGTCCTCGCTCTGTCCTAGAATATCGGGCCCCACTTTGCTGAATCTATTTCATCCCTACGTTTTGTCTTTTCATCTTACTCAGAGTCATTATATGTGGGGGGCTGCCTTTTCCTTTGGGGAATTTCTCTGGGGCAAGTCAGGCCTATTTTTCTATCTTCAGGCTAGCTAGTTTCTTAGGCTGTGCCGAGTTGCCTAGGTAGTTGTTAGGCGCAATCCACAGCCGCTTTTAGTTGTGTTTAGGATAGGATCAGGTGTGCAGTCTACAGAGTTTCCACGTCTCAGAGCTCGTTCTTGTATTTTTGGGTATTTGTCAGATCACTGTGTGCGCTCTGATCGCTAAGCACACAGTGTTTCTGGATTGCCTTCATAACACCTGTCATTAGCAAACATAACAGTACAAGGAGCCGGCTAATGATTCTCAATAGAGGGAAAGAAAAAGTTCTGACATCATTTTTTTTTTTTTTTTCTGCTCTGTGTTCATTTTTTTTTTCCCCTAGACATTTGGGTGATTCTGGACACAGGTGTGGACATGGATATTCAGGGTCTGTGCTCTTCAATGGATAATCTCGTTATAAATGTACAAAAAATTCAAGATACTATTGATCAGAAATCTATGTTAGAACCAAGAATTCCTATTACTGATTTGTTTTTTGGAGATAGAACTAAGTTTCTAAGTTTCAAAAATAATTGTAAGCTATTTCTGGCCTTGAAACCTCATTCTTCTGGTAATCCTATTCAACAGGTTTTGATTATTATTTCTTTTTTGCGCGGCGACCCTCAAGACTGGGCATTTTCTCTTGCGCCAGGAGACCCTGCATTGAGTAGTGTCGATGCGTTTTTCCTGGCGCTCGGATTGCTGTACGATGAGCCTAATTCAGTGGATCAGGCTGAGAAAAATTTGCTGGCTTTGTGCCAGGGTCAGGATGATATAGAAGTATATTGTCAGAAATTTAGGAAATGGTCAGTACTCACTAAGTGGAATGAATCTGCGCTGGCAGCTTTGTTCAGAAAGGGTCTCTCTGAGGCTCTTAAGGATGTCATGGTGGGATTTCCTATGCCTGCTGGTTTGAATGAGTCTTTTTCTTTGGCCATTCAGATCGGTCGACGCTTGCGCGAGCGTAAATCTGTGCACCATTTGGCGGTACTGCCTGAGGTTAAACCTGAGCCTATGCAGTGCGATAGGACTATGACTAGAGTTGAACGGCAGGAATACAGACGTCTGAATGGTCTGTGTTTCTACTGTGGTGATTCCACTCATGCTATTTCTGATTGTCCTAAGCGCACTAAGCGGTCCGCTAGGTCTGCCGTCATTGGTACTGTACAGTCCAAATTCCTTCTGTCCATTACCTTGATATGCTCTTTGTCGTCGTTTTCTGTCATGGCGTTTGTGGATTCGGGCGCTGCCCTGAATCTGATGGATTTGGATTATGCTAAACGTTGTGGGTTTTTCTTGGAGCCTTTGCGGTGTCCTATTCCATTGAGAGGAATTGATGCTACACCTTTGGCCAAGAATAAACCTCAATACTGGGCCCAGCTGACCATGTGCATGGCTCCTGCACATCAGGAAGTTATTCGCTTTCTGGTGTTGCATAATCTGCATGATGTGGTCGTGTTGGGGTTGCCATGGCTACAAACCCATAATCCAGTATTGGATTGGAATTCCATGTCGGTATCCAGCTGGCGTTGTCAGGGGGTACATGGTGATGTTCCATTTTTGTCGATTTCGTCATCCACCCCTTCTGAGGTCCCAGAGTTCTTGTCTGATTATCAGGATGTATTTGAAGAGCCCAAGTCCGATGCTCTCCCTCCGCATAGGGATTGTGATTGTGCTATCAATTTGATTCCTGGTAGTGTATTCCCTAAAGGTCGATTATTTAATTTATCCGTGCCCGAACACGCCGCTATGCGCAGTTATGTGAAGGAATCCCTGGAGAAGGGACATATTCGCCCATCGTCATCACCACTGGGAGCAGGGTTCTTCTTTGTAGCCAAGAAGGATGGTTCGCTGAGACCGTGTATTGATTACCGCCTTCTTAATAAGATCACTGTTAAATTTCAGTATCCCTTGCCATTGTTATCTGACTTGTTTGCTCGGATTAAGGGGGCTAGTTGGTTCACTAAGATAGATCTTCGTGGTGCGTATAATCTGGTGAGAATCAGGCAAGGAGATGAATGGAAAACTGCATTCAATACGCCCGAGGGTCATTTTGAGTATCTAGTGATGCCGTTCGGACTTGCCAATGCTCCATCTGTATTTCAGTCTTTAATGCATGACATCTTCCGTGAGTATCTGGATAAATTCCTGATTGTTTACTTGGATGACATTTTGATGTTCTCAGATGATTGGGAGTCTCATGTGAAGCAGGTCAGAATGGTTTTTCAGGTCCTGCGTGCTAACTCTTTGTTTGTGAAGGGATCAAAGTGTCTCTTCGGTGTGCAGAAAGTTTCATTTTTGGGGTTCATCTTTACCCCTTCTACTATCGAGATGGATCCAGTTAAGGTCCAAGCCATCCAGGATTGGATTCAGCCGACATCTCTGAAAAGTCTGCAAAAGTTCCTGGGCTTTGCTAATTTTTATCGTCGCTTCATCTGTAATTTTTCTAGCATTGCCAAACCATTGACCGATATGACCAAGAAGGGTGCTGATTTGGTTAATTGGTCTTCTGCTTCTGTGGAAGCTTTTCAGGAGTTGAAGCGTCGTTTTTGTTCTGCCCCTGTGTTGTGTCAGCCAGATGTTTCTCTTCCGTTCCAGGTCGAGGTTGATGCTTCTGAGATTGGAGCAGGGGCGGTTTTGTCACAGAGAGGTTCTGATTGCTCAGTGATGAAACCATGTGCTTTCTTTTCCAGGAAGTTTTCGCCCGCTGAGCGTAATTATGATGTGGGCAATCGAGAGTTGCTGGCCATGAAGTGGGCATTCGAGGAGTGGCGTCATTGGCTTGAAGGAGCTAAGCATCGCGTGGTGGTATTGACTGATCATAAGAACTTGACTTATCTCGAGTCTGCCAAGCGCTTGAATCCTAGACAGGCCCGTTGGTCGTTATTTTTTGCCCGCTTCGACTTTGTGATTTCGTACCTTCCGGGCTCTAAAAATGTGAAGGCGGATGCTCTGTCTAGGAGTTTTGTGCCCGACTCTCCGGGTTTATCTGAGCCAGCGGGTATCCTCAAGGAAGGAGTCATTGTGTCTGCCATCTCCCCTGATTTGCGGCGGGTGCTGCAAAAATTTCAGGCGAATAAACCTGATCGTTGTCCAGCAGAGAAACTGTTCGTCCCTGATAGGTGGACTAATAAACTTATCTCTGAACTTCATTGTTCGGTGTTGGCTGGTCATCCTGGAATCTTTGGTACCAGAGAGTTAGTGGCTAGATCCTTCTGGTGGCCATCTCTGTCACGGGATGTACGTACTTTTGTGCAGTCCTGTGGGATTTGTGCTAGGGCTAAGCCCTGCTGTTCTCGTGCCAGTGGGTTGCTTTTGCCCTTGCCGGTCCCAAAGAGGCCTTGGACACATATTTCGATGGATTTCATTTCTGACCTTCCCGTTTCTCAAAAGATGTCAGTCATTTGGGTGGTCTGTGATCGCTTTTCTAAAATGGTCCATCTGGTGCCCTTGGCTAAATTGCCTTCCTCCTCTGATTTGGTACCTTTGTTCTTTCAGCATGTGGTTCGGTTGCATGGCATTCCTGAGAATATTGTTTCTGACAGAGGTTCCCAGTTTGTTTCAAGGTTTTGGCGAGCCTTTTGTGGTAGGATGGGCATTGACCTATCCTTTTCCTCGGCTTTCCATCCTCAGACTAATGGCCAGACCGAACGAACCAATCAGACCTTGGAAACATATCTGAGATGTTTTGTTTCTGCAGACCAGGATGATTGGGTGTCCTTTTTGCCGTTGGCTGAGTTCGCCCTTAATAATCGGGCCAGCTCGGCTACCTTGGTTTCTCCATTTTTTTGCAATTCTGGGTTCCATCCTCGTTTCTCTTCAGGACAGGTTGAGTCTTCGGACTGTCCTGGTGTGGATTCTGTGGTGGATAGGTTGCAGCAGATCTGGACTCAGGTAGTGGACAATTTGATCTTGTCCCAGGAGAAAGCTCAACTTTTCGCTAATCGCAGACGCCGTGTGGGTCCCCGACTTCGTGTTGGGGATCTGGTTTGGTTATCTTCTCGTCATATTCCTATGAAGGTTTCCTCTCCTAAATTTAAACCTCGTTTTATTGGTCCATATAGGATTTCTGAGGTTCTCAATCCTGTGTCTTTTCGTTTGACCCTCCCAGACTCCTTTTCCATACATAATGTATTCCATAGGTCGTTGTTGCGGAGATACGTGGCACCTATGGTTCCATCTGTTGAGCCTCCTGCCCCGGTTTTGGTGGAGGGGGAATTGGAGTATATTGTGGAGAAGATTTTGGATTCTCGTGTTTCTAGACGGAAACTCCAGTATCTGGTTAAATGGAAGGGTTATGCTCAGGAAGATAATTCCTGGGTTTTTGCCTCTGATGTTCATGCTTCCGATCTTGTTCGTGCCTTTCATGCGGCTCATCCTGGTCGGCCTGGGGGCTCTGGTGAGGGTTCGGTGACCCCTCCTCAAGGGGGGGGTACTGTTGTGAATTCTGTGGCTGAATTCACTCCTGTGGTCACAAGTGGTACTGCAGCTTCTGAGCTTCCTCCCTCAGGTGTTCTGGTGAGCTCGTTAACTGCTTCATTACTTAACTCCGCCTGATGCTGCTATCCTTGCTCCTTGTCAATGTTTCAGTGTTGGTTCTGAGCTTCTCCTGATTGTTCATGTGACCTGCTGCTCTGTATAGCTAAGTGCTTTTTGCTTTTTTGTTGCTTTTTTTCTGTCCAGCTTGTCTTTTGTTTTGCTGGAAGCTCTGAGATGCAAAGGGTGTACCGCCGTGCCGTTAGTTCGGCACGGTGGGTTTTTTTTGCCCCCTTTGCGTGGTTTTGCTTTAGGGTTTTTTGTAGACTGCAAAGTTCGCTTTACTGTCCTCGCTCTGTCCTAGAATATCGGGCCCCACTTTGCTGAATCTATTTCATCCCTACGTTTTGTCTTTTCATCTTACTCACAGTCATTATATGTGGGGGGCTGCCTTTTCCTTTGGGGAATTTCTCTGGGGCAAGTCAGGCCTATTTTTCTATCTTCAGGCTAGCTAGTTTCTTAGGCTGTGCCGAGTTGCCTAGGTAGTTGTTAGGCGCAATCCACAGCCGCTTTTAGTTGTGTTTAGGATAGGATCAGGTGTGCAGTCTACAGAGTTTCCACGTCTCAGAGCTCGTTCTTGTATTTTTGGGTATTTGTCAGATCACTGTGTGCGCTCTGATCGCTAAGCACACTGTGTTTCTGGATTGCCTTCATAACACCTGTCATTAGCAAACATAACACTCACCAACACCTGTGATCCGTACCCTGGACTGTGGCTGCATACTTCCAGTAAAAGGTAAAGAGACGGCAACCTTGTGTCCTTCAATTCTTTCCGGCACTACACCATCTGTTATCTTTACCCACTACACCGGGAGCCCTGGGGATTGATCTTCACCTGTGGGAAGCCATACCATCCCTGCAGCAGTACCATCATCCCTAGTGGACCCCTTTTAGCAGCGTCGGTTATTCCTGACTGAATACCACAGGTGGCGTCATGATGAGCATTCTTTATTCAAAGAACCCATTTAAAGACCTTTCCTTTAACTTGGACACCCAGGACCATGGATCGGGTCACCGTCACTATGACAACCCTTTAATGACCACTGGTCCCGGCCCGAGTTCCCGAAGGTCCTAGCAGGCGCTCCACGTGCACGCAGTGAATAGGATGTTCTGCATAATTTTGAAGCCATGAGTACGACTGGACGAATGTTGAGGCCAGAAGAAGTAGAGGTGGTTTTAGATTGGTAGGCTGAGAATGCCTTCAGTTCCTTTGCTTTGTCTTCCTCCCAGTCTTCTGCTGCAAGCCCAAATTTTAGACTTGCAGTCCTTAGGTATCTGTCTTCCACCTCATCCGCTGCAAATCAGGTAGGCAGTTTGAGCCCCAAGTCATGCAGACTTGACTACTCTGCTGGCCATCTACCTGGACCTGGCCAATAATTGGAAGATATTGAGTGCACTGATGTCCAATCACTTGTTCTGTTGGAATATGAGTACATGGGAAGGGTAGTGCAAATGGTCAGTGGACCACCACAGCACATCGCTGATACTGAAACACAGGGACCAACTGCTGTAGCTTTCTGCTGTGTTTAGTCTGACAAGGAGGGCATGGGTGAGTAGTGGGTGGAAAATCATGCAGAGGATTATTATTATTATTACGATTACTATTATACTGTATTTTTAGAGCACCATTGATTCCATGGTGCTCTACATGAGGAGAGGTTACATTTAGTGATGAGCGAGCATGCTCGCCATGACTCGGTACTTGCCCGAGCATCTCAGCGCTCTAGATGCTCGGAGTTTGCCAAGTATTTCCGGGTTGCTCTGCGGGAGCTCAGGTCCCCACCCTGCATGTTTGGCGCTCTTAAGAGAGAGCCAATGAACATGCAGGGATTGTCTGCCACACGCTGTAATGCCGCAGCCATGTTGGTTGTGGCATTACAGTGATTGGCTGGCCACACAACGTCATCAGGTCTGTATCAGACCTGGCACCGCCCTGCTCGTCACAGTCTACTATGGAATCAGGCAGTGTAGGGAGAGTTGCTGCTGAGCTAAGGAGGGAATTGCTTGGTTCTTAATTAGTGTGGATATACCATATATTATACACATATCCATCACAACTAATAGTCCTTTTGATTAATAATAAGGCTGCATAGGTATCAGTGCTACGCAGGCAGACAGGGTATGTGGCAGACTTCAGTACATATAGCAAGAGGGTCCATTCTGGTTCTGTCTGATGCTGCTGCTGTTACAGATATTTCTAGACATAACCCCAGGTATCAGGGGCCAGGAATAATTTTTTTGGGATCTTAATCCTGATTATTTGCTTAAAAAGCAATTCAGAGAACTCTGTTTTTCTGCTCCTTTTGCTTGTTGTCACTGCAGAATACAGGCAAATCCTTTCAGTATTACAGCGCTAAAAATCCAGATATTTAAAACTGTAGTTTGTCTGTCACACGGATCAGCAATAAAAACTGTGCTCAAAATTCTGCCATTTCTGGCCTCCCTTTAAATTGTGTTGTGGTGTGTTAGCAAAGTTATTGACACCAGTTTGCTGGTAAAAATAGCTACCTATAGGCCAGCTGTTTAAAACTGAGGTTTTCCATCGCATGGATCACATATAAGTTCTCTCCAAATTTAGCCATTTGTAGTGAATGTGGAAAATATTGTCCTTTTAAAATGGGCATGGTGTGTGGCAAGGGACTGGGAACTGAACGTGATGAAGATGGTGCATGCAGAGACCGAAGCTGAGTCCTTGAGCAAGCTGAAATTGTGCCACAACAAACACCCACATCTTCTAGCCCTACCTTCTTGTCCCAATTACTAGGGGACCACAGCACACCACTATTGAGCCATAGTGTCAAAAGGTTGTTGGTTGGATAGAGGATAATGCTTCCAGTCACTTTGCCATTACCACCACCCTGTCTTTCACACGGTCAAGTCTCAGTAGCCATGAGTCTGGACCACATATTCTTCACCCTGATCCTCCTTCCTCCCACCATGCTGAGTGCCTGGAGACAACTGATCCAACACTTAGACACTCCGAAAAGCTGTTCATTGTTCCATTTATAGATTTGGGCCTCTCGCACCGTCCATTTGCAGCGAGGCAAGAGGAAATCACATGTAGCGATGCCCAAATATTTGAGCAGCCACGGTCGCACGAAGGCGTCAGTGGGAAAGTGTCACAAGAGGTGGACGATGATGAGACACAATTGCCAGAAAGTCACGAGGAGGACCAGGGTGCAGAAGTGGAAGACAAGGTGGTGGATGATATAGTAACTGACCCAAGCTGGCAGGAGGACATGCAGAGCGAGGACAGCAGCACACAGGGGGAGGGATTCATAGCACCCCCAACAGGCAGGAAGAAGCAGTGTGATGGCCACAGACAGAAAGCGGGGAACTGTTCTCCGTAACACCAACACGATGGAAGTTGCCAGTCCAACTGTTAAGTCTTCCAGAGTTTGGTTGTTTTTTAAAGATTGCCAATAACCCCAAAAAGGCCATTTTCACGACCTGCCAGGCCAGCATCAGCAGGGGTAGCAAAACTGCAAGCGTGACCACCACCAGCATAATCAGGCAAATGGCAGCAAAGCAGCTGACTTTGTAGGCCGAACCTTAGGGCCCAGGAACAGTGCTTATTAGAGTTGAGCGACCTTGACCTTTTTAGAGTCGAGCCGGGTTTCGCGAAACCCGACTATCTCAAAAGTCGGGTCGAGTGAAATCGGCCGATTATGACGTAAAGTCGGGATCGACCGAAACACGAAACCCAATGCAAGTCAATGGGGCAGCATAGTCGGCAGTGAGTGGGGGCCAGGAAAACACCTAGAGTGCCCATTTTAATGTCAAAACCATCCATTCTTCTTAATGAAGCTTGTCAAGTGTAATTTACCTTATAATAATTGGAAGGCATTTGAAATTGGGGTTCATTTGGCTAAAGTTGTGGTGGGTAGGGCTGGTTCAAGTAATTAGTGGGCCCAGGAAATCTGGACCACGTCACGGCAGTGGAGCAGGGAGAGGTAAGTATTTCAACTTTGCAAGTGCTGTGAACCTGAGCAAGCAGGGGGGGCCCACTCGTTGGCATTGGCACTGGCACAGGGCCCCTCAAAGTACAGCGGTGTGTTTGCACGGCGGGGGCGCCTCACACCGGCAGCAACACTTTTGCGTACTATGAGAGGCCCTGTGCCAGTGACGTCGCCAACTAGTATTCCTCCCCCCACCTGATGAAGGAACCTGCACTTTCATCTGCACCTTCCTCTTTGTCCCCGTGTAAGGTGGTATGATATGCGGGAAGAGCAACCTGACTTTTAGCAGGGTCACAATGTTGTTGTGTAGCGTGCACGGGGAATGTTGCGTTATGGGTCAATGTACCAGCAGACTCATCTATCACTGGCTGGGCAATGGGCAGGATGAGGAGGAAACACAGATATAGGCCCAAAGAATAAAGTTGGCTAAATGCAGTTCAAAATTGGTAACACAGGAATAACCAGGGGGCATTGCAGTGGAGGACAACTGGAATGAGAGGCTGACACAGAGAGTAGGCCCAAATCAGTAAGTAGTCGAAATGCAGTTCAAAATTGGCAACCGTAGTAAACAGGCGGCACAGCTTTGTTCAGTGGAGGAGAACAGCAAGGAGTGGCAGACACCGATAGTAGGCCCCAACCCAACTAGTAGGCCAAATGCAGTCTAACATTAACAACTACTTAACGAGCGCCTGAAAACGGAATTTCAGGACAGGAAACCAGGAGAACAGCAAGGAGTGGCAGACACCGATAGTAGGCCCCAAACCAACTAGTACGCCAAATGCAGTTGTTCCGTTTAACCACAATTTAATGAGAGCCTGAAGATAGAAGTTCAGGAAAGGCAACCTGGAGAACACCTTGGAGTGGAACACACCATCTCTCTACACCCCATACCCAATTTGTAGGCCTAATGCAGCGTAGTTTCCAACAACTACTAAACGAGAGCCGGAAGATCGAAGCTCAGGAAAGGCAACCTGGGGAACACCTTGGAGTGGAACACACCATCTCTCTACACCCCATACCCAATTTGTAGGCCTAATGCAGTGTAGTTTCCAAGAACTACTAAACGAGAGCCGGAAGATCGAAGCTCAGGAAAGGCAACCTGGAGAACACCTTGGAGTGGAACACACCATCTCTCTACACCCCATACCCAATTTGTAGGCCTAATGCAGTGTAGTTTCCAAGAACTACTAAACGAGAGCCGGAAGATCGAAGCTCAGGAAAGGCAACCTGGAGAACACCTTGGAGTGGAACGCACCATCTCTCTACACCCCATACCCAATTTGTAGGCCTAATGCAGCGTAGTTTCCAACAACTACTAAACGAGAGCATGATGATCGAAGCATTGGCGAGGAAACCTGGGGAACACCTTGGAGTGGAACACACCATCTCTCTACAGTGGAACACACCATCTCTCTACACCCCATACCCAATTTGTAGGCCTAATGCAGCGTAGTTTCCAACAACTACTAAACGAGAGCTAGAAGATCGAAGCTCAGGAAAGGCAACCTGGGGAACACCTTGGAGTGTAACAAACCCTCTCTCTACACCACGGAAGGGCTGATTCTTAGGAAGGAAGGCTGTCGGAAAGAAGCAGGGCGCGTCCGAGGGTGATTATATTCTTATTAGGTATATACTCACCCTCGGACGCGCCCTGCTTCTTTATTTGTAATGAATGTTTATTTGCAATGTGGTTTTGACTTACTCTATTTTTTTGGTAAATAATGATTTTATTATTTTCATTGTTTTGCATCTTCTTGGCAATAATATAAAGAAGACGCGACAGGACAACACTCGGTGGATGCCATATCTGTGTTTAAAATTGAAAAAACCTTTCAGTTAACTACTTACAGAAGAAAGTTATTGTAGCTGGTGGCCATTTTTGTACTGTACCAGATTTTTGTTGTATGTGTTTGTTTTTAATGTTAAAATGTCTGCATTTGATATCTCTCCAGTATTTTCTTTTTTATAAGCAAAATACTTATTTTTATATTTTCTGATGTTGGTTCCAGGGGTACACGGGCAGCAGTGGTGTGGTCAGTGGAGGCCTAGTGGAAGGAGTGACCGCAGACAGGCATCGAAGGCCTAAAATAATAACACATGGCTGTAGGCAATTTTAAATTGGTTCCAGGGGTACACGGGCAGCAGTGGTGTGGTCAGTGGAGGCCTAGTGGAAGGAGTGACCGCAGACAGGCATCGAAGGCCTAAAATAATAACACATGGCTGTAGGCAATTTTAAATTGGTTCCAGGGGTACACGGGCAGCAGTGGTGTGGTCAGTGGAGGCCTAGTGGAAGGAGTGACCGCAGACAGGCATCGAAGGCCTAAAATAATAACACATGGCTGTAGGCAATTTTAAATTGGTTCCAGGGGTACACGGGCAGCAGTGGTGTGGTCAGTGGAAGCCTAGTGGAAGGAGTGACCGCAGACAGGCATCGAAGGCCTAAAATAATAACACATGGCTGTAGGCAATTTTAAATTGGTTCCAGGGGTACACGGGCAGCAGTGGTGTGGTCAGTGGAGGCCTAGTGGAAGGAGTGACCGCAGACAGGCATCGAAGGCCTAAAATAATAACACATTGCTGTAGGCAATTTTAAATTGGTTACAGGGGTACACGGGCAGCAGTGGTGTGGTCAGTGGAGGCCTAGTGGAAGGAGTGACCGCAGACAGGCATCGAAGGCCTAAAATAATAACACATGGCTGTAGGCAATTTTAAATTGGTTCCAGGGGTACACGGGCAGCAGTGGTGTGGTCAGTGGAGGCCTAGTGGAAGGAGTGACCGCAGACAGGCATCGAAGGCCTAAAATAATAACACATGGCTGTAGGCAATTTTAAATTGGTTACAGGGGTACACGGGCAGCAGTGGTGTGGTCAGTGGAGGCCTAGTGGAAGGAGTGACCGCAGACAGGCATCGAAGGCCTAAAATAATAACACATGGCTGTAGGCAATTTTAAATTGGTTAAAGGGGTACACCGGCAGCAGTGGTGTGGTCAGTGGAGGCCTAGTGGAAGGAGTGACCGCAGACAGGCATCGAAGGCCTAAAATAATAACACATGGCTGTAGGCAATTTTAAATTGGTTCCAGGGGTACACGGGCAGCAGTGGTGTGGTCAGTGGAGGCCTAGTGGAAGGAGTGACCGCAGACAGGCATCGAAGGCCTAAAATAATAACACATGGCTGTAGGCAATTTTAAATTGGTTCCAGGGGTACACGGGCAGCAGTGGTGTGGTCAGTGGAGGCCTAGTGGAAGGAGTGACCGCAGACAGGCATCGAAGGCCTAAAATAATAACACATGGCTGTAGGCAATTTTAAATTGGTTACAGGGGTACACGGGCAGCAGTGGTGTGGTCAGTGGAGGCCTAGTGGAAGGAGTGACCGCAGACAGGCATCGAAGGCCTAAAATAATAACACATGGCTGTAGGCAATTTTAAATTGGTTCCAGGGGTACACGGGCAGCAGTGGTGTGGTCAGTGGAGGCCTAGTGGAAGGAGTGACCGCAGACAGGCATCGAAGGCCTAAAATAATAACACATGGCTGTAGGCAATTTTAAATTGGTTCCAGGGGTACACGGGCAGCAGTGGTGTGGTCAGTGGAGGCCTAGTGGAAGGAGTGACCGCAGACAGGCATCGAAGGCCTAAAATAATAACACATGGCTGTAGGCAATTTTAAATTGGTTCCAGGGGTACACGGGCAGCAGTGGTGTGGTCAGTGGAGGCCTAGTGGAAGGAGTGACCGCAGACAGGCATCGAAGGCCTAAAATAATAACACATGGCTGTAGGCAATTTTAAATTGGTTCCAGGGGTACACGGGCAGCAGTGGTGTGGTCAGTGGAGGCCTAGTGGAAGGAGTGACCGCAGACAGGCATCGAAGGCCTAAAATAATAACACATGGCTGTAGGCAATTTTAAATTGGTTCCAGGGGTACACGGGCAGCAGTGGTGTGGTCAGTGGAGGCCTGGTGGAAGGAGTGACCGCAGACAGGCATCGAAGGCCTAAAATAATAACACATGGCTGTAGGCAATTTTAAATTGGTTCCAGGGGTACACGGGCAGCAGTGGTGTGGTCAGTGGAGGCCTAGTGGAAGGAGTGACCGCAGACAGGCATCGAAGGCCTAAAATAATAACACATGGCTGTAGGCAATTTTAAATTGGTTCCAGGGGTACACGGGCAGCAGTGGTGTGGTCAGTGGAGGCCTAGTGGAAGGAGTGACCGCAGACAGGCATCGAAGGCCTAAAATAATAACACATGGCTGTAGGCAATTTTAAATTGGTTCCAGGGGTACACGGGCAGCAGTGGTGTGGTCAGTGGAGGCCTAGTGGAAGGAGTGACCGCAGACAGGCATCGAAGGCCTAAAATAATAACACATGGCTGTAGGCAATTTTAAATTGGTTACAGGGGTACACGGGCAGCAGTGGTGTGGTCAGTGGAGGCCTAGTGGAAGGAGTGACCACAGACAGGCATCGAAGGCCTAACATAACAAAAATGTCAATACAATGGTATTGTCAGTGGCAGGCATTGAAGGATGTCAGCGCATAGACTAAACATTGGTGGAGCTGTGAGATAATTTTGCAAGTGGTAGAGCACTGTTTGAGCTGGGGGGGGGAACTGTCTTGTGGCCGGCGGTACAGGCCCAGGGCCCCTCATATTACAACGGTGTGTCTGACGTTGGGTGCGCACCACCACCGCCAGAGACACTTTATTGTACTATGAGGGACCCAGTGGCAGTGCCGTCGACCAAAAGCGGGCACACCCACCTCTTCAGACAAACTGCACTCTCACGGGTGCTGTCGCCAAGTGCCGATACCACGGCCCCGTGTGGGGAGTTTGGCCATTTAGTGAGGTGTAAACATGTCGTATGCTGGACAATCAGGTGCAGAAAATTACGAGATTGGAAAAGGCATTCAGAATAGTCCACAGGCAAGACCTTTTCATAGGAAAGCTAGGTGTCAGCCGGGCAAGGTGGGGCAAAAGATTTCGAAATCCAGTTGTGGTTCATTTTAATGAAGGTTAGATCATCTACATTTTGGGTAGCCAGACGAGTCCTTTTTTCTGTTAGTATTGAACCTGCAGCACTGAATACTCTTTCTGATAGGACACTAGCTGCCGGGCAAGCAAGCTCCTGCAATGCATATTCTGCCAATTCTGGCCAGGTGTCTAATTTTGATGACCAGTATGTTATGTATGCTAATGACAGGTGTTATGAAGGCAATCCAGAAACACAGTGTGCTTAGCGATCAGAGCGCACACAGTGATCTGACAAATACCCAAAAATACAAGAACGAGCTCTGAGACGTGGAAACTCTGTAGACTGCACACCTGATCCTATCCTAAACACAACTAAAAGCGGCTGTGGATTGCGCCTAACAACTACCTAGGCAACTCGGCACAGCCTAAGAAACTAGCTAGCCTGAAGATAGAAAAATAGGCCTGACTTGCCCCAGAGAAATTCCCCAAAGGAAAAGGCAGCCCCCCACATATAATGACTGTGAGTAAGATGAAAAGACAAAACGTAGGGATGAAATAGATTCAGCAAAGTGGGGCCCGATATTCTAGGACAGAGCGAGGACAGTAAAGCGAACTTTGCAGTCTACAAAAAACCCTAAAGCAAAACCACGCAAAGGGGGCAAAAAAAACCCACCGTGCCGAACTAACGGCACGGCGGTACACCCTTTGCGTCTCAGAGCTTCCAGCAAAACAAAAGACAAGCTGGACAGAAAAAAAAAGCAACAAAAAAGCAAAAAGCACTTAGCTATACAGAGCAGCAGGTCACAGGAACAATCAGGAGAAGCTCAGATCCAACACTGAAACATTGACAAGGAGCAAGGATAGCAGCATCAGGCGGAGTTAAGTAATGAAGCAGTTAACGAGCTCACCAGAACACCTGAGGGAGGAAGCTCAGAAGCTGCAGTACCACTTGTGACCACAGGAGTGAATTCAGCCACAGAATTCACAACAGTACCCCCCCCTTGAGGAGGGGTCACCGAACCCTCACCAGAGCCCCCAGGCCGACCAGGATGAGCCGCATGAAAGGCACGAACAAGATCGGAAGCATGAACATCAGAGGCAAAAACCCAGGAATTATCTTCCTGAGCATAACCCTTCCATTTAACCAGATACTGGAGTTTCCGTCTAGAAACACGAGAATCCAAAATCTTCTCCACAATATACTCCAATTCCCCCTCCACCAAAACCGGGGCAGGAGGCTCAACAGATGGAACCATAGGTGCCACGTATCTCCGCAACAACGACCTATGGAATACATTATGTATGGAAAAGGAGTCTGGGAGGGTCAAACGAAAAGACACAGGATTGAGAACCTCAGAAATCCTATATGGACCAATAAAACGAGGTTTAAATTTAGGAGAGGAAACCTTCATAGGAATATGACGAGAAGATAACCAAACCAGATCCCCAACACGAAGTCGGGGACCCACACGGCGTCTGCGATTAGCGAAAAGTTGAGCTTTCTCCTGGGACAAGATCAAATTGTCCACTACCCGAGTCCAGATCTGCTGCAACCTATCCACCACAGAATCCACACCAGGACAGTCCGAAGACTCAACCTGTCCTGAAGAGAAACGAGGATGGAACCCAGAATTGCAAAAAAATGGAGAAACCAAGGTAGCCGAGCTGGCCCGATTATTAAGGGCGAACTCAGCCAACGGCAAAAAGGACACCCAATCATCCTGGTCTGCAGAAACAAAACATCTCAGATATGTTTCCAAGGTCTGATTGGTTCGTTCGGTCTGGCCATTAGTCTGAGGATGGAAAGCCGAGGAAAAAGATAGGTCAATGCCCATCCTACCACAAAAGGCTCGCCAAAACCTTGAAACAAACTGGGAACCTCTGTCAGAAACAATATTCTCCGGAATGCCATGCAACCGAACCACATGCTGAAAGAACAAAGGTACCAAATCAGAGGAGGAAGGCAATTTAGCCAAGGGCACCAGATGGACCATTTTAGAAAAGCGATCACAGACCACCCAAATGACTGACATCTTTTGAGAAACGGGAAGTTCAGAAATGAAATCCATCGAAATATGTGTCCAAGGCCTCTTTGGGACCGGCAAGGGCAAAAGCAACCCACTGGCACGAGAACAGCAGGGCTTAGCCCTAGCACAAATCCCACAGGACTGCACAAAAGTACGTACATCCCGTGACAGAGATGGCCACCAGAAGGATCTAGCCACTAACTCTCTGGTACCAAAGATTCCAGGATGACCAGCCAACACCGAACAATGAAGTTCAGAGATAAGTTTATTAGTCCACCTATCAGGGACGAACAGTTTCTCTGCTGGACAACGATCAGGTTTATTCGCCTGAAATTTTTGCAGCACCCGCCGCAAATCAGGGGAGATGGCAGACACAATGACTCCTTCCTTGAGGATACCCGCTGGCTCAGATAAACCCGGAGAGTCGGGCACAAAACTCCTAGACAGAGCATCCGCCTTCACATTTTTAGAGCCCGGAAGGTACGAAATCACAAAGTCGAAGCGGGCAAAAAATAACGACCAACGGGCCTGTCTAGGATTCAAGCGCTTGGCAGACTCGAGATAAGTCAAGTTCTTATGATCAGTCAATACCACCACGCGATGCTTAGCTCCTTCAAGCCAATGACGCCACTCCTCAAATGCCCACTTCATGGCCAGCAACTCTCGATTGCCCACATCATAATTACGCTCAGCGGGCGAAAACTTCCTGGAAAAGAAAGCACATGGTTTCATCACTGAGCAATCAGAACCTCTCTGTGACAAAACCGCCCCTACTCCAATCTCAGAAGCATCAACCTCGACCTGGAACGGAAGAGAAACATCTGGCTGACACAACACAGGGGCAGAACAAAAACGACGCTTCAACTCCTGAAAAGCTTCCACAGCAGCAGAAGACCAATTAACCAAATCAGCACCCTTCTTGGTCAAATCGGTCAATGGTTTGGCAATGCTAGAAAAATTACAGATGAAGCCCAGGAACTTTTGCAGACTTTTCAGAGATGTCGGCTGAATCCAATCCTGGATGGCTTGGACCTTAACTGGATCCATCTCGATAGTAGAAGGGGTAAAGATGAACCCCAAAAATGAAACTTTCTGCACACCGAAGAGACACTTTGATCCCTTCACAAACAAAGAGTTAGCACGCAGGACCTGAAAAACCATTCTGACCTGCTTCACATGAGACTCCCAATCATCTGAGAAGATCAAAATGTCATCCAAGTAAACAATCAGGAATTTATCCAGATACTCACGGAAGATGTCATGCATAAAAGACTGAAACACAGATGGAGCATTGGCAAGTCCGAACGGCATCACTAGATACTCAAAATGACCCTCGGGCGTATTGAATGCAGTTTTCCATTCATCTCCTTGCCTGATTCTCACCAGATTATACGCACCACGAAGATCTATCTTAGTGAACCAACTAGCCCCTTTAATCCGAGCAAACAAGTCAGATAACAATGGCAAGGGATACTGAAATTTAACAGTGATCTTATTAAGAAGGCGGTAATCAATACACGGTCTCAGCGAACCATCCTTCTTGGCTACAAAGAAGAACCCTGCTCCCAGTGGTGATGACGATGGGCGAATATGTCCCTTCTCCAGGGATTCCTTCACATAACTGCGCATAGCGGCGTGTTCGGGCACGGATAAATTAAATAATCGACCTTTAGGGAATACACTACCAGGAATCAAATTGATAGCACAATCACAATCCCTATGCGGAGGTAGAGCATCGGACTTGGGCTCTTCAAATACATCCTGATAATCAGACAAGAACTCTGGGACCTCAGAAGGGGTGGATGACGAAATCGACAAAAATGGAACATCACCATGTACCCCCTGACAACCCCAGCTGGATACCGACATGGAATTCCAATCCAATACTGGATTATGGGTTTGTAGCCATGGCAACCCCAACACGACCACATCATGCAGATTATGCAACACCAGAAAGCGAATAACTTCCTGATGTGCAGGAGCCATGCACATGGTCAGCTGGGCCCAGTATTGAGGTTTATTCTTGGCCAAAGGTGTAGCATCAATTCCTCTCAATGGAATAGGACACCGCAAAGGCTCCAAGAAAAACCCACAACGTTTAGCATAATCCAAATCCATCAGATTCAGGGCAGCGCCCGAATCCACAAACGCCATGACAGAAAACGACGACAAAGAGCATATCAAGGTAATGGACAGAAGGAATTTGGACTGTACAGTACCAATGACGGCAGACCTAGCGGACCGCTTAGTGCGCTTAGGACAATCAGAAATAGCATGAGTGGAATCACCACAGTAGAAACACAGACCATTCAGACGTCTGTATTCCTGCCGTTCAACTCTAGTCATAGTCCTATCGCACTGCATAGGCTCAGGTTTAACCTCAGGCAGTACCGCCAAATGGTGCACAGATTTACGCTCGCGCAAGCGTCGACCGATCTGAATGGCCAAAGACAAAGACTCATTCAAACCAGCAGGCATAGGAAATCCCACCATGACATCCTTAAGAGCCTCAGAGAGACCCTTTCTGAACAAAGCTGCCAGCGCAGATTCATTCCACTGAGTGAGTACTGACCATTTCCTAAATTTCTGACAATATACTTCTATATCATCCTGACCCTGGCACAAAGCCAGCAAATTTTTCTCAGCCTGATCCACTGAATTAGGCTCATCGTACAGCAATCCGAGCGCCAGGAAAAACGCATCGACACTACTCAATGCAGGGTCTCCTGGCGCAAGAGAAAATGCCCAGTCTTGAGGGTCGCCGCGCAAAAAAGAAATAATAATCAAAACCTGTTGAATAGGATTACCAGAAGAATGAGGTTTCAAGGCCAGAAATAGCTTACAATTATTTTTGAAACTTAGAAACTTAGTTCTATCTCCAAAAAACAAATCAGGAATAGGAATTCTTGGTTCTAACATAGATTTCTGATCAATAGTATCTTGAATTTTTTGTACATTTATAACGAGATTATCCATTGAAGAGCACAGACCCTGAATATCCATGTCCACACCTGTGTCCAGAATCACCCGAATGTCTAGGGGAAAAAAAAAAAGTGAACACAGAGCAGAAAAAAAAAAAAAAAATGATGTCAGAACTTTTTCTTTCCCTCTATTGAGAATCATTAGTTAGGCTCCTTGTACTGTTATGTATGCTAATGACAGGTGTTATGAAGGCAATCCAGAAACACAGTGTGCTTAGCGATCAGAGCGCACACAGTGATCTGACAAATACCCAAAAATACAAGAACGAGCTCTGAGACGTGGAAACTCTGTAGACTGCACACCTGATCCTATCCTAAACACAACTAAAAGCGGCTGTGGATTGCGCCTAACAACTACCTAGGCAACTCGGCACAGCCTAAGAAACTAGCTAGCCTGAAGATAGAAAAATAGGCCTGACTTGCCCCAGAGAAATTCCCCAAAGGAAAAGGCAGCCCCCCACATATAATGACTGTGAGTAAGATGAAAAGACAAAACGTAGGGATGAAATAGATTCAGCAAAGTGGGGCCCGATATTCTAGGACAGAGCGAGGACAGTAAAGCGAACTTTGCAGTCTACAAAAAACCCTAAAGCAAAACCACGCAAAGGGGGCAAAAAAAACCCACCGTGCCGAACTAACGGCACGGCGGTACACCCTTTGCGTCTCAGAGCTTCCAGCAAAACAAAAGACAAGCTGAACAGAAAAAAAAAGCAACAAAAAAGCAAAAAGCACTTAGCTATACAGAGCAGCAGGTCACAGGAACAATCAGGAGAAGCTCAGATCCAACACTGAAACATTGACAAGGAGCAAGGATAGCAGCATCAGGCGGAGTTAAGTAATGAAGCAGTTAACGAGCTCACCAGAACACCTGAGGGAGGAAGCTCAGAAGCTGCAGTACCACTTGTGACCACAGGAGTGAATTCAGCCACAGAATTCACAACACCAGTAATCAAATGGGAATGACGGTTGAGGGAGAACATCGATAAGGGATGAAAAATAGTTTGTAACCATACTGGACAAATGTTGTCTCCTGTCACTTTGAATTGATGCTGCAGTACCTGTCCTGTCTGCGGTCATAACAAAATCACTCCACAACCTGGTCAGAAAACCCCTCTGGCCAACGCCACTTCTGATTTCTGCCCCTCTAACTCCTCTGGTCTGCTGGCCCCTGCAGCTCGTGTGAGAACGATCACGGGCGCTGTGTGCAGGGAATGCCAGAAGCAAACGGTCAACAAGAGTTGATTGTTTGGTTGCTAATATTAGTTCCAAGTTCTCATGTGGCATTATATTTTGCAATTTGCCTTTATAGCGAGGATCAAGGAGGCAGGCCAACCAGTAATCGTCATCATTCATCATTTTAGTTATGCGTGTGTCCCTTTTGAGGATATGTAAGGCATAATCCGCCATGTGGGCCAAAGTTCCAGTTCTCAAATCTGCGGTTGTGCTTGGTTGAGGGGCAGTTTCAGGCAAATCCACGTCACTTGTGTCCCTCCAAAAACCAGAACCCGGCCTTGCTGCGCCACCAATTTCCAGTGGCCCCGGAAAAGCTTCCTCATTAAAAATATAATCATCCCCATCATCCTCCTCGTCCTCCTCCTCCTCTTCGCCCGCTAACTCGTCCTGTACACTGCCCTGGCCAGACAATGGCTGACTGTCATCAAGGCTTTCCTCTTCCTCAGCTGCAGACGCCTGATCCTTTATGTGCGTCAAACTTTGCATCAGCAGACGCATTAGGGGGATGCTCATGCTTATTATGGCGTTGTCTGCACTAACCAGCCGTGTGCATTCCTCAAAACACTGAAGGACTTGACACATGTCTTGAATCTTCGACCACTGCACACCTGACAACTCCATGTCTGCCATCCTACTGCCTGCCCGTGTATGTGTATCCTCCCACAAAAACATAACAGCCCGCCTCTGTTCGCACAGTCTCTGAAGCATGTGCAGTGTTGAGTTCCACCTTGTTGCAACGTCTATGATTAGGCGATGCTGGGGAAGGTTCAAAGAACGCTGATAGGTCTGCATACGGCTGGAGTGTACGGGCGAACGGCGGATATGTGAGCAAAGTCCACGCACTTTGAGGAGCAGGTCGGATAACCCCGGATAACTTTTCAGGAAGCACTAAGGTGTGAGCCAGGCAAGGAATGTGTTTCAGTTGGGAAAGGGAGATGGCAGCCATGAAATTCCTTCCGTTATCACTCACTACCTTGCCTGCCTCAAGATCTACAGTGCCCAGCCACGACTGCGTTTCTTTCTGCAAGAACTCGGACAGAACTTCCACGGTGTGTCTGTTGTCGCCCAAACACTTCATAGCAAATACAGCCTGCTGACGTTTGCCAGTAGCTGCCCCATAATGGGAGACCTGGTGTGCAACAGTGGCAGCTGCGGATGGAGTGGTTGTGCGACTGCGGTCTGTGGACGAGCTCTCGCTTCTGCAGGAGGACGAGGAGGAGGGGGTGCGAACGGCTACAGCCAACTGTTTCCTAGACCGTGGACTAGGCAGAACTGTCCCAAACTTGCTGTCCCCTGTGGACCCTGCATCCACCACATTTACCCAGTGTGCCGTGATGGACACGTAACGTCCCTGGCCATGCCTACTGGTCCATGCATCTGTTGTCAGGTGCACCTTTGTGCTCACAGATTGCCTGAGTGCATGGACGATGCGCTCTTTAACATGCTGGTGGAGGGTTGGGATGGCTTTTCTGGAAAAAAGTGTCGACTGGGTAGCTCGTAGCGTGGTACAGCGTAGTCCATCAGGGCTTTGAAAGCTTCGCTTTCAACTAACCGGTAGGGCATCATCTCTAACGAGATTAGTCTAGCTATGTGTGCGTTCAAACCCTGTGTACGCGGATGCGAGGCTAAGTACTTCCTTTTTCTAACCATAGTCTCATGTAGGGTGAGCTGGACTGGAGAGCTGGAGATCGTGGAACTAGCGGGGGTGCCGGTGGACATGGCAGACTGAGAGACGGTGGGAGATGGTATTGTTGCCGCCGGTGCCCTAGATGCAGTGTTTCCTACTACGAAACTGGTGATTCCCTGACCCTGACTGCTTTGGCCTGGCAAAGAAACCTGCACAGATACTGCAGGTGGTGCGGAAAATGGTGGCCCTACACTGCCGGAAGGGATGTTGCGTTGCTGACTAGCTTCATTGGCCGAGGGTGCTACAACCTTAAGGGACGTTTGGTAGTTAGTCCAGGCTTGCAAATGCATGGTGGTTAAATGTCTATGCATGCAACTTGTATTGAGACTTTTCAGATTCTGACCTCTGCTTAAGGTAGTTGAACATTTTTGACAGATGACTTTGCGCTGATCATTTGGATGTTGTTTAAAAAAAATGCCAGACTGCACTCTTTCTAGCATCGGATACCTTTTCAGGCATTGCAGACTGAGCTTTAACCGGATGGCCACGCTGTCCTCCAACAGGTTTTGGCTTTGCCACGCGTTTTGGGCAAGATACGGGCCCGGCAGATTGAACCTGTTGCGATGTTGATGCCTGCTGCGGCCCCTCCTCCTCCGCTTCAGAACTGCTGCCGCCTGCACCCTGTTCCCCCAATGGCTGCCAATCGGGGTCAAGAACTGGGTCATCTATTACCTCTTCTTGTAGCTCGTGTGCAACTTCGTCTGTGTCACCGTGTCGGTCGGTGGTATAGCGTTCGTGATGCGGCAACATAGTCTCATCAGGGTCTGATTCTTGATCATTACCCTGCGAGGGCAATGTTGTGGTCTGAGTCAAAGGACCAGCATAGTAGTCTGGCTGTGGCTGTGCATCAGTGCACTCCATGTCAGATTCAACTTGTAATGGGCATGGACTGTTAACTGCTTCACTTTTCAAGCCAGGGACGGTATGTGTAAAGAGCTCCATGGAGTAACCCGTTGTGTCGCCTGCTGCATTCTTCTCTGTTGTTGTTTTTGCTGAAGAGGACAAGGAAGCGACTTGTCCCTGACCGTGAACATCCACTAACGACGCGCTGCTTTGACATTTACCAGTTTCACGAGAGGAGGCAAAAGAGCTAGAGGCTGAGTCAGCAAGATAAGCCAAAACTTGCTCTTGCTGCTCCGGCTTTAAAAGCGGTTTTCCTACTCCCAGAAAAGGGAGCGTTCGAGGCCTTGTGTAGCCTGACGACGAACCTGGCTCCACAGCTCCAGACTTAGGTGCAATATTTTTTTTCCCACGACCAGCTGATGCTCCACCACTACCACTACCCTCATTACCAGCTGACAATGAACGCCCCCGGCCACGACCTCTTCCACCATACTTCCTCATTGTTTTAAAAACGTAAACAAACTAACGGTATTTGTTGCTGTCACACAAATTACACGGTGAGCTATAACTTCAGTATGATTTAGCTACCCCTTTACAGGTGAGTGAGACCACAACGAAAATCAGGCACAATGTTACACACTCTGTTGTTGGTGGCAACAAATGAGAGAGATGCCACACACGCAGGACTGTCACTGAAGCACAAATGTAAATATTAATCTCCCACTGATTTGATTTTTTTTTTTTTTTCAGGGAGACTTTAGGAAAAAAAAAAAATAGAATAAAATGATTTTTTCAGGAAGAATTTAGAAACCAAATAAAATAAAATGATTTTTTCAGGGAGAATTTAGAAAACAAATAAAACAAAAAAAGGCTTTCTATGGCCCACTGAGTGAGAGATGACGCACACAGGAGTCAGGAGTGGCACACAAGCCCAGAGGCCAATATTTATCTCCCACTGATTGATGTAGTGATTTTTTCAGGTAGATTTTGGAACCCAAATCAAGCTAAAAAAATAATAGGCTTTCTATGGCCCACAATTGGAGAGAGCGAGAGACATGGCACACCCAGGAGTCAAGACTGGCACACAAGCAGAAAGGGCAATATTAATCTCCCACTGATTTTTTTTTTTTTTTTTTCAGGGAGACTTTAGGAAAAAAAAATAATAGAATAAAATGATTTTTTCAGGAAGAATTTAGAAACCAAATAAAATAAAATGATTTTTTCAGGGAGAATTTAGAAAACAAATAAAACAAAAAAAGGCTTTCTATGGCCCACTGAGTGAGAGATGACGCACACAGGAGTCAGGAGTGGCACACAAGCCCAGAGGCCAATATTTATCTCCCACTTTTTTTTTTTTGTTCCAGGGAAAATTTATAAACCCAATAAAAAAAATAATAAATAGGCTTTCTATGGCCCACTATCTGAGAGACAGAGAGAGATGGCACGCTTAGGACTGGCACACAAGCCCAAAGGCCAATATTAATCTCCCTTTTTTTTTTTAAGGGAGAATTTATAAAACCAAAAAAAAATAAATAAATAGGCTTTCTATGGCCCACTATTTGTGAGAGAGATGGCACGCTCAGGACTGGCACACAAGCCCAGAGGCCAATATTAATCTCCCACTTTTTTTTTTTTTTTCCAGGGAAAATTTATAAACCCAATAAAAAAAATAAAAAATAAATAGGCTTTCTATGGCCCACTATCTGAGAGAGAGATGGCACGCTTAGGACTGGCACACAAGCCCAAAGGCCAATATTAATCTCCCACTGATTGATTTATTGATTTTTTCAGGTAGAATTTAGAACCCAAATAAAGCAAAAAAAAAAAAAAAGGGCTTTCTATGGCCCACTGAGTGAGTGATGATGCACACAGGAGTCAGGAGTGGCACACAAGCCCTGAGGCCAATATTTTTCTCCCACTGATTGATGTAGTGATTTTTTCAGGTACATTTTAGAACCCAAATCAAGCAAAAAAATAAATAGGCTTTCTATGGCCCACTATTTGTGAGAGAGATGGCACGCTCAGGACTGGCACACAAGCCCAGAGGCCAATATTAATCTCCCACTTTTTCTTTTTTGGTTCCAGGGAAAATTTATAAACCCAATAAAAAAATAAATAAATAGGCTTTCTATGGCCCACTATCTGAGAGAGAGAGATGGCACGCTTAGGACTGGCACACAAGCCCAAAGGCCAATATTAATCTCCCACTGATTGATTTATTGATTTTTTCAGGTAGAATTTAGAACCCAAATAAAGCAAAAAAAAAAAAAAGGGCTTTCTATGGCCCACTGAGTGAGTGATGATGCACACAGGAGTCAGGAGTGGCACACAAGCCCTGAGGCCAATATTTTTCTCCCACTGATTGATGTAGTGATTTTTTCAGGTAGATTTTAGAACCAAAATCAAGCAAAAAAATAAATAGGCTTTCTATGGCCCACTGACTGAGAGATGGCACACACAGGAGTCAAGAGTGGCACACAAGCCCTGAGGCCAATATTTTTCTCCCACTGATTGATGTAGTGATTTTTTCAGGTAGATTTTATAACCCAAATCAAGCAAAAAAATAAATAGGCTTTCTATGGCCCACTGAGTGAGAGATGACACAGACAGGGATGGCACTCTAGCAGAAATGTCAATCTTAATCTCCCACAAAAAAAAAACAAAAACAGGGAGTGTCCTTCAATTACTATCTCCCTGCAGTAATCTCAGCCAGGTATGGCAGGCAGCAATAAGGAGTGGACTGATGCACAAATTAAATAAAAAGTGTGTACAAACAAAAAAGATAGCTGTGCAGAAAGGAAGGAACAAGAGGATTTGTGCTTTGAAAAAAGCAGTTGGTTTGCACAGCGGCGTACACACAGCAATGCAGCTATCAGGGAGCCTTCTAGGGCAGCCCAATGAGCTACAGCGCTGAGGGGGAAAAAAAAAATGTAGCTTCCACTGTCCCTGCACACCGAAGGTGGTGTTGGGCAGTGGAAATCGCTACAGCACAAGCGGTTTGGTGGTTAATGGACCCTGCCTAACGCTATCCCTGCTTCTGACGAAGCGGCAGCAACCTCTCCCTAAGCTCAGATCAGCAGCAGTAACATGGCGGTCGGCGGGAACTCCCTTTTATAGCCCCTGTGACGCCGCAGACAGCAAGCCAATCACTGCAATGCCCTTCTCTAAGATGGTGGGGACCAGGACCTATGTCATCACGCTGCCCACACTCTGCGTTTACCTTCATTGGCTGAGAAATGACGCTTTTCGCGTCATTGAAACGCGACTTTGGCGCGAAAGTCGCGTACCGCATGGCCGACCCCGCACAGGGGTCGGATCGGGTTTCATGAAACCCGACTTTGCCAAAAGTCGGCGACTTTTGAAAATGAACGACCCGTTTCGCTCAACCCTAGTGCTTATGGGTGACACCACTGCTTCTTCCGCTGTTGTGCATGCAAACCAATCCCCTGTCCATGGTGCATGCAAAGATGCCTCCTGCCTTGCACCTGTCGTTGCACACACTCAACTAGCACCATCAGCAAGCACGTCCACATCCTTGTCCCAGCACAGCATTCAGTTGTCCATACCCCAGTCCAAGGAACGCAATTGCAAATACGCAGCCAATGCCCCAAAGGCCACACTATTAAATTACACATTTTGTGACTGCTTGCACTCAAAATGTTGCAATTTAGGCTTGTGGAGATGGAAGCGTTCCGCAACATGAGGGCGGTGGCCATCCCTTGGTACTCGGTCCCCTGCCGCCACTATTTCTCTCGCTGTGCCATCCCCACATTACACAAGCACGTGTCTCACAACATTAGTTGTGCCCTCAACAGTGCAGTTACTGGGAAGTTCCACCTAACCATGGACACGTTGACAAGTGCTTGTGAGCAGGGATGGTACATCTCACTGATGGCACACTGGGTTAACATAGTGGAAGCCAGGACCCAGTCGAACCTAGGGATGGAACACGTCCTCCTGAAACTGAGGATTGCAGGCCCTAGGTCAATCAGGGTTGCCCCCACAGTCTACAGCTCCTGCACCTCCTCATCCTCCTCTTTAGCCTCCATCTTTGAAATGACCACATCATTTACAAGCTGGAAGCACTGCAGCACTACCTCATCCAAGCGGCAACAGGCTGTGCTGAAGCTAATATGCTTAGGTGACAAACCACACAATGAAGAGTTGTGGACAGCTTTGAAAGAGCAGGCAGATCTGCGGCTGACACCGCTGAACCTACAGCCAGGCATGTGAGTGTGTGATAATGGCCAGAACCTGGTGGCCGCTCTGAGGTGAGGCGAACTCACATACATACCATGCCTGACCCATGTGCTTAACCTCATGGTTCAGCGGTTTCTCAAAACATACCTGGAGCTGCGGGATCTGCTTGTCAAAGTACGCTGCCTGTGTGCCCATTTTAGTAAGTCAGCTACAGCTTCAGCCGTCCTTGCGGTGCTTCAGCAGCGTTTGCAGCTTCCGGCTCACCGACTGGTGTGTGATGTCCCCACGCATTGGAACTCTACACTGCAGATGTTGGAAAGGATTTGTGAGCAGAAGAGGGCAGTTGTTGACTACCAGCATCAACAAGGCTGTTGGTATTCAGTTCAGATCTCACACATAAGACCTCAAGTTGAACATGGATGTCAGACATATGTACCATCCTCCAAAACTTTGATTTCTCCACCAAGATGATGAGTGGCGATGAAGCCATAATTAGCATTACCATCCTGCTTCTTTGTGTTCTGAAATGCTCTCTACTCACAATCAAAGAGGATGCATTACAGGCGGAGCACGATGAGATGGAACAAGGAACCATACAGGGTGTTTACACACAGCACATCCTCATCTCATTCCAATGTGGATTGGGTGACAATGAGGAAGAGGAGGAGGATAAAAAACAGGAGCTAGTTTCATGAGCTATAGAGGGTACTACCTGCACAACTGTCATGCTGTCTGCTCAGCGTGGATGGCCTGAGGACAGGGAGGAGGAGAGCATGGCTGGTCATCCTCTTGGTGAGGACACAGAAGTCTTGCCTGTAAGCAGTGTAGCACACATGGCTGAGTTTATGTTACGCTGCCTTTTCCGTGACCCTCGCATTCTCAAAATTTTTGGGTGACAGTCATTACTGGTTGGTGACACTTCTAGATCCACGCTACAAGAAAAACTTTCTATTTCTTATTCCCAAGGCGGACATGTCTACAAAAATGAGACAATACCAGAAGGACCTTGTTGCGGAATTATTAAAAAATTCCAATCTGAAAAAGCTGGCAGCAGAGGTCACAGTTCGTTGGACAGACAAGTAGTACAGGCGAGAGAGACACAACTCCAATCCAGCAGAGGCAGGGGAGAACTGTCAATGTTTTGGGAAGATGCTGAGGGAGTACCTTGCTAACCATACCAACGTCCTCCATGATTCCTCTGTGCCTTATAATTATTGGGCATCCAAGCTGGACACATGGCATGAATTGGCAATCTACACCTTGGAGGTCCTGGGGCGCGTGTCACGCTCACATTTACTCACAGCATGGGTAAGAACCTGCAATGATTATGGTTTGCTCCACTACCATTGGAACTTATTTATTTAAATGTAATTGGTCACTCACCTCTTTGTAGCTGTGAACTATCATGTGCTTTATGTGTAGTGATTATGAATCTGTAATTTCTACTTAAACTATGGATTAATGATATATGCACTGTCACTTTATGTTGATAAATTTACTTATACCTTGGTTCTATATGCCTGTGTGATTTTACTTGTGGGGTGACACTCGGTTGGTGTACCCTTCAATGGATTCAAACATCTCTGTAGTGACATACCGTAACTGTTTGTGATTGATCTATATGGTCTGTTCTTGATTAAAGATTTATTATTTTTTTACTATTAATTGTATGTGGTTTATGCGCTCTAAGTAATTTGTTACCACACCTTGGAGGGCCTGGCCTGCCCTGCCGCTAGTGTTTTGTCAGAGAGAGAGTTTTTAGTGCCGCTGGTGGAATTATAACTGATAAGCGCATCTGCCTGTCAACTGAAAATGCTGACAGGCTGACTCTAATAAAAATGAACAAGGGCTGTATTGGGACAGACTTCTCAACACCACTGAATGATAGCCGCATAACATAAATTCAAATACGGTTTCTTTCTTTGGAAGGTCTATTCCCATGCACCTCTTCACACCCACACATGGGTATAAGCTTCCTGATTTTGGCTATTTGCTGTTGTCCTCCACTTTCTCCTCATCCTCTTGCTCCACCACCATATCACCAGGGTGACCGTGGTCCGTGTTGCTACACCCACATAAGTTAATAGCGTTTATGATGCCAGTAAAAAAAAATTGGCATACAGTATGTTCATGTATACCTCCCAGGCGTAAATGTTTGTCAGCCCATACACTTAGTGCATAGGCATTACAAGTATAGGAGACCCGCTCCTTTCTAATGGGAACATTTTTTGATGAGGCCCTCCTCCACGTCTCATCCAAGGGGCATTGAAATGCCTCCAAATTTTTGGCAGCCGTTGCATTCACTGCATAGGCAAACACTATGGGAGACCCACTTCCTGATAATGGAAACATTGCTTTCAGGAGGCCTTCCTGTACGTCTCTTCAAAGGGGTATTGGGGTGTGTCCAAATTTTGGAAACCCTGACACTCACTGCATACACAATAACAGTATAGGAGACCCACTGATTAATAATGGGAACAACAAAGCATAACCAGCTGATGGCTATCTAAGAATAGTGCGCGCCAACTGCTGGCCCTTTAAGAATAGTAAAGGCCGCCTCATGGCCCTATAAATATAGACTTTGTGACATTCAGAGTCCCTACTTCGTAAATGAAACAGGATGTGTTTTATGATGTGTCACACACCACATGGCCAGATAAGGTTGTAAAATGTTAAAATGACATTTCCCAGTGAATGCATTTTTCCTGGTTGAAAACAATGCTAAATTTCAAAAATGCATTCCAGGTCCGTGGGGTACTCGGTACCGGGTCCGGTACTTAAAGGGATATGTCACGGCGGCGACCGGTCTGTGGCCTGGGGCGCCCATGTAAAAGGGAAATTGATTACAGTTTGTGTACGTGATGCCACCTGTGATATTCGGTCAGTAGGGACCGACGCTGCTTAAAGGGGTCCTCTGGGGTGATGGTATGGCAGCTAGATGGTATAACTTCCCACAGGTGACGTAGGTCCCCAGGGCTCCCGGTGTGTAGATGGAGATGGTGAATGGTATCAAAAGCAAGGTGTGATTAGTCAGAAAATATTAAAAAACTTTATTGAAAAAATATTCTAAAAAGCCTGTGTGGCAATAAGACACAAAATCCACGTGGAAAAACATAAAAAAACACACATGAGAAAACACATACAGCTGCAATCCAATATAGCAGTTTTGGACTATATTGATAGGTTACTTAACTGAAAACCACTGTGGATATTGCTGCTATGGCAGAGTCCAAAACTGCTATATTGGATAGCAGCTGTGTATATTTTCTCATGTGTGGTTTTTATGTTTTTCCATGTGGATTTTGTGTCTTTTTGCCACACAGGCTTTTTAGAATATCTTTTCAATAAAGTTTTTTTTAATATTTTCTGACTAATCACACCTTGCTTTTGATACCAATTTGATTGGTGGTCATTGTTTTTTCTGAGATGGTAAATGGTGCAGTAAAGCACGAGGACACAGGTTTGCAGTCTCTTTACCTGGTTTACTGTAGCTTCAGGCAACTGCAGTCCAGGGCACCAGATCACAGGTACAGGCAGGTTCCGGCCGGCTTGGAAGCGAATCCAGAGTCCCTTTTACCAGATGGAGATAAAAGCCTTCCTCAAAGCGCGGTGGTCTTGTAGTCCCTTACTGCTTATGGCTTCTGATAAGGTCCTCACAGTTGCTCTCTGTCCCCCATATAGGTTAGGACACAAACCGGTATGACAGGTGACTCAAGCCTTTTTATAGGGTCTCTGTCATGACCTGGGCCCTATGTGTCACTGTGCTTCCTGGGTGTAAAGGTGGACAGGTAACTTAAAGTTCAGCTGTCCTGCCGGTTTCAGCTATTTCTCTTAGAGTCCAACACGGCCTCTGTCTTTCGGCTACCAAAATCTGTGCTAGCCAGGGAGGTAGCCAAATCACTGCTCTGCTCCCCTGGTGTCACTCTCCTGTGCCTTTTCTCTCCTGCACAATTTCCACAAGCTGTCCTTTCCTTCTCTGTTTCTCTTCTCCAGTAGCTGTAGCGACTCCAGCTACAGGGCCCCTTCAGTCGTTCTGACACTCACTGTCCGACTGCACTCTCCTCTGTCCTCTGACAGACTCCTTCCTCCTCCACTGTCTGCTTCAGACTGCTCACTCACTTCCCCTCAGCCAGAATATATTAGGGAAGTTCCCCTTAATCTGGGTTCAGAGCTCCCCCTTCTGGCCTGAAGTATGAACGTGTTGTGCGTACATGATTACCTGGTAAAAGAGGTCTTTCATCGCTTCTAAGCGTGATATCACTCTCCCCATGGGGAAAGCAATGCCACTGTGACGACCAGGACCCTGGGGTGTCACACATCAAAAACGCTACGTGTGAATATAGCTCAAGGTGTGGAGGAGCATTTTTGGGGGTTATTTATTTTCGTTATATACAAGTCATTAGTCTGGAACGGATGTTCTTTAACATATTTCCCAGGAAAATCCATTTTGGTTTTGTTTTTGTATGTTTTTTGTGAGTCTGTAAAAGTGGCATAAGACTCAGACAACATTGTTCACCGCAGTGACCTGGGAGTCAGAAATGTTTCCAGGGGTCTTCCCCATGCTGTTCCCATGTCAATTGAATACTGTTCCTGTCGCTTTCCACAATTTCTAGTCCCTCTGCAGACCACCAGGGGGGCCGCTGGAAAAATGCTTGAATTTCCCGTAGACTTACATTGGATTCGTTGCTCAGTCGAGCACCCAAGCATTCCAATTTGCTTGACCCGATCAGCGAGCACTCGAGCATTTTAGTGCTCGCCCATCACTATTTACATATAAAACACAAATAGAAATTACAATGAACAAAGTAATAACGACAGACAGATACAGAGGGGAAAGGACCATACCCTTGTGACCTTACATTATACAGGATAATGGGGAAGGAAACGGTAGTTTCGGGGGATGCAGCCACTCTAGTGTTGGTGAGGTGGCATCGGGGTCATTGCAGGCTGAAAGCTGTTCTGAAGACATGGGTTTTCAAGATCCGCTTGAAATTGCCGAATGTAGTGTATAATCGGATGTGTTGGGCCAAAGAATCCTACAAGATGGGGGATACTTCAGAGAAGTCTTGCAGGCGATTGGATGAGGAATGTACGATTATGGAGGGGAGAAAGAGGTCTTGTGAGGACCAGAAATTACCTGCTGGGAGATATTGGGAAATTAGTTCAGAGATATATGAGGGAGACAGATTATGGGCAGCTCTGTAGGTTAGTGTTAGTAACTTGAAGGATACTGGGATACAATTAAGTGAATTAGCAGAGCGAAGAAGTGGAGTAGTAGTAAGGACTGAAGTGGTTTAGTAGGTCAGCAGAGTTAAAGAAGACTGGAGAGTGTTGTGAATTCTGTTGTCAAGCTCCCTCCTGTGGTCATGAATGGTACTTCGGCTGGTTCTGTCCATGAACTTCCTCTGGTGGTTGTGAGTGGAGCTGCGGCTTCTGAGTTTCCTTCCACAGGTGACGAGGTTAATTCGTTAGCTGGCTGCTCTATTTAACTCCACTTTTATCATTGCTCCATGCCACCTGTCAATGTTCCAGTATTGGTCTAGTTCTCTCCTGGATCGTTCTTGTCACCTGTCTTCCCAGCAGAAGCTAAGTTCCTGTTTGTTTTTCTCTGGTTTGCTATTTTTCTGCCAGCTTGCTATTTTGATTTTTGTCTTGCTTGCTGGAAGCTCTGGGACGCAGAGGGAGCGCCTCCGCACCGTGAGTCAGTGCGGAGGGTCTTTTTGCGCCCTCTGCGTGGTCTTTTTGTAGTTTTTTGTGCTGACCGCAAAGTTACCTTTCCTATCCTCTGTCTGTTCAGTAAGTCCGGCCTCACTTTGCTAAATCTATTTCATCTCTGTGTTTGTAATTTTCAACTTTACTCACAGTCATTATATGTGGGGGGCTGCCTTTTCCTTTGGGGAATTTCTCTGAGGCAAGGTAGGCTTTATTTTTCTATCTCTAGGGCTAGCTAGTTTCTTAGGCTGTGTCGAGTTGCATAGGGAGCGTTAGGAGCAATCCACGGCTATTTCTAGTGTGTGTGATAGGATTAGGGATTGCGGTCAGCAGAGTTCCCACGTCTCAGAGCTCGTCCTATATTATTAGTACCTATCAGGTCATTCCGTGTGCTCTTAACCACCAGGTCCATTATTGTCCTTACCACCAGGTCATAACAGTACAGGTGGCCCAAAGTATTAATGCATCTCAATAGAGGGATAAGAGAAGTTCTGAGACCATTTTTTTTTCTTTGCAGTGTGTTTTGTCTCTCGTTTCCCCTTTACCTCTGGGTGGTTCAGGATACAGGTGTAGATATGGACATTCAAGGTCTGTCCTCTTGTATGGATAATCTCACTGCAAGGGTACAAAACATTCAAGATTTTGTGGTTCAGAATCCGATGTTAGAGCCTAGGATTCCAATTCCTGATTTGTTTTTTGGGGATAGATCTAAGTTTCTGAATTTCAAAAATAATTGTAAATTGTTTCTTGCTTTGAAACCCCGCTCCTCATGTGACCCTGTTCAACAAGTGAAAATCATTATTTCCTTGTTACGTGGCGACCCTCAAGACTGGGCATTTTCCCTTGCGCCAGGAGATCCGGCATTGCGTGATGTTGATGCGTTTTTTCTGGCGCTCGGATTGCTTTATGATGAACCTAATTCAGTGGATCAGGCAGAGAAAATCTTGCTGGCTCTGTGTCAGGGTCAGGATGAGGTAGAAATATATTGTCAGAAGTTTAGGAAGTGGTCTGTACTCACTCAGTGGCATGAATGTGCCCTGGCAGCAATTTTCAGAAAGGGTCTCTCTGAAGCCCTTAAGGATGTCATGGTGGGATTTCCCATGCCTGCTGGTCTGAATGAGTCTATGTCTTTGGCCATTCAGATCGATCGACGCTTGCGTGAGCGTAAAGCTGTGCACCATTTGGCGGTATTATCTGAGCATAGACCTGAGCCTATGCAATGTGATAGGACTTTGACCAGAGCTGAACGGCAAGAACACAGACGTCGGAATGGGCTGTGTTTTTACTGTGGTGATTCCACTCATGCTATCTCCGATTGTCCTAAGCGCACTAATCGTTTCGCTAGGTCTGCTACCATTGGTACGGTACAGTCGATATTTCTTTTGTCCGTTACTCTGATTTGCTCTTTGTCATCCTATTCTGTTATGGCATTTGTGGATTCAGGCGCTGCCCTGAATTTGATGGACTTGGAGTTTGCTAGGCGCTGTGGTTTTTTCTTGGAGCCCTTGCAGTATCCTATTCCATTGAGAGGAATTGATGCTACGCCTTTGGCCAAGAATAAGCCTCAGTACTGGACCCAATTGACCATGTGAATGGCTCCTGCACATCAGGAGGATGTTCGCTTTTTGGTGTTGCATAATCTGCATGATGTGGTCGTTTTGGGGTTGCCATGGCTACAGGTCCATAATCCAGTATTGGATTGGAAATCTATGTCTGTGTCCAGCTGGGGTTGTCAGGGGGTACATGGTGATGTTCCATTTTTGTCTATTTCGTCATCCACCCCTTCTGAAGTCCCGGAGTTTTTGTCGGATTACCGGGATGTATTTGATGAGCCCAAATCCAGTGCCCTACCTCCTCATAGGGATTGCGATTGTGCTATCAATTTGATTCCTGGTAGTAAGTTTCCTAAGAGCCGACTGTTCAATTTATCTGTGCCAGAGCACGCCGCTATGCGGAGTTATGTAAAGGAATCCTTGGAGAAGGGTCATATTCGCCCGTCGTCGTCACCATTGGGAGCAGGGTTCTTTTTTGTGGCCAAGAAGGATGGTTCTTTGAGACCTTGTATTGATTACCGCCTTCTTAATAAGATCACAGTCAAATTTCAGTACCCTTTGCCGCTGCTGTCGGATTTGTTTGCTCGGATTAAGGGGGCTAGTTGGTTCACCAAGTTAGATCTTCGTGGTGCGTATAATCTTGTGCGTATTAAACAGGGCGATGAATGGAAAACAGCATTTAATACGCCCGAGGGCCATTTTGAGTACCTGGTTATGCCATTCGGGCTTTCCAATGCTCCATCAGTATTTCAGTCCTTTATGCATGACATCTTCCGAGAGTACCTGGATAAATTCCTGATTGTATATTTGGATGAGATTTTGGTCTTCTCGGATGATTGGGAGTCTCACGTGAAGCAGGTCAGAATGGTGTTCCAGGTCCTTCGTGCGAATTCTTTGTTTGTGAAGGGGTCAAAGTGTCTCTTTGGAGTTCAGAAGGTTTCATTTTTGGGTTTCATTTTTTCCCCTTCTACTATCGAGATGGACCCTGTTAAAGTCCAGGCCATTTATGATTGGACTCAGCCGACATCTGTGAAGAGTCTGCAAAAGTTCCTGGGCTTTGCTAATTTTTATCGTCGCTTCATCAGTAATTTTTCTAGTGTTGCTAAACCGTTGACTGATTTGACCAAGAAGGGTGCTGATGTGGTCAATTGGTCTTCTGCGGCTGTGGAAGCTTTTCAGGAGTTGAAGCGTCGTTTTTCTTCTGCCCCTGTGTTGTGCCAGCCAGATGTTTCGCTTCCGTTTCAGGTCGAGGTTGATGGTTCTTAGATTAGAGCAGGTGCTGTTTTGTCGCAAAGAAGTTCTGATGGCTCGGTGATGAAACCATGTGCCTTCTTTTCTAGAAAGTTTTCGCCTGCTGAGCGCAATTATGATGTTGGCAATCGAGAGTTGTTGGCCATGAAGTGGGCATTCGAGGAGTGGCGTCATTGGCTTGAAGGAGCCAAGCATCGCGTGGTGGTCTTGACGGATCACAAGAATTTGACTTATCTCGAGTCTGCCAAACGGTTGAATCCTAGACAGGCTCGTTGGTCGCTATTTTTCTCCCGTTTTGATTTCGTGGTTTCGTACCTTCCAGGCTCTAAGAATGTGAAGGCTGATGCCCTGTCAAGGAGTTTTGTGCCCGACTCTCCGGGTGTTCCTGAGCCGGCGGGTATTCTCAAAGAGGGGGTAATTTTGTCTGCCATCTCCCCTGATTTGCGGCGGGTGCTGCAAAAATTACAGGTTGATAGACCTGACCGTTGCCCAGCGGAGAAACTGTTTGTCCCTGATAAATGGACTAGTAGAGTTATCTCTGAGGTTCATTGTTCGGTGTTGGCTGGTCATCCTGGAATCTTTGGTACCATAGATTTGGTGGCTAGATCCTTTTGGTGGCCGTCTTTGTCGCGGGATGTGCGTTCTTTTGTGCAGTCCTGTGGGACTTGTGCTCGGGCTAAGCCCTGCTGTTCTCGTGCCAGTGGGTTGCTTTTGCCCTTGCCGGTCCCGAAGAGGCCCTGGACACATATCTCTATGGATTTTATTTCGGATCTCCCTGTCTCTCAAAAGATGTCGGTCATTTGGGTGGTTTGTGATCGCTTCTCTAAGATGGTCCATTTGGTACCCTTGTCTAAATTGCCTTCCTCCTCTGATTTGGTGCCATTATTTTTCCAGCATGTGGTTCGTTTACATGGCATTCCAGAGAACATCGTTTCTGACAGAGGTTCCCAGTTTGTTTCGAGGTTTTGGCGAGCCTTTTGTGCTAGGATGGGCATTGATTTGTCTTTTTCCTCGGCTTTCCATCCTCAGACAAATGGCCAAACCGAACGAACTAATCAGACGCTGGAAACATATCTGAGATGCTTTGTTTCTGCTGATCAGGATGATTGGGTGTCCTTTTTGCCTTTGGCTGAGTTCGCCCTTAATAATCGGGCCAGCTCGGCTACTTTGGTTTCGCCATTTTTCTGCAATTCTGGTTTCCATCCTCGTTTCTCTTCAGGGCAGGTTGAGTCTTCGGACTGTCCTGGTGTAGATACTGTGGTGGATAGGTTGCAGCAGATTTGGACTCATGTGGTGGACAATTTGACATTGTCCCAGGAGAAGGCTCAACGTTTCACTAACCACCGGCGCTGTGTGGGTCCCCGACTTCGTGTTGGGGATTTGGTTTGGTTGTCGTCTCGTTATGTTCCTACGAAGGTTTCCTCTCCTAAGTTTAAGCCTCGTTTCATTGGTCCGTATAAGATTTCTGAGGTTCTCAATCCTGTGTCATTTCGTTTGACCCTTCCAGCTTCTTTTGCCATCCATAATGTATTCCATAGGTCATTGTTGTGGAGATACGTGGCGCCTGTGGTTCCATCCGTTGATCCTCCTGCCCCGGTGTTGGTTGAAGGGGAGTTGGAGTATGTGGTGGAGAAGATTTTGGATTCTCGTATTTCGAGACGGAAACTCCAGTACCTGGTCAAGTGGAAGGGTTATGGTCAGGAAGATAATTCCTGGGTCTTTGCCTCCGATGTTCATGCTGCCGATCTGGTTCGTGCCTTTCATTTGGCTCGTCCTGGTCGGCCTGGGGGCTCTGGTGAGGGTTCGGTGACCCCTCCTCAAGGGGGGGGTACTGTTGTGAATTCTGTTGTCAAGCTCCCTCCTGTGGTCATGAATGGTACTTCGGCTGGTTCTGTCCATGGACTTCCTCTGGTGGTTGTGAGTGGAGCTGCGGCTTCTGAGTTTCCTTCCACAGGTGACGAGGTTAATTCGTTAGCTGGCTGCTCTTTTTAACTCCACTTTTATCATTGCTCCATGCCACCTGTCAATGTTCCAGTATTGGTCTAGTTCTCTCCTGGATCGTTCTTGTCACCTGTCTTCCCAGCAGAAGCTAAGTTCCTGTTTGTTTTTCTCTGGTTTGCTATTTTTCTGTCCAGCTTGCTATTTTGATTTTTGTCTTGCTTGCTGGAAGCTCTGGGACGCAGAGGGAGCAAAAAGACCACGCAGAGGGCGCACGGTGCGGAGGGTCTTTTTGCGCCCTCTGAGTGGTCTTTTTGTAGTTTTTTGTGCTGACTGCAAAGTTACCTTTCCTATCCTCTCTGTTCAGTAAGTCGGGCCTCACTTTGCTAAATCTATTTCATCTCTGTGTTTATAATTTTCAACTTTACTCACAGTCATTATATGTGGGGGGCTGCCTTTTCCTTTGGGGAATTTCTCTGAGGCAAGGTAGGCTTTATTTTTCTATCTCTAGGGCTAGCTAGTTTCTTAGGCTGTGTCGAGTTGCATAGGGAGCGTTAGGAGCAATCCACGGCTATTTCTAGTGTGTGTGATAGGATTAGGGATTGCGGTCAGCAGAGTTTCCACGTCTCAGAGCTCGTCCTATATTATTAGTAACTATCAGGTCATTCCGTGTGCTCTTAACCACCAGGTCCATTATTGTCCTTACCACCAGGTCATAACAGGAGAGGTATGATGATGTGATGGGGAGGATGAGGTCCTATACCCCACATGAAGTCAAGGCCTTCTGAGTGATGTGGGCAGTTTGGAGGAAGAGGTGATGGTCACGCTGCCCCAGCTGTGCAGTATGGGAAGGAGCAGCGTGAAAAAGCACGGCGGCCAGCCCCTAGTTGTTACGTTAGCTTTTTCTGTGCACTGAAGCCAGCCCCTAGCCATTAAGCTGGCTGTCACTGCGCACTGCAGCCGGCCCCTAGTTATTACGTCAGATGCTGCAAGGCCCCAAGTTTGGCTTCCAGCCCTTAAATTGGCTGCTACTGTGCCATGTGGCCCGCCACTAGATGTTAAGTCAGCTTTCTCTGTCCATGTTGCCTCCTCCTCCTAATCTGCTTCCTCCACTGTTTCCACATCCGGACAGAAAGTGCGGGATATCTATGGGTGCTTTTAGCATTATCCCCCTGCTTCTGTTTGCCTATCTGCTGTGCAGCATCACTTTTGCCTTCCTGCTCCCTGCCTCATATGTGGCGTACCTGCAAGGAGGAGCTCCACCTTGCTTATGCTGGAGAGATTGTGTAAGTAGCAGCAGGCGATAGTGGAGTTTCAGCTGCATCACGCACAGGTGAGTTGCTCTGCGGAACAACACCACTTCAATACCAATGAATGGGCCTCCATGTGGGACCTGTGTGCCTTGTTGCCCTTAGTCCATGAACATGGCCAGCGCTGATGACACCATCATCAGCGTTACTGTCCAACTTCTATGCTTCCTTGAAAAAACACTTCAGGCTATGATAGATCAGGTGTTGGCACAAGAGGATGAAGAGAAGAAGGTAGATTAGTTCTGAGATATATGGTGGAGACAGAATTATGGATGGCTTTGTAGGTCAGAGTTAGTAGCTTGAAGTGGATATGTTGTCGAATTGGGAGACAATGAAGGGATTTCCATAGGGGAGAAGCACCGACGAACAGAGCACACCAAATCTAGTTCAAACATGCTTCCTGACAAGACACGGATGGTTTGCACTCTGTATCATCAGAGATAGAAATGAGGCATAAATGTTGTTAACCTAAGCACCACCTGAATGACAAGGCATTTGAATGCAAAGCAGGAGCTGCAGTGGATTACATACCAGAAAAACAAGATAAGATCTGAGCCTCCTCCTACTCTCTGCTCTGCTGCAGTGTTGCCCTCTTCCTATCCCTACTGAGTAACAGGACCACCTGGCTGCCCACAAAGAGAGAATGTAACAGCACCAGCAGTGTCAGCGGACATCTCTACACCATCCCATTAAAGTGTTCAGCTGTACATCCCTCAAACACTGGATCCCATATTCTACATGTGGCCTCACAGGTGATTTTTAAAGGGCTAACAATGCATTGGGATCATGGGAACCACCTTACGTGGTTCCAAGCCACCACTATTTTGCAGGTGGGCCAACCCTGCCCTGCATGAACATGTTGTGTACAAAGTCAGGTATTTACTGTACAACACCATCAGTTTAATGGTCCACATAACCACAGATACATGGACCACTAAGTATGGGCAGGGACATTACATCTCTCTAAGTGCCCACTGGATAAATGTTGTTTCCGTTGAGGCAGAAAGCATCTCACTGCATGTCCTACCACCTTAGAGGATTGCTGGATTTTTTTGGGATGTTTCTATGTCCATGTTGCCTCCTCCTCTCCTGTGGTTTTGGACTTCCTTGGCTCACTCTGCATAACCCTGTGGTAGATTGGCAGACTTGGAAGTGGTAAAGTAAAGTGAGTATTGTCAAGGACACTGCTTGGGCACCCATCTTGCAAGGATGGATACCCAGTCTGTGCCTAAATACTTGTCTGACTTTGGGGATGTGTTCTCAGAGCAGGGGTGCCAAGAATGTCCTTTCCATCATCCTTACAACTACGCCGTTAATCTTGTCCCTGGTGCCAAGCTGCCTAATATCTCTGGTCTAGAGAGGCAGGCCATGAAGGACTATATCGCGGAAAGTTTGGCAAAGGGTCATATCAGACCATCCTCATCCACCATTGCTGTGAGGTTTTTCTTTGCAAACAAGAAAGATGGGGGGCTACACCCCTGCCTAGATTTCCATGAACTCAATCAGATTATGGTTCGGGATTAGTTTCCGCCTCCTCTCATCCCGGACCTCTTTAATCAGCTTATAGGAGCAGAGCAGTTTTCTAAACTGGATCTCAGGAGGGCGAATATTCTCATTTGTATTAAAGAGGAGGATGAGTGGAAGACAGCTTTCAATACACCTGAAGGACACTATGAGATCCTTGGGATGCCAATTGAGATGACGAATGCTCCCGCCGTCTTTCATCACTTTGTAAATTACATCTTTAGTCACCTGGTAGATAGATTTGTCGCAATCTATCTTGATGACATATTAATTTATTAATCTGACCTTGAGGAGTCACATCGGGTACATGTCAGGCAGGTCTTACAGACACTCAGAGACAATAAATTATTTATCAAACCAAACAATTGTATGTTCTCGGTGGAGGAGATTTCTTTTCTAGGGTGTTTTCTTGTCCACTGGTTTTCGCATGGATTTAGCGAAAGTCGGGGCGGTATTGAATTGGGATCATCCTGAGGATTTGAAGGCGTTACAAAGGTTTTTGGATTTCGCCAACTACTACCATAAGTTCATAAAAATCTTTTCAGTAGTGGCGAAACCTCTGACAGATATGATCAGGAAAGGGACAGACTTTTCCAAGTAGTCCAGTCCAGCCAGGGAGTCATTCGATGCCTTGAAGGAGTGTTTTGCCCCTGTGCCAATTCTCATAGAGGCCGATGTCACTTAGGCTTCTAATGTAGATTTTAACACATCTGAAATGGGAGTGGGAGCTGTATTGTCGCAGGGTGCATCTCCTGGTAAATGGTATCCATGTGCATACTTTCTTAAAAAAACTGTCATCTGCGGAGAGAAAATATGATAGTCAGCGAAACGTCTAACGCCTTGACAGGCAAGATGGGCATTGTTCTTCACCAGGATTAATTTTTCTGTCAGGCCAGGGAACAAGAACGTTAAGACAGATGCATTATCTAATTTTCCTGGATTGAGATAATTGTGAACCGGTTCCTATACTACAAAAAAGGGTTGTTATTGCGTCCAGATGCTCTTATCTTGAACAATAGGTTGTTGACGTTCAGGCAGATGCCCCTGCTGCCTGTCCGTTAGGTAAACTGTGCCTGTATATCTCTGCCTGAGAGTTCTTAGGAAACATCATGATTCCATCTTGGCCTCACTTCCCGGTAATAAAGTAAACAATTCTGCAAAGATGAGTGGGCCAAAATTACTCCACAGCATTCTAAAAGACTCATTGCCAGTTATCGCAAATGCTTGATTGCAGATTGCACTTTTCCTGGTGAATATACGGGGACCCCAGAAAAAAAATGACATGGGATCCCCCTATAAATTGAAATTAGCAAAGGCTAAACAGACAGTTGTGGGTTGTTATTAACTGCCTGGGATTGGGTCAGAGATATTGCCCCCCAGGCTACCAATATCAGCCCTCAACCGCCCCAGAAATGGCACATCCATAAGATGCGCAAAATCTGGCGCTTAGCCTCACTCTTCCCACTTGCCCTGTGGCTGTGGCAAGTTGAGTAATAGGGTTGGGATTGATGTCACCTTCATATTGTCAGGTGACATCAAACCCAAAACCTCATGCTGTTATTAGCGACAGCAGGCGTCGCATGATGGGAGCAGTAGTCCCATCAGCTGACACCAGTGACCTGAGGTAAACTTTAATCCTCTGATCACAGCTGAGCACTCATGCTGTCTTTTAACAGCGTGGGAACAACGGCTCTCTGACTGGCGGGGATGATTTCCTGGTGAAGTCCGTGTTCGGTGTCCGTGCCCGAATAGTAGGTGTTTGGTACAGACGCCGAACTTTACTGTTCAGGTTCGCCCATCTCTAGTGTTAATATATGATCATAATGATACCATCATTAATTAAGTGACAAGTTAGCAGCATATTATTTAAAATAAATATAATATAGGAAATGCAGTGTTGTTACAAATTATGTGCTGTTAATTTTATTTGTTTTTTTGTTAGATTGATGAAGATAAACGACGTGAATCTATACCAAGAATCAGAAGAGGAAAATATGATAAAAAGGTAATTTTAGCAATTTAAACTCAACATAATTTTGTTTTTGTGTTCAGGCTGCCCTTTCCTTATTCCGACATGTGCTATATATGCTCCTCAAAACTAAAATTGCAACACCATGAAGGAAAAGTGGAAATATGGAAATCACAGAATTAAAAGACATGTTAATGATTAGGAATGAGTGAACATGCTCGGATACTTTGATTATCACTCGAGTATTAGGGTGCTCAGATGTGCTCATTACTTGGTAAGCATTAATCGGTGTTTGATTTCAAACTCAAATCTCCGCCCCGCATGTTTGGCGCCTGTTTCACAGCCAATAAAGGGTACCTGTCACCTGAATTTGGCAGGACCGGTTTTAGGTCATATGGGCGGAGTTTTCGGGTGTTTGATTCACTCTTTCCTTACCCGCTGGCTGCATGCTGGCTGAAATATTGGATTGAAGTTCAGTCTCTGTCCTCCATAGTACATGCCTGCGCCCATATGACCCAAAACCAGTCCCGCCAAATTCAGGTGACAGGTTCCCTTTAATCCTACCACTAAACTATGCAAATTCTTCATAAACCATTTTAACATCGTTCCCTATATGTTTATTTAATTTGGTTGCTACCAATAGAAAACCACTTTGGTACAAAAACAATGGACACAAAAAAACAAAAAGAAAACATTGGCCCGACACAAAAAAAAATCTTTGGACCAACAGGTACTGGAATATTAAAAGTCTTTGCAGAAATCTTCTTTTCTTTGGATCTTCTTAGACCACAAATCTAAATTGGTCTCTGGTGCAGGGAAAGCAAGGGGATTATTATGTCCTCATCATCTTAAATTCCAAGATGAATTCACTGCTTTCCCTGGATAGCCAAAGAACAGACTCATAAAAGTAATCTGTCCCTGCCCTTTTATGAGATTAACCCATTGTTTTTTCAAAGCAATGGATGAGGGGAGTGCAGGTGTCCATGGCTGAACATAAGAGTCCCTTCATCTTCTATTGCTGCAGCTGGTCAGGGCCTCACTTTATACACCATTTGGATGCAGGCAAAAGCTTCTATGGTTAGTTCTCCCCTCACTTGTCATCAGCTGGTGGTTCTGAGGTTCACCCTGGTAATGGTTTAGCAGCATCTGGGCGCGGTCTCAGCGCTCAATTGTACATTTGCAGCATATGCACAGATACATCTTGCACTGTGAAAAAGTGAAATTCAAAGTCACACTTGAAAAACTTCCAAAATCCTGGCAGAGGTAAACTCAGTCCAAAGCAACAATCCAAGATAGATTAACTTGGTCCATGATAACTCAGTCCATTATAAATTCAAAGTTCTGGTCCTGGTGGCTTGTTTCTCCACCCCTTCATCAATTGAATAAATAAAAATTATTTGGTCCAATTAACTGTGTCCAGGACGACCTTTGAAATTTTATACAGTAGCAAACAGATATTTCTAATCTAGATCATAACTATCTACTAAATAAAACAGATGTATTATATAAATATATCATATATGTCTGGACTTATACACTGAAATATATCATGCCTCCAGAATATCAAACACCAGTTATTAAATGCACCATATTCATATCAATCACATTTGCATAATAATGATGATCATAATTACTAGTACAATCATGTAAATCAAAATTACAAAATTATGGTAATACTAATCAAAATCAGTACCACTAAATATTTCCAAATTTTTTCAGGAAAAACAGAACCCAAGCCAATTATGTTTTACATAATTAACAAACACATTACATCCACACACTGTCCCTAACTTCAGCAATAATATAATAATAATCTTTATTTTTATATAGCGCTAACATATTCCGCAGCGCTTTACACACATTATTATCGCTGTCCCCGATGGGGCTCACAATCTAAATTCCCTATCAGTATGTCTTTGGAATGTGGGAGGAAACCGGAGTGCCCAGAGGAAACCCACGCAAACACGGAGAGAACATACAAACTCTTTGCAGATGTTGTCCTTCGTGGGGTTTGAACCCAGGACGCCAGCGCTGCAAGGCTGCTGTGCTAACCACTGAGCCACCGTGCTGCCCAAGGCAATCTTGCCTTGTGCAGGCATGTACTACGGAGGACAGGGAATGAACTTCAATCCAATATTGCAGCCAGAATGCAGCCAGCGGGTAAGGAAAGGGTGAATCAAGAACCCCCAAACCCCGCCTCCATGGCTGAAGATTGTTCCCTCCAAATTCAGGTGACAGTGTCCCTTTAAGATATATAGTCTGTATGTGGCATGTTCACACAAGGAATGCAGAGCATCTGGCTCCAGCCTATTAATAATGCCCTTTGGCGGGCTGCGCAGCGCTACAATGCATCCTTTGTGAACAGAGGCCACAGTGTACAGAACCATTTGGGCCCAACTGCACCCTGCAAAGAATACAGCATGCAAAACAAAACATATAAATATATGTAAGGTATTGGTTGATATTCTGGCCATAATATGTAAGCCGGCAACCCGCGTCAAGGGTCCTTACGTTTGCCAGTCCTACTCTAACATGAAAAACACCAAAAAAGGAAAAATTCAAGAAAACACACCAAAAACAGGCAGAGATGCTTACCTGTCTTAATGGGCCTCAATACAATTGCACAGACAGGGTGCAGCGGACCCAAGTAAAATAGCAAATGCACAGGTGCAATACCTAATGAAACAGCCAGCCTTCAATCAGGGATTGGCCGTGTGGTGCACCAATGCACTAAGATATATACTCTGTATGTGGCATGTTCACACAAGGAATACAAAGCATCTGGCTCCAGCCTATTAATAATGCCCTATGGCGGGCTGCCCAGTGCTACAATGCATCCTGTGTGAACAGAGGCCACAGTGTACAGAACCATTTGGGCATCTCTGCCTGTTTTTGGTGTGCTTTCTTTCTAAGTTAGGTATTATCCCCATTTCCTTCTTTCTTGATCTACTCTGTCTACTGTGCAATTCCTTGACACTTTTGTTTTTTCTAGAGCAGATGACTGGGAGATTAAACTGCATGCTGTATATACAGTAGTAGAATTTCCCATTAGCGCACTGAACATCGTAAATAATGGAGATTTGTAAGCAGCTGTGGCACCTTCTATGAACTTATTTTTCATCATTACTGTCATCACTCCAGCATCTGGTCCCTTCCAATCCTCAATAACAGCAAAGAGATTATTCAAATCTGGCAAAGGATTGCGAGTTATACCACCTATGCATGCGATTTCTCTCAATCTCTGAACTCCATCTGCAAGAGACTCCCATTGAGTTTCTGGTATTAATTCAATAGGAGAATCATATACTTGTGCCCCAGAATCCCTCACCAAATGCAATAGGGTAAAATTCTCTGCAGTGTCCCTTGCACGTCTCATTTTTAGACGCACCATGGGATCAATACAAATACTACCAATTCCTATGCCCTCAAGACGGTTCAAAATTATAGTATCGGCATCCTGATCCCATAATCTGAGAATCCGTGTTAACAAATGCTCTCCTGCTTCCTGCCTGTACCTGGTAGCTAATTCTGTAAACTCTCCTGCAGTATAATTCCTAGATTCCTCTGTCATTGCGGCTTCTGCTCCAACAGCTGCATTTCCTGCATCCATCCTATCTCCACTATGCTGAGTGACTTCTCTCCTGGTTTTTGTAATTACAATCTGGCATGCCTTTCTTCCTCATTTGTCTCATTTTCTGAGCCATCCCAGTTTAACAAATCTGACCATTTCTCATGTGCAATCATAGTTCCAATCTGTGCAGTATGAATAGCTGACACTGGCTGCTGTCTCCTGCGCTTATTCATATTCACATTTTTTACAACATAAGCTTCAAAATTCCTTTGCATATCTAAACCCTAACCCAAACTCTAACCCTAACCCTTAGGGTTAGGGTTATGGTTAGGGTTTGTGTTAGGGTTTGGGTTAGAGTTTGGGTTAGGGTTTGTGTTAGGGTTAGGGTTTGTGTTAGAGTTTGTGTTAGGGTTTGTGTTAGGGTTTGTGTTAAGGTTTGTGTTAGAGTTTGGGTTAGAGTTTGGGTTAGAGTTAGGGTTAGGGTTTGTATTAGGGTTTAAGTTAGAGTTTGGGTTAGGGTTAGGGTTAGGGTTTGTGTTAGGGTTTGGGTTAGAGTTTGTGTTAGGGTTTGTGTTAGGGTTTGTGTTAGGGTTTGTGTTAGGGTTTGTGTTAGGGTTTGTGTTAGGGTTTGTGTTAGGGTTTGTGTTAGGGTTTGTGTTAGGGTTTGGGTTAGGGTTTGGGTTAGGGTTTGGGTTAGGGTTTGTGTTAGGGTTATGGTTAGGGTTATGGTTAGGGTTTGTGTTAGGGTTTGTGTTAGGGTTTGTGTTAGGGTTTGTGTTAGGGTTTGTGTTAGGGTTTGTGTTAGGGTTTGTGTTAGGGTTTGTGTTAGCATTAGAGATTGTGTTAGAGTTTGGATTAGAGTTTGGGTGAGGGTTAGGGTTAGGGTTTGTGTTAGGGTTTGTGTTAGAGTTTGTGTTAGGGTTTGTGTTAGAGTTTGTGTTAGAGTTTGTGTTAGAGTTTGTGTTAGAGTTTGTGTTAGAGTTTGGGTTAGGGTTTGTGTTAGGGTTAGGGTTTGTGTTAGAGTTTGTGTTAGGGTTTGTGTTAGGGTTTGTGTTAGGGTTTGTGTTAGGGTTAGGGTTTGTGTTAGGGTTTGTGTTAGGGTTTGTGTTAGGGTTTGTGTTAGGGTTTGTGTTAGGGTTTGTGTTAGCATTAGAGATTGTGTTAGAGTTTGGATTAGAGTTTGGGTGAGGGTTAGGGTTAGGGTTTGTGTTAGGGTTTGTGTTAGAGTTTGTGTTAGGGTTTGTGTTAGAGTTTGTGTTAGAGTTTGTGTTAGAGTTTGTGTTAGAGTTTGTGTTAGAGTTTGTGTTAGAGTTTGGGTTAGGGTTTGTGTTAGGGTTAGGGTTTGTGTTAGAGTTTGTGTTAGGGTTTGTGTTAGGGTTTGTGTTAGGGTTTGTGTTAGGGTTAGGGTTAGGGTTTGTGTTAGAGTTTGGGTTAGAGTTTGGGTTAGAGTTTGGGTGAGGGTTAGGGTTCGTGTTAGGGTTTGGGTTAGAGTTTGTGTTAGGGTTAGGGTTTGTGTTAGAGTTTGTGTTAGAGTTTGTGTTAGAGTTTGTGTTAGAGTTTGTGTTAGAGTTTGGGTTAGGGTTTGTGTTAGGGTTAGGGTTTGTGTTAGAGTTTGTGTTAGGGTTTGTGTTAGGGTTTGTGTTAGGGTTTGTGTTAGGGTTTGTGTTAGGGTTAGGGTTAGGGTTTGTGTTAGAGTTTGGGTTAGAGTTTGGGTTAGAGTTTGGGTGAGGGTTAGGGTTCGTGTTAGGGTTTGGGTTAGAGTTTGTGTTAGGGTTAGGGTTTGTGTTAGAGTTTGTGTTAGAGTTTGTGTTAGGGTTTGTGTTAGGGTTTGTGTTAGGGTTTGTGTTAGGGTTAGGGTTTGTGTTAGGGTTTGTGTTAGAGTTTGTGTTAGAGTTTGTGTTAGAGTTTGTGCTAGAGTTTGTGTTAGAGTTTGTGTTAGAGTTTGTGTTAGGGTTTGTGTTAGGGTTTGGGTTAGAGTTTGGGTTAGGGTTTGTGTTAGGGTTATGGTTAGGGTTTGTGTTAGAGTTTGTGTTAGGGTTTGTGTTAGGGTTAGGGTTTGTGTTAGAGTTTGTGTTAGGGTTTGTGTTAGGGTTTGTGTTAGGGTTTGTGTTAGGGTTTGTGTTAGGGTTAGGGTTTGTGTTAGAGTTTGTGTTAGGGTTTGTGTTAGGGTTTGTGTTAGGGTTTGTGTTAGGGTTTGTGTTAGGGTTTGTGTTAGGGTTTGGTTTAGAGTTTGGGTTAGGGTTTGTGTTAGGGTTAGGGTTTGTGTTAGAGTTTGTGTTAGGGTTTGTGTTAGGGTTTGTGTTAGGGTTTGTGTTAGGGTTTGTGTTAGGGTTTGTGTTAGGGTTTGTGTTAGGGTTTGTGTTAGGGTTTGTGTTAGGGTTTGTGTTAGGGTTTGGTTTAGAGTTTGGGTTAGGGTTTGTGTTAGGGTTATGGTTAGGGTTTGTGTTAGAGTTTGGGTTAGGGTTTGTGTTAGGGTTTGTGTTAGGGTTTGTGTTAGGGTTTGTGTTAGGGTTTGTGTTAGGGTTTGTGTTAGCATTAGAGATTGTGTTAGAGTTTGGATTAGAGTTTGGGTGAGGGTTAGGGTTAGGGTTTGTGTTAGGGTTTGGGTTAGAGTTTGGGTTAGGGTTTGTGTTAGAGTTTGTGTTAGAGTTTGTGTTAGAGTTTGTGTTAGAGTTTGTGCTAGAGTTTGTGTTAGAGTTTGTGTTAGAGTTTGTGTTAGGGTTTGTGTTAGGGTTATGGTTAGGGTTTGTGTTAGAGTTTGGGTTAGGGTTTGTGTTAGGGTTAGGGTTTGTGTTAGAGTTTGTGTTAGGGTTTGTGTTAGGGTTTGTGTTAGGGATTGTGTTAGGGTTTGTGTTAGGGTTTGTGTTAGAGTTTGTGTTAGAGTTTGTGTTAGAGTTTGTGCTAGAGTTTGTGTTAGAGTTTGTGTTAGAGTTTGTGTTAGGGTTTGTGTTAGGGTTTGGGTTAGAGTTTGGGTTAGGGTTTGTGTTAGGGTTATGGTTAGGGTTTGTGTTAGAGTTTGGGTTAGGGTTTGTGTTAGGGTTAGGGTTTGTGTTAGAGTTTGTGTTAGGGTTTGTGTTAGGGTTTGTGTTAGGGTTTGTGTTAGGGTTTGTGTTAGGGTTTGTGTTAGGGTTTGTGTTAGGGTTTGTGTTAGGGTTTGTGTTAGAGTTTGTGTTAGAGTTTGTGTTAGAGTTTGTGTTAGGGTTTGGTTTAGAGTTTGGGTTAGGGTTTGTGTTAGGGTTAGGGTTTGTGTTAGAGTTTGTGTTAGGGTTTGTGTTAGGGTTTGTGTTAGGGTTTGTGTTAGGGTTTGTGTTAGGGTTTGTGTTAGGGTTTGTGTTAGGGTTTGTGTTAGGGTTTGGTTTAGAGTTTGGGTTAGGGTTTGTGTTAGGGTTAGGGTTTGTGTTAGAGTTTGTGTTAGGGTTTGTGTTAGGGTTTGTGTTAGGGTTTGTGTTAGGGTTTGTGTTAGGGTTTGTGTTAGGGTTTGTGTTAGGGTTTGTGTTAGGGTTTGTGTTAGGGTTTGTGTTAGGGTTTGTGTTAGCATTAGAGATTGTGTTAGAGTTTGGATTAGAGTTTGGGTGAGGGTTAGGGTTAGGGTTTGTGTTAGGGTTTGGGTTAGAGTTTGGGTTAGGGTTTGTGTTAGAGTTCACCCTCACAAACCCCGCAAAAGACCGGCCTCTTTAGCCTGCCACCATCCTTCAAATGGTCCAAGATGTCGGCCCCAAAATACAAAGATGCCATCAACAGACCAGAGATCAAGGAGAAGCTCCAATGTTTCCATAATAACGTGTATGAACTCAACCCAGAAGGAGTACACCTAGCGGTAAGAGACCTTAACGACATTCTATATGCCATGGCAGAAATGTCTGACCTGAAAAGAATCATCAACAAGAGACCGAGTAAACAAAATCCCAACAACTGGTTTGACAAAGAATGCAAGACCATACGGAAGGCCCTAAGAATGGCCTCAAATAAAAAACACAGAGACCCCAATAACCCCACTCTGAGAGAAGCCTACCACACCGTACAACGAAATTACAAAGCCATCCTCAGAAAGAAAAAGCAAAACGACATCTCTACCAAACTCCTCCAACTCCAAGATGCCCTTGAAGACAACAAATTTTGGGAACTGTGGAATCACCTTGGATCCAACCAGAAAAGCAACAGCCTCCACATCCAGAGCGGCAACATCTGGCTCCAGTACTTCAAGGACCTCTACAATGACATCCCAAGTGAAGACCTGAACCTGGCACAAAAAGAGCTTGTGAAAAAACTGAAAGATATGGAGGAAAAGTTCAAAGATTTCCAAAATCCTCTGGATACACCAATCACACTGACAGAAATAACAGAAAGGATCACACAGATAAAAGGTAAAAAAGCCAGTGGTCCAGATGGGATCCTCCCAGAAATGCTGAAATACAGCCCTCCAGACATCCAGGCTGCGATAACAAAACTATTTAATATTGTACTGCAGGCCGGCTGCTTCCCCAAAAACTGGAACCAAGGCCTCATAACCCCTATACACAAAAATGGGGACAAGTACGACCCAGCAAACTACCGAGGGATATGTGTCAGCAGCAACCTGGGTAAACTCTTCAACTGCATCCTGAACAAGAGGATCCTCACCTTCCTCACCGAGCACAACGTCCTCAGCAAGAGCCAAGCAGGGTTCATGCCAAACCACCGCACCACTGACCACATCTACACTCTGCACAGCCTCATCAAGAGCCACGTCCACAATACAAAGAACGGGAAGATATACGCTTGTTTTGTGGACTTCAAGAAGGCCTTCGACTCAGTGTGGCACCCAGGACTATTCCTAAAATTGCTGGGGAGCGGAATAGGAGGCAAAACATATGATGTCATCCGAAGCTCCTACACAGAGAACAGTTGCAGTGTGAAGGTCAACGGAAGGAGGACAGCCTATTTCCAACAAAGTCGAGGAGTGAGACAGGGCTGCAGCCTCAGTCCAACGCTCTTTAACATCTACATCAACGAGCTGGCAGTGGCCCTAGAGTCCTCCTCAGCACCAGGACTCACCCTCCATGACACCCAGGTGAAATTTCTGCTGTATGCAGATGACCTCGTGCTGTTATCACCAACTGAGAAAGGCCTCCAAGATCATCTGAAAATCCTAGAGACCTTCAGCAGCACATGGGCACTGCCAATCAACGAGAAAAAAACTAATATCATGGTGTTCCAGAAAAGAAAGCAGAAACCCACTGGCAATCCTACCTTTATGATAGACAACCGTCCACTTACTGAAACCAACAGGTACACCTACCTGGGCCTAGAACTCAGCCAGTCAGGGAGCTTCAAGCTAGCCATAGAGTCACTAAAAGACAAGGCATCCAAAGCCTTTTATGCCATCAGAAGGCGTCTGTACCACCTCAAGGCACCAGTAACCGTATGGCTAAAAATTTTTGACTCCATCATTGCCCCAATTCTTCTATACGGTAGTGAGGTCTGGGGCCCAGTCTCATACCCAAACTGGTCAAAGTGGGACGCTGGGCCGACAGAAATATTCCACCTAAAGTTCTGCAAGCATCTTCTCCAAGTCCATCGGAGCACATCAAATAGCGCCTGCCGAGCAGAGCTGGGCAGATTCCCACTACACATCGCAATAAAGAAGAAGGCGCTGTCATTCAAGGCTCATCTACAAAGTAGCAGTCCCAGCTCCTACCATCACAAAGCCTTACTACACCAGGAAGCCTCAGGAAGCCTCCCAAGGAAAAGTACCCAAAGCCAGTCTGACCAAGCCATCAACCCCCATGGCCTGACAAAAGGTGAAATCCAGAAAATGGTACACAAAGTCAAAGAGGAATATCTCAGCATCTGGAGGAACGACATAAACAAATCCCAGAAACTGACAATATACCGGAATCTACAGAGGGAGTACAAACTGGCCCCATATCTAGAGAAACTAGAAAACCCCAAAGATCGACAGATCCTGAGCCGGTACAGACTGAGCGCCCACAGCCTACTCATCGAATCCGGGCGGCACCGACAGAACTACAAGCCTCGAGAGAACAGACTCTGCCAGCAGTGCCCCCAGGAGGCCGTGGAGGATGAGGCCCACTTCCTGCTGAGGTGCCCCAAATACTCCGCAGTGAGGGACACTCACTTCAAGAGGCTGTCTGATCTCCTCCCAGATTTCACCTCCAAGGAGGAGGAAGAGAAACTGCTGATAATACTGGGGGAAGAGGAAAGTGCAGTGGCCGTAGCAGCGGAATATGTCAGTGCCTGCCACAGACTAAGAGGAGCCTGATATGTCATGGACTCCCGTACCCCAACACTGGACATATCCCTATCCCCCGACTAAAGAGCCCGATATGTCATGGACTCCTATACCCCACCCTGGAAACATCCCCTATCCTCTAAAAGGAATTTGATATTCCCTGGACCTCTATATGCCCCCCCTCCCCCACCCCCGTATTTTTACCATATGCTTTGGCAATGCTAACATGTACTTAGTCCTGCCAATAAAGCTCATTTGAATTTGAATTTGAATTTGAATTTGTTTGTGTTAGAGTTTGTGTTAGAGTTTGTGTTAGCGTTTGTGTTAGAGTTTGTGTTAGAGTTTGTATTAGAGTTTGTGTTAGAGTTTGTGTTAGAGTTTGTGTTAGAGTTTGTGTTAGAGTTTGTGTTAGAGTTTGTGTTAGAGTTTGTGTTAGAGTTTGTGTTAGAGTTTGTGTTAGGGTTTGTGTTAGGGTTTGGGTTAGAGTTTGGGTTAGGGTTTGTGTTAGGGTTATGGTTAGGGTTTGTGTTAGAGTTTGTGTTAGGGTTTGTGTTAGGGTTAGGGTTTGTGTTACAGTTTGTGTTAGGGTTTGTGTTAGGGTTATGGTTAGGGTTTGTGTTAGGGTTTGTGTTAGGGTTTGTGTTAGGGTTTGTGTTAGGGTTTGTGTTAGGGTTTGTGTTAGGGTTTATGTTAGGGTTTGTGTTAGGGTTTGTGTTAGGGTTTGTGTTAGGGTTTGTGTTAGAGTTTGTGTTAGGGTTTGTGTTAGGGTTTGGTTTAGAGTTTGGGTTAGGGTTTGTGTTAGGGTTATGGTTAGGGTTTGTGTTAGAGTTTGTGTTAGAGTTTGGGTTAGGGTTTGTGTTAGGGTTAGGGTTTGTGTTAGAGTTTGTGTTAGGGTTTGTGTTAGGGTTTGTGTTAGGGTTTGTGTTAGGGTTAGGGTTAGGGTTTGTGTTAGAGTTTGGGTTAGAGTTTGGGTTAGAGTTTGGGTGAGGGTTAGGGTTCGTGTTAGGGTTTGGGTTAGAGTTTGTGTTAGGGTTAGGGTTTGTGTTAGAGTTTGTGTTAGAGTTTGTGTTAGGGTTTGTGTTAGGGTTTGTGTTAGGGTTTGTGTTAGGGTTTGGTTTAGAGTTTGTGTTAGGGTTTGTGTTAGGGTTATGGTTAGGGTTTGTGTTAGAGTTTGGGTTAGGGTTTGTGTTAGGGTTTGTGTTAGGGTTTGTGTTAGGGTTTGTGTTAGGGTTTGTGTTAGGGTTTGTGTTAGGGTTTGTGTTAGGGTTAGGGTTTGTGTTAGAGTTTGTGTTAGGGTTTGTGTTAGGGTTTGTGTTAGGGTTTGTGTTAGGGTTTGTGTTAGGGTTTGGGTTAGAGTTTGGGTTAGGGTTTGTGTTAGGGTTATGGTTAGGGTTTGTGTTAGAGTTTGTGTTAGGGTTTGTGTTAGGGTTAGGGTTTGTGTTAGAGTTTGTGTTAGGGTTTGTGTTAGGGTTATGGTTAGGGTTTGTGTTAGGGTTATGGTTAGGGTTTGTGTTAGGGTTAGGGTTTGTGTTAGAGTTTGTGTTAGGGTTTGTGTTAGGGTTTGTGTTAGGGTTTGTGTTAGGGTTAGGGTTAGGGTTTGTGTTAGAGTTTGGGTTAGAGTTTGGGTTAGAGTTTGGGTGAGGGTTAGGGTTCGTGTTAGGGTTTGGGTTAGAGTTTGTGTTAGGGTTAGGGTTTGTGTTAGAGTTTGTGTTAGAGTTTGTGTTAGGGTTTGTGTTAGGGTTTGTGTTAGGGTTTGTGTTAGGGTTTGTGTTAGGGTTTGGTTTAGAGTTTGTGTTAGGGTTTGTGTTAGGGTTATGGTTAGGGTTTGTGTTAGAGTTTGTGTTAGGGTTTGTGTTAGGGTTTGTGTTAGGGTTTGTGTTAGGGTTTGTGTTAGGGTTAGGGTTTGTGTTAGAGTTTGTGTTAGGGTTTGTGTTAGGGTTTGTGTTAGGGTTTGTGTTAGGGTTTGTGTTAGGGTTTGTGTTAGGGTTTGGGTTAGAGTTTGGGTTAGGGTTTGTGTTAGGGTTATGGTTAGGGTTTGTGTTAGGGTTTGTGTTAGGGTTTGTGTTAGGGTTAGGGTTTGTGTTAGAGTTTGTGTTAGGGTTTGTGTTAGGGTTATGGTTAGGGTTTGTGTTAGGGTTATGGTTAGGGTTTGTGTTAGGGTTTGTGTTAGGGTTTGTGTTAGGGTTTGTGTTAGGGTTTGTGTTAGGGTTTGTGTTAGGGTTTGTGTTAGGGTTTGTGTTAGAGTTTGTGTTAGGGTTTGTGTTAGGGTTTGTGTTAGGGTTATGGTTAGGGTTTGTGTTAGAGTTTGTGTTAGAGTTTTGGTTAGGGTTTGTGTTAGGGTTAGGGTTTGTGTTAGAGTTTGTGTTAGGGTTTGTGTTAGGGTTTGTGTTAGGGTTTGTGTTAGGGTTAGGGTTAGGGTTTGTGTTAGAGTTTGGGTTAGAGTTTGGGTTAGAGTTTGGGTGAGGGTTAGGGTTCGTGTTAGGGTTTGGGTTAGAGTTTGTGTTAGGGTTAGGGTTTGTGTTAGAGTTTGTGTTAGAGTTTGTGTTAGGGTTTGTGTTAGGGTTTGTGTTAGGGTTTGTGTTAGGGTTTGTGTTAGGGTTTGTGTTAGGGTTTGTGTTAGGGTTTGGTTTAGAGTTTGGGTTAGGGTTTGTGTTAGGGTTATGGTTAGGGTTTGTGTTAGAGTTTGGGTTAGGGTTTGTGTTAGGGTTTGTGTTAGGGTTTGTGTTAGGGTTTGTGTTAGGGTTTGTGTTAGGGTTTGTGTTAGGGTTAGGGTTTGTGTTAGAGTTTGTGTTAGGGTTTGTGTTAGGGTTATGGTTAGGGTTTGTGTTAGGGTTTGTGTTAGGGTTTGTGTTAGGGTTTGTGTTAGGGTTTGTGTTAGAGTTTGTGTTAGGGTTTGTGTTAGGGTTTGGTTTAGAGTTTGGGTTAGGGTTTGTGTTAGGGTTATGGTTAGGGTTTGTGTTAGAGTTTGTGTTAGAGTTTGGGTTAGGGTTTGTGTTAGGGTTAGGGTTTGTGTTAGAGTTTGTGTTAGGGTTTGTGTTAGGGTTTGTGTTAGGGTTTGTGTTAGGGTTAGGGTTAGGGTTTGTGTTAGAGTTTGGGTTAGAGTTTGGGTTAGAGTTTGGGTGAGGGTTAGGGTTCGTGTTAGGGTTTGGGTTAGAGTTTGTGTTAGGGTTTGTGTTAGGGTTATGGTTAGGGTTTGTGTTAGGGTTTGTGTTAGGGTTTGTGTTAGGGTTTGTGTTAGGGTTTGTGTTAGAGTTTGTGTTAGGGTTTGTGTTAGGGTTTGGTTTAGAGTTTGGGTTAGGGTTTGTGTTAGGGTTATGGTTAGGGTTTGTGTTAGAGTTTGTGTTAGAGTTTGGGTTAGGGTTTGTGTTAGGGTTAGGGTTTGTGTTAGAGTTTGTGTTAGGGTTTGTGTTAGGGTTTGTGTTAGGGTTTGTGTTAGGGTTAGGGTTAGGGTTTGTGTTAGAGTTTGGGTTAGAGTTTGGGTTAGAGTTTGGGTGAGGGTTAGGGTTCGTGTTAGGGTTTGGGTTAGAGTTTGTGTTAGGGTTAGGGTTTGTGTTAGAGTTTGTGTTAGAGTTTGTGTTAGGGTTTGTGTTAGGGTTTGTGTTAGGGTTTGTGTTAGGGTTTGTGTTAGGGTTTGTGTTAGGGTTTGTGTTAGGGTTTGTGTTAGGGTTTGTGTTAGGGTTTGGTTTAGAGTTTGGGTTAGGGTTTGTGTTAGGGTTATGGTTAGGGTTTGTGTTAGCATTAGATATTGTGTTAGAGTTTGGATTAGAGTTTGGGTGAGGGTTAGGGTTAGGGTTTGTGTTAGGGTTTGGGTTAGAGTTTGGGTTAGGGTTTGTGTTAGAGTTTGTGTTAGAGTTTGTGTTAGAGTTTGTGTTAGAGTTTGTGTTAGAGTTTGTGTTAGAATTTGTGTTAAAGTTTGTGTTAGGGTTTGTGTTAGGGTTTGGGTTAGAGTTTGGGTTAGGGTTTGTGTTAGGGTTATGGTTAGGGTTTGTGTTAGAGTTTGGGTTAGGGTTTGTGTTAGGGTTAGGGTTTGTGTTAGAGTTTGTGTTAGGGTTTGTGTTAGGGTTATGGTTAGGGTTTGTGTTAGGGTTTGTGTTAGGGTTTGTGTTAGGGTTTGTGTTAGGGTTTGTGTTAGGGTTTGTGTTAGGGTTTGGTTTAGAGTTTGGGTTAGGGTTTGTGTTAGGGTTATGGTTAGGGTTTGTGTTAGAGTTTGTGTTAGAGTTTGGGTTAGGGTTTGTGTTAGGGTTAGGGTTTGTGTTAGAGTTTGGGTTAGGGTTTGTGTTAGGGTTTGTGTTAGGGTTTGTGTTAGGGTTAGGGTTAGGGTTTGTGTTAGAGTTTGGGTTAGAGTTTGGGTTAGAGTTTGGGTTAGAGTTTGGGTGAGGGTTAGGGTTCGTGTTAGGGTTTGGGTTAGAGTTTGTGTTAGGGTTAGGGTTTGTGTTAGAGTTTGTGTTAGAGTTTGTGTTAGGGTTTGTGTTAGGGTTTGTGTTAGGGTTAGGGTTAGGGTTTGTGTTAGAGTTTGGGTTAGAGTTTGGGTTAGGGTTTGTGTTAGGGTTAGGGTTTGTGTTAGGGTTTGTGTTAGGGTTTGTGTTAGGGTTTGTGTTAGGGTTAGGGTTTGTGTTAGAGTTTGTGTTAGAGTTTGGGTTAGAGTTTGGGTTAGGGTTAGGGTTTGTGTTCGGGTTTGGGTTAGAGTTTGGGTTAGGGTTTGTGTTAGGGTTAGAGTTTGGGTTAGGGTGTTTTCTTGTGTTTTTCTATAAAAACGCATGCAAACGCATGTGCTTAAAAACGCATGCGTTTACATAGACATCAATACGTTTTTTGCCGCGAAAAAACGCATGCTTTTTTTTGCGGCAAAAAAAAAACGCCGCAAAAATCACTACATGTTGCATTTCTGCAACACAACGCATGCAGAGAAAAAACGCATGCGTTGCAAAAATGCATCAAAACGCATGCAAAAAAAACGCATGCGTTTTTAATGTTAAATATAGGGAAAAAAATGCATGCTTTTTTTGCGTTTTTTACCGCAAAAACGCAAAAAACAAAAACAAAACGCAAATGTGAAACCAGCCTAATACAGGATGTGTCTGAGTCCCTAATTTTTGGCACTTCTTACTTTCTTTCTATTCCTAAATTAAACAGAAATCTCCATTTTTTGTAATGAAAAAATTAATTTTGGTTCACCTAAATGATATATATTTTTAAATGCTCTTAAAATTTTGCCTTATATACAAGTCATTATTCAGGAAAAAAATGTTTCTTACCATTTTTTTCCTGTAAACTCCAATTTCTCATCGATTTTGAATGTTTTTTAGCGATCTGGGAGTCACAGATGCTTCTAGGGGTCTTCCCCTTGCTGTTATCGTTCTATTCAGCACTTTTTCCATCCATTTCAATATTTTCACTGCCCTCAGACCTCTTTGTAGGGTCTGCCGGAAAGAAGCTTTTGATTTCCCTTTGACTCCCATTATACTCGTTACTCATTAAAAATTGTTTGGTTAGATTAACAAGCATCCGAGCATTTTAGTGCTTGCTCATCTGTATAAATGAAATTTAAATGAGGAAAAAAATGAATCAAAATGTTCAAAACATCTTGATTTATTCCATATCAAGTATGAGCGCTAGATACAGAGCTTAAATGCTTTGGCATGCTTTCAATGAGGTTATTAATGGGGTGGTTCGAAACTAGCATTTATTTTTATTCCTAAATGTCTGTATATTTAATGCAATAATCTAATTTCTTTTCTAAAATACCTTCATTAAAAAATCCCATTTCCTCACTACGCTATCTATTTTTTCTTTTTACCTAGTTCCTGTTTGATGACACTACATTTGAGAACCTCCAGCGTATGCTGTGATACTCAAATGAGAAATCATCAGAAGGCAGAGACTGCAGTCGGCCTCTGATCCCACGATGAATTGAAGCGTCATCAGTGATGTCTGTTTCAGGAACTGGGCTAGTCTCTGCTTTACTGGGCATGTGTTACTTGGCAATTCAGATGTATGTTCCATATGAGCTCCCTTTCCTGTGCAATATTCTTCTCAGTGTACAGTAACAATTTGCTCCCTTGCCAGATCTAATGAAAAGATAACTGCGTTACTTTTCTGCAGCCACCAGTTTTCACCTTAAAGGGAATCTGTCAATAGGATCAACCCTTCTGACTATATAGGCATGCAGGTCATAGGAAGCTGAATAAAATGATACCTTCATATCTGTAATCTGATGTCTTATTCCAGAGAAATCCACCTTTTTATTATATAAAAATGAGCTGTTCCACTGATCTGCATAAGAATCTGCTTCCAGACATTATTTTAAATAAAAGGGGGCATTTTCCACTGTGATGTGTATTGGCTGCCCTCTGCTCTTCTGATCTAACTGCAGAGCTGTGTGTGATTATAACTGACACAGTCCAGCATTAAACACATCAGCAGATGCTCTCCCAGTGCTTCAGCTTCTATCTCACAGGCAGTCAATGTTTCAATATTGATGCATTTCAGTAGAGCTGTGAGAGCTGAAGCAAATGTGTTTGTCAGAAGTCAAAGTTTAGTTCTACTGTACCGTGTTAATTACATGTCTCACAATGGTATTGCTTTTGGATCGCCCCCACATAAGGGCAATGGGGTACTCGGTACCGGGTCCTTCAGTTCCCTCAGCTGGGATGTCACGGTGGCCCGACCCGGACCGTGGCTTTATGAGGGGCGCCCAATAAAAGGCAGAGTTCATAGATAACGGTAGTGTTCGTGACGCCACCTGTGGTATTCGGTCAGGGTGACCGACGCTGCTTAGGGGTCCGCTGGGGTGATGGAATGGCAGCTAGATGGTATACCATCCTACAGGTGAAGTATATCCCCAGGGCTTCCCAGAAGTGTAGATGGTGATGGTGGATGGTGCAAGGTGCGGTGAATAACGAGGACACAATGGGTGCAGTCTCTTTACCTTTACTGAAGGCTTCAGCATCCACAGTCCAGGGTGCCGGATGACAGGGTAGGCAGAGTCCGGCCGGTCTGATGGCAATTCCAGAGCCCCCCTATCCAGGTGGAAATCAGTAGCCTTCCCCTTGCGCACAGTAACGTAGTAGGTCCCTACGTGCATTAGCTCCCATAGGGTCCTCACTCTTGTTACTCTTCTCTCTGTCCCCCAGATGGATAGGACAAACCCATATGACGGTGGTGGCCTGAGGCTATTTTATAGGGACCCTAGCGTCGTCCCTCCTCCGCGTTGCCACCTTGTCTGCTTAGGTTCTTAGGTTGGGCAGCCAACTTGGAATCGACTGTCCTGCCGGTCTCTGAACTAAAGCATAGAGTCTACTACTCCCTCGGTGTTCCGGCTACCGGATCTGCGCTCAGTGGGAGGCAGCCTGCTCCTAGCTGGTCTCCCACTGGTGTTTTACTCCTGTTGCTACGACTTCTGTGCTCATTCACTACGGCACACTTCCTTTCTTGTCCTTCCTTAGGAGGCTGCCGCATGGGTTGCAGGCGCAGCTCCGTATCCTTCTTTCCCTTTCCTGGGCCGAGCCCAGTCTGCTCCTCTCCTCTCCGACTGACTATCTCCTTCTCCCTCCAGTCAGCTTCTCTCTCTCCAACTGCCTAACTTCCTAACCAAACCCCCAGTTTTACCCAAGTGTGAGGAGTGGCCTAATAGATAGAACCTTTTGCTCCCCCTGTGTTGTGAATTCTGTTTTCGGGCTCCCTCCTGTGGTCATGAATGGTACTTCAGCTGGTTCTGTCCATGGACTTTCTCTGATGCCTGTGGGTGTTTCTGAGTTTCCTTCCACAGGTGACGAGGCTAATTCGTTAGTGGGCTGCTCTATTTAACTCCACTTGGATCCTTGTCCGATGCCAGCTGTCAATGTTGTAGCATTGGTCTAGTTCGCTCCTGGATCTTCCTGGTTACCTGTTTCCTCCAGCAGAAGCTAAGTTTTGCTTTGCTTTTTTCTTGTTTGCTATTATTTCTGTCCAGCATGCTTATGTGAATTTTGCCTTGCTTGCTGGAAGCTCTGGGACGCAGAGGGGCGCCTCCGCTCCGTTAGTCGGTGCGGAAGGTATTTTTCCCTGCACTCTCTGTGTGGCTTTTGTAGGGTTTTTTGCTGACTGCAAAGTGACCTTTCCTATCTTCTGTCTGTTTAGTAAGTCGGGCCTCTCTTTGCTAAATCTATTTCATCTCTGTGTTTGTGATTTCATCTTACTCACAGTCAATATATGTGGGGGGCTGCCTTTTCCTTTGGGGAATTTTCTCTGAGGCAAGATAGGCTTTTTTTTCCTATCTCTAGGGCTAGCTAGTTCTGAGGCTGTGACGAGGCGCCTAGGTCATGATAGGAGCGCTCCACGGCTATTTCTAGTGTGCGTGATAGGATTAGGGATTGCGGTCAGCAGAGGTTCCACTTCCCAGAGGTTGTCCTGTATTTATGTGCTATCAGGTCTTTTCTGGGGCTCTAACTACCAGGTCCACTATTTGTCCTAACCACCAGATCATAACAGTACAGCTGGCCAAAAGTATTGATGCATCTCAATAGAGAGATAAGTGAAGCTCTGAGACCATTTTTTTTTCTTTGCAGCGTGTTCTGTCTCACTTTTCCCCTTTACCTCTGGGTGGTTCAGAACACAGGTGTGGACATGGACATTCAAGGTCTGTCCTCTTGGATGGATAATCTCACTACAAGGGTACAAAACATCCAAGATTTTGTGGTTCAGAATCCGATGTCAGAGCCTAAGATTCCAATTCCTGATTTATTTTTTGGTGATAGATCTAAGTTTTTGAATTTCAAAAATAATTGTAAATTGTTTCTAGCTTTGAAACCTCGCTCCTCAGGTGATCCTGCTCAACAAGTAAGGATCATTATTTCTTTGTTACATAGTGACCCTCAAGACTGGGCATTTTCCCTTGCGCCAGGAGATCCGGCATTGCGTGATGTGGATGCATTTTTCCTGGCGCTCGGATTGCTTTATGATGAACCTAATTCAGTGGATCAGGCAGAGAAAATCTTGCTGGCTCTGTGTCAGGGTCAGGATGAAGCAGAGATATATTGTCAGAAGTTTAGAGAGTGGTCTGTGCTCACTCAGTGGAATGAATGTGCCCTGGCAGCAATCTTCAGAAAGGGTCTCTCTGAAGCCCTTAAAGATGTCATGGTGGGATTTCCTATGCCTGCTGGTCTGAATGAGTCTATGTCTTTGGTTATTCAGATCGATCGGCGCTTGCGTGAGCGTAAAACTGTGCACCATTTGGCGGTACTATCTGAGCATGGGCCTGAGCCTATGCAGTGTGATAGGACTTTGACCAGAGCTGAACGGCAGGAACACAGACGTCGGAATGGGCTGTGCTTTTACTGTGGTGATTCCACCCATGCTATCTCCGATTGTCCTAAGTGCACTAAGCGGTTCGCTAGGTCTGCCACCATTGGTACGGTACAGTTAAAATTTCTATTGTCCGTTACTCTGATTTGTTCTTTGTCTTCCTACTCTGTTATGGCATTTGTGGATTCAGGCGCTGCCCTGAATTTGATGGACTTGGAGTATGCTAGGCACTGTGGTTTTTTCTTGGAGCCCTTGCAGCATCCTATTCCATTGAGAGGAATTGATGCTACGCCTTTGGCCAAGAATAAGCCTCAGTACTGGACCCAATTGACCATGTGCATGGCTCCTGCACATCAGGAGGATATCCGTTTTTTGGTGTTACATAATCTGCATGATGTGGTCGTTTTAGGGTTACCATGGCTACAGGTCCATAATCCAGTATTGGACTGGAAATCTATGTCTGTGTCCAGCTGGGGTTGCCAGGGTGTACATGGTGATGTTCCATTTTTGTCAATTTCGTCTTCTACTCCTTCTGAGGTTCTGGAGTTTTTGTCGGATTATCAGGATGTATTTGATGAGCCCAAAGCCAGTGCCCTACCTCCTCATAGGGATTGCGATTGTGCAATTAATTTGATTCCTGGTAGTAAGTTTCCTAAGGGCCGATTGTTTAATTTATCTGTGCCAGAACACGCCGCTATGCGGAGTTATATAAAGGAATCCTTGGAGAAAGGGCATATTCGCCCATCGTCATCACCGTTGGGAGCAGGGCTCTTTTTTGTGGCCAAGAAGGATGGTTCTTTGAGACCTTGTATTGATTACCGCCTTCTTAATAAAATTACTGTCAAATTTCAGTATCCTTTGCTGTTGCTGTCTGACTTGTTTGCTCGTATTAAAGGGGCTACTTGGTTTACCAAGATAGACCTTCGAGGGGCGTATAATCTTGTGCGTATTAAACGGGGCGATGAATGGAAAACAGCATTTAATACGCCTGAGGGCCATTTTGAGTACCTGGTGATCCCATTCGGGCTTTCCAATGCTCCATCAGTATTTCAGTCCTTTATGCATGACATCTTCCGAGAGTACCTGGATAAATTCCTGATTGTGTATTTGGATGATATTTTGGTCTTTTCGGATGATTGGGAGTCTCATGTGAAGCAGGTCAGAATGGTGTTCCAGGTTCTTCGTGCTAATTCCTTGTTTGTGAAGGGGACAAAGTGTCTCTTTGGAGTTCAGAAGGTTTCATTTTTGGGGTTCATTTTTTCCCCTTCTACTGTCGAGATGGACGCTGTCCAGGCCATTCATGATTGGACTCAGCCGACATCTGTGAAGAGCCTGCAAAAGTTCCTGGGCTTTGCTAATTTTTATCGTCGCTTCATCGCTAATTTTTCTAGTGTTGCTAAACCATTGACTGATTTGACCAAGAAGGGTGCTGATGTGGTCAATTGGTCTTCTGCGGCCGTGGATGCTTTTCAGGAATTGAAGCGTCGTTTTTCTTCTGCCCCTGTGTTGTGCCAGCCAGATGTTTCGCTCCCGTTTCAGGTTGAGGTTGATGCCTTTGAGATTGGAGCAGGGGCTGTTTTGTCGCAAAGAAGTTCTGATGGCTCGGGAATGAAGCCATGTGCTTTCTTTTCTAGAAAGTTTTCGCCTGCTGAGCGCAATTATGATGTTGGTAATCGTGAATTGTTGGCCATGAAGTGGGCATTCGAGGAGTGGCGTCATTGGCTGGAAGGAGCCAAGCATCGCGTGGTGGTCTTGACAGATCCCAAAAATTTGACTTATCTTGAGTCTGCCAAACGGTTGAATACGAGACAGGCTCGATGGGCATTATTTTTCTCCCGTTTTGATTTTGTGGTTTCGTACCTTCCGGGCTCTAAGAATGTGAAGGCTGATGCCCTGTCAAGGAGTTTAGTGCCTGACTCTCCGGGCGTTTCTGAGCCGGCAGGTATTCTCAAAGAGGGGATAATTTTGTCTGCCATCTCCCCTGATTTGCGGCGGGTGCTGCAAAAATTTCAGGCTGATAGACCTGACCGTTGCCCAGCAGAGAAACTGTTTGTCCCTGATAAATGGACTAGCAGAGTTATCTCTGAGCTTCATTGTTCGGTGTTGGCTGGGCATCCTGGAATCTTTGGTACCAGAGATTTGGTGGCTAGATCCTTTTGGTGGCCTTCTTTGTCACGGGATGTGCGTTCTTTTGTGCAGTCCTGTGGGACTTGTGCTCGGGCTAAGCCCTGCTGTTCTCGTGCTAGTGGGTTGCTTTTGCCCTTGCCGGTCCCGAAGAGGCCCTGGACGCATATTTCTATGAATTTTATTTCGGATCTCCCCGTCTCTCAAAAGATGTTGGTCATTTGGGTGGTTTGTGATCGCTTTTCTAAGATGGTCCATTTGGTACCCTTGTCTAAATTGCCTTCCTCCTCTAATTTGGTGCCATTGTTTTTCCAGCATGTGGTTCGTTTACATGGCATTCCGGAGAAGATCGTTTCGGACAGAGGTTCTCAGTTTGTTTCGAGGTTTTGGCGATCCTTTTGTGCTAGGATGGGCATTGATCTGTCTTTTTCCTCGGCTTTCCATCCTCAGACAAATGGCCAAACCGAACGAACTAATCAGACGCTGGAAACATATCTGAGATGCTTTGTTTCTGCTGATCAGGATGATTGGGTGTCCTTTTTGCCGTTGGCTGAGGTTACCCTTAATAATCGGGCCAGCTCGGCTACTTTGGTTTCGCCATTTTTCTGCAATTCTGGTTTCCATCCTCGTTTCTCTTCAGGGCAGGTTGAGTCTTCAGACTGTCCTGGTGTAGATACTGTGGTGAATAGGTTGCAGCAGATTTGGACTCATGTGGTGGACAATTTGACATTGTCCCAGGAGAAGGCTCAACGTTTCGCTAACCGCCGGCGCTGTGTGGGTCCCCGACTTCATGTTGGGGATTTAGTTTGGTTGTCGTCTCGTTATGTTCCTATGAAGGTTTCCTTTCCTAAGTTTAAGCCTCGTTTCATTGGTCCGTATAAAATTTCTGAGGTTATCAATCCTGTGTCATTTCGTTTGGCCCTTCCAGATTCTTTTGCCATCCATAATGTGTTCCATAGGTCGTTGTTGCGGAGATATGTGGCGCCTGTGGTTCCATCCGTTGACCCTCCTGCTCCGGTGTTGGTTGAGGGGGGAGTTGGATTATGTGGTGGAGAAGATTTTGGATTCTCGTATTTCGAGACGGAAACTCCAGTACTTGGTCAAATGGAAGGGTTATGCTCAGGAGGATAATTCCTGGGTTTTTGCCTCTGATGTTCATGCGGCCTGTTATGAAAGGTAATTCAGTACCACAATGGACATAGAGGTCAGCGCACATACAGTGACCTGGCAATAACCCAAAAAACAAGAACAAGCTCTGAGACGTGGGAACTCTGTTGACCGCAATCCCTAATCCTCTCCAACCACACTAAAGGCAGCCGTGGATTGCGCCCAACGCTCCCTATGCAACTCGGCACGGCCTGAGAAACTAGCTAGCCTGAAGATAGAAAATAAGCCTACCTTGCCTCAGAGAAATACCCCAAAGGAAAAGGCAGCCCCCACATATAATGACTGTGAGTAAGATGAAAAGACAAACGTAGAGATGAAATAGATTTAGCAAAGTGAGGCCCAACTTTCTGAACAGAGCGAGGATAGGAAAGGTAACTTTGCGGTCAACACAAAACCCTACAAAAACCACGCAAAGGGGGCAAAAAGACCCTCCGTACTGAACTAATGGCACGGAGGTACACCCTCTGCGTCCCAGAGCTTCCAGCAAGCAGTAAAAAACAAATTGACAAGCTGGACAGAAAAAAAACAGCAAACAAATAGCAAAGAGGAACTTAGCTATGCAGAGCAGCAGGCCACAGGAACGATCCAGGAGGAAACAGGTCCAATACTAGAACATTGACTGGAGGCCAGGATCAAAGCACTAGGTGGAGTTAAATAGAGCAGCACCTAACGACTTCACCACATCACCTGAGGAAGGAAACTCAGAAGCCGCAGTACCACTTTCCTCCACCAACGGAAGCTCACAGAGAGAACCAGCCGAAGTACCACTTGTGACCACAGGAGGGAGCTCTGCCACAGAATTCACAACAGCGGCCGATCTGGTTCGTGCCTTTCATTTGGCTCATCCTGGTCGGCCTGGGGGCTCTCGTGAGGGTTCAGTGACCCCTCCTCAAGGGGTGGGTACTGTTGTGAATTCTGTTTTCGGGCTCCCTCCTGTGGTCATGAATGGTACTTCGGCTGGTTCTGTCCATGGACTTTCTCTGATGCCTGTGGGTGTTTCTGAGCTTCCTTCTACAGGTGACGAGGCTAATTCGTTAGTGGGCTGCTCTATTTAACTCCACTTGGATCCTTGTCCGATGCCAGCTGTCAATGTTGTAGCATTGGTCTAGTTCGCTCCTGGATCTTCCTGGTTACCTGTTTCCTCCAGCAGAAGCTAAGTTTTGCTTTGCTTTTTTCTTGTTTGCTATTTTTTCTGTCCAGTATGCTTATGTGAATTTTGCCTTGCTTGCTGGAAGCTCTGGGACGCAAAGGGGCGCCTCCGCTCCGTTAGTCGGTGCGGAAGGTATTTTTCCCTGCACTCTCTGTGTGGCTTTTGTAGGGTTTTTTGCTGACTGCAAAGTGACCTTTCCTATCTTCTGTCTGTTTAGTAAGTCGGGCCTCTCTTTGCTAAATCTATTTAATCTCTGTGTTTGTGATTTCATCTTACTCACAGTCAATATATGTGGGGGGCTGCCTTTTCCTTTGGGGAATTTTCTCTGAGGCAAGATAGGAAAAATAAGCCTATCTCTAGGGCTAGCTAGTTCTGAGGCTGTGACGAGGCGCCTAGGTCATGATAGGAGCGCTCCACGGCTATTTCTAGTGTGCGTGATAGGATTAGGGATTGCGGTCAGCAGAGGTTCCACTTCCCAGAGCTTGTCCTGTATTTATGTTCTATCAGGTCTTTTCTGGGGCTCTAACTACCAGGTATTTGTCCTATCCACCAGATCATAACACCCCTGGTGGCCGGCGTGTGAAGTGTGTGTGTGGCTGTGATACCTGGCAGGGTGAACTCCTTTGGTGCCATCAGATGTAACATCGCTCCCCCTGGTGGAAGAACAACATTACTGCAATGACCAGGACTCTGGGGCACTGCACTTCCATTTATAAAAAAAAGTTTTAGAGGAAGATACTCAGGAACCTCTATGGCCTGCCCATAGTTCTTAAAAGCTCATTTAAAGATAATCGTGGATTTCTCTGGAATAAGACATCAGATCGCAGATATCCAGGTATCATTTTATTTAGCATCATATGATTTTTATGCCCATAAACACAGCTTAGGAAGGGTGATACTACTGATAGATTCCCTTAAATGACACAGCCACATATTTTTCAAAAGTTAGAATTTCTCTGTTTGTGAGACAGATAGTCATACAGCACAGAATAGGTAATGAAACATAATTGTCTTTAAATAATTCAAATTGGCATCTAGGATAGCTGTTAACTCGTTTGTTGTTTTGTGGGAATTATAGGGGTTGTACAGTCTAGATTGACAAGTCTGTATTCACTCTGTGTGACTGCAGACTTATGAATCCTCCCAGTGAATACTCCTAGAGAACTCGTCTAGTGGATGCGGCCTCGCTCAATACAATTGTATTAGACAGGGCGTGGCCTCAATCAATACAAGGGCATTGAGCTGGCTGATAAAATAGCCAGGATCCAGTCAAAAACCAAACATTAGAATAGTAACCTTGGAGGCTGGTCTAGAAATCTGACTTCCAAGTTAACTCTATAAATTAGGCCTTTACACATAGAAAGATGTTCACAGTGAGGGACAGCCAAGCTGGTGTGATCTGTTCCATATTTCCCCTCCCTCAGGGGCAGAATACCAGACTGCAAAGTTTGATATTTCTGTAAGTTCTCCCTTTTATTGTATGACTGTTTTTGCAGCATTATTTATTTATATAGCACCATTGATTCCATGCTGCTGTACAAGAGAAGGGGTTACATACAAATTACAGATATCACTTACAGTAAACAAACTAACAATTACACACTGATACAGAGGGGTGAGGATCCTGCTCTTTGCAGGCTTACATTCTACAGGATGACGGGCATGGAGACAATAGGTTGAGGGTTGTAGGAGCTCCGGTGTTGGTCTGGTAGTGGTGAGGAGGCAGCGGGGTCAGTGCAGGCTGTAAGCTTTCCTGAAGAGGTGGGTTTTCAGGTTCTGTCTGAAGGATCCGAATGTGGTTGATAGTCGGATGTGTTGGGGCAAAGAATTCCAGAGGATGGGGGATATTTGGGAGAAGTCTTGGAGGCGGTTAGGCGAGGAGCGAATAAGTGTGGAGGAGAGAAGGAGGTCTTGGGAGGACCGGAGATTACGTGAAGAAAGATATTGGGAGATTAGTTCAGAGATATACGAAGGAGACAGGTTATGGATGGCTTTGGTCCGAATAAGTAAAGCAATTGTTACCATCCACCTCTCGTGTCTCCCCTTTTCCTCATAGTTTGTAAGCTTACGAGCAGGGCCCTCATTCCTCTTGGTATCTATTTTGAACTGTATTTCTGTTATGCTGTAATGTCTATTGTCTGTATAAGTCCCCTCTATAATTTGTAAAACGCTGCGGAATATGTTGGCACTATATAAATAAAATTATTATTATTATTTGTAGGTCAGTATTAGTCATTTGAACTGGATACACTGAGGGAATGGGAGCCAGTGAAGAGATTTGCAGAGGGGGGAAGCAGAGGAGTAGTGAGGAGAGAGATGAATTAGTCAGGCAGCACAGTTAAGGATGGACTGGAGAGGTGCGAGAGTGTTAGCAGGGAGGCCACAGACATATTTGTATGTCACTTTTTATTCCCATATTTTTATACCCTTTTTATTGTAAGTGCGGCATGCCCAAGGGCTGTGGGGTACTCGGATCCGGGCCCTTCTTCTGTACTCAGTGGGGGATGTCACAGTGGCTGACCCGGTCCATGACCCTAGGGGAACATCCGCTGTAAATTGTGGGGAAAGGTCTTTAAAGAGATAATGTTCGTGACGCTACCTGTGGTATTCGGTCAGGGTGACCGACGCTGCTTAGGGGTCTGCTGGGGTGGCGTTATGGCAGCTTGATGGTATACCTTCCCACAGGTGAAGTGTATCCCCAGGGCTTCCCAGAGTGTAGATGGTGGATGATGTAAGGCGCAGTGAATAACGAGGACACAAGGTTGCAGTCTCTTTACCTTTACTGAAGGCTTCAGCATCCACAGTCCAGGGTAGGGACCACAGGGTAGGCAAAGTCTGGCCGGTCTGAAGGAAAATCCAGAGTCCCCTTATCCAGGTGGAATTCAATAGCCTTCCTCTAGCGCCTGGGCGTTGTAGTACCTCCCTGCTGAGCAACTCGGTAAGGTCCTCACAACTATTGTAGATGTTAAGTCTCTTTCTCTCTGTCCCGCTGACGGATAGGACATAAAAACGCCACATATTTGCCAGTGTGGTATTTCTGTGACAGACCTCATCTCATATCTGCTTGCTCCAAGTTTGGTCATTGTTGGCCAGTGTACCACTTTTTTTCCTGTCTGTTACTCTAATTCTATACAGCACTCTTTTGCATTTAAAAAAAAAAGGCCACATATTTGCCAGTGTGGTATTTCCGTGACAACCCTCATATATCTGCGTGCTCCAAGTTTGGTCATTGTAGGCCGGTGGACCCCTTTTTTGCTGTCTGATAATCTAATTCTTTACATCACTATTTAGCTTCCAAATTATAAAAAGGCCACATATTTGCCAGTGTGGTATTTCCGTGACAGCTCTCAAATATCTGCGTGCTCCAAGTTTGGTCATTGTAGGCCGATGGACCCCTTTTATTGCTGTCTGTTACTCTAATTCTATAGAGCAATATTGTGCATTTAAAAAAAAAACAGGTCACATTTTTGCCAGCGTGGTATTTCCGTGACAGCTCTCATATATCTGCGTGTTCCAAGTTTGGTCATTGTAGGCCGGTGTACCACTTTTTTTGCTCTCTGTTACTCTAATTCTATACAGCACTATTTTGCATTTAAAAAAAAAAATAAAAAACATATTTTTGCCAGCGTGGTATTTCCATGACAGCCCTCATATATCTGCGTGCTCCAAGTTTGGTCATTGTAGGGTGGTTGACCCCTTTTTTGCTGTCTGAGACTCTAGTTCTATACAGCACTCTTTAGCTTCCAAAAAGGCCACATATTTGCCAGTGTGTTATTTCCACGACAGCCCGCATATATCTGCGTTGCCCACGTTTGGTCATTGTAGGCCAGTGGATCCCTTTTTTTTGCTGTCTGATACTGTAATTCTATACAGCACTATTTCCCTTCACAATATATAAAAAGGCCACATATTTGCCACTGTGGTATTTCCGTGACAGCTCGCATACATCTGCATGCTCCAAGTTTGGTCATTGTACACCAGTGTACCCCTTTTTTTTGCTGTCTGGTACGATAATTCTATACAGCACTATTTGGCTTAAAAAAGTATAAAAAGGCCACATATTTGCCAGTGTGGTATTTCCGTGACAGCCCTCATATATCTGCGTGCTCCAAGTTTGGGCATTGTAGGTCGGTGGACCCCTTTTTTTGCTGTTACTCTGATTCTATACTGCACTATTTTGCATTTTAAAAAACAAACAGGTCACATTTTTGCCAGTGTGGTATTTCCGTGACAGCCCTCATATATCTGCGTGCTCCAAGTTTGGTCACTGTAGGCCAGTGGCCCCCTTTTTGTTTTTTTGAAATTTGTTTATTAAACATCAAAAGAACAAAGAACAATAAGGCTTCTTTCACACTAGCGTCGGAATCTCCCCGTCGCAATGCGTCGGGGAGAGATTCCGACGCTAGCGTTTGCTGCATTGCACAATGGAGGCAGCGGATGCATTTTTCCGGCGCATCCGCTGCCCCATTGTAAGGTGCGGGGAGGTGGGGGCGGAGTTCCGGCCGCGCATGCGCGGTCGGAAAAAGCGGTCCGTCGGGAGAAAAAAACGTTACATGTAGGGTTTTTTTCTCCCGACGGTCCGCCAAAGCACGACGCATTCGTCGCAAGACGGATGCGAAGTGTGCAAATCCGTCGCAAATGCGTCGTCAATAGAAGTGTATGGGGAAAAAACACATCCTGCAAGCACTTTTGCAGGATGCGTTTTTTCTGCAAAACGACGCATTGTGACGGATTTAAAAAAACGCTAGTGTGAAAGTACCCTTAGACATACATGTTGCTTGCAACCAAGCCAGTACAAATGCATAGCACAAGTCATATCACCACATATCTTGGTACATAGACCCAGTCTCAGAAAACTTAAAGTAATACAGCATATCTGCGGACCTGTAATTAAACTCTAAAACTGTCTTCCTGTCAAAGCCAATTCCATTTTAATTGTCTTTAAATGTTGAAACAAGGTGCGAACCAATGTAGATTTCTACCATTTATTATAATGAGGCAAGGCTATCTGTCCTGTGATGACATGGTGAGGTATGATGAGTTCCATATATCCCAGATCTTATCAAATTTTCCCATGCAACCCTTATTCTGGTATAATGTGCATTCATAAGGTATAACAGAGTTCACCAGATAAATCCATCCCCTAAGGGATGGGTGATTTTTTCCCATTCAGCGCAAAGCTTTTATTTTCCTTGCCAGAAAAAGCATTTCTCTCAAAAAAATTTGAACATGGTGCCCCCACGTCTCTTCTTCCAGCACCCCAAATAAACATATTAATGGGTTCAAAGGAACAGGGATATGTACAAGGGAGGTTAGTAGCTATATTACCTCACTCCAAAAGGATTGAATAACTGGACATCCCCAGACCATATGTAAAAAATCTGCTTCCCCTATATGGCATCTCAGACATTCTGGAGAGTTAGTCCAACCCATTTTAAATAGTCGTGACGGGGTTAAATATGATTGATGTATTATATATAGTTGGATCATCTTACTGTTGGCAGAAGGGGACACCCTAGATGGGGATTCAAGAATTGTCTCCCATTCCTCATCTTGAAGATCAGGAACTAGGAGTTCCCATCTTTCCTTAACCGGCAATACCGCCAAGACCGCACTTACGGATAGGATATGAGTGTACAATGTGGATATAAGACCCCGGGGCTCCTGTGATTTAAGGATCCCTATTAATGGAAGGGATGATATTATTAGCACGGCATTTACTCTGCACATGTACGATTGTATTGCTGATCTGAGTTGCAGATAACGGAAGAAATGGGGCCTTGGGATATCATACTTAGTCTGTATAACTGTTCGAAAGACATTAAGACGCCCTGCTCATACAAATTATTAATGGAAACAACAACGCATGAGGTCCCGATTTGAGTAGATGGGTGGTTCAGTAGCTCCGGGAAGTACATATTATTCCATAGTGGCATTTCTGCTATAATACCTTCAAAATGAATGGCCCTTTTCACCTGCTTCCAAACCAATCTCGCTAAGCGGAGAAGCGGTAATAATTTAGAGGTGTTGGCTCTATTAATTTCTAAAAAGCCTAACGGGCAATCAAGCTTCGCAGCGTGGGCCAGATGACTCTCCGAGTTTGGTAAATGACCCCCAGGCATCCACTTACCCAGAGCCCTAAGTTGTCTGGCCAAATAATACAGGAAAAAGTCAAGTAGCGCCACACCTCCCTTTTGCTTAGATCTATGTAAAGCAGATAATTTAAGTTTAGGCCTGGCTTTCCCCCATATAAAGGATGAGATTAACGAATTTTGATTTGAAAAAAAGGATCTGGGAACAGGAACTGCACTGTGCTGAAGGGAATAATTGAGCTTCGGAAGTAATATCATCTTGATCAGATTTATGCGACCAGAAACAGACAAGGGTAATTTACTCCACACCCCAAATTTATGCTTGACTAGATCCAATAATGGGAGGACATTAAATTGTAGGTCAAATCTACTGTATTTGGGCATAATTATCCCTAAATATTTAAAGTGGGACACCACTGAAAATAAGGATAACTCTTTAAGATGATCTGCTGAAACATAGGAGAGAGGCATCAAGGCGGATTTGTCCCAATTTATATACCATCCGGAGCATTTACTAAATCTATTTATGGTGGTGATCACATGCGGCAGTGTCTCCTCTACGTCATCCATGAATATTACCATATCATCGGCGTATAAGCCAATAACCTGCACGAGGTCTGCTATCTCAATACCTTTAATGGATGGAGTGGATCTCATACGTATTGCTAGTGCTTCAATCGCCAGAGCAAAAAGGGCCGGTGAAAGGGGGCAACCCTGTCGGGTTCCCCTATTCAGCGAGAATGTCTCTGACATGGAGCTATTAATAATTATCTGGGCTTTAGGTTTCATATATATTGCATTGATCCATTTTTGAAATTTGGGGCCAAATCGGTATCTCTGTAAACATGCAGACAGAAAGGGCCATTCAAGGGAGTCGAACGCCTTGGCAACGTCCAGCGAGGCCAAAGCCCATCTATTCTCCAATACCAGTGAGCTATATTGGGCAACCGACTGGACCCTCCTAATAATAATGGACGTATTTTTACCTGGCATGAATTCGGTCTGGTCTGGGTGTATTATGTCTAGTATTACCGTATTTAACCTAGTGGCTAATATTTTAGTGAAAATTTTATAATCTACATTTACCAATGAGATAGGGCGATATGATCCACATTCCAGGGGGTCCTTACCTTCCTTTTTTATAGCTATAATATTTGCTTCATAATAGGAGTCTGGCAAAGAACCTCCCCTCCAAATCCCTTGAAACACCTTCAAAAGACACGGTGCTAAAATATCTTGGTATTGTCTATACATTTCTATGGGGAACTCGTCTGGGCCTGGTGCCTTTCCAGAATGCATATCCCCTATAGCCGCATTAATCTCTTCCAGAGTGAAATCTGCATCTAGAAAAGCTTGTTGTGTAGGACTCAACGTAGGGAACTCAATGTCTGATAAATAGTCTAAACAACCTGGTGTATCGAAGTCCCCCTGAGAGCGATACAGCTCTTTATAATATTCTTGAAAGCATTGAAGAATATCATTTGTGGAAGTCACTATTGCACCATATGGTTTCCGGATTTTAAGTATAGTATTAGATGTATCGTGTTGTCGCACCATGAATGCTAATAGTTTACTCGATTGATTCCCCAACTCAAAGTATGCTTGTCGAGTAAAAAAAGAGTTTACGAGTTTAGACTTAGTATATACATATTGAGTATATAATCTATGGGAACGTAACCATTCAATCCTATTCTCGCTGGTTTGGCTAGTAATATAGGCCTTTTCTGAGTCTCTCAGTCGTCTCTTCATCTCATCATCTTCCCGTGAGGTCATACGTGTAATGTAGGAAATTGTAGAGGTCAAGCATCCTCTCAAGTACGCCTTAAGAGCATCCCAAAACATATTTATATTCTGTGGCTCTGGGTCAGATGTTATGAAACGTCTAGTTGGTCTATAGTTCTATCATTAAGGCCTATCAGCTTGAGCCAGAATAAATTTAGTTTCCAGACCGCATTATGTCTTGTCTGACCAAAGATGAGCTTAAGTATTATCGGGCTATGGTCTGAAATGCCCCTGTTTCCATGTTCTATCTCCCCCACCCACATCGCCAAGTTACTAGAAAATATAATCCAAGCGGGATAGGGTGCGTCTAACGGACGAGTGGCAGGTGTATTCTTTTACATCCGAATGACGTATTCTCCACAGATCTAGCCACCCACTACACTCCATGAATGTGGACAAATGGGAAGGGGAGGGAGTCACCCCCAAACCTCGCCATCCAGCCTGAGGCTATCAAGGCCCTCGACCATAACCAAATTGAAGTCTCCCATGCATAAGATATATGCATCCGGATAATTCAGAGCAAAACTCAGCGCCTTTTTGATGATGGACATATTAGCGTGAGGGGGGTTGTATATACAAATTATAACATAGTGTTTCAAGTTAATCCACGCATGTACAAGGATAAACCGGCCCTCAGGATCCCTCCGTACCTCCCCAACGTCCCATCTAACATCCTTATGAATTAATAAAGAGACCCCCCCTAGAATAACTAGTATGGAATACTACAGACCATTGTACCCACGATTTTTGTACATAGCTGGCCGTGTCTCTGGTCAAGTGTGTTTCAACTAGGGTTACAATATGAGGATGGTGATGTCTAATTTGAGAAAAAACTTTTAACTCTCTTTCGGGGTAATCCAAGACCTCTCACATTCCAGGTCAAACATGTAAGATCAGATGCCATACCTCCTCATCCACAACTAATACACATTGTCACGCTAATCACATTTCTGGCATACAATGGAAAAAAACATGGCAGCAATTCCTATATAACCAATTCCTAACAATACTAAAAACACGATAAAGCAAAATACACTTCAAGAGGGAGCAAAGTTTCTTGCTCCTATCGCTGTCCAAAAAAAAAGAGGGTACCATCTCTGAAAGCAGAGCCCGGTATAGTTGTTTTCTTGGACTTTGGCGGAAAGAGCTCTTATCATTAAAAATGGAATAAAAAATAAAAGGAGAAGAAAACCCAGTGAAAGAGTTCCATTTAAGGAGTATCTGTATGTAAAGATGGCAGGTAATTTAAGATTCCCCACCCCATTCGCTCCTACATGATATTGCATCCAATCTTTGCCTTCTGCTGGGGTCATAAAGAAAGAAGAAGAACAACCCTTGTAAATAATCTTGAGACGTGCTGGATAAATCATTGAACATAAAATGTTGTTTTCCCTGAGTTGTTTCTTTATCTCCATGAATTGGGCATGCAGTTTCTGCAATTCCATAGAGAAATCCGGGAATATTGATATAGTGGCATTATTAAATTTTATGGGTTTTTTTTGTCTTGCCTTGCGGAGCACTGCATCTCTATCCCTGCAATTCAAAAGGCGCGCCAAAAAGGGTCTCGGTGGGGCGCCCGGGGGAAGAGGTTTTGTTGGTACTCTGTGAGCCTTTCCACAGAGAATGTAGAGGAGAATTCGTCTCCCAAAGTATTTTTTAGCCAACTCTCCAGGAATTGTTCCGGTTGCTGACCCTCTGAGCGTTCTGGGAGCCCAATAATGCAGATATTATTCCGACATAGTCTATTTTCCAGGTCGTCCACCTTTTGCTTCCAGGTATTTGAGTCAATTTAGTTTCCATGGGCACAGAGTTGTCTTCCAGGCGAGATACTGAAGACTCCACCTCTGTAATGCGGCCACTCATAGATTGCATGTCCTGTTGCAGGCATCCCACCTCAGAGTGCACCTCCTCTATTTTCTCAGATAAGGATGTCCTGGTTAGTGATATAGCCTGCATTAACTGCTCGGATGCTTGTTTCAAAGTTAAATTTTCCCGATCTCCATCCTCCTCACTATCAGAAGCATGTTTTTTTGGCTGACTAGCAGTCTTGGCCCCAGTTGAATTATATTTATTCGACCGCAGGTTATCAGAGGGGTCAGGTCGTGCATATTTTCTCAACTCTTCAGTTGCACTGGAGGTTCTTGGACGATGCATAGTTAATGTTTTGTGAAATAAGATCCAGGCACTGTTGCACTATAATTAAATACAGTCACTACTTAGTTAATGCAGCAATGTGTTGCAGAGCAAATAAGTCTGTGTTAAGTATCTACAAAGCCTACTGAAGATCCTTACGGAGGAAGCAGCGTGTGGCAACAAGAATTTATTGCAGCTGCTGCCCTTATTACCCTGGGGGGAGGTGCAAGTCAGCAAGTCAGGGGGACAAAGCCTAGATAAATAAAGCGCAATGTTGATCAAGAGATATAGGTTCCTCCTCCAAACAATGTTTGTATGCAGTGAATTTATCTATATCTCAGTCTCTGTGTGGTGCTAGGCAGGTCAGCCACCCACCAGGCACCACAGTGTCTGCAGTTACATTCCGAATGGTGGGAGTGGATGGAGATACATCCGTTTGGGAGCAGACACTGGAACTATCAGGCACTATACCGTATTGAGGATGGGGGAGCGCAGGGCCCGTTTCTCAGGGCTCACACTGCACGGTCCCCCTGTTGTACCTCCTGGAGCTTCACCTGCATTCAGCTAACTCCCTTTGAGCCGAGTGCCGCCGCTTCACGTCCTTCACCACCGGCGCACGCAGCAGGTAAAATAGACGCCGTCTCCTTCAAGGCCCATCCACCGTCCTGGCTTCCCCGGCGCTCTCCAAGCCGGAGCTGCACCGAACACCTCTTCTGAAGTCGGGCGCCTCCAGGTATCCAGGGAACACAGCAGCAGCCGAAGGAACTCTCCTGGGTGAGTATATTGCAGGATTCAAATCAGGAGCTCCAGCCAGACACGTCCTCTCCGCTTGGCTACATAGTCATGCCCCCCGTGGACCCCTTTTTTGCTGTCTGATACTCTAATTCTATGCAGCACTATTTAGATTCCAAAATTATAAAAAGGTCACATATTTGCCAGTGTGGTATTTTCCTGACAGCCCTCATATATCTGTGTGCTCCCAGTATGATAATTGTAGGCCGTTGGACCCCTTTTTTGCTGTCTGATACTCTAATTCTATACAGTACTATTTTGCATAAATTTACTTCACAAAAAAGCCCCCAAAGATTGAATACAGTCTGTAATATCAGGCTGAGGCCTGCCTGATGTTTGGGTTTTAAAAATCGTAGATTTGCAGGCATACTAATCAGATATTATTTTGCTACTAATAAATATATTTGTGTTGATGTTGAGCATTTGAAATAGTACAGTAGTCCATTTAAAATGGACAAGGCAAGGGGCAAGGGACGGGAAAGTGGACGTGACGATGATGGTGCATGCAGAGGACGAGGCCGTGGCCAAGGTGAAAGTGGGCAACAACAAAGACCCACAACTTCTCGCTCGACCTTCCTGTCCCAGTTTCTAGGGGACCGCAGCACACCACTGTTGAAGCCAGAGCAGTGTGAAACGGTTGTTGGTTGGATATCGGATAATGCTTCCAGTCACTTATCCACCACCATGTCTTCCACACAGTCAAGTCTGAGAAGCCGTGAGTGTGGCCCCGATAATCCTCACACTGATCTTCCTTCCTCCCACCATGCCAAGTGCCCTGAGGCAACTGATCCCACACTTGGACAGTTTTCCATTTCAAGATTCTGAACTCTCAGCCGGTCAACTTGAAGTGGGGACAGATGAGACAACATGGACGATGATGAGACACAATTGCCAGAAATTCAGGAGGAGGAGCAGGGTGCCGATGTGGATGTCGAGGTGGTGGATGACAGTGACTGACCCAACCTGGCAGGAGGACATGCAGAGCGAGGGCAGCAACACACATGGGAAAGGAGGCATATCACCACAACAGGCAGGAAGAAGCAGTGTGATGGCCACAGACAGAAGGCGATCATCCATTCCCCGTTACACCAACATGAAAGAAGTAGCCATTCCAACTGTTAGATCTTCCTGAGTCTGTTTTTTTAAAGACTGCCGATAACCCCAAACAGGCCATTTGCAGCACCTGCCATGCATGCATCAGCAGGGGTAGCAAAACAACCAGTCTGACCACCACCAGCATGATCATGCACATGGCAGCAAAGCACTTGACTTTGTGGGCCAAAGCCCAGGCTCCAGGACCACTGCCTGCAGGTCACACCACTGCTTCTTCCACTGTTTTGTGGAGAAGCCAAACCCCAGTACACCATGCATGTGAAGATGCCTCTAGCCCTGCACCTGTTGTTGCCCACAGTCAAGCAGCACCACCATCAAGCCCGTCCACGTCCTTGTCCCAGCACAGCCTTCAGTTGTCTATAACTCAGTCTTTGGAACGCATGCGGAAATACCCCGCCAACGCCCCACAGGCCACAGTCCTAAATTCTAATATTTTTCTTCTGCTTGCGCTAGAAATGCTGCCTTTCAGGCTCATTGAGATGGAAGCTTTCCGCAACCTGATGGCCACGGCCGTCCCAAAGTACTCGGTCCCCAGTCGCCACTATTTATCCCGGTGTGCTGTACCGGCATTACACCAGCATGTGTCCCACAACATTACTCGTGCCCTCAACAATGCTGTTACAGGGAAAGTCCACCTAACCACGGACACATGGACAAGTGCTTGTGGGCAGGGATGGTACATATCACTGACGGCACACTGGGTTAACATAGTGGAAGCCGGGACCCAGTCAGATATGACACACATTATCTCTGCATCAGGCCTCCTGATGAGCCCGTATGGGCGAAACGCGTAGAGGCACGCTATATATCAAGGGCGTGTGGGGAACCACCGCTGACATATTGGGAGATGAGTATCTATCTATGTATCCCATATATTTTGGCATTTATGCAAGGTGTTCTTTTGGTATTAGGACCAGATTGGTTCTTGCAGGGGATCTAAATTAATGACGTGCTCTATGAGCTATATTTGTCCTGCATTGCATTTAAGGACACATGCATCTAATCAAAACTGAACATTGTCTTGGTTTGCATACATTTATGTGCTATATACAGGCGATTCTGTGACCCTTACTCCACTTTTTGTGGACACTTACCAAAGTGATACTTAGATCACTGAGGCTGATACATGAGTGATCTCCTATAGGGCGGTGTTATTTGTTTCCCGAATCTATATACGCCTATGTGTTCATACAATGTTTTTTATTCTTGGGGGTTCTAGTTTTTCCCTAGCATAGGCAGTCCTCTGTTTAGTGTTAGAGGATCCTTTAGCTTGTGGGTAGAGGTGCTCACTAGCGGCGGTAGGACTTATCAGGGCCAATAGGGATAGCCATCGTGGAGCGGGGGCGCCATAACGCTCCCCCCTAGGGTGCCAACCTCCGCAGTTAGGCAGGGACATATATAGGTGCCGTAGCTAGGGCTATCTAGTTTTTTTTTCCCCATTAGTATTTTTGTTGTTTTGAGCACTTTTGTGTTTGGTTTTTTTGTGTTGGTTTTCTTTTGAACACGGCAGTTTGCCTTGATTTTAATAATAAAGTACATTTTTTAAACGTTAGGGCATTTTCTATATGATTTATACCTTTTCCCTACTGTACGTATTTGCTATTAGAAGATGGAACACATCCTCCCCACGCCGAGGATTGCTGGCCCTACGTCAATCAGGGTTGCCCCCACAGTCTACAGCTCCTTAACCTCCCCCTCCTCTTCATCCTCCATCTCTGAAATCAACACATCAGTCAGAAGCTGGAAGCACTGCAGCACTGCCTCAGCCAAGCGGCAACAGGCTGTGCTGAAGCTAATCTGCATAGGTGACAAACCACACAATGAAGAATAGCAGCTCTGAAAGAGCAGTCAGATGTTTGGATGACACCACTGAACCTACAGCCAGGCATCGTCATGTATGACAATGACCGTAACCTGGTGGAGGCTCTGAGGCAAGGTGAGCTCACACATGTGCCTTACTTGGCCCATGTGCTTAACCTCGTGGTTCAACGTTTTCTGAAAAGCTACCCGGAGCTTCCGGATCTGCTAGTGAAAGTACGCCGTCTGTCTTCCCATTTTAGAAAGTCAGCTATAGCTTTAGCCACCCTTGCCGTGCTTCAGCGTTTGCAGCTTCCAGCTCACCAGCTGGTGTGTGATGTCCCCATGCACTAGAACTCTACGCTGCTTATGTTGGAAAGGCTTTGTGAGCAGAAGAAGGCAGTTGTTGGCTACCAACATCAACAAGGCCATCAATATTCAGTTCAGACTCCACACATAAGACCTCAGGAGTGGACATGGATGTCCGACATATGTACCATCCTCCAAAACTTTGAGGACTGCACCAAGATGGTGAGCGGCGATGACGCCATAATTAGCATCACCATCCCGATTCTCAGCATTCTGAAAACCTCTCTGCTCACAATTAAAGAGGATGCATTGCAGGCAGAGCAAGATGACATGGAGCAAAGAACCATACATGGGGATTACACTCAGCCCAGCCTCATGTCTTCTCATCGTGGATTGGTAGTCAATGAGGAGGAAGAGAAGGAAGAACAGGAGCTACTTTCATGCGCTATAGACGGTACTACAAACACAGCTGTCATACATCTGTTCAGAGGGGATTGCCTGAGGACAGGGAGGAGGAGGACAGCATAATCAGTGATCCTGTTGGTGTGGACACGGAAGTCTTACCTGTTAGTAGTCTGGCACGCATGGCTGACTTTATGTTGCACTGCGTTTCACCCTCGCATTATGAAAATTTTGGGTGCCACTCATTACTGGTGGGTGACACTTCTAGACCCATGCTACAAGGAGAACTTTCAATCTCCGCTACCAGAGGCAGAAAGGTGTACTAAAATGTTGCAGTACCAGAGGGCCCTTGTAATGGAAATATGCAGAAAATTCCCATGTGACAACGCTGGCAGCAGACGTCAGAGTTTGTTGTACAACCAATGAGTCCAAGCGAGAGAGACAGAAATGCAATCCAGCTCAGGCAGGGGAACAATGGCAAAGTTCTGGGACAGTTTTCTCAGACCCTCCCATCGTGACGGCACAGAGGCAAGGGGTGCTGTCACAAGAAGTGCAATGTTTGTGAACATGGTGAGGGAGTACCTTGCAGATCATACAAATGTCCTCCGTGATTCCTCTTACAAATGTCCTCCGTGATTCCTCTGTGCCTTTCAATTATTAGGTATCCAAGCTGGACACGTGGCATGAAGTGGCTCTCTACGCCTTGGAGGTCCTGGCCTGCCCTGCTGCTAGCGTTCTGTCAGAGCGGGTTTTTAGTGCCGCTGGTGGAATTATAACAGATAAGTGCATGCACCTGTCAACTGAAAATGCTGACAGGCTGACTCTTATAAAAATGACCAAGGCCTGGATTGGGAAAGACTTCTGTACACCACCAAGTGAAAACAGCGAAACCTCAAATACATTCTCTCTTTTGTGGAGGTGTATTCTCATGCACCTCTTCACAACCACACATGGGTATACACTTCCACATTTGGTCAGTTTCTTGTTATCCTCCACCTTATCCTCATCCTCATCATCCAGAACCATTAGATGACCAGGATGTACGTACTCTGTACTGTTATAATCTGGTGAATTTTGGGCACGGGGTCTGTGATGGCACTAGTTTATTTAGTAAAAAAAAAACACATTGGGGAATTGGGCATTACATTACATTGGGCCTACTTTTTGACTCTGTTTCCTGGAGTGGGTCCTTCACCTGCCACTAGATCACCAGGATGAACGTGCTCTGTACAGTGTATTTTGGGCAAGGGGGCTGTGATGTCACTATTTTAATTTATAAAGAAAGGACCCCACATTGGGGAATTGGGCATTACGTTACATTGGGCCTACTTCTTAACTCGGTCTCCTGCAATGTCTCTTGTTTAACTGCCACTAGATCACCAGGGTGAACGTGCTTTGTACTGTTATAGGCTGGTCAAGTTTGTGCAAGGGCGGCTGTGATGGAAATAATATATTTTTAAAAAAGGTACCCCACATTGGCATTGGTGGCTTTTTGTGTTGCCTGGTTGCTCACATTGGACACAATACACTAAAGCAATGCTGTTAGTTTGGCTCAGTAGTTCATTAAAAATATAGCTTTGTCCACTATATTAGTTTCTCTCCTTGAGAGCCATAACTTTGGCTGCCTCAAATGTACAAATGGAGAATGTACAAATGGCGATTTGGAAACAAGATTAAAATACTGTATACCGAATTCATTCAATCACATAGCTGCATTTCTTGTAAAACATTTACTGATGTTACAGACAATGCTCATACTGACACAATCTTGATAAATGTTTGTTTATTCACTTCACAAACAGTTCTAAGCATCTATATGTTTGCTGTTTGTCATTGTAAAATATTAAGGTTTACTGAAACTATGCCTGTGGTGGCTTGATCTAAATCCTTGTGGCTTTTATTTTCTAGGGGTTTATGGCCCCTTGTCTGATGACTCCATGATATCTCAGTTTCATCCAACCTTGAAAAGTGGCCACTTGAAGGTCTGGGTGATACTAGAGTTACTACATAGTGTAAATCACTATATAAGACAAGAGAAACATGACTTAGGCTGGGTTCACACTGCATTACAGCAGCCCGTTCAACACATACGTTAAACGGGCTGCTGGAACGCAAGTGCCGACTTTGGCAGATCGCTAGCGCAGATAGAGCATCTGCTAGCTCTATCTGCGCTAGCAGTGACGGACCCGGAAACGCTGCAGCCCGCGTCTCAGGGTCCGTCACTCAATGACGGCACATCCCTAGGGCGTGCCCATTGTGGGCGTGCGCTAGCGATGCGTCCGACATTGGAGTCTATGGCGGCATTAGAGGACTACATTACACCGCGTTATTCCCGCGTGTAACGTAGTCCGTCTAACGGACTGCCATAGTGCAATGTGAACCCAGCCTAAGACAGATGCCAAAACTGGGGTACCTGTATATGTACAGTGTGCTGATACCTGCATAATTGGGGACGCCCATGCAGTGTAGGTAATCTCCCAGGGGTTCTCTGTCATGGTGTTGCTTCAATGATATTCCAGACTGATGATGTTTCAAAGCCTCTTGGTGATGATCTAAGTATACTGTATGTAGTTAATCTTCATATGTACGTAAACACTATATTTATTTAATCCTTATATGTACTTATTAACCTTTGTTTGTTAACATATACAAAAGTGTACCCACTCACACTATTCAATCATACTAATCCTTGAATTTTGTAGTTTGCAATAAAATTGTGTTGTATTGCAAGTATTAGCCTTTTTCTAAAGCCGTATCTGAACCTTAGCGTTAAAAACATGGCAAATAAAATTGCCAAATTCTCCTGTAAATAATTGTGCAAAGAGGAAACCATCATACCATTAACAAATAAGAGTGGATTTTCATGGGCCCATCCAGTATGTGGGTTAAATGGCGTAATGGGTTTTATATGACTGACTATGCAGCAGGGCTGGCCTTGCTGCCAATGTGTAAAACCAAGGAGTATGGGAGTACAAAATGCATAGTGTGAAGTGGATTTTCCTGGGCCCATCTGGTATGTGGGTTCCAAGGCCTAATGGGGTGCATATGACTGACTATACAGCAGGGCTGGCCTTGCTGCCAATGTGTAAAACAAAGGAGTACGGGAATACAACATGCATATTGTGAAGTGGATTTTCATGGGCCCATCCAGTATGTGGGTTCCAAGGCCTAATTGGGTGCATATGACTGACTATGCAGCAGGGCTGGCCTTGCTGCTAATGTGTGAAATAAAGGAGTACGGGAGTACAAAATGCATATTGTGAAGTGGATTTTCATGGGCCCATCTGGTATGTGGGTTCCAAGGCCTAATGGGGTGCATATGACTGACTATGCAGCAGGGCTGGCCTTGCTGCCAATGTGTGAAATAAAGGAGTACGGGAGTATAAAATGCATATTGTGAAGTGGATTTTCCTGGGCCCATCCTGTATGTGATTTCAAAGGTGTAATGGGGTGCATATGACTGACTATGCAGCAGGGCTGGCCTTGCTGTCAATGTGTAAAACAAAGGAGTATGGGAGTACAACATGCATATTGTGAAGTGGATTTTCATGGGCCCATTCAGTATGTGGGTTCCAAGGCGTAATGGGGTTCATATGACTATGCAGCAGGGCTGGCCTTGCTGCAAATGTGTAAAACAAAGGCGTACGGGAGTACAAAATGCATATTGTGAAGTGGATTTTCATGGACCCATCCAGTATGTGGGTTCCAGGGCATATTGAGGTGCATATGACCGACTATGCAGCAGGGCTGGCCTTGCTGCCAATGTGTAAAACAAAGGAGTATGGGAGTACAAAAGGCATATTGTGAAGTGGATTTTCATGGGCTCATCCAGTATGTGGGTTCCAAGGCGTAATGGGGTGCATATGAATTGCTAGCAGGGCAGGCCTTGAATTCAATGAAATACTTTTTCTGGAGTCCCCCTGTACATCTTATGAAAGAGGTATTGTGGTGCGTTGTAATTCTTGGCAGCCCAGCCACTCACAGCCTGGCCCACAACAGCTTAGGAGACCCACTGTTTAATAATGGCCCTTTAAGAAGATTAATGCCACCTGATGCACCAGTAAAAATAGGCTCTGTGACTTTGAGTCCCTCCTTCATAAATGAAACAAGATGGGTCTGCGTATGTGTCACACAGCACATGGCCAACTAGGGTTGTTAAATGTTACAATGACATTTCCCAGTGAATGCATTTGTAGTGGTAGAAAGCAATGCTAAAGTTGAAAAACGCTTCAAAAATGCTGTGTCTGAACTAAGCCTAAGTGGGGGAGGAAACTTTCGGTCTGGGGTTAAATATTTGGCCTTACGGGCAATTCATTAACCTGCAAAGGATGTACCTTGACATATTTCCAAGCAAAACCCATTTTGGTTTTGTTTTAAGCACTCCATGGCTCAGCACCACCCTACATCTCCTCCCTGGTATCAGTCTACCACCCTACCCGTGCTCTCCGCTCCGCTAATGACCTCAGGTTAGCATCCTCAATAATCAGAACCTCCCACTCCCGTCTCCAAGACTTTACACGTGCTGCGCCGATTCTTTGGAATGCACTACCTAGGTTAATACGATTAATCCCCAATCCCCACAGTTTTAAGCGTACCCTAAAAACTCATTTGTTCAGACTGGCCTACCGCCTCAATGCATTAACCTAACGATCCCTGTGTGGCCTATTTATAATAAAAAAAAAAAAAAAAAAAAAAAAAAGGTTCCTCGCATCATGTTCTCATACACTTTATGCAGTATTAGCCCTCTGTGTCTGTACTGCTACATACTTAGGCAGGTAACTGGTTCATGCAGCTTTACATGAACACCTGAGCCTTACACTATGGCTGGTCCGAATAACTAAAGCAATTGTTACCATCCACCTCTCGTGTCTCCCCTTTTCCCCATAGTTTGTAAGCTTGCGAGCAGGGCCCTCATTCCTCCTGGTATCTGTTTTGAACTGTGATTTCTGTTATGCTGTAATGTCTATTGTCTGTACAAGTCCCCTCTATAATTTGTAAAGCGCTGCGGAATATGTTGGCGCTATATAAATAAAAATTATTATTATTATTATTTAATGTGTTTTTTGTGGCATCGGGAAAAATGGCATGAATCTCAGAAAAAATTGATTAAAGCTGTGAATTAGGAGTCAGAAATGCTTCCAGGGGCGATCCCCATGATGTTCATGTGTTATTTGAGCAGTGTTTCCATCATTTTCAGACATTTTTAGACCTTAAAAGGCCCCCTGGGGGGTGATTGCTGTAAAAATACTCAGGTCTCCTATAGACTTACATTGGGCTCATTGTTCTTGCTGAGTACCCGAGTATTCCAATTTGCTTGACCCGAGCAACGAGCACCCAAGCATTTTAGTGCTCGCTCATCACTAAATACAACAGAAGTGTATCGGAGAAAGTTCCTTGAACCTAAAACGTGGATCAAATGAAAGCTATGCGGATTCATTAGAACCTTGAGGACCACGTTCCACCAATAGATCAGGGGACTTTCTGTTAACAGTTTTGAGGACGTAACGGATCTTATGATCAAGGATCAATTTCTTCATATGTACCCCACGGCTGTTTGACAATTTGTGTGTGATCGAGAGCCACAAACTGGGGATCAGGCTGCAAAGATTGCGGACTGTTATGCGGCTAACAGGATGCCTGAGGTGCGGAAGCCATTGGGATTCAGCTGGAAGGGATGTAATGCAAACAGCCACCCTTCTCCCTCTGCTGGCTGATCACCAGTGCTGTCCAAGCCCACCTCCCTGGGAATAGACATTCTTTAGGTGATGCAAGCCGATGCTTCTCCTGCAACAAAGTGTGACATGTCAGTGCAGTTTGTCCTGATAGGGAGAAACACCCAACTACAACCACAAATCCATCTGGGCCCCCACCCTCTGTCCTCTTTGTGGCCGACTCTGATGCGAGGACTGATGAGAATTATCAATATGTCACTGTTGGCAATAAGGTCACCATTGTTCTCAGGGACACTGAGCCAGAGGTGACTCTGGTGCATCCAGCAATGGTAAACCCTGTCGATATCATACCAGGAAAGATGATGTCTATAACCGGGATTGGAAGGGTCAGCCTTGCCGTGCTCATGGCCCGTGTGTACCTGGACTGGGGAGCAGGGAAAGGTCTGAGAGAAGTGGGAGTATCAGAGGCTATTCCCACCAATATGTTGCTAGGAACAAACTTGGGAAGGATGGTGTCCCACTATATTCCTCCCTTGCAAGTTAGTGCTACAGAGAAGGTGAAAGCAAGTGACCCACCTGAGATCCCGTGCAAGGAGGGAAAAAGTACCAATGCACCGGACTGTATGTATGTGGCAGCTGTGACCTGGAGTCAGGCTGAGGCTCAGACTCAACCCCAGAAATTAGAGGATGAGTCTCAGACAGAAGGGCCAAAACAGGAGGACCATACTATGGCCCAGAAGCCTCCTAACATGGCAGATCCACCGAGGTCCCTGATAACCGATACCGAAGACTCAGCTTCAGACCAGAGACTGGCAGTCACACAAGGCCAGGGCCTGCAGACTGACAGTGAGAGCTTCCAGGAGGCCCTGCGGACAGAAGGAAGCTCAGGTGTCTTGCAGACCAATCCCCTGCTGCTTCTGACAAAGAGAGAACATACTTGTACCAGGGCACACTGTATAAAGAGACACTCCCCACGGATACTACAGAACCTTGGGACTGTGAAAAGCGGCTGGTTGTTCCTTATCTATTTAGGGAACAATTGTTGAGAATTGCTCATGAAATCCATCTGGGTGGACACCTTGGAATACAAAAGACCAAAGCTCGCCTGACACATGTTCTATTGGCCCAAAATGGGGACAGATATAGCCAATTACTGTCCATCATGTGTAGTTTGTCAGAGAGTTGGAAAGTCTGGGAATATACAGAAAGCTCCATTGATTCCACTGCCAGTGATCGATGAGCCTTTCCAGCGAGTGGTTGTGGATATCATAGGGCCACTTGCAATACCTAGCAGCTCTGGCAAAAAGTTCATCCTCACAGTGGTGGACTATAATACACGATACCTGGAAACTGTGGCACTGTCCTCCATCCGAGCAGACAAAGTGGCGGATGCTTTACTGACTGTTTTCTCTCTTGTGGGGTTCCCCAGGGAGATGTTAACCGATCGGGGAACCCAAATCATGTCCAATCTGATGGAAAGCCTCTGCAAAAAGATACAAGTGCAGCATTTTGTAGCCAGTGTCTATCATCCCCAAACCAACGGACTCTGCGAGCGTTTTAACAGGATATTAAAACAAATGCTCAAAATGCTGGTGGAGACTGAAGGTAGAGACTGGGAGTGCTACCTCCCACTTCTGTTGTTTGCATACAGTGAGGTACCCCAGGTGTCTACAGGATTATCCCCCTTTGAACTGATTTATGGGAGGAGGGTAAGGGGGTCACTTGATTTGATTAAGGACTGTTGGGAGGGTGACCCCAAAACTACGGGAGTCTCAGTGGTTGAATATGTACTGAAACTCAGAGAAAGAATGTAAAAACTGAGCAACCTGGCCCATGAGAATGTGACCCAGGCCCAAATCACAAGAAGGTCTGGTATGATCATAATGCCAGACTGAGAGCCTATGAGGAGGGGCAGAAGATTTGGGTGTTGGTCCCTATGTTAGAGAACAAATTGCAAGCCGCATGGGAGGGATCATACACTGTACACAAGCGGCTAAATTATGTTAAGGTGACCCTAGATGAGCATGCAAAGAGTCAGAAAGTCTTCCATTTAAATATGTTACCTGTCTGTAGCCTGCCTGAAGAAGGGGAGGCTGATCTGTTACTGGATGTGGGGGCTGGGACTCAGCACATGGAGTCCTTGGAGTCAGCAGAGTTAAACCCTGAGCTATCCCACAGTCAGAGGTCTGAGCTGATGCGGGTGCTCAGCGAATTCACAGAAGTCGTTACAGGGCAGCCTGGAAGAACTCACTTAGCAACTCACCATGTGGACACTAGTACTATTCCCCTAGTATGGCAGTCTGCATAGCAGGTGTAAGCAGAGGTGAAGGCACACGTGAAGGAACAGGTAGAGGAGATGCTAAACCTCAGGGTAATACAAAAATCCCAGAGTGCCTGGGCCTCGCCTGTGGTCCTTGTCCGGAAGAACGACAGTACTACCCGTATCTGTGTAGACTACAGGAAATTAAATTTACTGACTACATGTGAGGTCTACCCCATGCCGAGGATATACAAGCTGTTAGAGCAGCTAGCTAAAGCATCATACCTCACCATCATGGACCTAAGTAGGGTATATTGGCAGATACCCCTGACTAGGGTTGAGCGACTTTTACTTTTTTAGGGTCGAGTAAGGTTTCGCGAAACCCGACTATCTCTAAAGTCGAGTCGAGTGAAATCGGCCGATTATGGCGAAAAGTCGGGGATCGACCGAAACACGAAACCCAATGCAAAGTCAATGGGAAAATGGCGCCAAGCGCGTCATACGAAACGTGACTTTGGCGCGAAAGTCGCGTACCGCATGGCCGACCCCACACAGGGATCGGGTCGGGTTTCATGAAACCCGACTTTGCCAAAAGTCGGCGACTTTTGAAAATGAACGATCCGTTTCACTCAACCCTACCCCTGACCAATGAAGCTCAGGAAAGGTCGGCCTTTAAAACACCATTCAGGCTGTTTGAGTTTCTGGTGATGCCATTTGGTATGAAGAATGCGCCTGCCACCCTTCAGAGGTTGGTTAATCACTTATTGGAAGGATTTGATATCTTTGCCATTGCTTATCTCGATGATATAGCTATTTTTAGCAATTCTTGGGAGGAACACCTTGTACAACTTTCCCAGGTGTTGCAAAGGCTTAACGCTGCAGGTCTTACTGTAAGCCAGTAAAGTGCCAGGTAGCCATGCGGGAAGTACAATACCTCGGACACCGGGTGGGGGGAGGACTGCTAAAACCTGAGCAAGGGAAGGTAGAAGCAATTACAGCCTGTCTCACCCCACTAACCAAGAAGCAGGTACTGTCCTTCTTGGGTACGGCTGGCTATTATAGGAGGTTTGTACCAAACTACAGTGCTCTGGCCAAGACGTTAACTGATCTGACCAGGAGGAAGCTTCCCCAAATTGTTTCTGAACTCCTCAGTGAGAGGAATCATTTTCTGCCCTAAAGTCAGCACTGGTTAGTTCACCCATCCTTTAGGCCCCAGATTTCACTCCTAGGTTGGCAGTTGAGACAGATGCCAGCACCTATGGGCTAGGTGTGATTCTCAGCAAGGGGAACCAGCAAGGTGAGTAGCTTATGCCACAATTGAAAAGGAATGTTTGGCAATTATGTGGGCTATGCAGAAACTGCAACCATACCTCTAGCAAGACCGCTAAGTCTTCTGGGTAATTTCGCAATGCATCCTGGGAACGGAAGATTGCGGTAGCCGCGCGCCCATCGCCACAGCGCCGTTGGATCCCAGGGGGTGAGTATGTAACTATTTTTTATTTTAATTCTTTTTTTTAAAAGGGATATGTGCCCGCACTGCTAAATACTGCGTGGGCTATATGGCTGCTATATACTACGTGGGCAGTACTATATACTACATGGCTGCTATATTCTACGTGGGCAGTACTATATACTACATGGCTGCTATATACTACGTGGGCAGTACTATATACTACATGGCTGCTATATACTACATGGGCAGCACTATATACTATATGGCTGCTATATACTACTTGGGCAGTACTATATACTACATGGCTGCTATATACCGCGTGGGCAGTACTATATACTATATGGCTGCTATAAACTACGTGCGCAGTACTATATACTACATGGCTGCTATATACTATGTGGGCAGTACTATATACTATATGGCTGCTATATACTACGTGGGCAGTACTATATACTACATGGCTGCTATATACTACGTGGGCAGCAGTGTTGTGAATTCTGTGGTCAAGCTCCCTCCTGTGGTCATGAGTGGTACTTCGGCTGGTTCTGTCTATGAGCTTCCGCTGGTATATGTGAGTGGGGCTGCGGCTTCTGAGTTTCCTTCCTCAGGTGACGAGGTTAAGTCGTTAGGTGCTGCTCTATTTAACTCCACCTAGTTCTTTGTTCCTGGCCTCCAGTCAATGTTCCAGTATTGGTCTTGCTCTCTCCTGGATCGTTCTTGTGGCCTGTCTGCCCTGCATAAGCTAAGTTCTGCTTGTGTTACTTTTGTTTGCTATATTTTCTGTCCAGCTTGCTATATTGGTTTTTCTTGCTTGCTGGAAGCTCTGAGACGCAGAGGGAGCACCTCCGTACCGTCAGTCGGTGCGGAGGGTCTTTTTGCCCCTCTGCGTGGTTGTTTGTAGGGTTTTGTGTTGACCGCAAAGCTATCTTTCCTATCCTCGGTCTATTCAGTAAGTCGGGCCTCACTTTGCTAAATCTATTTAATCTCTGTGTTTGTATTTTCATCTTAACTCACAGTCATTATATGTGGGGGGCTGCCTTTTCCTTTGGGGAATTTCTCTGAGGCAAGGTAGGCTTATTTTTCTATCTTCAGGGCTAGTTAGTTTCTCAGGCTGTGCCGAGTTGCATAGGGAGCGTTAGGCGCAATCCACGGCTACCTCTAGTGTGGTATGATAGGATTAGGGATTGCGGTCAGCAGAGTTTCCACGTCTCAGAGCTCGTCCTATGTTAGTAAATATCAGGTCACTTTGTGTGCTCTTAACCACTAGGTCCATTGTGGTTCTGAATCACCTGTTCATAACACAGCAGTACTGTATACTACATGGCTGCTATATACTACGTGGGCAGTAATATATACTACATGGCTGCTATATACTACATGGGCAGTAATATATACTACATGGCTGCTATATACTACGTGACCAGTACTATATACTACATGGCTGCTATATACTACGTGGACAGTACTGTATACTACATGGCTGCTATATACTACGTGGGCAGTACTATATACTAATATACTACATGGCTGCTATATACTATGTGGGCAGTACTATATACTACATGGCTGCTATATACTACGTGGACAGTACTATATACTACATGGCTGCTATATACTACATGGGCAGTACTATATACTACATGACTGCTATATACTACGTAGGCAGTACTATACACTACATGGCTGCTACATACTACGTGGGCAGTACTATATACTACATGGCTGCTATATACTACGTGGACAGTACTATATACTACATGGCTGCTATATACTACGTGGGCAGTACTGTATACTACATGGCTGCTATATACTACGTGGGCAGTACTATATACTAATATACTACATGGCTTCTATATACTATGTGGGCAGTACTATAAACTACATGGCTGCTATATACTACGTGGACAGTACTATATACTACATGGCTGCTATATACTACATGGACAGTACTATATACTACATGGCTGCTATATACTACGTGGGCAGTACTATATACTACATGGCTGCTATATACTACGTGGGCAGTACTGTATACTACATGGCTGCTATATACTACGTGGGCAGTACTATATACTAATATACTACATGGCTGCTATATACTATGTGGGCAGTACTATACACTACATGGCTGCTACATACTACGTGGGCAGTACTATATACTACATGGCTGCTATATACTACGTGGACAGTACTATATACTACATGGCTGCTATATACTACGTGGGCAGAACTATATACTACATGGCTGCTATATACTACATGGGCAGTACTATATACTACATGGCTGCTTTATACTATATGGGCAGTACTATATACTACATGGCTGCTATATACTACGTGGACAGTACTATATACTACATGGCTGCTATATACTACATGGGCAGTACTATATACTACATGGCTGCTATATACTACGTGGGCAGAACTATTTACTACATGGCTGCTATATACTACGTGGGCAGTACTGTATACTACATGGCTGCTATATACTGCGTGGGTAGTACTATATACTAATATACTACATGGCTGCTATATACTATATGGGCAGTACTATATACTACATGGCTGCTATATACTACGTGGGCAGTACTATATACTACATGGCTGCTATATACTACGTGGACAGTACTATATACTACATGGCTGTTATATACTACATGGGCAGTACTATATACTACATGGCTGCTTTATAGTACATGGGCAGTGTTAAGTCCTTCTCAGTCCCTGGCTTACTAGAGGTAGGGATCCAGAGTAAATGACACGCAAACAAGGTATTGTGTGATCATATACAAGGGAAGCCCAGGAGCACATCTCTCTCTCTGGGCTTTGCCCTCCCTTTATATAGAAAAGAATTATTCTTTTACAGACATGCGCACAAGCGCTCATATTTCACTATCTCTTACATAAACAATCTATACCAGTCTTTATCAGTAGAAAGTTACATCATCTGGAAGGTGAATGAAAGGCTGCTATTGAAAGAAGGAATGCACACATGATTACTTCCATAAAAGGAAATGTCAAGTCAGCAGAAATGTATCTTGTTGTAAGCGAGATTTCTCAGGAAGAAGACAAGATGGATTCCTTTAGTTCAGTCTGATCTCCACAATTCCCCCCTTTGACATTTTCTTTTGTTTATTTTATTACCACAGGGCCAAAGACAAAGCCTTTATTTGGTATTACACATGTACATGCTTGTATTCAATAAGAGAATCAAATCTAGTATTAATTCTTCCGTTTAACTCTCGCAACCTTTTCTTTGTTTTGCAATAAGTACAGATATTACAAAGGGATAGCAAAATAAGCGCAATAATCAGTATTAGCAAAGGATAACATAAGAGAAGAAGGAAAAAAAACTTTATACTCTTGCATCTATTACACAAAGTTTATCTGTGCATACTGAGATACTCTTGAGCACAATCTGGAATAGTACGTATATGACTACAATTATCATAACTATATGTATTATGCTCTGCATAATCCCAGCAACCCACCCACCGATTCCTCTGAACCAGTTGGCCGGGTTAAGAAAAGAAAAGGTATCTGACCACCAGCTATCCTTATTCTGGTCATTGTCTTTGTCATACTGATCTCTGAGTCGTTGTACGTCCTTTAATTTAAATGTCATACTCATAGTACTATTCGGGTCTATATAATGACAGCAGGTGGGTCCGATGATTTGACACATACCCCCTTGTGAGGCAGTTAGGTAATCCAATACCAGGGTATGTTGGTTGACGACTATTATAAGCTGATTCTGTACAGCTACACTAGTGTTTAGTATATCCAATATATCCCAGATCTGATCATCTAGATAATCCGTGGCTCTAACTAATTTATCCCACATCTGTGTTAACATAGGATAAATAAAAATGGTACTAGCAATTTTGTTAGGAATTCCCATTTGTACTATATGTGGCCTCCCCGAGGGACGTGGTGAGTTATCTGCAGCTCTTTTATACAGTGTGTGCTTGGGCACGGCTTGCATATTCACTTGTTTATTTGAAATTATGAATGTAGCCGGGGTTAGGCGTCCTAATGTACAAGTACCCTTTATACCTACGGGAAGCCATTTATATGCTCCTTCTCCGCATATCCAAAATGTACCTTCAGGCAGATCCCATAGAGCTGAGTGCTGCAATACCAATCTGTGAGCCAAATCCACAAAACTAGATACATTCTGAAGCATACACCAAGAGGGTTTTTGTCCCAAGGGGCTACAGTACCCGGCTGCGGGATTCCCACATACAGGCATTCCTTTGATATACTCATCGGATTTATTACAAACCAGGTTCCCCGGCTTACTTGTACAACTGTTTGCATCACCTTGGGGGAACAATTTAGAATGTTTCCATTTTCTATTATGTATGTATCTTTCCAATACTACAGGTTTGAAAGCATCAGAGGGGGGGACGGTTGTACTGAAACTAAGCTGTAGATTTTCTGTGGGGACCTGTCCTAAATTAGTTAATCCAGTCTTATTTCTAGGTACCCATTTTCCTCCCCTAAATGCTAAATATTGTAGATGTGTGTTACTCCCTGAGAGATTACCCTGCCACCAAGGAAATTCTACCCATCCCACAATCGGTATGGCGATTGTAGTATTCCATAGCCTAGTATTACCAATTTGGTTGTTGGCCAGGTTGTCTGAACAATTAGGCCAAGCGAATATTTCTTCTGCTAATACGGGAACTGCTAGAAAAGGTATACTTGTGGCTGATACCGGCGAATGGGTACAGATCCAACAATCTGTCAGGGTTTGTGTATTGTTTAACAAGTCATGCACTAATTTTCTATGATGTTGTACGAATCTATTGTTCAAAGGGGCTAGAGAATTCAGTCTATCCCACGCCTCCGTTGAGGTTATCATTATTAACATCAATATCATGAGTTTATACTGCTTTTCTTGCAATGGCTTGCATGTATCCATGATGCCTTTCCTTCAAGCTTGACTGATGTAGGTGTTGTCAACAGGACTTGGAAGGGTCCGTCAAACCTTGGTTCTAGAGCCTTTCTGGTGTGTCTTTTTACATAGACTTGATCACCTGGTTCCAACTTGTGACTTCCTTCTGTGTTGTCAGGATCTGGAAGGGAAGCAAAAACTTGTGCATGCACCTTAGTTAATTGTTTCTGAAGATTTTGCACATAAGAAGTCAATGACTCAATATTTAACACAAGTTGCTGTGGAAAATAACATCCTAAATTGGCAGTCCTGCCAAACAAAATTTCATATGGAGACAGTTTAGTCTTACCCCTTGGGGTATTGCGTATTGAGTAAAGGGCCAGTGAAAGGCATTCTGTCCAAGGCTTTCCTGTTTCAGCCATGGCTTTCTGTATTTTTAATTTTAAAGTTCCATTCATGCGTTCTACCTTACCAGAACTTTGAGGATGATACGGAGTGTGTAACTGACTTTCAACACCCAACATTTTCAGTACATTTTGAAATATTTCTCCAGTAAAATGAGTACCCCTATCTGACTCGATCACTTCAGGGAGACCGTAACGGGGTATCAGTTCGGCAACTAGCTTTACAGCAGTGTTTTTAGCTGAAGCCTTCCGAACTGGATAGGCCTCTGGCCACCCCGAGAACATGTCCACACATACCAACACATACTCATACCCATTACTTTTTGGCAGCTGGATAAAGTCTATCTGCAACCGTTGAAACGGGTAGAGAGGTCGGACGTGGTGCTTCATAGGGGTCTTTGCTGTCTGTCCGGGATTATGTGTCAGGCATATAGCGCATGCAGCACAATAGTCTCTTGCATAGTTGCCAAAACCTGGAGCCAACCAGACTTGCTTTGCCAGTAGTGTCATTGCATTTGCAGACACATGCGTAGGGTGATGTAATCCACCAACTACTATCGGGTACCAGGCTCTAGGTAGACATATTAGTCCATCTTTCTTCCAAATTCCCGCTTGTTCTTCTGCCCCTTCCTTTTTCCACCTGTCCCTCTCCTCTTCTCCTGCATCTTCCTGTGCTTGTCTCAGTCTATCTTCAGTATTTTCTGTGGGGTTTACAGTATGAACCTGTTGTAAGGGTTTGACAGCTGCTGCTTTGGCTGCTTTATCAGCCCTATCATTTCCCCTAGATTCCCTAGTGTCGAGTCTCACATGTGCAGCTACCTTGATTACTGCTACTTCTTTTGTTTCTTGTGCAGCCTCTAAGATCTGTTTGATCAGAGAAGCATGTTTTACAGGTTGTCCTGACGCTGTCATGTAACCTCTAGCTCTCCAGATTACTCCAAAATCAAACACAATACCATGTGCATACCTAGAATCAGTGTATATATTAGCTGTCTGGTTCTCAGCTATTTTAAGAGCTTCAATCAATGCTGTTAGTTCTGCTTCTTGTGCAGACTGTTTCGGTGGAAGTGGTTCTGCTTTGAGAGTTTCAGATTCTGACACAACTGCATACCCTGTATGGAAGTTACCTGTGTCATCTGCAAACCTACTACCATCTATAAACAGCTCTAAATCTGGATTTTGAAGTGGTGTTTCGGATACATTGGGTAAGCCTACCGTTTCTTGTAAAATGAGCTCTGTACAATCATGTGTGTCTGTAGGGAAAAAATTTGCGTGTGGATCAGTGTCCTTATTCCCCCCTTCAGACTCGAGAGGTAGCAGTGTAGCTATATTGAGAGTCTGAAGCCTAGCAAATGTGATAGTAGAGGGGAGCAACAAAGAACACTGCAGCCGCAAATGTCTGGCCATGGAAATGTGTTTTGGTTGGACCTGGTTTAATATCCCATAAACATCATGTGTAGTTTGAACTGTGAGTGGATACTCTAGGACAATTTCTGATGCTTTGTCCAACAATAGTGAGACAGCAACAACTACACGTACACAGGTTGGCGCTGCTCTAGCTACGGGATCTAACCTTGCTGAAAGATATGCAATTGGTCTTTGTTTCCCTGCATGCTTCTGGGTAAGAACTCCTGTAGCATGGGAATCAACTTCTGCAGCCATAAGCTGAAACGGTTTGGTGTAGTCTGGTAGCCCTAACGCTGGAGCTGAAACAAGGGCATCTTTTAATTGTTGGAACGAAATCTGACCTTCTTTTGTCAACAAATAAGGTTCACTTTTTACACAGTCATACAGTGGTTGCATTAGTTGACTGGCATGTATAATCCATTGTCTACAATGAGACACTATTCCTAAAAATGCTCGTAGCTGTTTATGATTTCTAGGCTCATTCATCTGTCTTATTGCTTCAGTTCTTTGTGGTGTAAGATGCTTTTTACCTTGAGAAATGCAATGACCTAGAAAGACCACTTTGGTCTGACAAACTTGTAGCTTTTGTCTATTCACTTTACACCCTTCTTTTTCTAAAAAACATAGTAAACTCACAGTGGACCTTTCTGCAGTTTCTAGATCTGGGCATTAAAGTAGTAGGTCATCCACATACTGCAAAATTACTACCTGTGGTTCGGGTTCAAACCTCTGAAGGACTGTTTGTAGGGCATTTGAATAAAGAGTAGGGGAGTGTATCATTCCCTGTGGAAGGCGTGTCCACGCCAACTGTTTGCCCTTAAATGTAAATGCAAACAAATGCCAACTGTCTTGGTGTAAAGGAACCGAGAAAAATGCATTTGAAAGATCTATTACAGTAAATACTTGAGAACTGGCTGGTATCTGTGATAGTAACGTATGAGGATTGGGTACAACTGGGGTGATTGGATCTAGAACTTTGTTTATTTCTCTTAAATCATGTACCATACGATATTTGGGCATAGAACTCTTATCAAGAGTTCTCTTTTTGACTGGATACAGAGGAGTGTTAGCAGGTGATTGTATCTCTACCAAAACCCCTTTCTCTCTATATCCCTCTATCTGTTTTGTAATCGCTAGTTCCTGCTGGGCACTCACAGGGTATTGTCTGAGCTGTGGGAGAACAGTTCCTGGTTGCACAGATAGTTTTACAGGAGAGATATGCAATAGTCCCACATCGGTGTCACCCTGTGCCCACAGTGTTTCTGGGACCATTGAGAGGTCTAGATCTGTGGTGTACTCTTTTTCTTCAGCATAATCCTCAAAAGCCTGAATTCTAACATATTGTTCTAATGTTTCTGCATCATCAGGGATAGTCAGTATAACTGTGCCATCTTCCCTAAAATTGATGTTAGCTTCTAATTTCTTTAGGACATCAGTTCCTAACAAACATGTTGGGGCACCTCTGGCATACAAAAATCTGGATGCAAAACATTTAGGTCCTAATGAGACCTCTAGGGGCACAGTATATGGCAGTGTTCGAATTACCCCATCATAACCCTCAGCAAAAGTTGTTTGTTCTGAAATATCTTCCGGATTCGGAAGAAAATCTTGATTCAAAATTGAGGAAGTTGCACCTGTATCTATCAAAAATGGAATCTCTCTCCCCCCCACATTCACCTGTATCATAGGTCTTCTAGCTGGTAGGGAAGTTTGTAACACATCGAGTCAATCTGAATCTATTATGGGACCATCTATGATGGTAGATTTCTGCTGGTTGTCCGTTTGGGGAGGGTTATTTCTGGGAACAAATTTGCCTGACTTTATATCTGCCAACTTCTTCCTGCACTCTCTTTGGAAATGACCTGGCTTTTTACAGTAGTGGCAAGGAAAGTTGTGTCTCACTCTTCCTCCTGTATTAGCTTGTGCTATTCTAACAGGCTTACGATTCTCTCTCATATCCATGACTATTCCTAAACATCGTTGTTTCACAATATTTGGTTGTTCAATTGTTCTCCAATCTGGAGTAGAGGATTTAAATTTTTCTCTGATTTTCGGATCTAGCCCCTCTATTAATTGTTTTGTAAAAAGTCTCCATACTGAAGCATCAGTCAAATCCAATCCTTCATCCCTAAAGCTATTTTCTAATTCTTGACTATATTCTTCAATACTTTGCCCAAATTTCTGCATAATCACACCCGTAGATCCCCTTTCCCTCTGTTTTTCTCTCATGAAAATTATTAATGCCTCTGTGAACTGGGTACCTGATGCTTCTGTCTGTAAGGCACCCCCTTCTGCCACTGGTCTATTGGGCTGTAGGTGTGTCAATAATTCCTGAAAAAGTCCGGGGGACATTTTCATTCTACATAATTCTTCCCCGTCCGCCCAGACCCCAGCATGAGTCTGCATGATTTGTTGTATGTATTGTGCAAATCGGATGGGATATTGAGTGGGATCAGGCGCATTATGCAGGAGGGACATACCTTCAGCAGGGGACCAAGGAAAATACTGTCGGGTCTGGTGATATCTAGTTCCCATTACCCCGTCAGCACCAGGTTCCCTAAAGGGTCTTGGTACTACCCTAACAGGGGCAAGTACAGCGCCATGTCTAGGTGTACCACAGACTAGGCAATCATTTCTCCAATCTGGATTTTGTTGTCCACAGTGTGAACATACCCATCCTCCTACCCCACCAAGATTGGGATACAAGGCTGGAAATTGTTTTCCTCCTTCTGCTCCTCCAGATGGTACAAATGATTGGGCTTTTGGATCTAGGTAAGGTGGTGGGATTATGTCACAACTTTTTCCCTTCCCCATAATCCATTTGGAAGTGTCTGGATCATACTTCCAATTCTCCTCTTTAGCTGTTTTTGAGACCTCTATCATACAGTGTATGATTTCTTCCCACCCATTGTCTTTGATAATTCCACCTCGTTCTTTACTCAGTTTTTCCCATTCTGTACTGAACATAAGTGCTTCTGAAATTCCCAATTTTTCTCTTACCCTTCTAATCTGACTTCTGACTGTCTTCCCACATCTTTCCTGTATGATATCTGCTGCTTCCACTTGTCCTAAGACGGTTTTTGTCTGTTTATTTCCCATTTTTCTTTTTTTTTCAATATTAGCTATTTCTACCCCAGGTGACGTTTGGACAATCACTTATCCTAGGTGATGTCTCGTTGCCTTCTCTCCTAGGGAGCTAAAATATTGAAGGGCTGATCTGCTCCATTCTTTCTAATGTGCAGAATGTACTTAAGTGCTATTATGCACGCAAACAGACCCAGCAACACCATACAGATCACAAAACTTTCTGTGTCAGTTAGCATACTTGTCCCAGGCTCATGGACCCGCGTCCTGGGCTCATTCTATCAAACCTTATCCAGAAATGAAGGAGGTTAAGCACTTAAATGAGAGTCAAGCATGGGCGGAGGTCTCCCCGAAAGGACGCAACCACATGACCCAGTTAGGCTGACTTCCGTGTATAAGGCTTATACCCCAACTATTTCGGCTTATTTTTCTACGCACTTTTGCTCTTCTTTCACAACATACCACAACCTTCACTCTGTTCACACACTGCCAGGGACAGGACTCATAAATCTATACAATATAGTAACCCGAGTTTTATAGGTATCTACTCACTACTAGACTAACCCAGCATGACACGGCTCATAGAGATCTTTCGGATAATACAAGGCAGATAAAAGAGAACTAATAATGTCTCTTACCTGGCCAGGTTTTTCAGTTCATTTGCCGTCCATTATCCCAGATCTCCATTGTCCGTATCTGCAGGTGAATCTCGAGCAAATACTCTCATCTCGGGTCCCCGTTCGGTGCGCCAAAGAAATGTTAAGTCCTTCTCAGTCCCTGGCTTACTAGAGGTAGGGATCCAGAGTAAATGACACGCAAACAAGGTATTGTGTGATCATATACAAGGGAAGCCCAGGAGCACATCTCTCTCTCTGGGCTTTGCCCTCCCTTTATATAGAAAAGAATTATTCTTTTACAGACATGCGCACAAGCGCTCATATTTCACTATCTCTTACATAAACAATCTATACCAGTCTTTATCAGTAGAAAGTTACATCATCTGGAAGGTGAATGAAAGGCTGCTATTGAGAGAAGGAATGCACACATGATTACTTCCATAAAAGGAAATGTCAAGTCAGCAGAAATGTATCTTGTTGTAAGCGAGATTTCTCAGGAAGAAGACAAGATGGATTGTTTTAGTTCAGTCTGATCTCCACAGCAGTACTATATACTACATGGCTGCTATATACTACATGGGCAGTACTATATACTACATGGCTGCTATATACTACGTGGACAGTACTATATACTACATGGCTGCTACATACTACGTGGGCAGTACTATATACTACATGGCTGCTATATACTACGTGGACAGTACTATATACTACATGGCTGCTACATACTACGTGGGCAGTACTATATACTACATGGCTGCTATATACTACATGGGCAGTACTATATACTACATGACTGCTATATACTACGTGTGCAGTACTATATACTACATGGCTGCTATATACTACGTGGGCAGTACTGTATACTACATTACTGCTATATACTACGTGGGCAGTACTATATACTACATGGCTGCTATATACTACGTGGACAGTACTATATACTACATGGCTGTTATATACTACATGGGCAGTACTATATACTACATGGCTGCTATATACTACATAGGCAGTACTATATACTACATGGCTGCTATATACTACGTGGACAGTACTATATACTACATGGCTGCTATATACTACGTGGACAGTACTATATACTACATGGCTGCTATATACTATGTGGGCAGTACTATATACTACATGGCTGCTATTTACTACGTGGGCAGTACTGTATACTACATGGCTGCTATATACTACATGGGCAGTACTATATACTACATGGCTGCTATATACTACGTGGGCAGTACTGTATACTACATGGCTGCTATATACTACATGGGCAGTACTATATACTACATGGCTGCTATATACTACGTGGGCAGTACTGTATACTACATGGCTGCTATATACTACGTGGGCAGTCCTATATACTAATATACTGTACTACATGGTTGCTATATACTACGTGGGCAGTACTATATACTACATGGATGCTATATACTACGTGGACAGTACTATATACTACATGGCTGCTATATACTACATAGGCAGTACTATATACTACATGGCTGCTACATACTACGTGGGCAGTACTATATACTACATGGCTGCTATATACTATGTGGACAGTACTATATACTACATGGCTGCTATACACTACGTGAGCAGTACTATATACTACATGGCTGCTATATACTACGTGGGCAGTACTGTATACTACATGGCTGCTATATACTATGTGGGCAGTACTGTATACTACATGGCTGCTATATACTATGTAGGCAGTACTGTATACTACATGGCTGCTATATACTACGTGGGCAGTACTATATACTATATGGCTGCTATATACTACGTGGACAATACTATATACTACATGGCTGCTATATACTACGTGCGCAGTACTATATACTACATGGCTGCTATATACTACGTGGACAGTACTATATACTAATATACTACATGGCTGCTATATACTATGTGGGCAGTACTATATACTACATGGCTGCTATATACTACGTGGACAGTACTATATACTACATGGCTGCTATATACTACATGGGCAGTACTATATACTACATGGCTGCTATATACTACGTGGGCAGTACTATACACTACATGGCTGCTACATACTACGTGGGCAGTACTATATACTACATGGCTGCTATATACTACGTGGACAGTACTATATACTACATGGCTGCTATATACTACGTGGGCAGTACTATATACTACATGGCTGCTATATACTACGTGGGCAGTACTGTATACTACGTTACTGCTATATACTACGTGGGCAGTACTATATACTAATATACTGTACTACATGGTTGCTATATACTACGTGGGCAGTACTATATACTACATGGATGCTATATACTACGTGGACAGTACTATATACTACATGGCTGTTATATACTACATGGGCAGTACTATATACTACATGGCTGCTTTATAGTACATGGGCAGTACTATATACTACATGGCTGCTATATACTACATGGGCAGTACTATATACTACATGGCTGCTATATACTACGTGGACAGTACTATATACTACATGGCTGCTATATACTATGTGGGCAGTACTATATACTACATGGCTGCTATATACTACGTGGGCAGTACTGTATACTACATGGCTGCTATATACTACGTGGGCAGTACTATATACTAATATACTGTACTACATGGCTGCTATATACTACGTGGGCAGTACTATATACTACATGGATGCTATATACTACGTCGACAGTACTATATACTACATGGCTGCTATATACTACATAGGCAGTACTATATACTACATGGCTGCTATATACTACGTGGGCAGTACTATATACTACATGGCTGCTATATACTACGTGGGCAGTACTATACACTACATGGCTGCTATATACTACGTGGACAGTACTATATACTACATGGCTGCTATATACTACATGGTCAGTACTATATACTACATGGCTGCTACATACTACGTGGGCAGTACTATATACTACATGGCTGCTATATACTATGTGGACAGTACTATATACTACATGGCTGCTATACACTACGTGAGCAGTACTATATACTACATGGCTGCTATATACTACGTGGGCAGTACTGTATACTACATGGCTGCTATATACTACGTGGGCAGTACTATATACTACATGGCTGCTATATATTATGTGGGCAGTTTTATATACTACGTGGCTGCTATATACTACGTGGGCAGTACTATATACTACATGGCTGCTATATACTACGTGGGCAGCACTATATACTATATGGCTGCTATATACTACTTGGGCAGTACTATATACTACATGGCTGCTATATACTACGTGGGCAGTACTATATACTACATGGCTGCTATATATTACGTGGGCAGTACTATATACTACATGGCTGCTATATACTAAGTGGGCAGTACTATATACTATATGGCTGCTATATACTACGTGGGCAGTACTATATACTACATGGCTGCTATATACTACGTGGGCAGTACTATATACTACATGGCTGCTATATACTACGTGGGCACTACTTTATACTACATGGCTGCTGTATACTATGTGGACAGTACTATATACTATATTATTATTATTATTATTATACATTTTTATAGCGCCATTTATTCCATGGCGCTTTACATGTGAATACGGGGCAAATATAGACAATTACATTAAACATGAGCAGATAACAAGGCACACGAGTACATAAGGAGGGAGGACCCTGCCCGCGAGGGCTCACAGTCTGCAGGGGGTGGGTGAGGATACACTAGGAGAGGGAAGAGCTGGCTGTGCGGCTGCCCACGTAGTATATGGCTGCTATATACTACGTGGGCAGTACTATTTACTACATGGCTGCTATATACTACGTGGGCAGTACTATATACTACATGGCTGCTATATACTACGTGGGCACTACTATATACTATATGGCTGCTATATACTACGTGGGCAGTACTATATACTACATGGCTGCTATATACTACGTGGGCAGTACTATATACTACATGGCTGCTATATACTACGTGGGCAGTACTATATACTACATGGCTGCTATATACTACATGGGCAGCACTATATACTATATGGCTGCTATATACTACTTGGGCAGTACTATATACTACATGGCTGCTATATACTACGTGGGCAGTACTATATACTACATGGCTGCTATATACTACGTGGGCAGTACTATATACTACATGGCTGCTATATATTACGTGGGCAGTACTATATACTACATGGCTGCTATATACTAAGTGGGCAGTACTATATACTATATGGCTGCTATATACTACGTGGGCAGCACTATATACTATATGGCTGCTATATACTACGTGGGCAGTACTATATACTACATGGCTGCTATATACTACGTGGGACTACTATATACTACATGGCTGCTGTATACTATGTGGACAGTACTATATACTAAATGGCTGCTATATACTACGTGGGCACTACTATATACTACATGGCTGCTATATACTACGTGGACAGTACTATATACTACATGGCTGCTATATACTACGTGGGCAGTACTATATACTACATGGCTGCTATATACTACGTGGGCAGTACTATATACTACATGGCTGCTATATACTACGTGGGCAGTACTATATACTATATGGCTGCTATATACTACGTGGGCAGTACTATATACTACATGGCTGCTATATACTACGTGGGCAGCAGTACTGTATACTACTACGTGGGCAGCAGTACTGTATACTACATGGCTGCTATATACTACGTGGGCAGTACTATATACTACATGGCTGCTATATACTATGTGGGCAGTACTATATACTACATGGCTGCTATATACTACGTGGGCTGTACTATATACTACATGGCTGCTATATACTACGTGGGCAGTACTATATACTACATGGCTGCTATATACTATGTGGGCAGTACTATATACTACAAGGTTGCTATATACTACGTGGACAGTACTATATACTACATGGCTGCTATATACTACGTGGACAGTACTATATACTACATGGCTGCTATATACTACATGCGCAGTACTATATACTACATGGCTGCTATATACTACGTGGACAGTACTATATACTACATGGCTGCTATATACTACGTGGGCAGTACTATATACTACATGGCTGCTATATACTAGGTGGGCAGTACTATATACTACATGGCTGCTATATACTATGTGGGCAGTACTATATACTACATGGCTGCTATATACTACGTGGGCAGTACTATATACTACATGGCTGCTATATACTACGTGAGCAGTACTTTATACCACATGGCTGCTAGATAATGTGTGCAAAATGTAAAGCGCTGCGGAATATGTTAGCGCTATATAAAAATAAATATTATTATTATTATTATTATTATATACTACGTGGGCAGTGTTATATATTACATGGCTGCTGTATACTACGTGGCCTGTGTTAGATACTGCATGGGCTGCATTATATACAACGCATCGGGTATTCTACAATATGTATATATGTATATAGCAGCTACATACTATATTGCACAGGCCACGTACTATTTGTATGCTATATACTACATGGCTCCTATATACTACGTGGCCTGTGCTATATACATACATATTCTAGAATACCCGATGCATTAGAATTGGGCTGCCATCTAGTTTTAGTAATAATCGTTTATAATTTTGAGTGTCAAACACTCCCACCACTCAACTACCGAGTAATTTGAGATGAAACTGAAATGTCAGTTGGAAGTAGGAGCATCCGAGCTCACAAAAACTCTTAATACCTAACGAAGAATCAAGACAAAACCTAGGCCATGAAGAGAAAAGAGAGAAAGTAAGAGAAATAGAGAGGAAAGAGAGAGAAAGAGAAAAAAAAAAGGGGGGGGGGAAAAGGGGGGGGAGAATCTGGTCTTTTGTCCTGACTGAGTTAAATCAGTGATTCTTTTATACTAAGAACTTGGTGCTCTACTCTCTATAGTAATGATGGGTATGTGCTTTAAATAGTCCGGTTAGGTCAATTAACGCAGCCAGACATTCAACTCCTCGGTCTCTCTGAAAACAATCGAAGGAGACCAGACAATGAACACCTTACCCGAAGTTCCGATATCCTGACCGATCAATTGTTCCATTCTATATATATATGATTCAGTTCCATAAAAAAAACAGCGCGTGAAGGAGATGTTGATTGCTTCCAAAAACAGGGCATTAGATTACGCGCTGCTGTCAGGAAATGGCGTAATAGGCTTTTCTTGAATTTGGCGATGGAGAGGTCACATGTAGACAGCAGGGCTAGTTCCATAGTAGGCTGTACTTTATGAAGAGATAATTTGTTGTAGAGTGCAAAGACGTCCACCCAAAAATTGTGTATAGGTGGGCAAGACCACCAGATGTGCGGGTATGTGCCCTTTTCCCCCCAGCACCTCCAGCAGGTATCGGGAGTGGTGGGAAATAAAATATGTATACTGGATGGACATCTGTACCATCTAGTCAGAAGTTTATAGCTTCTTTCTTGATAGTCTGAACATAGTGAAGATTTGAAAGTGAAAAGACTTTTAAGGCGGTCCTCCGGAGATAATGATTTATTCAGTTCATTCTCCCATTTTAAGAAAAATATAGGAGAATCAATTGAGGTTGTTTGGTGCTCTTGGAACATTTTGTATAGCAGTGATATCGTGTGAGTCAGAGGGCCCCCACCCATGCACGCGGACTCAAAGGGGGTGAGCTGTCTAAAGATGTCAGCCCGTCCAGACAACTCCATGAGGTAACTTTTAATTTGTTCATGGAAAAACCACGAACCTGGCGGAGGCTCAGTTCCGGCAAAGATAGTCTGCAAGGACTTTATGGAGGTTTGATCTACATAATCATGGACCACTGGGCGTTCATCTCTATGTTTGTGTAGGAAGATTATTTTGTCTTGGCCTGCTGGGAAGTCTGGGTTATCAAAGATAAGAGTCAGGGGATCTGGTATGGAGGAAAAATTAAGTTTTTGGTTGCCATATTTAATGAATAGTGTTAAATGTCTGGTAATAAAGGGCAAGTCATCTCTCTGAGCCTTCAGAAGGCCCTCCCTCCAAATGTATGCTATGGGATTATGCCTTGAAAGCTTCATCTCTAGGTTATCCCATTTTTTGCTGAGCTTGTGATGAAATAGGTCTAAAATGCAAGTACCAAGAGATGCATAATGATAGAGTAAAAAATCTGGGAGGCTCAGTCCTCCAGATTGTTTAGTTCTGCTCAGGAGACGGTATGCCAAACATGGACGTTTCCCTGACCACACAAATCTCGTTATTGCTGATTTGAGTCTGGAGAAAAAGGAAGCTGGAAGAAACAAGGGAATGGTCTGGAAGAAGTAAAGAAGGCGTGGCAATAGATCCATTTTGATCGCATTGATTCTTCCAAGCCAAGATAAATGTAATTTGTTCCATCTCTCCAGATCAAGTTCTGCGTTATTTAAGGCTATTTTATAGTTGGCAATGCATCATATAATTGTGATGACTTGGCAGTTAATTTTATACCTAAGTAAGCAAGGGAGTCGGATCGCCATCTAAATGGGAAAGAGGAGCACAGTTGTGAGACTAAGGAGGGTGATAACGAGATATTTAATATTTCGGATTTATGTGAGTTGATTTTGAAATTACTTAGTGCTCCATAGCCATTCATTTTCGATAAGATGTTAGGTAAGCTGGTAACAGGAGAGGTAATATACATAAGTATGTCATCAGCAAACAGTGCTAGTTTATGTTCGTCTGATTGAATCTTCAGTCCTGCTATAGAGGGGTTGTTACGAATCGCAACTGCCAAATGTTCCATGGTCAGAACATAGAGTAAAGGGGACAGTGGACACCCCTGTCTCGTGCCATTTCGTATGTAGAAAGGGTCTGACAATGAACCGTTCACCTTGACCTGAGCAGAAGGAAACTCAAAGGGCCCTTATACTCCATAGCGCCCTCTTTTGTAATCCAATGCCTTTAAGTGTTTGACACATGAATTCCCATCACACCCTGTCGAATGCTTTTTCTGCATCTATCGACAAAATACACAAAGGATCACCTTTTTTGTTGGCTCTGTCAATCAAAGAAATGGATCTAATGGTGTTATCCCTTGCCTCTCTTCCAGGTATGAAACCTACCTGGTCCTGGTTAATCAGGTAGGGCAAGAGGCAATTAAGTCTTTTTGATATTATTTTGTCATAAATTTTTACATCCATGTTTATAAGCGAGATAGGGCGATAATTGCTACACAGTGATGGATCCTTTCCCGGTTTTGGAATGAGCAATTAGGGCTTGAGGAGGGAAGGAACCTCCTGTGGAAATGAAGTTGCACGTTAATAAGAATAGAGGGCATAGCAGATCTGGGAATTGCTTATAGAAGCCTGCTGTGTAACCATCGGGACCTGGACTTTTGCCTAATTTCAGGTCTCGGACCACAGACGTGACCTCCTCTAGAGAAAAGTCAATCTCAAGATCGGCCAGGATCCCCTCAGAGATTGTGGGTAATTTGTTTAGATGGATATAGGATTTGATTTTTTCTTGGAATGAGTGGGCGGGGAGATCTTTGAAACGGCCGTTAATTTTCTAGAGGGAGCTATAAAAGTCATAGAAGCTAGATAAAATGTCCCTGGGGCTATGAACTTTCTTACCTTTAGCATTTTTAATGTGTGAGATAAATGTTTGTGGGCCCAGCGGATGTAAGGCTCTCGCTAGATATTTACCGCTCTTGTTCCCTAAATGATAGAATCGGCTTCTAACTCGTTCTCTGAAACAGCGAGACTACTGGTCTAGGATTGAAAGTAGTTTCTGTCTTGCTGTGGATAAGTTTGACAGTAAGCGGGGAAATATCCCGCTTGTGTTGCGTCTTCAGTTTGTGGATCTGCGAGGAGAGATCAGAGATATTAGTCAAGCGTTCTTTCTTAAGGTGGGCTCCCTGGGAGATGAATACACCCCGTAAGACACTCTTCAAGGCTTCCCATTGCATTGAAGGGGGCGTTTAATCTCCCGCATGATCTGCCACAAAGCACTCGATTGAGCTTTTCACTGCCGATACACAAATCGGATCCTGCAAGAGGATGTCGTTTAGCCGCCAGGAAAAGCTTCTGTACATCTTCCAGAAGGATCTAGGTGCATCGTAAAATAAATAGGTGCGTGGTCAGACCATAACACAGATCCTATATCCGCTCTCACCTAGAAATCCAGTAAACAATGGGAGGCAAAAAAAATGGATTCTGCTGTATGTAGAATGTATTTGAGAGTAGAAGCTATAGTCTTTCGTGCCCGGGTGAAGAGCCCTCCACACATCTACCAGACGTAAATCAGAAATTTGTTTCTTCACTTTTTTTAATGGAAGATGGAGGGTTAGATGTCCTGCCCGACGAGACGTCAACTAGAGGGTTCATTGGGAGGTTAAAGTCGCCCCCGAGAACTATCGGTAGGGCACCTGCAAATTTCTCTAGGAGTCGCCTACATATGAAGCCGAATTTCTGCTGGCCCTGGTTGGGAAAGTACACATTTGCCTGGATGAGTATACGTGACCCCCAGGCCACCCTCAAGAAAATATATCTTCCCTCTGTGTCGATTAATGATTCAAGGATCTCTGGTAGGAAAGATTTATGGAAACCTATAGTCACTCCTTTAGATTTAGAGTGAGGGTTTGTACTATGGAACCACTTGGGGTAGTAATGAGATGTACAATTAGGAGTCACTCCAGTCTTGACGTGTGTTTCCTGGAGCATTAAGATTGATATATGTTGTCTATGTTTAGAATGTATGATCTGTCTCCTTTTCTCGGGTATATTTAACCCTTTAACATTATGAGAGCAAAATTGAATTCCAGTCATATCTAGGATGGACTTCGTGGGGTTGATAGTATGGACATTGGGACCAGATCCTAGGGAATTTTTTGTGCGGTTTTTGATTTGGGAGTATGTCAGGGAGTTGGAGGAGGAGGGGTACAGAAGAGGAAAAGAAAAAAAAGAGAGTAAAAAAGCTGAAGGTAGAAAAAAGCAAAGTGTGCGGTGAATGGACACCTAGAGTTAGAAATTATGGTGTGGCTGTTTGGTGGTAGACCACCAAAAACTACAATCGGGGTGGGAAGAAGCCGAAGGCGAGAACCAGCCCCTATCCATCACCCCCACAACCGAAACAATAAAATATTATAACAAACTTAGTTAACTGGTATCTGGATCTGTTCAAAATATACTCAGGTCACGCTTAACTTATGAGCAGAAGAATAGATAAGTACACCAACCAGGATTCAGGACCGGGTTCATAGATCAATAGAAAGAATTTTACATGACGAAACACGGGTGACTCAAAACCAAGTTATTGTAAGAGTAAATGTAGCTCATATCAATTTATGAGAATAAAGTATTCCACAGGAGGAGGCAGCGCGCGAAGAAGACTCCCCTCATGTCGGGGCCAGACAGGTGCCACTCCTCCCGCGCTGCTTGGTGTGCTGCGCTTTCAGCCATCTTGGAGGAATATCTGGTAGTTGGGGAGAATGTGGCCAGTCAGACAGGTCAGTCATTGGCAGCTCAAAAGTAACCAAAAAATTGGTCAAGTCTCCCAAATTACGGAAAATGGCTGTTTTCCCTCCTTTAAAGGCTATCAGCTGGAATGGGAATCCCCATTTGTACGTAATGTCTCTTTCTTTGAGGAGGAATAATAGGGGTCATAATTCTCTCCTGAGCTGCAATGTATGTCTAGATAAATCCAAGAGTAATAAAATCTGCGTTCCACAGTAATTAATGGTACTTCTCTGCCTGGCGGAATTCTGATGGCGGTTTAGGTCCCAGAGATCTGTGTATACGGTCGAACTCTATAGAGCCTCCCCCTCTATCTACTATATAAAGCTGAATGTGTGTGTGTGTGTGTGTGTGTGTGTGTGTGTGTGTGTGTGTGTGTGTGTGTGTGTGTATGTCCGGGATTGGCATCTGCACCGTCGCAGCTACAGCCACAAAATTTTGCACAGTCACACGTCTGGACCCCGAGAGCGTCATAGGCTATATTGTGAGGCGAAATATTAACCCCGCGCTTTCCAATTCACCAAACAATTTTGCCCCTATCTACATAATGGGGAAAAAAGTGAAAGGAAAAGTGTTGGAGGCGTCGCAGCTACAGAAACAAAATTGTGCACAGTCACACGTCTGGACCCTGAGAGCGTCATAGGCTTCGTTGTGAGGTGAAATTTTAACCCTGCGCGTTCCAATTCACCAAACAATTTTGCCCCTATCTACATAATGGGGAAAAATGAAAGCAAAAGTGTAGGAGGCAAATTGACAGCTGCCAGATGTGAACAAGGGGGACTTAAAGAATGAGAGCGATGGCGCCAAAGAGTATATACCGTACAGTTGCTAAGGTGGGGCCTCAACATGGGATACTCACCACACACGGGGATATGAACACACACAAAATGCGCCACACACTACCACGTGCTTGAACACATATTACCCTCAGCACACATTTCACCACAAATACACCAACCTCGCCACATAAAAGTCAAAACACAAAAGTCGCCACTCAAAACTCGCCACGCGCAGAACTCGCCACTAGGGTTGAGCGAAACGGGTCGTTCATTTTCAAAAGTCGCCGACTTTTGGCAAAGTCGGGTTTCATGAAACCCGATCCGACCCCTGTGCGGGGTCGGCCATGCGGTACGCGACTTTCGCGCCAAAGTCGCGTTTCAATGACGCGAAAAGCGCCATTTCTCAGCCAATGAAGGTAAACGCAGAGTGTGGGCAGCGTGATGACATAGGTCCTGGTCCCCACCATCTTAGAGAAGGGCATTGCAGTGATTGGCTTGCTGTCTGCGGCGTCACAGGGGCTATAAAGGGGCGTTCCCGCCGACCGCCATGTTACTGCTGCTGATCTGAGCTTAGGGAGAGGTTGCTGCCGCTTCGTCAGAAGCAGGGATAGCGTTAGGCAGGGTCCATTAACCACCAAACCGCTTGTGCTGTAGCGATTTCCACTGCCCAACACCACCTTCGGTGTGCAGGGACAGTGGAAGCTACATTTTTTTTTTTTTTTCCCCTCAGCGCTGTAGCTCATTGGGCTGCCCTAGAAGGCTCCCTGATAGCTGCATTGCTGTGTGTACGCCGCTGTGCAAACCAACTGCTTTTTTCAAAGCACAAATCCTCTTGTTCCTTCCTTTCTGCACAGCTATCTTTTTTGTTTGTCCACACTTTTTATTTATTTAATTTGTGCATCAGTCCACTCCTTATTGCTGCCTGCCATACCTGGCTGAGATTACTGCAGGGAGATAGTAATTGTTGGACACTCCCTGTTTTTTTTTTTTTTTGTTTGTTTTTTTGTGGGAGATTAAGATTGACATTTCTGCTAGAGTGCCATCCCTGTGTGTGCCATCTCTCACTCAGTGGGCCATAGAAAGCCTATTTATTTTTTTGCTTGATTTGGGTTATAAAATCTACCTGAAAAAATCACTACATCAATCAGTGGGAGATTAATATTGGCCTCTGGGCTTGTGTGCCAGTCCTGAGCGTGCCATCTCTCTCACAAATAGTGGGCCATAGAAAGCCTATTTATTTTTTTGCTTGATTTGGGTTCTAAAATCTACCTGAAAAAATCACTACATCAATCAGTGGGAGAAAAATATTGGCCTCAGGGCTTGTGTGCCACTCCTGACTCCTGTGTGCATCATCACTCACTCAGTGGGCCATAGAAAGCCCTTTTTTTTTTTTTGCTTTATTTGGGTTCTAAATTCTACCTGAAAAAATCAATAAATCAATCAGTGGGAGATTAATATTGGCCTTTGGGCTTGTGTGCCAGTCCTAAGCGTGCCATCTCTCTCTCAGATAGTGGGCCATAGAAAGCCTATTTATTTATTTTTTTATTGGGTTTATAAATTTTCCCTGAAAAAAAATAAAAAGTGGGAGATTAATATTGGCCTCTGGGCTTGTGTGCCAGTCCTGAGCGTGCCATCTCTCTCACAAATAGTGGGCCATAGAAAGCCTATTTATGTTTTTGGTTGATTTGGGTTCTAAATTCTACCTGAAAAAAATCAATAAATCAATCAGTGGGAGATAAATATTGGCCTCTGGGCTTGTGTGCCACTCCTGACTCCTGTGTGCGTCATCTCTCACTCAGTGGGCCATAGAAAGCCTTTTTTTGCTTTATTTGTTTTCTAAATTCTCCCTGAAAAAATCATTTTATTCTATTATTTTTTTTTCCTAAAGTCTCCCTGAAAAAAAAAAAAAAACAGATCAGTGGGAGATTAATATTGCCCTTTCTGCTTGTGTGCCAGTCTTGACTCCTGGGTGTGCCATCTCTCTCTCTCTCTCCAATTGTGGGCCATAGAAAGCCTATTATTTTTTTAGCTTGATTTGGGTTCCAAAATCTACCTGAAAAAATCACTACATCAATCAGTGGGAGATAAATATTGGCCTCTGGGCTTGTGTGCCACTCCTGACTCCTGTGTGCGTCATCTCTCACTCAGTGGGCCATAGAAAGCCTTTTTTTGTTTTATTTGTTTTCCAAATTCTCCCTGAAAAAATCATTTTATTTTATTTGGTTTCTAAATTCTTCCTGAAAAAATCATTTTATTCTATTATTTTTTTTCCCTAAAGTCTCCCTGAAAAAAAAAAAAATCAAATCAGTGGGAGATTAATATTTACATTTGTGCTTCAGTGACAGTCCTGCGTGTGTGGGATCTCTCTCATTTGTTGCCACCAACAACAGAGTGTGTAACATTGTGCCTGATTTTCGTTGTGGTCTCACTCACCTGTAAAGGGGTAGCTAAATCATACTGAAGTTATAGCTCACCGTGTAAGTTGTGTGACAGCAACAAATACCGTTAGTTTATTTACGTTTTTAAAACAATGAGGAAGTCTGGTGGAAGAGGTCGTGGCCGGGGGCGTTCATTGTCAGCTGGTAATGAGGGTAGTGGTAGTGGTGGAGCATCAGCTGGTCGTGGGAAAAAAAATATTGCACCTAAGTCTGGAGCTGTGGAGCCAGGTTCGTCGTCTGGCTACACAAGGCCTCGAACGCTCCCTTTTCTGGGAGTAGGAAAACCGCTTTTAAAGCCGGAGCAGCAAGAGCAAGTTTTGGCTTATCTTGCTGACTCAGCCTCTAGCTCTTTTGCCTCCTCTCGTGAAACTGGTAAATGTCAAAGCAGCGCGTCGTTAGTGGATGTTCACGGTCAGGGACAAGTCGCTTCCTTGTCCTCTTCAGCAAAAACAACAACAGAGAAGAATGCAGCAGGCGACACAACGGGTTACTCCATGGAGCTCTTTACACATACCGTCCCTGGCTTAGAAAGTGAAGCAGTTAACAGTCCATGCCCATTACAAGTTGAATCTGACATGGAGTGCACTGATGCACAGCCACAGCCAGACTACTATGCTGGTCCTTTGACTCAGACCACAACATTGCCCTCGCAGGGTAATGATCAAGAATCAGACCCTGATGAGACTATGTTGCCCCATCACGAACGCTATACCACCGACCGACACGGTGACACAGACGAAGTTGCACACGAGCTACAAGAAGAGGTAATAGATGACCCAGTTCTTGACTCCGATTGGCAGCCATTGGGGGAACAGGGTGCAGGCGGCAGCAGTTCTGAAGCGGAGGAGGAGGGGCCGCAGCAGGCATCAACATCGCAACAGGTTCCATCTGCCGGGCCCGTATCTTGCCCAAAACGCGTGGCAAAGCCAAAACCTGTTGGAGGACAGCGTGGCCATCCGGTTAAAGCTCAGTCTGCAATGCCTGAAAAGGTATCCGATGCTAGAAAGAGTGCAGTCTGGCATTTTTTTAAACAACATCCAATTGATCAGCGCAAAGTCATCTGTCAAAAATGTTCAACTACCTTAAGCAGAGGACAGAATCTGAAAAGTCTCAATACAAGTTGCATGCATAGACATTTAACCACCATGCATTTGCAAGCCTGGACTAACTACCAAACGTCCCTTAAGGTTGTAGCACCCTCGGCCAATGAAGCTAGTCAGCAACGCAACATCCCTTCCGGCAGTTTAGGGCCACCATTTTCCGCACCACCTGCAGTATCTGTGCAGGTTTCTTTGCCAGGCCAAAGCAGTCAGGGTCAGGGAATCACCAGTTTCGTAGTAGGAAACACTGCATCTAGGGCACCGGCGGCAACAATACCATCTCCCACCGTCTCTCAGTCTGCCATGTCCACCGGCACCCCCGCTAGTTCCACGATCTCCAGCTCTCCAGTCCAGCTCACCCTACATGAGACTATGGTTAGAAAAAGGAAGTACTTAGCCTCGCATCCGCGTACACAGGGTTTGAACGCCCACATAGCTAGACTAATCTCGTTAGAGTTGATGCCCTACCGGTTAGTTGAAAGCGAAGCTTTCAAAGCCCTGATGGACTACGCTGTACCACGCTACGAGCTACCCAGTCGACACTTTTTTTCCAGAAAAGCCATCCCAGCCCTCCACCAGCATGTTAAAGAGCGCATCGTCCATGCACTCAGGCAATCTGTGAGCACAAAGGTGCACCTGACAACAGATGCATGGACCAGTAGGCATGGCCAGGGACGTTACGTGTCCATCACGGCACACTGGGTGAATGTTGTGGATGCAGGGTCCACAGGGGACAGCAAGTTTGGGACAGTTCTGCCTAGCCCACGGTCTAGGAAACAGTTGGCTGTAGCCGTTCGCACCCCCTCCTCCTCCTCTTCGTCCTCCTGCAGAAGCGAGAGCTCGTCCACAGACCGCAGTCGCACAACCACTCCATCCGCAGCTGCCACTGTTGCACACCAGGTCTCCCATTATGGGGCAGCTACTGGCAAACGTCAGCAGGCTGTATTGGCTATGAAGTGTTTGGGCGACAACAGACACACCGCGGAAGTTCTGTCCGAGTTCTTGCAGAAAGAAACGCAGTCGTGGCTGGGCACTGTAGATCTTGAGGCAGGCAAGGTAGTGAGTGATAACGGAAGGAATTTCATGGCTGCCATCTCCCTTTCCCAACCCGAAACACATTCCTTGCCTGGCTCACCTTAAACCTGGTGGTACAGTGCTTCCTGAAAAGTTATCCGGGGTTATCCGACCTGCTCCTCAAAGTGCGTGGACTTTGCTCACATATCCGCCGTTCGCCCGTACACTCCAGCCGTATGCAGACCTATCAGCGTTCTTTGAACCTTCCCCAGCATCGCCTAATCATAGACGTTGCAACAAGGTGGAACTCAACACTGCACATGCTTCAGAGACTGTGCGAACAGAGGCGGGCTGTTATGTTTTTGTGGGAGGATACACATACACGGGCAGGCAGTAGGATGGCAGACATGGAGTTGTCAGGTGTGCAGTGGTCGAAGATTCAAGACATGTGTCAAGTCCTTCAGTGTTTTGAGGAATGCACACGGCTGGTTAGTGCAGACAACGCCATAATAAGCATGAGCATCCCCCTAATGCGTCTGCTGATGCAAAGTTTGACGCACATAAAGGATCAGGCGTCTGCAGCTGAGGAAGAGGAAAGCCTTGATGACAGTCAGCCATTGTCTGGCCAGGGCAGTGTACAGGACGAGTTAGCGGGCGAAGAGGAGGAGGAGGACGAGGAGGATGATGGGGATGATTATATTTTTAATGAGGAAACTTTTCCGGGGCCACTGGAAATTGGTGGCGCGGCAAGGCCGGGTTCTGGTTTTTGGAGGGACACAAGTGATGTGGATTTGCCTGAAACTGCCCCTCAACCAAGCACAACCGCAGATTTGAGAACTGGAACTTTGGCCCACATGGCGGATTATGCCTTACGTATCCTCAAAAGGGACACACGCATAACTAAAATGATGAATGATGACGATTACTGGTTGGCCTGCCTCCTTGATCCTCGCTATAAAGGCAAATTGCAAAATATAATGCCACATGAGAACTTGGAACTAATATTAGCAACCAAACAATCAACTCTTGTTGACCGTTTGCTTCTGGCATTCCCTGCACACAGCGCCCGTGATCGTTCTCACACGAGCTGCAGGGGCCAGCAGACCAGAGGAGTTAGAGGGGCAGAAATCAGAAGTGGCGTTGGCCAGAGGGGTTTTCTGACCAGGTTGTGGAGTGATTTTGCTATGACCGCAGACAGGACAGGTACTGCAGCATCAATTCAAAGTGACAGGAGACAACATTTGTCCAGTATGGTTACAAACTATTTTTCATCCCTTATCGATGTTCTCCCTCAACCGTCATTCCCATTTGATTACTGGGCATCAAAATTAGACACCTGGCCAGAATTGGCAGAATATGCATTGCAGGAGCTTGCTTGCCCGGCAGCTAGTGTCCTATCAGAAAGAGTATTCAGTGCTGCAGGTTCAATACTAACAGAAAAAAGGACTCGTCTGGCTACCCAAAATGTAGGTGATCTAACCTTCATTAAAATAAACCACAACTGGATTTCGAAATCTTTTGCCCCACCTTGCCCGGCTGACACCTAGCTTTCCTATGAAAAGGTCTTGCCTGTGGACTATTCTGAATGCCTTTTCCAATCTCGTAATTTTCTGCACCTGATTGTCCAGCATACGACATGTTTACACCTCACTAAATGGCCAAACTCCCCACACGGGGCCGTGGTATCGACACTTGGCGACAGCACCCGTGAGAGTGCTGTTTGTCTGAAGAGGTGGGTGTGCCCGCTTTTGGTCAACGGCACTGCCACTGGGTCCCTCCTAGTACAATAAAGTATCTCTGGCGGTGGTGGTGCGCACCCAACGTCAGACACACCGTTGTAATATGAGGGGCCCTGGGCCTGTACCGCCGGCCACAAGACAGTTCCCCCCCCCCCCAGCTCAAACAGTGCTCTACCACTTGCAAAATTATCTCACAGCTCCATCAATGTTTAGTCTATGCGCTGACATCCTTCAATGCCTGCCACTGACAATACCATTGTATTGACATTTTTGTTATGTTAGGCCTTCGAAGCCTGTCTGCGGTCACTCCTTCCACTGTGCCTCCACTGACCACACCACTGCTGCCCGTGTACCCCTGGAACCAATTTAAAATTGCCTACAGCCAGCCCAATTTTTTTATTTTAGGCCTTCGATGCCTGTCTGCGGTCCATTCTTTCTACTACACTGACCAGGCCACTGCTGCCCGTGTACCCCTGGAACCAATTTAAAATTGCCTACAGCCATGTGTTATTATTTTAAGCCTTCGATGCCTGTCTGCGGTCACTCCTTACAATATGCCTCCACTGACCACACCACTGCTGCCCGTGTACCCCTGGAACCAATTTAAAATTGCCTACAGCCAGCCCAATTTTTTTATTTTAGGCCTTCGATGCCTGTCTGCGGTCACTCCTTCCACTAGGCCTCCACTGACCACACCACTGCTGCCCGTGTACCCCTGGAACCAATTTAAAATTGCCTACAGCCATGTGTTATTATTTTAGGCCTTCGATGCCTGTCTGCGGTCACTCCTTACAATATGCCTCCACTGACCACACCACTGCTGCCCGTGTACCCCTGGAACCAATTTAAAATTGCCTACAGCCAGCCCAATTTTTTTATTTTAGGCCTTCGATGCCTGTCTGCGGTCCGTTCTTTCTACTACTACTACACTGACCAGGCCACTGCTGCCCGTGTTCCCCTGGAACCAATTTAAAATTGCCAACAGCAATGTGTTATTATGTTAGGTCTTCGATTCCTGTTTGCGGTCACTCCTTCCAATAGTTCTCCACTGACCAGACCAATGCTGGCCGTGTACCCCTGGAACCCAGCTGAAAGTGCATGTAGCCTCCTTTTTTTCTTTGTTTTATATTTAGAAAGCCCAGATGAACTACGCTGTGCAACGGTTCAAGCTACCCAGTCGACATTTCTTTTGCGAGAAAAGCCATCCCAGCCCTCCAGCGGCATGAAAAAGTCTGCATTGTCATAGCACTCAGGCAATCAAACAGTAGAAAGGTGCACCTGACAAGAGACGCATGGACCAGTAGGCATGTCCACAAAAAGTTACGTGTCCATTACGGCGCACTGGGTTAATGTGTTGGATGCATGGTCCACAGGGGACAGCCTACAAAGTCTGTCTGCAGTCCCTAATTCCAATTTTCCTCCGCTGACCACACCACTGCTGCCCCTGTACCCCTGGAACCAATTTTACAGTGTCTACAGCCTAATCTTGTTATGTTAGGCCTACTACGCCTGTCTGCGGTCCCTCCTTCCAATACTCGTCCACTGACCACACCACTGCTGCCCGTGGACCCCTGGAACCTATTTTTAATTGCATAGAGCATCCGTTTTTTAATAGAGAGTCTGTCTGCGGTCCACTATTGAAATTGTCCTCCACTGCCCAGAGCACTGCTGCTTGTGTACCCCTGTAACTTTTTTAAGCTGCAGTGAGCCACATTTTTGGGTTAAGTCCTACTACCTGTGTCTGTCTGCGCCACTCAATTCAGCTGTGTTCCTTTGAAAAAAGCTGAGCGTCAATAGTCTTGTTTTCAGCCTCTAGGAATTTTAAAACTGCATTGGGGGTACAACTTTGGTAGGGCCTACTAACGGTGTCTGCCTCCCCAAGGTGTGCCCCAGGTTTCCTCGCCATTGCTTCGATCTTAATGCTGTCGTTTAGTAGTTGTTGGAAACTACACTGCATTAGGCCTACAAATTGGGTATGAGGTGTAGAGAGATGGTGTGTTCCACTCCAAGGTGTTCTCCAGGTTACCTTTCCTGAGCTCCGATCTTCCGGCTCTCGTTTAGTAGTTCTTGGAAACTACACTGCATTAGGCCTACAAATTGGGTATGGGGTGTAGAGAGATGGTGTGTTCCACTCCAAGGTGTCCTCCAGGTTGCCTTTCCTGAGCTTCGATCTTCCAGCTCTCGTTTAGTAGTTGTTGGAAACTACGCTGCATTAGGCCTACAAATTGGGTATGGGGTGTAGAGAGATGGTGTGTTCCACTCCAAGGTGTTCCCCAGGTTTCCTCGCCAATGCTTCGATCTTCATGCTCTCGTTTAGTAGTTGTTGGAAACTACACTGCATTAGGCCTACAAATTGGGTATGGGGTGTAGAGAGATGGTGTGTTACACTCCAAGGTGTTCTCCAGGTTGCCTTTCCTGAGCTTCGATCTTCCGGCTCTCGTTTAGTAGTTCTTGGAAACTACACTGCATTAGGCCTACAAATTGGGTATGGGGTGTAGAGAGATGGTGTGTTCCACTCCAAGGTGTTCTCCAGGTTGCCTTTCCTGAGCTTCGATCTTCCGGCTCTCGTTTAGTAGTTGTTGGAAACTACGCTACATTAGGCCTACAAATTGGGTATGGGGTGTAGAGAGATGGTGTGTTCCACTCCAAGGTGTTCTCCAGGTTACCTTTCCTGAGCTCCGATCTTCCGGCTCTCGTTTAGTAGTTCTTGGAAACTACACTGCATTAGGCCTACAAATTGGGTATGGGGTGTAGAGAGATGGTGTGTTCCACTCCAAGGTGTTCTCCAGGTTGCCTTTCCTGAGCTTCGATCTTCCGGCTCTCGTTTAGTAGTTGTTGGAAACTACACTGCATTAGGCCTACAAATTGGGTATGGGGTGTAGAGAGATGGAGTGTTCCACTCCAAGGTGTTCCCCAGGTTTCCTCGCCAATGCTTCGATCTTCATGCTCTCGTTTAGTAGTTGTTGGAAACTACACTGCATTAGGCCTACAAATTGGGTATGGGGTGTAGAGAGATGGTGTGTTCCACTCCAAGGTGTTCTCCAGGTTGCCTTTCCTGAGCTTCGATCTTCCGGCTCTTGTTTAGTAGTTGTTGGAAACTACACTGCATTAGGCCTACAAATTGGGTATGGGGTGTAGAGAGATGGTGTGTTACACTCCAAGGTGTTCTCCAGGTTGCCTTTCCTGAACTTCTATCTTCAGGCTCTCATTAAATTGTGGTTAAACGGAACAACTGCATTTGGCGTACTAGTTGGTTTGGGGCCTACTATCGGTGTCTGCCACTCCTTGCTGTTCTCCTGGTTTCCGGTCCTGAAATTCCATTTTCAGGCTCTCGTTAAGTAGTTGTTAATGTTAGACTGCATTTGGCCTACTAGTTGGGTTGGGGCCTACTATCGGTGTCTGCCACTCCTTGCTGTTCTCCTCCACTGAACAAAGCTGTGCCGCCTGTTTACTACGGTTGCCAATTTTGAACTGCATTTCGACTACTTACTGATTTGGGCCTTCTCTCTGTGTCAGCCTCTCATTCCAGTTGTCCTCCACTGCAATGCCCCCTGGTTAGTCCTGTGTTACCAATTTTGAACTGCATTTAGCCAACTTTATTCTTTGGGCCTATATCTGTGTTTCCTCCTCATCCTGCCCATTGCCCAGCCAGTGATAGATGAGTCTGCTGGTACATTGACCCATAACGCAAAATTCCCCGTGCACGCTACACAGCAAGATTGTGACCCTGCTGAAAGTCAGGTTCCTCTTCCCGCATACCATACCACCTTACACGGGGACAAAGAGGAAGGTGCAGATGAAAGTGCAGGTTCCTTCATCAGGTGGGGGGAGGAATACTAGTTGGCGACATCACTGGCACAGGGCCTCTCATAGTACGCAAAAGTGTTGCTGCCGGTGGGAGGCGCCCCCGCACCGCTGTACTTTGAGGGGCCCTGTGCCAGTGCCAATGCCAACGAGTGGGCCCCCCCTGCTTGCTCAGGATCACAGCACTTGCAAAGTTGAAATACTTACCTCTCCCTGCTCCACTGCCGTGACGTGGTCCAGATTTACTGGGCCCACTAATTACTTGAACCAGCCCTACCCCCCACAACTTTAGCCAAATGACCCCCAATTTCAAATGCCTTCCATTATAAGGTAAGGTATTTACCATTATAAGGTAAATTACGATTGACAAGCTTCTTTAACAAGAATGGATGTTTTTGCCATTAAAATGGGCATTGTAGGTGTTTTCCTGGCCTCCACTCACTGCCGACTATGCTCCCCCATTGAATTGCATTGGGTTTCGTGTTTCGGGCGATACCCGACTTTTCGCGATTCCACTCGACTCGACTTCTAAGATAGTCGGGTTTCGCGAAACACGGCTCGACTCTAAAAAGGTCAAGGTCGCTCAACCCTACTCGCCACATGCAAAAACTAGGCTCTTGCAAAACTCGCCACAAGTGCAAAATTCTCCTCATCAAAAACTCGCCACACGCAAAACTTGCACACGCGGAAAAATTGCCACATGCACAAAAGTTGCAACACATGCAAAAGTTGCCTCACACAAAACTTGCACATACTCAAAAGGCACCACACATAATACTTGCAATGCGCAAAACTCGCCATGCGCAAAACTTGCTGCACACAACTTGCTACACTAACCTGTCACATGTCACTCGACACACAAAAAGTTGCTACACGCATGTTGCTACACAAAACTCATCTCACAAAAGTCGCTACATGCATGTCGCCACACGCAACTCAACACACACAACTTGACAAACGAAACTCGCCCTAAAACACACACAAGTCTGGTATTAGCCTTCAAAAATAAAAATCTGATTAATAAGCAGACAAACTACAACAATTGCACCATATAGGAAATACGGCAGCTGTCAGTCACATGACCTGTCTATTATGTGTATGTGTGAGCTAATATATACTGCCAGGGGGAAGGCTTCCTGTTGGCTGGGGATTTATCAGGCTGCCAATTTAGCTTACAAATACTGAGGTAAAAATACTGAGCAAATAACGTGTGAACGAGGTCTAATACAGGAGGAGATGACACACAGATATATACTATATACAGGAGAGATGACACACAGGTATATACTATATACAGGAGGAGATGACATACAGGTATATGCTATATATAGAAGATGACATGCAGGTATATATTATATGCAGGAGGAGATGACACTCAGATATATACTATATACAGGGGAGATGACAGGTATATACTATATACAGGAGGAGATGACATACAGGTATATACTATATATAGAAGGAGATGACATTCAGGTATATACTATATATAGGGGAGATGACACAGCAGGTATATACTATATACAGGGGAGATGACATACAGGTATATACTATATACAGGAGATGACATACAGATGTATACTATATATAAGGGTGATGACAAACATGTATATACTGAGGTGATGAGGTGAAAATGAGAGGTGTGAGGTGAAAATGAAAAGGTGTGAGTGCAAAACGAGAGGAGTGAGGAAAAATAGTGGAGTGATCAGAAAATGACAGATGTGAGGTTGAAATGACAAGTGTTAGGGGGGAATGAGAGTAGTGAGGGAGAAAATGAGAGGTGTGAGGGAGAAAATGAGAGATGTGAGGGGGAAAATGAAAAATGTGATTGGGAAAATGAGAGGCGTGATGGGAAAATAAGAGAAGTGAGGTGCTATAACTAACCACAGATATTTACTATGCCCAGGCAACGCCGGGCTCTTCAGCTAGTCATTTAATAAATCAAGGAATAGTTTTTGTACAGTGGAATCCAAGTCAGAGGGATTTACAGTACAGTTTCAGGAAGGCCACGTTTTCTGATGTTGTTAAGTCTATTGCGATTTTCTAAGTCCTCCATTCCTGTCGCAAACTCCTCCAATCTCTGAGCATGGCAAGCTATGACTTCTCTATGCATTTGTAGTTCTTGTAATATAATTTCCTGGGACTTCTCCACATCCTCTACTCGGGATGTGAATTCTGACTTGAGGGCATGAAGCTCTTTTTTGTAGGAATTTTCAATGCGGCAGGCAAAGACTTCCAAATCTGTTTTGGTGAGAAGTGTTCTAATAAATTTGCTAAGCTCATTTACAGACACGTCATCTGAAAGTTCGTTATTGTCATCCTCTTCTTCAATCATTCTATCAGGGCAACCCTGGTGAGCTGGTAGATCATGTAAATAGGAACAGTCACTTGAGGTCTTAGTGGAAGATTTGGATCTTCTGCCCCTATGCTGGCTATTTGTATTTAGGAAACGATCCATGTCGCCAGAGTGAGTATCAGAATCTGGAGGTAGTCCAGCACGTTGTTTGTTTTTGCCCATATACACTCTAGGATGTTTGATAGCTAATATATGGTTGCGGGGGTGATCCGTGAGGCATGTGTGCCTACATCAGGTAAGTAGCCTCCCCAACGGCAAGTGCCTTTCCCCTGTATAACTTCCAAGCTCAGTAAGGAGTATGATTGGGGGTTTTGTGGGCTATGAGCATATCAGTAGGTGCAGCCTTATCTATGGATGTGTGTTGTGAATTCCGCTCTTGGGCTCCCTCCAGTGGTTGTAAGTGGCACTTTTGTGAGTTCTGCTCTTGGGCTCCCTCTTGTGGTTTCAAGTGGTATGGCTGCTCCTTGGAGTTAGCTGTCATCAGCTGCCTCCACTTATCGTCTCTTCTGCTCGGTTATTTAGGCCTGGCTGTTCCTTCAGCCAGTGCCACTTGTAAATGGTTCCTGGTTGGATTCACATCTCTTTGGATTTCCCTGTTATCCTGACCAGTTCAGCAAAGCTAAGTTTTTGCTTGCTCTTTTCTGTCCATAGATTGTGGACTTATCCATTCAGTGCTTTCTATGTTTGTCCAGCTTATCAGTATGAATTAATTCTGTCTTGCTGGAAGCTTTGGGAAGCAGATTTACCCTCCACACCTTTAGTCAGGTGTGGAGATTTTTTGTAAAGTCTGCGTGGATTTTTGTAGTGTTTTATACTGACCGCACAGTATTCCATCCTGTCCTATCTATTTAGCTAGACTGGCCTCCTGTGCTCATCCTGGTTTCATTCTGTGCATGTCTTTTCCCTCTCCACTCACAGTCATTATTTGTGGGGGGCTAATCTATCCTTTGGGGATTTTCTCTGAGGCAAGATAGCTTTCCTGCTTCTATCTTTAGGGGTAGTTAGCTCTTAGGCTGTGACGAGATGCCTAGGGAGAGTTAGGAGCATTCCACGGCTACTTCTAGTGTGGTGTTGAGCTTAGGGACTGCGGTCAGTACAGTTACCACTTCCTCCAGATCTCGTTCCATGTTGCTCCTAGACCACCGTATCATAACAGTACAAGTGGCCAAAAATGAATTAAATGCATCTCAAAAGAAGGAAAAGAAAGTTCTGAACCATTTTTTTTTTTGTGCTCTGGTTTGTCTTTTTTTTCCTCCTGATATCTGGGTGGTTCAGGATATATTCTTTGGCATGGATGTTCAAGGTTTCTTTTCTCGTGTGGATCAACTTGCTGCAAGAGTACAGAGTATCCAGGACTATGTTGTCCAGACTCCGGCTTTAGAGCCCAGGATTCCTACTCCTGATTTGTTTTTTGGGGACAGATCCAAGTTTTTGAACTTTAAAAATAACTGCAAATTGTTTTTTGCTTTGAAACCCCGTTCTTCTGGTGATCCCATTCAGCAAGTAAAAATCATCATATCCTTGCTGCGTGGTGACCCTCAAGACTGGGCTTTTTCTCTTGAAACAGGGGATCCGGCATTATTGAATGTAGATGCATTTTTTTCAAGCGCTTGGATTATTGTATGACGAACCTAATTCTGTGGATCATGCAGAAAAAACCCTGTTGGCCTTGTGTCAAGGTCAGGAAGCGGCAGAGTTATACTGCCAGAAATTTAGAAAATGGTCTGTGCTCACTAAATGGAATGAAGAGGCTCTGGCTGCTATTTTCATAAAAGGTCTTTCTGAAGCCCTTAAAGATGTTATGGTGGGCTTTCCTACGCCTGCCGGTTTGAGCGAATCTATGTCTCTAGCCATTCAGATTGATCGGCGTCTGCGCGAGCGCAAAGCTGTGCACCATATGGCAGTATCCTCTGAGCAGAGTCCAGAACCTATGCAATGTGATAGGATTTTGACTAGAACAGAACGGCAGGAATTCAGACGTCAGAATAGGCTGATAGGCCTGACCGCTGTCCAGTGGGGAAGCTGTTTGTTCCTGATAGATGGACAAGTAAGGTAATTTCTGAGGTTCATTGTTCAGTGTTGGCTGGTCATCCTGGGATTTTTGGTACCAGAGATTTGGTTGCTAGGTCCTTTTGGTGGCCTTCCTTGTCGCGCGATGTGCGTGCTTTTGTGCAGTCCTGTGGGACTTGCGCCCGGGCCAAGCCTTGCTGTTCCCGCGCTAGTGGGTTGCTTTTGCCTTTGCCGGTCCCTGAGAGGCCCTGGATGCATATTTCCATGGATTTTATTTCGGATCATCCTGTTTCCCAGAAGATGTCTGTTATCTGGGTTGTTTGTGACCGGTTCTCTAAAATGGTCCATCTGGTACCTTTGCCTAAGTTTCCTTCCTCCTCAGATCTGGTTCCATTATTTTTTCAGCATGTGGTTCGTTTGCATGGCATTCCGGAGAATATTGTGTCTGACAGAGGTTCTCAGTTTGTCTCTAGATTTTGGCGGGCCTTTTGTGCTAGGATGGGCATTGATTTGTCTTTTTCTTCGGCGTTTCATCCTCAGACTAATGGCCAAACTGAGCGAACTAATCAGACCTTGGAGACCTATTTGAGATGCTTTGTGTCTGCTGATCAGGATGATTGGGTGTCTTTCTTGCCGTTGGCCGAGTTTGCCCTTAATAACCGGGCTAGTTCGGCTACTTTGGTTTCACCTTTCATTTGTAATTTTGGTTTTCATCCTCGGTTTTTCTTCTGGGCAGGTTGAGCCTTCTGATTGTCCTGGTGTTGATTCTGTGGTGGACAGGCTGGAGCAGATTTGGACTCATGTGGTGGACAATTTGACGTTGTCTCAGGAAAGGGCTCAACGTTTTGCTAACCGCCGTCGGTGTGTTTGTCCCCGGCTTCGTGTGGGGGATTAGGTTTGGTTTTCCTCTCGTCATGTTCCTATGAAGGTTTCTTCCCCTAAGTTTAAGCCTCGGTTTATTGGTCCTTTTAAATTTTCTGAAATTATTAATCCAGTGTCTTTTCGTTTGGCTCTTCCAGCCTCTTTTGCCATTCATAATGTTTTCCATAGATCTTTGTTGTGGAGATATGTGGTGCCCGTTGTTCCCTCGGTTGACCCTCCTGCCCCGGTGTTGGTTGAGGGAGAGTTGGAATATGAGGTTGAGAAGATTTTGGATTCTCGTTTTTCGAGGCGGAGGCTTCAGTATCTTGTCAAGTGGAAGGGCTATGGCCAGGAGGATAATTCTTGGGTTGTTGCCTCCGATGTCCATGCCACCGATTTGGTTCGTGCTTTTCACTTGGCACGTCCTGATCGGCCTGGGGGCTCTGGAGAGGGTTCGGTGACCCCTCCTCAAGGGGGGGGTACTGTTGTGAATTCCGCTCTTGGGCTCCCTCCGGTGGTTGTAAGTGGCACTGTTGTGAGTTCTGCTCTTGGGCTCCCTCTTGTGGTTTCTAGTGGTATGGCTGCTCCTTGGAGTTAGCTGTCATCAGCTGCCTCCACTTATCTCTTCTGCTCAGCTATTTAAGTCTGGCTATTTCTTCAGCCTGTGCCACTTGTCAATGTTTCCTGGCTGGATTCACATCTCTACTTGGATTCTCCTGGTTTCCTGACCAGTTCTGCAAAGATAAGTTCTGGCTTTGCTCATTTCAGTCCACATGTTGTGGACTTATTGTTCTATGCATTCTATATTTGTCCAGCTTGTCAGTATGGATTATTTCTGTTAGCTGGAAGCTTTGGGAAGCAGATTTACCCTCCATACCTTGAGTCAGGTGTGGAGATTTTGTAAACTCTGTGTGGATTGTTTTGTAGTTTTTATACTGACCGCACAGTATCCTTTCCTGTCCTATCTATCAAGCTAGACTGGCCTCCTATGCTAAAATCTGATTTCATTTCTGCGTATGTTATTTTCCCCTCCTCTCACCGTCAATATTTGTGGGGGGCTATCTTTCCTTTGGGGATTTTCTCTGAGGCAAGATAGGTTTGATGTTTCCATCTTTAGGGGAAGTTAGATCTTAGGCTGTGCCGAGGGGTCTAGGGAGCGTCAGGTACCCCCATTGCTATTTTTAGTTGCACTGCTAGGTTCAGGGTTTGCGGTCAGTACAGATACCACCTCCTTCAGAGCTTGTCTCATGTTGTTCCTAAACCACCAGATCATAACAGTACAAGTGGCCAAAAATGAATTAAATGTATCTCAAAAGAAGGAAAAGAAAGTTCTGAACCATTTTTTTTCTGTGCTTTGGTTTGTCTTTTTTTTTTCCTCTTGATATCTGGGTGGTTCAGGATATATGTTTTGGCATGGATGTTCAGGGTTTGTTTTCTCGTGTGGATCAACTTGCTGCAAGAGTACAGAGTATCCAGGACTATGTTGTCCAGACTCCGGCTTTAGAGCCCAGGATTCCTACTCCTGATTTGTTTTTTGGGGACAGATCCAAGTTTTTGAACTTTAAAAATAACTGCAAATTGTTTTTTGCTTTGAAACCCCGTTCTTCTGGTGATCCCATTCAGCAGGTGAAAATCATCACATCCTTGCTGCGTGGTGACCCTCAAGACTGGGCTTTTTCTCTTGAAACAGGGGATCCGGCATTATTGAATGTAGATGCATTTTTTCAAGCGCTTGGATTATTGTATGACGAACCTAATTCTGTGGATCATGCAGAAAAAACCCTGTTGGCCTTGTGTCAAGGTCAGGAAGCGGCAGAGTTATACTGCCAGAAATTTAGAAAATGGTCTGTGCTCACTAAATGGAATGAAGAGGCTCTGGCTACTATTTTCAGAAAAGGTCTTTCTGAAACCCTTAAAGATGTTATGGTGGACTTTCCTACGCCTGCCGGTTTGAGCGAATCTATGTCTCTAGCCATTCAGATTGATCGGCGTCTGCGCGAGCGCAAAGCTGTGCACCATATGGCAGTATCCTCTGAGCATAGTCCTGAACCTATGCAAAGTGGTAGGATTTTGACTAGAATAGAACAGCAGGAATTTAGACGTCAGAATAGGCTGTGTTTTTACTGTGGTGATTCGGCTCATGTTATCTCTGATTGCCCTAAGCGTACTAAGAGAGTCGCTAGGTCTGTTACCATTAGTACTATACAGCCTAAATTTCTCTTATCTGTGACCCTGATTTGCTCATTGTCGTCCTTTTCTGTCATGGCATTTGTGGATTCAGGCGCTGCCCTGAACTTAATGGACTTAGAATTTGCCAGGCGCTGTGGTTTTTCCTTGCAGCCTTTGCAGAGCCCTATTCCTTTGAGGGGCATTGATGCTACACCCTTGGCCAAGGATAAACCTCAGTACTGGACACAGATGACTATGTACATGGCTCCTGCACATCAGGAAGATTGCCGTTTTCTGGTGTTGCATAACCTGCATGATGTTGTTGTACTGGGATTTCCATGGTTACAGGAACATAATCCGGTGCTGGATTGGAAAACTATGTCGGTGACTAGTTGGGGTTGTCGAGGAGTACATAGTGACGTTCCTTTGATGTCAATTTCCTCTTCCCCCTCTTCTGAGGTCCCCGAGTTTTTGTCGTATTTCCAGGATGTATTTGATGAGCCCAAGTCCAGTTCCCTTCCTCCACATAGGGACTGTGATTGTGCTATTAACTTGATTCCTGGTTGTAAGCTCCCTAAGGGCCGACTTTTCAATCTGTCTGTGCCAGAGCATGCCGCCATGCGGAGCTATGTTAAGGAATCTTTGGAGAAAGGGCATATTCGGCCCTCTTCGTCACCATTGGGAGCGGGTTTCTTTTTTGTTGCTAAGAAGGATGGCTCCTTGAGACCCTGTATTGATTATCGTCTTCTTAATAAGATCACGGTCAAATTCCAATACCCCTTGCCTTTGCTTACTGATTTGTTTGCTCAGATTAAGGGGGCTAGTTGGTTTACTAAGATTGACCTCCGAGGGGCATATAATCTTGTTCGTATTAAACAGGGTGACGAATGGAAAACTGCATTTAATACGCCCGAAGGCCATTTTGAATACCTTGTGATGCCATTTGGGCTCTCTAATGCTCCATCTGTGTTCCAGTCTTTCATGCATGATATTTTCCGCAATTATCTTGATAAATTCATGGTCGTATATTTGGATGATATTTTGATTTTTTCCAATGATTGGGAGTCTCATGTGAAGCAGGTCAGGATGGTGTTCCAGATCCTTCGTGATAATGCTTTATTTGTGAAGGGGTTGTCATAGCTGTTTTCGTTCTGACCCAATGTCAGCTGACAGATCACCAGTGAGACCAAATTGTGGAGTTACGCCCGTCATTTTACAAGCGCGCTTGGAAACAAAAAGACACCTCACACATATTCTGTGAGCAAGTCACTTTTATCTGAAGCAATAGAGCAAGAGGCAATATTTTATACCATTTACAACCTTAATGCAATTCATGTAGCCCCCACCATCACCCAGGGTCATACTGACCTATATTCTCTAACGTACCCAGAGCATGTTGTGACTGACTATTGGGAACATACATGATAAGGAGTGGAAAGGAGACTAGCTTTCTGCCGATTTACTTCTGCCCCTGTGTTGCGTCAACCGGATGTTTCTCTTCCTTTTCAGGTTGAGGTCGACGCTTCTGAGATTGGCGCAGGGGCCGTTTTGTCTCAGAGGGAGTCTGATGGTTCTTTGATGAAACCGTGTGCTTTTTTTTCCAGAAAGTTTTCGACTGCGGAACGCAATTATGATGTCGGCAATCGGGAGTTGTTGGCTATGAAGTGGGCGTTTGAAGAGTGGCGACATTGGCTTGAGGGAGCTAAACACCGTGTTGTGGTCCTGACCGATCATAAGAATCTGATTTTCCTCGAGTCGGCCAAGCGGCTGAATCCTAGACAGGCTCGATGGTCCCTGTTTTTCTCCCGTTTTGATTTTGTGGTCTCGTATCTTCCGGGATCTAAGAATGTTAAGGCTGATGCCCTCTCTAGGAGTTTTTCGCCTGATTCTCCTGGAGTCCTGGAGCCGGTTGGCATTCTTAAGGAGGGGGTGATTCTTTCTGCTATCTCCCCTGATTTGCGGCGGGTGCTTCAGGAATTTCAGGCTGATAGGCCTGACCGCTGTCCAGTGGGGAAGCTGTTTGTTCCTGATAGATGGACAAGTAAGGTAATTTCTGAGGTTCATTGTTCAGTGTTGGCTGGTCATCCTGGGATTTTTGGTACCAGAGATTTGGTTGCTAGGTCCTTTTGGTGGCCTTCCTTGTCTCGCGATGTGCGTGCTTTTGTGCAGTCCTGTGGGACTTGCACCCGGGCCAAGCCTTGCTGTTCCCGCGCTAGTGGGTTGCTTTTGCCTTTGCCGGTCCCTGAGAGGCCCTGGACACATATTTCCATGGATTTTATTTCGGATCTTCCTGTTTCCCAGAAGATGTCTGTTATCTGGGTTGTTTGTGACCGGTTCTCTAAAATGGTCCATCTGGTACCTTTGCCTAAGTTACCTTCCTCCTCACATCTGGTTCCATTGTTTTTTCAGCATGTGGTTCGTTTGCATGGCATTCCGGAGAATATTGTGTCTGACAGAGGTTCTCAGTTTGTCTCTAGATTTTGGCGGGCCTTTTGTGCTAGGATGGGCATTGATTTATCTTTTTCTTCGGCGTTTCATCCTCGCCGTTGGCCGAGTTTGCCCTTAATAAATCGGGCTAGTTCGGCTACTTTGGTTTCACCTTTCTTTTGTAATTTTGGTTTTCATCCTCGTTTTTCTTCTGGGCAGGTTGAGCCTTCTGATTGTCCTGGTGTTAATTCTGTGGTGGACAGGCTGCAGCAGATTTGGACTCATGTGGTGGACAATTTGACGTTGTCTCAGGAAAGGGCTCAACGTTTTGCTAACCGCCGTCGGCGTGTTGGTCCCCGGCTTCGTGTGGGGGATTTGGTTTGGTTGTCTTCTCGTCATGTTCCTATGAAGGTTTCTTCTCCTAAGTTTAAGCCTCGGTTTATTGGTCCTTATAAAATTTCTGAAATTATTAATCCAGTGTCTTTTTGTTTGGCTCTTCCTGCCTCTTTTGCCATTCATGATGTTTTCCATAGATCTTTGTCGCGGAGATATGTGGTGCCCGTTGTTCCCTCGGTTGACCCTCCTGCCCCGGTGTTGGTTGAGGGAGAGTTGGAATATGAGGTTGAGAAGATTTTGGATTCTCGTTTTTCGAGGCGGAGGCTTCAGTATCTTGTCAAGTGGAAGGGTTATGGCCAGGAGGATAATTCTTGGGTTGTTGCCTCCGATGTCCATGCCACCGATTTGGTTCGTGCTTTTCACTTGGCTCGTCCTGATCGGCCTGGGGGCTCTGGTGAGGGTTCGGTGACCCCTCCTCAAAGGGGGTACTGTTGTGAATTCCGCTCTTGGGCTCCCTCCGGTGGTTGTAAGTGGCACTTTTGTGAGTTCTGCTCTTGGGCTCCCTCTTGTGGTTTCTAGTGGTATGGCTGCTCCTTGGAGTTAGCTGTCATCAGCTGCCTCCACTTATCGTCTCTTCTGCTCAGCTATTTAAGGCTGGCTATTTCTTCAGCCTGTGCCACTTGTCAATGTTTCCTGGCTGGATTCACATCTCTGCTTGGATTCTCCTGGTTTCCTAACCAGTTCTGCAAAGATAAGTTTTGGCTTTGCTCATTTCAGTCCACATGTTGTGGACTTATTGTTCTGTGCATTCTATATTTGTCCAGCTTGTCAGTATGGATTATTTCTGTTAGCTGGAAGCTCTGGGAAGCAGATTTACCCTCCATACCTTTAGTCAAGTGTGGAGATTTTGTAAACTCTGTGTGGATTGTTTTGTAGTTTTTATACTGACCGCACAGTATCCTTTCCTGTCCTATCTATCAAGCTAGACTGGCCTCCTATGCTAAAATCTGATTTCATTTCTGCGTATGTTATTTTCCCCTCCTCGCCCCCGTCAATATTTGTAGGGGGCTATCTTTCCTTTGGGGATTTTCTCTGAGGCAAGATAGGTTTCCTGTTTCCATCTTTAGGGGAAGTTAGATCTTAGGCTGTGCCGAGGAGTCTAGGGAGCGTCAGGTACCCCCCACGGCTATTTTTAGTTGCACTGCTAGGTTCAGGATTTGCGGTCAGTACAGATACCACCTCCTTCAGAGCTTGTCTCATGTTGTTCCTAAACCACCAGATCATAACATGGCACTTTTGTGAGTTCTGCTCTTGGGCTCCCTCTTATGGTTTCAAGTGGTATGGCTGCTCCTTGGAGTTAGCTGTCTTATCGTCTCTTCTGCTCGGCTATTTAGGCCTGGCTGTTCCTTCAGCCAGTGCCACTTGTAAATGGTTCCTGGTTGGATTCACATCTTTTTGGATTTCCCTGTTATCCTGACCAGTTCAGCAAAGCTAAGTTTTTGCTTGCTCTTTTCTGTCCATAGATTGTGGACTTATCCATTCAGTGCTTTCTATGTTTGTCCAGCTTATCAGTATGAATTAATTCTGTCTTGCTGGAAGCTCTGGGAAGCAGATTTACCCTCCACACCTTTAGTCAGGTGTGGAGATTTTTTGTAAACTCTGCGTGGATTTTTGTAGTGTTTTATACTGACCGCACAGTATTCCATCCTGTCCTATCTATTTAGCTAGACTGGCCTCCTGTGCTCATCCTGATTTCTTTCTGTGTATGTCTTTTCCCTCTCCACTCACAGTCATTATTTGTGGGGGGCTAATCTATCATTTGGGGATTTTCTCTGAGGCAAGATAGCTTTCCTGCTTCTATCTTTAGGGGTAGTTAGCTCTTAGGCTGTGATGAGATGCCTAGGGAGAGTTAGGAGCATTCCACGGCTACTTCTAGTGTGGTGTTGAGCTTAGGGACTGCGGTCAGTACAGTTACCACTTCCTTCAGAGCTCGTTCCATGTTGCTCCTAGACCACCGTATCATAACAGATGTGTGCCTGCTCTCCAGTGGAACCGCCGCGCTTGGTGCCAAAAAGAAGGGGACCAAGGAGGGGGGAGAAGAAGCCTGAGTGAAGCCACCGCAGCCCCAGACAAGCACGGCACCACCTCCTCCACACAGACCAGGTGAGCGCAATGTAGACGTGCGGGACGCAAGGAGACGATAGAGATAGGTAGCAGGGGTGTACTGCAGGCAGCCAGAGTCGCGAGCCGACCGGCTCCCAGCGACCCACGTGTCAAAATAGCCTCCGCCGCGACTAGCGTCCTCTTCCTGCTCCTCCGGCGCTTCCACACTCACCGGCCCCTCTGAGCTGAGCCGCGGTCTCCCTCCCTGCCTCGTGTCCCAGCACCTGCTTTATGGACTCGTCCTCTGCCGCGGGTTATCGGTCCACCGCTGGAGTCTTGCTGGGAGGCAGAAATGGCGTCTCTCCTCCTGGCTGCTTCAAACGCTGTCCAGCGTCCCTCTCCTATGGAGTCTCTCTGACTGCAGGAGAGGCAAGGTGGGAAGCCTGATGTTTCTCTGTCCCGGGGGAGTATTTTCCGAGGGTTAAGTGTGTGTTTGGGGTCCCAGAACGGAAAAGTCCAATGAGCCCGGGTTAGACACGTCTGCTCTGCTCAGAGTCCAGGCCACGCCCCCCCGCATGTCACTTTTTATTCCTATATTTTTATACCATTTTTATTGTAAGCACTGTACCTTTTCTATTAACGCTTAAAACTTTAATAAGTCTGAACCTTGTATGCTCTAAAAGAATCCATAGCCTTAAAGTGTGTAATCCTTATGATTGTCAGACAGTAGCAGTAGTATTTCCGGGACTCATCGCCCATGTGCTCGGTGAGTGGTGGCAGCGTGTATGAGCGGGGTGTGTGGAATGTGTCAAGGTGTGAATTATGCTCCCATTGCAGCACAGGACAGAGGTTGAATGCTGGACTGAGTGAGAGGAGATAGATTAACCTTTGCAGGCGCAACCCCCTGTCACGCGCTGAGAAGCAGGTACGTGACAGGTATAATTTCTAAAATGGGGTCACTTGAGGGCGATTTTTATTATTATTATACATTTTTATAGCGCCATTTATTCCATGGAGCTTTCCATGTGAACGGGGCAAATATAGACAAGTACAATAAACATGAGTAAAACAAGGCACACACAAGTACAAGAGGAGAGAGGACCCTGCCCGTGAGGGCTCACAGTCTACAGGAGATGGGTGAGGATACACTAGGAGAGGATAGAGCTGGTCATGAGATGTGTTATGACCTGGTGGTTAGGACAACAATGGACCTGGTGGTTAAGAGCACACAGAAAAAACCTGATAGTGACAAAAATACAGGACAAGCTCTGGGAAGTGGAAACTCTGCTGACCGCAATCCCTAATCCTATCGCACACACTAGAAATAGCTGTGGATTGCGCCTAAAGCTCCCTATGCACCTCGGCACAGCTTAAGAACTAGCTAGCCCTAAAGGAGGAAAACAAAGCCTACCTTGCCTCAGAGAAAATTCCCCAAAGGAAAAGGCAGCCCCCACATATATTGACTGTGAAACAAGATGAAAATCACAAACACAGAGATGAAATAGATTTAGCAAAGAGAGGCCCGACTTACTGAACAGAGAGAGGATAGGAAAGGTAACTTTGCGGTCAACACAAAACCCTACAAAAAATCACGCCGAGGGTACAAGACCTCCGCACCGACTCACGGGGCGAAGGCGCCCCCTCGGCGTCCCAGAGCTTCCAGCAAGCAGGACAAAAATCAAATAGCAAGCTGGACAGGAAAATAGCAAACAGTAAAATTCAAGCAGGAACTTAGCTTCTGATAGAGTAGACAGGTCACCAGCAAGATCCTGGAGCGGACTAGACCAATACTGAAACATTGACAGGTGGCATGGAGCAATGAACTAAGTGGAGTTAAATAGAGCAGCCAGCCAACGAATTAGCCTCGTCACCTGTGAAAGGAAACTCAGAAGCAGCAGCACCACTCACCTCCACCAAAGGAAGTTCATGGACAGAACTAGCCGAAGTACCATTCATGACCACAGGAGGGAGCTTGACAACAGAGTTCACAACAGAGGTGGTTCAGTAGACTGAGAATCACTGCAGGTTGTAGGCTTGACCAAAGAGGTGGGTCTTCAAGTTCCTTTTGACGGTTTCTGTGGTAGGCAAGAGCCTGATGTGTTGGGGTAGAGAGTTCCAGAGTAAAGGGAAGCACAGGAGAAGTCTTGGATGCGGTTGTGAGAGGACGAGATGAGAGAGGAGTAGAGAAGGAGATCATGAGATGATCGAAGGTTGCGTGTAGGTAGGCACCAGTAGGTAGGTCCCGGGAGACCATGTCACAGATGTATGGAGGAGACAGGTTGTGAATGGCTTTGTATGTCATTGTTAGTGTTTTGAACTGTAGCCTCTGGGCAATAGGAAGCCAATGAAGGGCCTGGCAGAGAAGAGAGGCTGGGGAATAATGAGGAGACAGGTGGATTAGTCGGGCAGCAGAGTTTAGGATGGATTGGAGTGGTACCAGAGTGTTAGAGGGGAGACCAGAGAGTAGGAGGTTGCAGTAGTCGAGGTAGGAGATGATAAGGGCATGTACTAGTGTTTTTGTGGTTTCATGGTCAAGGAATACACGGATCCGGGAATGTTTTTGAGTTGGAATCGGCAGGAGGAGACAAGGGGGATTCTGCTTTTCCAGCACTTAAAAGTTCTGTATATGGAGACCGCTAACTATGAAAAATCTGGGCTCCAGGAGGCAAATACCAATCTGTCGCTACCGAATCTTGCTGTGTGGTTAAGCAGTACTGTGCATCCTTATATAGGGTATTTCTACATTCAATAAAAATTGTGGGCCACATTTTGGTGAAATTTTTACCCATTTTCATTTCATTTCTGAAAATGTAAAATCTGGGGCTAAAACTAAATTTTGGCACATCAGGGGCTCTTCAAATGAAACATGGAATCCACTAATTATGCCAGCAAATTTTACATTCAAAAAGTCAAATGGTGCTACTTCCCTTTCAATCCCTGCAGTGCACCCAAACGGTAGCTTTCACCCACATATGGGGTATCTGCGAACGCAGGAGAAATTACACAACAAATTGTATGGTGCAATTTTCTTGTTTTACGCTTGTAAAAATAATAAATTTGGGGCTAAAAAGTATTTTTGTGGGCAAATTTTTATTTCTTTTTTTTTTTCATGGCTTAATGAATCCAGCAAATTTTACATTCAAAAAGTAAAATGGCGCTCTTCCGAGGTCTGCCGTACATCCCCACAGTGGTTTCCCCACTCCCCCCCCCCACATATGGATATCAGCATGCTCAGGAGAAATTGCCCAGCAAATTTTGGGGTCCTTTTTTTCAGTTACCTTTGCAAAAATAAAAATATTTAGGTCATAAGTTAAATTGTTCTGAAAAAACTTAAATGTAAATTTTATTTCCCACATTTCAAGAAGGCACTCTTCAGTTTTTATTATTCTTTATATCTCATGTTAATTCTATTTTGTGGTTCAGTATGAATATGGCTAGAGCAAATTTTTATAGTGTAGTTTTTATGACTTGCTGCATTTACACAAAAAAACTACCAAATGTCTTTATGCTGCTATATTCTATAGGTCCATGTTTTTTTTGTTTTTTTGTTAACATATTGGCTTAGTTTTTGCCTCATGATGATCTGATGTTTCACCATTAGTACCACTCTAGAATACATACAACAATGTGATCATTTTTATACAAACAAGCAGCTGAAGATGCTGGCAGTAGAGGGATTTGAGAAAGCAGAACAAAAAAAAGGGGGAGAAGCCAGCGCAGCCTAAGGTTAAGACGCAATACATAAAGCGCAAATGCACATATTAATTTCTAACTGTATTTTCAAAATGAGACATTTAGCAAACAATTGATCAATTCTTTGAGCCACCCCGCCTCTTCACGGCAATCTCATATTGGGGCAGTCCTACACTACGTTTTTTATATTCGCTGTGCCATAAAGGCCTCCTAAATGAACTAAATGCAAGACCACATTAAAAAAATGCTGTACCTGGAGCATATACTAAGTCACCCCCATGGCGCCAGAGTAGGCAAGCGAGGATAAAGGTTGACCAGGTCCAGACAGACATTTCGGATCCAACCTCCACACTGCCCATCCAGTACCACAGATGAAGAGTGAAACAGGCTGAGGCACAGGTGCATAATTAAACAAAGCCTGAGGCAGGGCAGGGCTGCTGTGTGTGGACAGCAGCCTATCAATCACTGAGACACAGAAAGAATGGCGCACATAACCAGGCGCGGCGCACGGCAACAGTGGTGGTCAGCCACTTACCAATAACAGAACAAAAAAAAGGGGGAGAAGCCAGCGCAGCCTAAGGTTAAGACGCAATACATAAAGTGCAAATGCACATATTAATTTCTAACTGTATTTTCAAAATGAGACATTTAGCAAACAATTGATCAATTCTTTGAGCCACCCCGCCTCTTCACGGCAATCTCATATTGGGGCAGTCCTACACTACGTTTTTTATATTCGCTGTGCCATAAAGGCCTCCTAAATGAACTAAATGCAAGACCACATTAAAAACATGCTGTACCTGGAGCATATACTAAGTCACCCCCATGGCGCCAGAGTAGGCAAGCGAGGATAAAGGTTGACCAGGTCCAGACAGACATTTCGGATCCAACCTCCACACTGCCCATCCAGTACCACAGATGAAGAGTGAAACAGGCTGAGGCACAGGTGCATAATTAAACAAAGCCTGAGGCAGGGCAGGGCTGCTGTGTGTGGACAGCAGCCTATCAATCACTGAGACACAGAAAGAATGGCGTACATAACCAGGCGCGGCGCACGGCAACAGTGGTGGTCAGCCACTTACCAATAACAGAACAAAAAAAAGGGGGAGAAGCCAGCGCAGCCTAAGGTTAAGACGCAATACATAAAGTGCAAATGCACATATTAATTTCTAACTGTATTTTCAAAATGAGACATTTAGCAAACAATTGATCAATTCTTTGAGCCACCCCGCCTTTTCACGGCAATCTCATATTGGGGCAGTCCTACACTACGTTTCTTATATTCGCTGTGCCATAAAGGCCTCCTAAATGAACTAAATGCAAGACCACATTAAAAACATGCTGTACCTGGAGCATATACTAAGTCACCCCCATGGCGCCAGAGTAGGCAAGCGAGGATAAAGGTTGACCAGGTCCAGACAGACATTTCGGATCCAACCTCCACACTGCCCATCCAGTACCACAGATGAAGAGTGAAACAGGCTGAGGCACAGGTGCATAATTAAACAAAGCCTGAGGCAGGGCAGGGCTGCTGTGTGTGGACAGCAGCCTATCAATCACTGAGACACAGAAAGAATGGCGCACATAACCAGGCGCGGCGCACGGCAACAGTGGTGGTCAGCCACTTACCAATAACAGAACAAAAAAAAGGGGGAGAAGCCAGCGCAGCCTAAGGTTAAGACGCAATACATAAAGTGCAAATGCACATATTAATTTCTAACTGTATTTTCAAAATGAGACATTTAGCAAACAATTGATCAATTCTTTGAGCCACCCCGCCTCTTCACGGCAATCTCATATTGGGGCAGTCCTACACTACGTTTTTTATATTCGCTGTGCCATAAAGGCCTCCTAAATGAACTAAATGCAAGACCACATTAAAAACATGCTGTACCTGGAGCATATACTAAGTCACCCCCATGGCGCCAGAGTAGTGTGGAGGTTGGATCCGAAATGTCTGTCTGGACCTGGTCAACCTTTATCCTCGCTTGCCTACTCTGGCGCCATGGGGGTGACTCAGTATATGCTCCAGGTACAGCATGTTTTTAATGTGGTCTTGCATTTAGTTCATTTAGGAGGCCTTTATGGCACAGCGAATATAAAAAACGTAGTGTAGGACTGCCCCAATATGAGATTGCCGTGAAGAGGCGGGGTGGCTCAAAGAATTGATCAATTGTTTGCTAAATGTCTCATTTTGAAAATACAGATAGAAATTAATATGTGCATTTGCGCTTTATTTATTGCGTCTTAACCTTAGGCTGCGCTGGCTTCTCCCCTTTTTTTGATTTGAGAAAGCAGACAATGTTAGTGTGTATGCACTCTTATCTCCCTTTCCTGTGTTCAGTGGCCTCTTGCTGCACACAGTAGAGTGAAATGAGTGCATATAGGAGAGAGAGATGAAAGTGCGTTCATGCTGACACTGTGTAAGTTCTCATCTGCCACTCTTGTTAGCATTGGCAACTTTGTAATCCTGTGTGTACTGAACGGCTGGTATACACAAAAAGGGATGAGAACTCTGCCTTTGCACTCTCTGACACTATGTATGCAGAAACTTGGCAGTTCCAATGTCAGTACATGCAAGGCTGGGGACTTTGGGTAGTGCTCCAAAGTAAGAGCTGTCAATCACCATGAGTGGATTGGCAGAGTATTGTAACTGAAAAGATGGAAAGGTGCACGGAGCCCTTAGCCACATCAAGAGTGCACCCAAACCCCTAATGTACAAATGTAATAAAAATGATTTTCCATAAAAAACATTTACTAAAATCTACACTACCAGTATGATTTTTTAATTTTTTTTTACAGGGGCTATATACCCTATATGAAAGTCTAAATGGTTCAGTTTCAGTTTTGAGAGTGACAGACTTTCTGTACTGTAAATTAATAGTATATTCTTTATTGGCCAAGTCAGTTACCCAACTCTGATTAAACATGCTTTTCACTTTGTAGTTGGCTTGTGAATTCCAAACTTCAGTCTTTAATTCAAAGTATTTAAATTTACTTTTTAAAAATAATTCTTGTAATTAGTAGTAATTTTCACTGGCTCAAAAGTAATTTGAGAGATTGTTTTATCCCTCAGCTCATCTAATCCATATACAGCACGTGTTGTGGATATTTGTGAAAATCCATAGCATATTTTGATACCAAATCCACCTATGCAGAGGTATAGCCTTCATTATTTACCTGTGGCATAGCCATCATTATGTTCCTGTGGCATAGCCATCATTATGTTCCTGTGGCATAGCCTTCATTATGTTCCTGTGGCATAGCCTTCACTATTTATCGGCGGCATAGCCTTCAGTATATTAATAATAATAATAATCTTTATTTTTTTATATAGCGCTAACATATTCCGCAGAGCTTTACATTTTGCACACATTATCGTCACTGTCCCCAATGGGGCTCACAATCTAAATTCCCTATCAGTATGTCTTTGGAATGTGGGAGGAAACCGGAGTGCCCGGAGGAAACCCACGCAAACACAGAGAGAACATACAAACTCTTTGCAGATGTTGTCCTTGGTGGGGTTTGAACCCAGGAATCCAGCGCTGCAATGCTATCCACTGTGCCACCGTGCTGCCCAGGTTCAGTATGTACCTGTGGCATTGCCTTCATTATGTACTTGCAGCATAGCCTCCACTATGTTCCTATGGCATAGCCTTCATTATGTACCTGTGACATAGCCTTCATTATTTACCTGTGGCATTGCCTTCATTATGTACTTGCAGCATAGCCTTCATTATGTTCCTGTGGCATAGCCTTCATTACGTATCTGTGGCATAGCCTTCATTATGTTCCTGTGGCATAGCCTTCGTTATGTACATGCACCATAGCCTTCATTATGTTCCTGTGGCATAGCCTTCATTATGTACCTGTGGCATGGCATTCATTATATTCCTGTGGTGTAGCCTTCATTATGTACTTGCAGCATAGACTTCATTATGTACTTGCAGCATAGCCTTCATTATGAATTAGGCCCTTATATGTATACAATATATCAGTTTCTGGTTTTCCTAAGTATCATTAATAAAACTGTTAGTTTTGTTTCTTTTGCAACATTTACAAAATTACTAATATTTTTTGAAGGTTATCATATTGAAAGACTTGAAACATGATGGGAATTTTACTGAGAAACAGAAAATGGAGCTCAACAAGGTAAGCCTTGTTATGATATTAGTTAGGATAGCATAGCTTTGAGGTGGTAAATGTGTTTGCTTTGCTTTTAAGAAAGGCCAATTTACTCCAGTGGTTAGCTGAATTCCATTATGCAATGTATATGATAATGTCAATTAGCAATTTTCTATGATAATAAATGTATATTTTCTCACATATTCATGTTTCACTATAAGCTTGAAATCTGTGTAACTGCATTGTTAATAGTAACATTAAATACTGTGTAACCCTTCAGCTTCTACAGATAGATTATTACAACCTGACAAAATTCTATGGAACGGTGAAGAAGGATGCAATGATATATGGCGTTATTGAATACTGTGAAAGAGGATCGCTTCGAGTAAGCTCATTCTGAATGTTTATTTAACATTTACTTACATTTAAGCCACTTACAATGAAATCAGAATTGAAACATGTGTCCAGCTAATAATTTTTTATTCATTAAAACATAGTGGTAATGAAAACAGTGATTCTATGTGAGCTTCTACTTCATCAACTTCATCTCACAAGTCCATATACTGTATATGTTTATACAGTATATAAAATTTGAATCCTAAAAGTTAAAATAGATTTAAGCCCTTCCCTCTTTAATTGCTGTTTAACCTCATAAATGTGGCTGTAAATCACTAAAAAATGGCATTTAAATGGCAAAATCCTGCTGGGGAATACTTTTAAGTGTACATCACCCCCTCCATTGACTCGATCATGGACCCCAATGGGTTCAAATGGTAACTGTGTGTATGCTGAAGGCTCCTGTGTCCACCATCTTGGTACTCCCGTGGAACAGAGCTGAGTCGGTGGTTTTTACTATACAGAGTTGTAGTGTAGTATGTGTGACGCCCAGGAGACCGGGGTACCCAGCACCGGACCAATGGAGTCTGTCTCTTGAGGGGGATGTCACGGGTGGCTTGACCCGGTGCTGTGGCCTCAGGCAATGCACAGTGTAAGGGGTATCGTGAGGGAACAGGCACTTACTTGATCAGCAGCAGGTTCTCCCAGCGGTGATGATCCCGATCCTGGATAGATGGCTATTGTCCAAATGAAAGACTGAGGCACTGAAACGTTTAACCAGTTTACTTCAACATAAAGGGATTTACAACCAGTCCTGTCACTGGTGTCTGTATGGGAACTCTGAGTTACTTTGACCCTGCCGGGGTCTTCGCCTCTTATTGTACGCAGTTTCTGTGTGGCCTTGCTGCTGTATGTGAACTGGCTGCCGGCCCAATCTGTCCCCTCCGGGTCCTGGTTCGACGGGCAACCCGAGTCCTTTTATCGGTTTACCCCCTCCGGGAGTACCGCTGAACTCTGTGTCTGTTGCTGCGTCCGGCCCTAGTGAAGCTGATATCACCTCACGTTTTTCCGGTTGCTGTATTATATATAATGAATACAGCCACGGATCCGGTATCCGTCTTTGCGCCTGTTCTGGGTAGTGATTAATGCTACCCGGTTCTCACAATGTCCTTTTTCTCTGTCCCTCTTCTCCTCAGGCCGGTGATTTGGGCCTGGAAACCGTCATAGGGCTGCTAGAAATTCAGCTGTATGACCTCTCACTTTCAGCTCCTTAGCCCAACTGCCATTTCTTCTCTCAGACCAGAATGGATCAAGGGGAGTCTCTGGAGCTCCCCCTTCTGGCCGGAGGTGGTAGTGCAGTTTTGCTATCTTAAAGGGACTCTGTCACCTGAATTTGGCGGGACTGGTTTTGGGTCATATGGGCGGAGTTTTCGGGTGTTTGATTCACCCTTTCCTTACCCGCTGGCTGCATGCCGGCTGCAATATTGGATTGAAGTTCATTCCTGTCCTCCGTAGTACACGCCTGCGCAAATCAATCTTGCCTTGTGCAGGCGTGTACTATGGAGGACAGAGAATGAACTTCAATCCAATATTGCAGCCAGCATGCAGCTAGCGGGTAAGGAAAGGGTGAATCAAACACCTGAAAACTCCGCCCATATGACCCAAAACCAGTCCCGCCAAATTCAGGTGACAGGTTCCCTTTAATATTTGTATTTAGTGTCAGTAACTATTTTTGTGGCAAATACCACTAGGGGTGCCACATATGCAATACACACAGACGATTTTAGGTTCATGTCCCTTATGGGAAACAAATAGTAAAGTTAAAAACTAAAAAGCTTAAATATATATATATATATATATATATATATATATATATATATATATATATATATGTCAAAAAATGAGGCAGCACTCCATAGGATCAGTATTCAACTTTGCAGGATTTAATCAACCCACTGTGCAGGGCGACGTTTCGGCTCAGACTGAGCCTTTCTCAAGGCTTGAGAAAGGCTCAGTCTGAGCCAAAACGTCGCCCTGCACAGTGGGTTGATTAAATCCTGCAAAGTTGAATACTGATCCTATGGAGTGCTGCCTCATTTTTTGACATTTATCGATTATCTGGATATATGGACTGTTATCCTGGGGCCCTGCACCTGAAGATAAGTTAATATTGTGCTGTTCCCTTTTTTTCTACGTATATATATATATATATATATATATATATATACTGCATATACCCCGCACCAGCAGCAAGCATGGCAGAGGAGTTGGTTTTCTCCTGTCATGTACTTGCTCCTTCACCCCAATCCCACTGCCACCCTCTGTTACCCTCCCTTCCTTTGAGGTGCACTCTGTGCGCATCTATGCCACCACCAACCTCCAACTGGCTGTCATTTACCGCCCCTCAGGGCCAGCCACCACCTTCTTTGACCACTTCACCACCTGGCTACTTCATTTCCTTTCTGCAGACATCCCCACTATCATCATGGGCGACTTCAACATACCCATTGACACTTCCCTCTCAGCTGCCACTAAACTTCTATCTCTCACTTCCTCCTTTGGCCTCACTCAATAGTCTTCTGCAGCCACTCACAAAGATGGTCACACATTGGACCTCATCTTCACCCGCCTCTGCTCCCTATCTAACCTCTCTAACTCACCTCTTCCTCTTTTTGACCACAATCTACTCACATTATCTTCCCTCTCCACTCCTTGTCTACAATCCCCACCCCACAACTTGCACACCCTAGCAGAAATCTTAAACACCTTGATCTACATTCACTCTCTGAATCCCTACTCCCTCTCACAGACATTTTCCCTACACAATGCGGATGATGCTGCCGCTCTATATAACACCACAATAGCTGCAGCTTTGGAATCGCTTGCCCCTCTCACACATACCAAAGTGTTATGACCTGGTGGTCAGGACAATAATGGACCTGGTGGTTAAGAGCACACGGAATGACCTGATAGTTACTGATAATAAGGACGAGCTCTGGGATGTGGGAACTCTGCTGACCGCAATCCCTAAACCCCTAAACCTATCAAACACACTAGAAATAGCCGTGGATTGCGCCTAACGCTCCCTATGCAACTCGGCACAGCCTAAGAAACTAGCTAGCCCTGAAGATAGAAAAATAAAGCCTACCTTGCCTCAGAGAAATTCCCCAAAGGAAAAGGCAGCCCCCCACATATAATGACTGTGAGTAAAGATGAAAATTGTTGTGAATTCTGTGGCTGAAATCACTCCTGTGGTCACAAGTGGTACTGCAGCTTCTGAGCTTCCTCCCTCAGGTGTTCTGGTGAGCTTGTTAACTGCTTCATTACTTAACTCCGCCTGATGCTGCTATCCTTGCTCCTTGTCAATGTTTCAGTGTTGGATCTGAGCTTCTCCTGATTGTTCCTGTGACCTGCTGCTCTGTATAGCTAAGTGCGTTTTGCTTTTTTGTTGCTTTTTTTCTGTCCAGCTTGTCTTTTGCTTTGCTGGAAGCTCTGAGACGCAAAGGGTGTACCGCCGTGCCGTTAGTTCGGCACGGTGGGTTTTTTTTTTGCCCCCTTTGCATGGTTTTGCTTTAGGGTTTTTTGTAGACTGCAAAGTTCGCTTTACTGTCCTCGCTCTGTCCTAGAATATCGGGCCCCACTTTGCTGAATCTATTTCATCCCTACGTTTTGTCTTTTCATCTTACTCACAGTCATTATATGTGGGGGGCTGCCTTTTCCTTTGGGGAATTTCTCTGGGGCAAGTCAGGCCTATTTTTCTATCTTCAGGCTAGCTAGTTTCTTAGGCTGTGCCGAGTTGCCTAGGTAGTTGTTAGGCGCAATCCACAGCCGCTTTTAGTTGTGTTTAGGATAGGATCAGGTGTGCAGTCTACAGAGTTTCCACGTCTCAGAGCTCGTTCTTGTATTTTTGGGTATTTGTCAGATCACTGTGTGCGCTCTGATCGCTAAGCACACTGTGTTTCTGGTTTGCCTTCATAACACCTGTCATTAGCGAACATAACAGAAAATACAAACACAGAGATGAAATAGATTTAGCAAAGTGAGGCCCGACTTACTGAACAGACCGAGGATAGGAAAGGTTACTTTGCGGTCAGCACAAAAACCTACAAAAAGACCACGAAGAGGGTGCAAAAAGACCCTCCGCACCGACTCACGGTGCGGAGGCGCTCCCTCTGCGTCCCAGAGCTTCCACCAAGCAAGACAACAAATTAAATAGTAAGCTGGACAGAAAAATAGCAAACCAAAGAAATACAATCTGGAACTTAGCTTCTGATGGGAAGACAGGTCACAAGAACGATCCAGGAGTCAACAGACCAATACTGGAACATTGACAGGTGGCATGGAGCAAAGATCTAAGTGGAGTTAAATAGAGCAGCAGCTAACGAATTAACCTCGTCACCTGTGAAACTCAGAAACACCCACCAGAGGAAGTCCATGGACAGAACCAGCCGAAGTACCATTCATGACCACAGGAGGGAGCCCGACAACAGAATTCACAACAGTACCCCCCCTTGAGGAGGGGTCACCGAACCCTCACCAGAGCCCCCAGGCCAACCAGGATGAGCCAAATGAAAGGCACGAACCAGATCGGCAGCATGAACATCAGAGGCAAAAACCCAGGAATTATCTTCCTGACCATAACCCTTCCACTTGACCAGGTACTGGAGTTTCCATCTCGAAACACGAGAATCCAAAATCTTCTCCACCACATACTCCAACTCCCCCTCAACTAACACCGGGGCAGGAGGATCAACGGATGGAACCACAGGCGCCACGGATCTCCGCAATAACGACCTATGGAACACATTATGGATGGCAAAAGAAGCAGGAAGGGCCAAACGAAATGACACAGGATTGATAACCTCAGAAATCTTATACGGACCAATGAAACGAGGCTTAAACTTAGGAGAGGAAACCTTCATAGGAACATAACAAGACGACAACCAAACCAAATCCCCAACACGAAGTCGGGGACCCACACAGCACCGGCGGTTAGCGAAACGTTGAGCCTTCTCCTGGGACAATGTCAAATTGTCCACCACATGAGTCCAAATCTGCTGCAACCTATCCACCACAGTATCTACACCAGGACAGTCTGAAGACTCAACCTGCCCTGAAGAGAAACGAGGATGGAAACCAGAATTGCAGAAAAACGGCGCAACCAAAGTAGCCGAGCTGGCCCGATTATTAAGGGCGAACTCAGCCAATGGCAAAAAGGACACCCAATCATCCTGATCAGCAGAAACAAAGCATCTCAGATATGTTTCCAAAGTTTGATTAGTTCGTTCGGTTTGGCCATTTGTCTGAGGATGGAAAGCCGAGGAAAAAGACAAATCAATGCCCATCCTAGCACAAAAGGATCGCCAAAACCACGCCAGAGAGGCAACGGGAGATTAGGGAGGTTAATAAGTGGCTCAAGAATTGGTGTAGGAAAGAGGGGTTTGGGTTCCTGCAGAACTGGGCCGACTTCTCAGTTGGCTACAGGCTCTACGCTAGGGACGGGCTGCACCTCAATGGGGAGGGTGCAGCTGTGCTGGGGGAGAGAATGGCTAGAAGGTTGGAGGAGTGTTTAAACTAGGAATTGGGGGGGAGGGTATTCATTTTATAGGAGGGGAAGATAGTGCAGACAGAGTCCTGGGCACAAATAAGGAAGTTGGGGGTGGCGGTGGCATGGGGGGTGGGGTCAGAACAGTTAATAATTTAAGAAATAGAAGTACAGAGAGGAACATAAAGTGCATGTATACTAATGCCAGAAGCCTCGCCAACAAAATGGACGAATTAGAACTAATGTTGTTGGAGCATAATTATGACATGGTGGGGATATCTGAAACGTGGCTGGATGAGAGCCATGACAGGGCTGTTAATTTGCAGGGCTATAGCCTGTTCAGAAATGACCGTACAGATAAGCGAGGGGGAGGGGTGTGTCTATATGTAAAATCATCCTTAAAACCCATCCTGCGCGATAATATAGGTGAATTTAATGAAAATGTAGAATCCCTGTGGGTGGAGATAAGGGGAGGGGGAAAAAATAATAAATTACTGATAGGGGTTTGTTATAAATCTCCAAAAATAATGGAAGCAATGGAGAATATCCTCGTAAAGCAAATAGATGAAGATGCGACTCAAGGAGAAGTCATTATTATGGGGGACTTCAACTACCCTGAAATAGATTGGGGAACAGAAACCTGCAGTTCCAGCAAAGGTAATCGGTTTTTGACAATTATGAGAGACAATTACCTTTCACAACTGGTTCAGGACCCAACAAGAAGGGGGGCACTGCTAGACCTAATATTAACCAACAGGCCAGACCGCATATTAAATATAAGGGTTGGGCGTTACTTGGGAAATAGCGATCACAAAATAATAAGTTTTCATGTATCCTTTAAAAAGATGTGTAGTAGAGGGGTTACAAGGACACTAAACTTCAGGAGGGCAAATTTCCAACGGATGAGAGAGGATCTTGGTGCAATTAACTGGGACGATATCCTGAGACACAAAAATACACAGAGAAAATGGGAGACGTTTATTAGCATCCTGGATAGGACCTGTGCACAGTATATACCGTATGGGAATAAACATATTAGAAATAGGAGGAAACCAATATGGCTAAATAGAGCTGTAAGGGGCGCAATAAGGGACAAAAAGAAAGCATTTAGAGAATTAAAGGAAGTAGGTAGTGAGGAGGCATTAAATAAATACAGAAAATTAAATAAATTCTGTAAAAAGCAAATCAAGGCAGCAAAGATTGAGACAGAGAGACTCATTGCCAGAGAGAGTAAAAATAATCCTAAAATATTCTTTAACTACATAAATAGTAAGAAACTAAAAAATGATAGTGTTGGCCCCCTTAAAAATAGTCTGGGTGAGATGGTGGATGAGGATGAGGAAAAAGCCAATGTGCTAAATGACTTTTTTTCATCAGTATTTACACAAGAAAATCCCATGGCAGACAAAATGTCTAGTGATAAAAATTCCCAATTAAATGTCACCTGCTTAACCCAGCAGGAAGTGCGGCGGCATCTAAAAATCACTAAAATTGACAAATCTCCGGGCCCGGATGGGATACACCCTCGAGTACTGCAGGAATTAAGTACAGTCATTGATAGACCATTATTTTTAATCTTTAAAGACTCCATAATAACAGGGTCTGTGCCACAGGACTGGCGTATAGCAAATGTGGTGCCAATATTCAAAAAGGGAACAAAAACTGAACTCGGAAACTATAGGCCAGTAAGCTTAACCTCTACTGTGGGTAAAATCCTGGAGGGCATTCTAAGGGACGCTATACTGGAGTATCTGAAGAGGAATAACCTCATGACCCAGTATCAGCACGGGTTTACTAGGGACCGTTCATGTCAGAATAATTTGATCAGTTTCTATGAAGAGGTAAGTTCCGGATTGGACCAAGGGAACCCAGTGGATGTAGTGTATATGGACTTTTCAAAAGCTTTTGATACGGTGCCACACAAAAGGTTGATACATAAAATGAGAATAATGGGGATAGGGGAAAATATGTGCAAGTGGGTTGAGAGCTGGCTCAGGGATAGGAAACAAAGGGTGGTTATTAATGGAACACACTCGGACTGGGTAGCGGTTAGCAGTGGGGTACCACAGGGGTCAGTATTGGGCCCTCTTCTTTTTAACATATTTATTAATGACCTTGTAGGGGGCATTCAGAGTAGAATTTCAATATTTGCAGATGACACTAAACTCTGCAGGGTAATCAATACAGAGGAGGACAATTTTATATTACAGGATGATTTATGTAAACTAGAAGCTTGGGCTGATAAATGGCAAATGAGCTTTAATGGGGATAAATGTAAGGTCATGCACTTGGGTAGAAGTAATAAGATGTATAATTATGTGCTTAATTCTAAAACTCTGGGCAAAACCGTCAATGAAAAAGACCTGGGTGTATGGGTGGATGACAAACTTAAATTCAGTGGCCAGTGTCAGGCAGCTGCTACAAAGGCAAATAAAATAATGGGATGCATTAAAAGAGGCATAGATGCTCATGAGGAGAATATAATTTTACCTCTATACAAGTCACTAGTTCGACCACACTTAGAATACTGTGCACAGTTCTGGTCTCCGGTGTATAAGATAGACATAGCTGAACTGGAGCGGGTGCAGAGAAGAGCGACCAAGGTTATTAGAGGACTGGGGGGTCTGCAATACCAAGATAGGTTATTACACTTGGGGCTATTTAGTTTGGAAAAACGAAGACTAAGGGGTGATCTCATTTTAATGTATAAATATATGAGGGGACAGTACAAAGACCTTTCTGATGATCTTTTTAATCATAGACCTGAAACAGGGACAAGGGGGCATCCTCTGCGGTTGGAGGAAAAAAGGTTTAAGCATAATAACAGACACGGATTCTTTACTGTAAGAGCAGTGAGACTATGGAACTCTCTGCCGTGTGATGTTGTAATGAGTGATTCATTACTTAAATTTAAGAGGGGACTGGATACCTTTCTGGAAAAGTATAATGTTACAGGGTATATACACTAGATTCCTTGATAGGGCGTTGATCCAGGGAACTAGTCTGATTGCCGTATGTGGAGTCGGGAAGGAATTTTTTTCCCCAATGTGGAGCTTACTCTTTGCACATGGGGTTTTTTTGCCTTCCTCTGGATCAACATGTTAGGGCATGTTAGGTTAGGCTATGGGTTGAACTAGATGGACATATAGTCTTCCTTCAACCTTAATAACTATGTAACTATGTAACTATGTAAAAACCTTGAAACAAACTGGGAACCTCTGTCAGAAACGATGTTCTCCGGGATACCATGTAAACGAACCACATGCTGGAAAAATAATGGCACCAAATCAGAGGAGGAAGGCAATTTAGACAAAGGTACCAAATGGACCATCTTAGAAAAGCGATCACAAACCACCCAAATGACCGACATCTTTTGAGAGACGGGGAGATCCGAAATAAAATCCATAGAAATATGCGTCCAGGGCCTCTTCGGGACCGGCAAGGGCAAAAGCAACCCACTGGCACGAGAACGGCAGGGCTTAGCCCGAGCACAAGTCCCACAGGACTGCACAAAAGAATGCACATTCCGCGACAAAGACGGCCACCAGAAGGATCTAGCCACCAAATCTCTGGTACCAAAGATTCCAGGATGCCCAGCCAACACTGAACAATGAATCTCAGAGATAACTCTACTAGTCCATCTATCAGGGACAAACAGTTTCTCCGCTGGGCAACGGTCAGGTCTATCAGCCTGAAATTTTTGCAGCACCAGCCGCAAATCAGGGGAGATGGCAGACAAAATTACCCCCTCTTTGAGAATACCCGCCGGCTCAGGAACACCCAGAGAGTCAGGCACAAAACTCCTTGACAGGGCATCAGCCTTCACATTCTTAGAGCCCGGAAGGTACGAAACCACAAAATCAAAATGGGAGAAAAATAATGACCATCGAGCCTGTCTCGGATTCAACCGTTTGGCAGACTCAAGATAAGTCAAATTCTTGTGATCTGTCAAGACCACCACGAGATGCTTGGCTCCTTCCAGCCAATGACGCCACTCCTCGAATGCCCACTTCATGGCCAACAATTCACGATTACCAACATCATAGTTACACTCAGCAGGCGAAAACTTTCTAGAAAAGAAAGCACATGGCTTCATCACCGAGCCATCAGAACTTATGATACGATACGATACGATACGATACACTTTATTGATCCCGTGGGAAATTATGGTATCACAGCAGCACAACTTAAATCATAAAAATAATAAAGGAATTACATAGTTGACATGACAGTTTGTTGACAGAAGAACATTATACATTAGAATAGGACATACACAACGAGTGAACTGAAATGTAGAGAAATAAGTAGACTATCACCTTGGTGGTTTAACCCTAATGTTATTATTGTACATTCCCATGGCAGTTGGCACAAACGATTTCCTATATTTTTCCTTCTTACACCTCAGAAGTATTAGCCGGTTACTGAAGGTGCTCTTCTGTCTCATGAATAGCTCATATAATGGATGTGCATTATTGTTCATAATTGCCATACACTTTTTCAGAGTTCTTCTCTCCACTACCTCCCCAAAAGAGTCCAGATTACAGCCCACAGCAGAACTTGCCTTCTTGATAATCTTATTCAGCTTATTAGCATCAGAGGCCCGCACACTACTACCCCAGCATGTGATTGCAAAAAAGATGGCACTTGCCACTACAGATTGGTAGAACATTTCTAACATTTTGCTGCACACATTAAAAGACCTCAGTTTCCTTAGGAAATACAATCTGCTCATCCCCTTCTTGTAGACAAACTCTGAGTGGCATCTCCAGTCCAGTTTGCTATCCAAATGGACCCCCAAATATTTGTAACTCTCCCCCTGCTCGACCTCCTGACCAGCAATAGTGATCGGTAAGCATTCCAACTTAATCCTGCTATAGTTGGCCACCAACTCCTTAGTTTTCTTAACATTTAGTTGCAGATAGTTACCATTGCACCAATCCACGAAATTCGACACCACACTTCTGTATTCCTCATCCCCCTGATCCCCCCTAATGCATCCCACAACCACGGAGTCATCCGAAAATTTTTGAAGGTGGCAAAGTTCAGATTTATACTGAAAGTCTGAAGTATACAGTGTGAATAGAAAGGGTGCAAGCACCGTTCCCTGGGGGGCACCTACACTGCTCAATAATCTGCTTGACACAACTGCTCCCATCTGTACAAACTGTGGCCGATCTGATAGGTAGTCAGTTATCCAATTTCTCATCCCCACCTCCACCTTCATATCAGTCATCTTTTTGTGTTGTAAAAGTGGCTGCAGGTAGTTAAATGCACTCGAGAAATCGAAGAACATCGCTCGCACCGTGGTTCCGTCAGTCTCCAGAAATGAATGTACCCTATGTAACAGAGAAAGAATAGCATCATCCACCTCCAATCTATGTCGGTAAGCAAACTGAAGGGGATCGATAAAAGCATTGACCCTTGGTCTTAAGTGAGCAAGCACTAATCTTTCCAAGGCCTTCATAGCGTGAGATGTTAAGGCTACAGGACGATAGTCATTTAGGGTTGCAGGAAAAGAAGTCTTGGGTACCGGCACCAGACAGGAAGTTTTCCATAGCACAGGTACCCTCTGTGTTTGTATACTTCCATTAAATAGGCGCGTAAAGACAGTACACAGCTGGTCTGCACAAACTTTAAGGACACGTGAGCTGAGTCCATCTGGTCCTGCAGCTTTACCAATGTTAAGTGACTTAAACTGCCTCCTCACATCATTTTCGGATACTCTAAAATTAGTCTGCTCATCCTCCAATATCGATGTTGCAGAATTTGCACCCAGGTCCCCTCCACTATCAGTTGGCACATGTACACATGTACTGCTGAACCTGTTGAAATACTCATTCATCTCATTAGCCTTGTCCATTGTTCCTGGATCATTTTCAGGCCTCCGCTTAAGCCCAGTCAGTAATTTCATTCCTGCCCAAACCTCTCTGGTATTATTGTGGGACAGTTTCTTTTCAAGTTTAATTCTGAAGGCTTCCTGGGCCTCCTTTATTTTATGCTTCAATTCATGCTGTATCATTTTAATTTTCTCTTTGTCACCTACTTTAAATGCCTTTTTTTTCCTGTTGAGCAAATGCTTCAATTCCTTTGTTATCCATGGCTTGTTGTTTGCAAAACACCTAATCTTTTTAGTCGGCACCAGCATATCAGTGCAGAAGTTAATGTAGTCAGTCACTCTGCCAACCACTTCATTAACATTTGTATACTCGTCCATTGTCCCAAGCAGCACATCCCAGTCTGTAAGATGAAAGCAATCCTGCAAAGCCTGTTCATTTGTTGGACACCACATTCTAACTGATTTAAAGGTAGCCGGCTGTTTTTTAACAACAGGTTGGTAGACTGGTGACAATAGTACAAGATTGTGATCAGACTTCCCCAAGGGCGGCAGGGTAGACGATGAATAAGCATTCTTGACATTCGCATAGAGTAAGTCTAAAGTAATATTGTCACGTGTTGTACATTTCACAAATTGATAGAATTTAGGTAAGGCAGTAGAAATTTTAGCCCGGTTAAAATCCCCAGAGATTACAGTAAGCGAGTTGGGGTGTTTCATCTGGAGCCGGGCAATGACTCCTGACAGCACTTCACCTGCAGCCTCATGGTTTGCAGTTGGTGGTATGTACAACACTATTGCAGTAACAAGCGAGAATTCTCTAGGAATATAGTAAGGTCTGAGGACAACAACTAGCAATTCAATGTTAGGACAACAATGGCGCTCCCTTACTGTCACATGCCCCTGATTGCACCAACCGTTGTTTATGTAGAGTATAACTCCACCGCCCTTTTTTTTGCCGCTCTTCATAGTGTCTCTATCCGCCCGGACCATGTGAAATCCTGGTACTGAGACACTTGAGTCTGGGATCTCGCCACGTAACCATGTTTCAGTAAAACACATCAAACTGCATTCCTTGTATTCCCTCTGGGTCCGTATTAATGCCAGCAGTTCATCCGACTTATTACCCAGTGATTGAACATTCCCCATGATGATGGACGGAACTACAGGTTTAAACCGTCTTCGCCTTGCCTTAAGTTTTTTGCCCGCTCTGCAGCCTCTGTAGGGTCGCCTTACCTCACACGGGACATGTGGTCTGCCCACTGCAGGAGAAGACATTAGCCTGCGCAGCTCCAGAAGTCGTCCCCTTGAGTAAGCAACACGTTTATGAACAGACTTAGGGACATCAATCAAAACCTTGCCCATGTTAGTTGCACTAAGCCTGTCCGTGTAGGGAGGCATACAGTGCACTCCTCCAGACATAGCTGTGCCAATTCCCAGACAGGTAGTGGCCGCCTGGCAGTAGGTGCGTATAATACCAGTCCTAGGTTGCAAGGTGATCACAAATGCACTGTAAATCCAGATAGCTTCGGGTAGCAGCAAACATCCAAGGAAAACCTTCCAGGGGAGCCAAGGATCAGAAGCATACATCCAGAAAGCTGTGGTCACTTCTTTGCGACAAAACAGCCCCTGCTCCAATCTCAGAAGCATCAACCTCAACCTGAAACGGAAGCGAAACATCTGGCTGGCACAACACAGGGGCAGAAGAAAAACGACGCTTCAACTCCTGAAAAGCCTCTACAGCCGCAGAAGACCAATTGACCACATCAGCACCCTTCTTGGTCAAATCAGTCAACGGTTTAACAACAGTAGAAAAATTAGCGATGAAGCGCCGATAAAAATTAGCAAAGCCCAGGAACTTTTGCAGGCTCTTCACAGACGTCGGCTGAGTCCAATCGTAAATGGCCTGGACTTTAACAGGGTCCATCTCGATAGTAGAAGGGGAAAAAAATGAACCCCAAAAATGAAACCTTCTGAACTCCAAAGAGACACTTTGACCCCTTCACAAACAAGGAATTAGCACGAAGGACCTGGAACACCATTCTGACCTGCTTCACATGAGACTCCCAATCATCCGAAAAGACCAAAATATCATCCAAATACACAATCAGGAATTTATCCAGGTACTTTCGGAAGATGTCATGCATAAAGGACTGAAATACTGATGGAGCATTGGAAAGCCCGAATGGCATAACCAGGTACTCAAAATGGCCCTCGGTCGTATTAAATGCTGTTTTCCATTCATCGCCTTGTTTAACCCTCCGTCACATATAACTGATCTGACAGGCGCTTCTCTTTTACTTTCATTTCTCCTTCCTCACCAGATTGTGAGGAAACCCACTCCCTCCAGGTAGTCTCCTGTCTCTTGAAGGTCTGTGAAATCTGATATCACAGTTGGATTTCAGAGCTTCAGGGGAGAGGATATAGCTGCACAGATCTCTCAGTCTCATTGTATGTGAATACGTCACATTCAGTAAGGTTGGTATTTTATGTTTTTATTCATCACAATAGTTTATTTAGCTTGTTTTATGAATGTATAGCACAAAATGTGAGGATATTTCATAGAAATAAGGGAGATTTTATAAAAGAAAGTGTGCTGCTCAGGCATATACAGTAGTTCCCTAACATATTCCTTCTCTTGCTTCAGATTATCTGCTGAAATGGAGAGGAAAATGTACAATTTATCCAAACAACTTGATGTTGAGGAAGTAACAAACATGCTGTTAGATGATAGAGACCTCACACTGAATGAGGATTTAGGAGAGGAAAGTGAGATTGATTCTCATGATGAGGTGGAAGAATGTGTCCTGGATTCTGAAACAGAGCAAGATGGTGACAGTGGTGAGGATGAAGAAGTTGGATCATATTATATTGGAAAAGATAAAAATACTAAATGGAACAAGAAGCCATTCCAGAAAAAACGTAGGGAACCTTTAAACATTATTACTCACCTTCCTGCAGTAATAGGAACTGCACGTAATGCAAAAACTGCAGTTGAATGCTGGAACAGTATATTTACAGATGACATTCTGGACTCTATTGTCACATATACCAACCAATATATAGACATTATAAAGGACAAGTACATCTGCAACAGAACCATCAAGCCCACAGATGAAATAGAACTGCGTGCTTTTTTTGGATTACTGTACCTTGCAGGAGCTTATAGGGCAAATAGACAAAGTTTGGAGGAACTTTGGGGTAAAGATGGGGATGGAGTTGAAAAATTTAGCCTTGTTATGTCCATAAACAGATTCAAGATTCTAATTCGTTGCCTTCGGTTTGACGACAGAACTACCCGAACCGAACGCAAAACACATGACCGACTTGCTCCAATTCGTGATATATTTCAAAGATTTGTTGTAAACTGTAAACAAGTTATTACCCTGGAGAGAATCTCACTATTGACGAAATGCTCCCTGGTTTTCGTGGTAGATGTGCCTTTCGTCAATATATTCCATCAAAGCCAAACAAATATGGAATAAAAATTTATGCCCTTGTTGATGCCAGTAAGACCTACACTTACAACCTGGAAGTTTATGCAGGAAAACAACCAGAAGGTCCTTACTGTGTGAGCAACAAACCCATTGATGTTGTAAAAAGACTGGCTGAACCCTTATTTGGATCGGGTCGCAATATTACAGCTGACAATTGGTTTACAAGTTGTGATCTGATTGATTATCTGAAAATTCAGAAGCTGTCATATGTGGGAACTGTAAGAAAAAACAAAAGGGAATTGCCGCCACAGTTTGTAAGTGTGAAAGAGAGACAACAGTACAGCAGTATGTTTGCATTCCATAATGGAAAGGCTTTAGTTTCCTATGTACCACATGCCAAAAAAATCGTAGTTCTTCTATCAACACTTCATGATGATGCTGCCATCGATCCTGGGACTGGGGCAGAAAAAAACCCGGAGATAATTAAATTTTACAATGCCACCAAAGGGGGTGTGGATACAGCAGATCAGATGTGCTCCACTTTCAACATCAGCAGAAACATCAAACGCTGGCCAATGGTCATATTTTTTGCTATGTTGAATTTGGGTGGTATAAATTCACAAGTAATTTATCTTGAAAACAAGCTTGAACCACTCCGTAGACGATTGTATCTGAAAAAATTGGCCCATGAACTAGTACTTGGAGAGCTACGCAGGAGAAGCGTGAAAACAATCGGTATCCCCTCTCGCCTTCAAGTTCAGCTCAAAAGGTTCCGCCCAGAAGATGATGGTGAAAAGTCACCATCTGCACCACCTCACAAAAGAAGGAGATGCACCACCTGCCAAACGGAAAGCGGAACCAGAAGGCTTTCAAATTATGAATGTCTCAAATGTCATAAAGCAATTTGCCTGACACATGCAAAAATGGTGTGTAATTCTTGCTATTTGCTCTGCAAGTGTGACTTTTCTGGGGAAACCTCAGCATCTACTTCTGATTGAATATGTTTTTAATAGTACTTAAGGTACCTTAAAATTAAGTTTGTGTTCAAAAATTTTCTTTGTACATTTTTTTGAGAGAGTCGAACTGGGGACTATTTGGCGGGAGTTTTGAAAAGTTTGTATTTCATAGTTATTAGTTTTATGTTAAGTAAATGTTTTTTTTTGCAACTGATTATGTGTAGTCTCTTTTATTACATCCCTATGAAGGTCACTGATCACTTTTAGAGCACTGAAATTGCAAACATTAGATATTATAGGTATTTTTCCAGCAGGCGCCTGACAGGCACATTGTATGTGAACTCGTTAGTCCGAATATTGTATGTGACGGAGAGTTAATACGCACAAGATTATACGCCCCTTGAAGATCTATCTTGGTGAACCAACTAGCCCCTTTAATACGAGCAAACAAATCAGACAGCAACGGCAAAGGATACTGAAATTTGACTGTAATTTTATTAAGAAGGCGGTAATCAATACAAGGTCTCAAAGAACCATCCTTCTTGGCCACAAAAAAGAACCCTGCTCCTAACGGTGATGACGACGGGCGAATATGGCCTTTCTCCAAGGATTCCTTTATATAACTCCACATAGCGGCGTGTTCTGGCACAGATAAATTGAACAATCGGCCCTTAGGAAACTTACTACCAGGAATCAAATTAATTGCACAATCGCAATCCCTATGAGGAGGTAGGGCACTGGCTTTGGGCTCATCAAAAACATCCCGATAATCCGACAAAAACTCTGGAACTTCAGAAGGAGTGGAAGACGAAATAGACAAAAATGGAACATCACCATGTACCCCCTGGCAACCCCAGCTGGACACAGACATAGATTTCCAGTCCAATACTGGATTATGAACCTGTAGCCATGGCAACCCCAAAACGACCACATCATGCAGATTATGCAACACCAGAAAGCGGATATCCTCCTGATGTGCAGGAGCCATGCACATGGTCAATTGGGTCCAATACTGAGGCTTATTCTTGGCCAAAGGCGTAGCATCAATTCCTCTCAATGGAATAGGATACTGCAAGGGCTCCAAGAAAAAACCACAGCACCTAGCATACTCCAAGTCCATCAAATTCAGGGCAGCGCCTGAATCCACAAATGCCATAACAGAATAGGATGACAAAGAGCAAATCAGAGTAACAGACAATAGAAATTTAGACTGTACCGTACCAATGGTGGCAGACCTAGCGAGCCGCTCAGTGTGCCTAGGACAATCGGAGATAGCATGAGTGGAATCACCACAGTAAAAACATAGCCCATTCCGACGTCTGTGTTCTTGCCGTTCAGCTCTGGTCAAAGTCCTATCACATTGCATAGGCTCAGGCCCATGCTCAGATAGTACCGCCAAATGGTGCACAGCGTTACGCTCACGCAAGCGTCGATCGATCTGAATGGCCAAGGACATAGACTCATTCAGATCAGCAGGCATGGGAAACCCCACCATGACATCCTTAAGGGCTTCAGAGAGACCCTTTCTGAAGATTGCTGCCAGGGCACATTCATTCCACTGAGTGAGCACAGACCACTTTCTAAAGTTCTGACAATATATCTCCGCTTCATCCTGACCCTGACACAGAGCCAGCAAGATTTTCTCTGCCTGATCCACTGAATTAGGTTCGTCATAAAGCAATCCAAGCGCCAGGAAAAACGCATCAACATCACGCAATGCCGGATCTCCTGGCGCAAGGGAAAATGCCCAGTCTTGAGGGTCACCACGTAACAAAGAAATAATGATCTTTACTTGTTGAACAGGGTCACCTGAGGAGCGAGGTTTCAAGGCAAGAAACAATTTACAATTATTTTTGAAATTCAAGAACTTAGATCTATCACCAAAAAAGAAATCAGGAATTGGAATCCTAGGCTCTGACATCGGATTCTGAACCACAAAATCTTGAATGTTTTGTATCCTTGTAGTGAGATTATCCATCCAAGAGGACAGACCTTGAATGTCCATGTTTACACCAGTGTCCTGAACCACCCAGAGGTAAAGGGGAAAATAGAGACAAAACACACTGCAAAGAAAAAAAAATGGTCTCAGAACTTCTCTTATCCCTCTATTGAGATGCATTAGTACTTTGGGCCACCTGTACTGTTATGACCTGGTGGTCAGGACAATAATGGACCTGGTGGTTAAGAGCACACGGAATGACCTGATAGTTACTGATAATAAGGACTAGCTCTGGGACGTGGGAACTCTGCTGACCGCAATCCCTAAACCTATCAAACACACTAGAAATAGCCGTGGATTGCGCCTAACGCTCCCTATGCAACTCGGCACAGCCTAAGAAACTAGCTAGCCCTGAAGATAGAAAAATAAAGCCAACCTTGCCTCAGAGAAATTCCCCAAAGGAAAAGGCAGCCCCCCACATATAATGACTGTGAGTAAAGATGAAAATACAAACACAGAGATGAAATAGATTTAGCAAAGTGAGGCCCGACTTACTGAACAGACCGAGGATAGGAAAGGTTACTTTGCGGTCAGCACAAAAACCTACAAAAAGACCACGCAGAGGGCGCAAAAAGACCCTCCGCACCGACTCACGGTGCGGAGGCGCGCCCTCTGCGTACCAGAGCTTCCAGCAAGCAAGACAACAAATTAAATAGCAAGCTGGACAGAAAAATAGCAAACCAAAGAAATACAATCTGGAACTTAGCTTCTGATGGGAAGACAGGTCACAAGAACGATCCAGGAGTCAACAGACCAATACTGGAACATTGACAGGTGGCATGGAGCAAAGATCTAAGTGGAGTTAAATAGAGCAGCAGCTAACGAATTAACCTCGTCACCTGTGAAACTCAGAAACACCCACCAGAGGAAGTCCATGGACAGAACCAGCCGAAGTACCATTCATGACCACAGGAGGGAGCCCGACAACAGAATTCACAACACCAAAGCTTGCAAAATCAACAGACAGCCCTGGCACATCAGCCTGACCAAAGAACTGAGGCGAGCTTCCAGGGCTGCAGAGCGGAGATGGAAAAGATCCCACTCCAACGAGCACTTTATTGCATTCAAACAGTCCCTCACTACTTTCAAGACGACACTCGCCACAGCTAAACAAAGCTACTTCACATCACTCATATCCTCCCTGTCTCACAACCCTAAACAGTTATTCAACACCTTCAACTCTCTCCTCCGTCCCCCAGCACCTCCTCCCTCCCCACTCATCTCAGCTGAAGACTTTGCCTCATTTTTCAAGCCGAAGATTGACAACATCAGAGACAGTTTTAGTTGACAACCCCCAGAGCCCTTCCTCCCAACTACCCAGCCTTACACCTCGAAAACCAACATCTCCATTGCAGAAGATCGACTGTCCACTCTACTCTCAAGATTGCATCTAACCACCTAAGCACTTGACCCGATCCCTTCCCACTTCATCCCAAACCTCGCCACAGTCTTCATCCCAACTCTAACCCATGTCTTCAACCTATCACTAACAACTGGTGTTTTCCCCTCAAGCTTTAAACATGCCACAATCACACCTATCCTCAAAAAGCCCTCTCATGACCCATCCTCTGTATCTAGCTATCGCCCTATTTCACTTCTCCCCTATGCCTCAAAACTACTGGAACAACATGTCCATCTTGAACTGTCCTCCCATCTATCTTCCTGCTCCCTTTTCGACCGCTTGCAATCAGGCTTCCGGTCACACCACTCCACTGAAACTGCCCTAACTAAGGTCACCAATGACCTATTAACCGCCAAGAGCAAGCGACACTTCTCTTTCCTCCTCCTCCTGGACCTGTCCTCTGCCTTTGACACAGTGGACCATTCCCTGTTGCTGAGGACCCTCTCATCCCTTAGCATCACTGACTTGGCCCTATCCTGGATCTCGTGATACCTAACTGACCGAACATTCAGTGTCTCCCATTCACACACCACCTCTTCACCTCGCCCCCTATCTGTCGGAGTCCCGAAAGGTTCAGTTCTAGGGCCCCTGCTTTTCTCCATTAACACTTTTGGCCTGGGACAGCTCATAAAATCTTACGGTTTTCAGTATCATCTCTATGCTGATGACACACAGATCTACATCTCTGGACCAGATATCCCCACCCCACTAACCAGAATCCCTCAATGTCTATCCGCTATTTCATCCTTCTTCTCCGCTAGATTTCTAAAACTTAACATGGACAAAACAGAATTCATTGTCTTTCCTCCATCTCATGTGACCCCCCCAACGAACCTATCCTTTACAGTATATGGCTACCCACTCTCCCCAGTCCCACAAGCTCGCTGTCTCGGGGTAATCCTTGACACAGATCTCTCCTTCAAACCACATATCCAAGCCCTTTCCACTTCCTGCCGCCTTCAACTCAAAAATATTTCACGGATCCGTACATTCCTAAGCCAAGAATCTGCAAAAACCCTAATCCATGCCCTCATCATCTCCCGCCTCAACTACTGTAACTTCCTGTTCTGTGGCCTCCCCTCTAACACTCTCGCACCCCTCCAATCTATTCTAAACTCTGCTGCCCAACTAATCCACCTGTCCCCCCGCTATTCTCCGGCCTCTCTTCTCTGTCAATCCCTTCACTGGCTCCCCATTACCCAGAGACTCCAGTACAAAAGCCTAACCATGACATACAAAGCCATCCACAAACTGTCTCCTCCATACATCTGTGACCTCGTCTCCCGGTACTTTCCTGTACGCAACCTCCGATCCTCACAAGATCTCCTTCTCTACTCCCCTCTTATCTCCTCTTCCCACAATCGCATACAAGATTTCTCTCGCGCATCACCCCTACTCTGGAACTCTCTACCACAACATATCAGACTCTCACCTACCATTGAAACCTTCAAAAAGAACCTGAAGACCCACCTCTTCCGACAAGCCTACAACCTGCAGTAACCACCGATCGACCAAACCACTGCACGACCAGCTCTATCCTCACCTACTGTAACCTCACCCATCCCTTGTAGATTGTGAGCCCTCACGGGCAGGGTCTTTTCTCCTTCTGTACCAGTTGTGACTTGTATTGTTCAAGATTATTGTACCTGTTTTTATTATATATACCCCTCCTCACATGTAAAGCGCCATGTAATAAATGGCGCTATAATAATAATAATAAATAATAATAATAATAATAATATACTGCTCAAAAAATAAAGGGAACATTTAAAAAACAAAATATAACATGCTGTTGTGCAAATGGAATAGACAGCAGTGGAAATTATTGGCAATTATGAAAACACACTCAATAAAGGAATGGTTCTGCAGGTGGGGGACCACAGACTACATGTCAGTACCAATCATTCTGGCTGATGTTTTGGTCACTTTTGAATGTTGGTTGTGCTTTCACACTTGTGGTAGAATGAGACGGACTCTAAAACACACACAAGTGGCTCAGATAGTGCAGCTCATCCAGGATGGCACATCAATGCGAGCTGTGGAAAGAAGGTTTGCTGTGTCGGTCAGCGTAGTGTCCTGGGGTGGGAGGCGCTACCAGGAGACAGGCCAGTACACCATGAGACCTGGAGGGGGCCGTAGGAGGGCAACAACCCAGCAGCAGGACTGCTACCTCAGCCTTTGTGAAAGGAGGAACAGAAGGAGCACTGCCAGAGCCCTGCAAAATGACCACCAACAGGCCACACATATGCATGTGTCAGCACAAACAGTTAGAAACCGACTCCATGAGGATGGTCTGAGTGGCCGACGTCCACAGATGGGGGTTGTCTTCACAGCCCAACACTGTGCATTTGCCACAAAACACCAGGATTGTCAAATTCACCACTTGCACCCTGTGCTCTTCACAGATGACAGCAGGTTCACACTGAGCACATGTGACAGACGTAACAGAGTCTGGAGACTCTGTGGAGAGCGATCTACTGCCTACAAAATCTTTCAACATGACCGGTTTGGCAGTGGGTCAGTAATGGTGTGGGGTGGCATTTCTTTGGAGGGCCGCACAGCCCTCCATGTGCTCGTCAGAGGTAGCCTGACTGCCATTAAGTACCGAGATGAGATCCTCAGACCCCTTGTGAGACCATATGCTGGTGCGGTTGGCACTGGGTTCCTCCTAATGCAGGACAATGCCAGACCTCATGTGGCTGGAGTGTGTCAGCAGTTCCTGAAATATGAAGGCATTGAAGCTATGGACTGGCCCGCCCATTCCCCAGACCTGAATCCAATTGAACACATCTGGAATATCATGTCTCGCTCCATCCACTAATGTCACGTTGCACCACAGACTATCTAGGAGTTGGCAGATGCTCTAGTCCAGGTCTGGGAGGAGATCCCTCAGGAGACCATCCGCTGCCTCATCAGGAGCATGCCCAGGCGTTGTAGGGAGGTCATACAGGCACTTGGAGGCCACACACTGCTGAGCATCATTTCCTTGTCTTGAAGCATTTCCACTGAAGTTGGATCAGCCTGAAATTTGATTTTCCACTTTGATTTTTAGCATCATTCCAACTCCAGACCTCCATGTGATATTACTTGTGATTTACATTGATCATTTTTAGGTTTTACTGTTCTCAACGCATTCCACTATGTAATGAATAAAGATTTACAACTGGAATATTTCATTCAGTGATATCTAGGATGTGGGATTTTAGTGTTCCCTTTATTTTTTTGAGCAGTGTATATATGCATAAAAGATATGTACAAACAGAACAAAACTTCAATTAAGCACCCTTTCTATACAGTATTCAAAGCTAAATAAATTAAAATATCAGCATATTCAGATTGTCCACACCCCTAAAATTCCAAAAATGTATAGTAATGTAAAATGTAAAAACACTAAATATGTCATCTAAAAGGTAAACACCATAAATAAAAAAAATAAAAAATGAAAAGCCAAAATTGATGTTTTCTGGTCTATGCACCTCCCCGTCAAAAATGCTATAAAAAGAAAATATTATAATTCCATTAGCATAGTACCAATGCAGTTCGGCACTCAAAAAACAAGCTCTCACACTGCAAGAATGAATAAAATAAAAATGGCGACATACAAAAGCAAAAATTGTTTTCAGTCGCTAAAATAATAAAGAAATATATACATGTTTGGTATCCTTGTAATTGTACTGACCTGGACAATCATGTTTCCAGTAACTTTTGCTGTACAATTTATGACTTAAAAGCAAAACCAAAAAACTATGGCTGTGTTGTGTTTCTTTCACTGCCCTTGGAATTATTTTTTTTCAGTACATTGTATAGTAAAGTGAATGGAGTATTTCAAAACTTCTACACAAAACAAACCCTCATCTAGTAAAAATAAAAAAGTTATATCCCTTGGAAGAAGGGCAGGAAAATACAAAATTGTGAAACAAGAACTGGTTTAATCTTTAAAGGGAATCCTGTCTCCAGAAAAAAATGCTGTTAATCTGTAGATATGGGATTAATCTGCAGATTTATAGCATTATTAACCTGCCCGATGCCTGCAAGTACCTGAACGCTGCACGGAGAAAATGAACTTTACTCCGCCAACAACATTTTCATTCATGGGGGTGGCATGGGTTCAGTCACTGCTCTGAGAAAAACAGCTGTGGCTGTAACTGTCACCCAGCCCCAATGCAGAGCCAGTGTCAGTCAGGGCCGAGAGTGCGGTTATGCTCAGAGTGGTGACTAAATCATCACCGTATGCGTTACTGACACCGGCAGGGCTGCCACTAGGAATTTTGGAGCCACATACTCAGCCCAGGCTCCACCCCAGCCCCGCCTCCACCCCTCGAACCGTATATAGTCGACACTGCCCTCTCTTGGAAAAACTTCACTTCTGCACCAAATCCTCACCAATCACACATTTACAGTTCCCATCACCACATACATAACCAGCAGCTTTTGTTTTGGCCAAAATATTTTTTTAATCCGCCACCATGACAAGGAAGACTCCTTTGGCCGGGCTCTACTCTACTGTAACTTACTAAACATTTATGAAAATATCCTATACAATTTCGGTATATTTTTATTCATTTTTCAATTTTTAAAATGGTCAATAATATCACAAATAAGGAACAAATACCACCATTCCATGACCACCAGACACCATATTACAACCACAGTGACCAAATAATACCACATACAAGGAACAAATATAAGTATATACGGTCCCGGCCCCACCTGTCTCCTCCCTCCTCATTTCTTGCTTATTATCAGACTCCTTTTATATATATTGTATCTGTAAGGATATACCAGGACCATACCCTAGTACTCTAGGGACATCGACGTTGAGCGGGGGTGCCATATCGTCAATAACTAGGGTGCCAAACTCTGCAGACAGGTAGGGCCTTTTGTTAGGGCCTACTAGGGTGAAATTAGTCCCCTCCTCTCCCTTTTTTTGTTAATCAATATTAGTCATTTGACGTTTTGTGGATATACAGTATGTGAGTGCTACTACTGTCACCCTTAGTTGATATATCAATAGTGTTGAGCATTCCGATTCCGCAAGTATCGGGTATCGGCCGATACTTGCGGTATGGGAATTCCGATACCGAGTTCCGACATTTTTGCGATATCGGGAATCGGTATCGGATCCATATTAATGTGTAAAATAAAGAATTAAAATAAAAAATATTGATATACTCACCTCTCCGGAGGCCCCTGGACATCACCGCTGGTAACCGGCAGCCTTCTTGGTTAAAAATGAGCGCGTTTAGGGACTTCCATGACGTCACGGCTTCTGATTGGTCGCGTGCCGCTCATGTGACCGCCATGCGACCAATCAGAAGCCGCGACGTCATTCTCAGGTCCTAAATTCCTAGAATGAGGAGTTTAGGACCTGAGAATGACGTCGCGGCTTCTGATTGGTCGCGTGGCGGTCACATGAGCGGCACGCGACCAATCAGAAGCCGCGACGTCATTCTCAGGTCCTAAACGCGCTCATTTTAAACAAAGAAGCCTGCCGGTTACCAGCGGTGATGTCCAGGGGCCTCCGGAGAGGTAATTATATCAATATTTTTTATTTTAATTCTTTATTTTACACATTAATATGGATCCCAGGGCCTGAAGGAGAGTTTTCTCTCCTTCAGACCCTGGGAACCATCAGGATACCTTCCGATACTTGGTGTCCCATTGACTTGTATTGGTATCGGGTATCGGTATCGGTATCGGCGATATCCGATACTTTTCGGGTATCGGCCGATACTATCCGATACCGATACTTTTAAGTATCGGACGGTATCGCTCAACACTATATATCAATTATATTAATAAAAGTTATATTTTAGAGGGTTGCTTTCTTTTTGGGCTCCATAATGTGGCAACTTATCGCATGGGCTGATGCCCTCAGATTCATTGGGAAATGGCTGAGAGAACCCCCAGGCACAGTGAGTTTCTATATGGAGGACGCTGCATTACCACAAGATGCGGTACGACCCGGGCATGTACTGAAGGCCGTAAGAGGAGAAGCAGGGAAAGTAGAGAATGTGGACTGTACAGAACCCAATGCTGTTATGTAACTGAGAAGGATGTGCTGCGAACAGAAGCAACTAAAGTTTTGTGTTTGAAGTTAAAGCAAGACTGTGTCTCAATTTCTGTGCAATCGTGTGAAGGGGGTCTGCAGCAGCTCAGAAGAGACCCGAAAAGTACGGGTAACAGAGAGGCAAGTACCCTCATAGAAGTACGTACTTTGCATGTGATGGGAGTCCAGGGAGCGCAAAGGCCTTTAACCTAAGCCACGACTACAGCCCTGGTGCTCCCTCACATATCATTCCATCATATAGAATTTGTATTTGTTTTTGTTATAAGTCCTTATAACGGAGGGATATCTGAGAGCTCGGGGGGACAGAATAGAGAATCAGGGAGGACTGTGAGGAGTTTGGGGGCATCACGTGATCGGTTATTGGGGGTGTGGGGCAATCATGGCTCCTGATTAAGCCGGAGAAACTAATTTGTCATCCTGTAACTAGAAGCACATTGTTTCCAACAGAAGGAAGCACAAAAGGGTGCACAAAGGCCTCTAACCTCAGCCACTACTACAGCCCTGGTGCTCCCTCACATTTGGCATAGTCACCAGGATGCCACAGCCTTGTGGAGTGTGGATGACACAAAACAAGAATAGATCGACGTTTTAAAAGTGACGAGTATATCGGACTTGACTAAAACCTTGGATGTGACTGACACTGTTATGGTGGCTCAAAAGATGGCAGAAATTGCACGCAAATGGAGGACGACAGTTCTGATCCCACCCTTCGTGTGCATCCTGATAGGGAAATGACACGAGGAGCTGTCTGGCAGAGTCGGTGCCTGCTCTTGGTGGGAGCGCTGGAGAAGATGAAGGTCCTGCCCCCTACACCAGATTGCCAGAGAATGGGTGGAGCGGCAGGAAGCGACCCCACCCTGGAACGGGTGGGTCCCCAGAAGAAAACCCCGGGTGCAGCTGTGCGGTGTCATTGCGAGACCATGCAAAGGACCATGCCTGCACTCTTTGTCGCTGCATAGGCAGCATTGAATGCTAGTGGCAGCACGAAGACATAGGGGAGTCACCGATTAATTTTGGATTCACCGTTTTCCTGTACTGGTGGAGGAGCCAGAGCACCATCATCAGAAGCTGGAACGTCGCCGGGAGATGGAACCTCCTTACCGGGAGCCGGAACAACATCATCGGGAGCTGGAGGCCGACGGACAGGAAACATCGACCGCCCGGAGGAACCTGTGCCAGAAGTGAATGCCGAGACGGTACTACAACCTTGGGAGTCAGAACGCGCAGGCGCTACAGAGGAATCCAGTGATCATGGGACGGGGTGGATAAGCTGCTGAGATCAGAGGTGGTGAGTGCACCTCAGCCCTTGATCCCGGAGGGATGGTCCACACCCCGTTCCCTCAACTCAGAAGGCCGCCCTGTTTCCCAGTCTCGTACGTCTGTGTAGCGAACTGAGGCCCCTTGATTTGTTCCACGGCCACCCTGCTCAGGAGGCCCGACCTGCGACCAGTGCTGGAGCATTGTTGGGCTCATCTCACTTTCATCAGACAGTGGAGAGCCCAGTCCCATCCCTCGGCCATTCTGCTTGGATTACAGGCATTATTGAAAAGAAGAAGCAGAGTGAGAAGGAAATTTGGGCGGAGCTGTGCCGGCCAGGAGGGGGTACAATGGCTGATCGCTGCACTTACGGCCAGCTCATTTACACTGTCGTGGATAGAGGCTTTGGCTTCATACGTGAGGTGGGCACCAGTGACAAGATCTATGTTAATGCCACCTCTGTGAAGTTCGGGAGACCCCTAGTGAAAGGGGATTGGGTCTCCTTTATTAAAGAAGACTGCCCCAAGGGCTATTTTGCAGTGGCAGTGACCTTGTGTCCAGAGGAGGACTTGGGACTGTATGCGAACCTGGACCAAGTGCGGTCGATACCCTGTGCTTCATCCACCTCTCAGCCCCACACTGCCCCTACTGCATCCAGGCAGCCTACGGACTCTGCAGCTGCAGAGTCCTCTTTAACTTCAATGCGGGCATGTTACCCTTCAGATAAAGTGGCATGGGACACATGCCGTTGAACTATAAGTCTTTTCCTGTTAAGAATAATCTTCGTGTTTGTTGCTTCAAATTGAGTTGAAATAAAGTAATGGGATATACGGGACTGTTCTGCATCCCGGTGGGTAAAAGGGTGCCCTGAAGCACCCCCAGAGCAAGGTGTGATGTGGCCGGATGGCCAGAAGTGAACCTGAAGTTTTATTGTATAGTGTTGTTTAGTTGCGCCATTTCTCCTGGAAAGCAGGAATATGCCTAGGAACTGTGCCATGAACTATGTGCAACTGCAGCAACAGACTGTTCCCAGAACAGGCAGTGCATGTAGCATTCAAGGTCAGTGTCACCCTCAAAGGGAGGGGGACGTACTTTTACTCCCTAAGGACTGTTTGCCCACTGGAAAGGCCACCTAATTGTTTATATGTTAATTACTGGTGAACAAGACCAGAATATGGAACTGTCAGGGTGCTGCCTAGAGGACTGTGTATCAGGCATCTGTTTAGAGAGAAAGGATTCTCCTGCAACGTTGTACAGACTCGGCTCACATTGAGCCAATATAATTGTTCTACCTCTTTTTACTGTGTTTCTCCCTGTGCAGAGTATATCTTGCAAAAATAAAAGTGATGATGCAGAAATGGTCAGGGGCGACCATTGTTAAAGGGAGGGGGAATGTAAGGGTATACCGGGACCGTGTGATATTCCCTCCCTCCATGTAAATCTTACCTTCATACAAAACTGTGTATGTACTTATCTGTTTTGCTAATACATATTGATGAGAATAGGGAAAGCGTAGTACCCTGTTCGGCCCAATAGATGGGGCCCATGACACGTATAATAACAAGTGGTGTAAATAGTTAACCATAGGAGGAGCTAGCTGGGGTAAGGTAGGAACAGTTTCCTTGAGAGAGTCAGTAGGAGCCAAGGTGCCCAAGCAGCTGGGAAGGTACAATGTTAAGGTACAGGACCCAGCCATCCAGTGCCCACAGGGCAGAGGCGTAGCTAGAGCTTTTGCCGCCAGGGGCTGTTCCCGAGTTTGGCGCCCCCCCCCCCCTTCCCCGACTCTACTGTAACCTATTAAATATTTGTTAAAATCTGCAATACAATTTAGGTATATTTTGACCAATAATATCACATACAAGGAACAAATACCACCGCGCCATGACCAGACCACAAATTACAACCACAGTCATCGAATAATATCACATACAAGGAACAAATACCACCGCACCATGTCAAGACCACATATTACCACCGCTTGGTGACCAAATAGCACATTCAAGGGACAAATACCACAACACCATTTCCAGACCACATATTACCACCACTGTTGTGAATTCGGCTTTTGGGCTTCCTCCGGTGGTTGTAGAGGGTAATGCAGTTGTGCCTGGACTGCAGGAGTGGACAGGTGTATCTACTAATTGCAAAACTGACTGGGGTATATAGCTTTGCAGGATCCTTTAGTCAGTGCCAGTTGTCCATTGTTCTGGAAGGATTCACTTCCCTGCTGGTCTCTCCAGTTTGCTGTGCTTTTCTACAAAGATAAGTCCCGGCTTAGTTTTTGCTGTCCACCTGCTGTGGACTTTATGGCTCTGTGAATTTTCGTGTTTTTGTCTTGTCCAGCTTGGTCTGTGAAGGATTTTTTGCAGCCTAGCTATTTCTCTGGAGATGCAGATATACCCCCCATGTCTTTAGTCAGATGTGGTGATCCGTATTTTCTGCGGTGGATATTTTCTAGTGTTTTTATACTGACCGCATAGTACTCTGTTCTATTCTTTCTTTTTAGCTAGTATGGCCTCCTATGCTAAAATCTGATTTCATATCTGCGTATGTTATTTCCCTCTCCTCTCACAGTCAATATTTGTGGGGGGCTATCTATCCTTTGGGGATTTTCTCTGAGGCAAGATAGGTTTCCTGTTTCTGTCTTTAGGGGTAGTTAGATCTTAGGCTGTGTCGAGGGGTCTAGGAAGTGTTAGGTACCCCCCACGGCTACTTCTAGTTGCGCTGCTAGGTTCAGGGTTTGCGGTCAGTACAGGGACCACCTTCTCCAGAGTCCGTCTCATGCTGCTCCTAGGCCACCAGATCATAACACACCACATAGAGACTGAATACTACAATACTGATCAGTAATTAAAAAAACAACAAAAAAACACAATACTATCACCATAAGTGCCAGTATTCACAGGAGATCTGTACTTAGTATGCAGTGTCTGTGTACAGGTTATACAGTGATCACTGGTGACATTATACACAGGACCCCTGTATATAGTATACAGTGTATAGTGTCAGTGTATAGGTAACACTGACTCACCAGTGACGTCTCTAGGTGAAGTCCTTCATCTTTCATCCAGCACAGACCGCCATCATTTCTTCCAGCCAGGACTCGTTTCTGCAGGAAATAACACAGTTATCTCGAGCTCTGCTTGCAGAACACATTACTTAATTTTTCAGAACTTCTACATTACACCACATGGAGAAAAAAAAGGCGACATTGTATCACTCTGCACAGTAAAAGGACCGCCCCCCCATTTAAAATAGTATACTCAAAAAATAAAATAAATACATCACTGCAGTAATAATATCCCTTAATTAGCCCCTATGGTAATAATATTCCCCACCTTGGCCCCGTGTGTCTCATTCCTGGCTCCAGCCATATGTTCTCCCATCCTGCACTCATGAGTATCCATTCTACACCATATGATCTCCCCATCCTGCCCCATCTGTCTCCATCGTATCATCCTGCTCCATGATCCAATCCTGACCCATGTCTTTCATTCTGGCCTGTGTCTCCAATTATGCCCCGTGTCTACATTCTGCCCATGCCTCCAGTCCTGCCCCCAGTGTGTCCAGCAATTTGCCCCAGTGTGTCCAGCATATTACCCACAGTGTGTCCAGCATATTACCCCCAGTGTGTCCAGCATTCTGCCCCAGTATGTCCAGCATATTACCCCAGAGTATCAGCATTGCCCCCAGTGTGTCCAGCAATCTGCCACAGTATCTCCAGCATATTACCCCCAATGTGTCCAGCAATCTGCCCCAGTGTCTCCAGCATTGCTCCAGTGTCTCCAGCATTGCCTGTTATGGACCTGGTGGTTAGGAGCACCCGGCACGACTTGATAGTTAAACTCACACAGGACAAGCTCTGATGTGGGAGCTCTGTTATGACCTGGTGGTGAGGACAATAATGGACCTGGTGATTAAGAGCACACGGAAAGACCTGATAGTTACTAATAATACAGGACAAGCTCTGAGACGTGGGAACTCTGCTGACCGCAATCCCTAATCCTATCACACACACTAGAAATAGCCGTGGATTGCTCCTAACGCTCCCTATGCAACTCGTCACAGCCTAAGGAACTAGCTAGCCCTAAAGATAGAAAAATAAAGCCTACCTTGCCTCAGAGAAATTCCCCAAAGGAACAGGCAGCCCCCCACATATAATGACTGTGAGTTAAGATGAAAATGACAAACACAGAGATGAAATAGATTTAGCAAAGTGAGGCCCGACTTACTGAACAGACTGAGGATAGGAAAGGTAACTTTGCGGTCAGCACAAAAAACTACAAAAAGACCACGCAGAGGGTGCAAAAAGACCCTCCGCACCGACTCACGGTGCGGAGGCGCTCCCCCTGCGTCCCAGAGCTTCCAGCAAGCAAGACAAAAATCAAAATGGCAAGCTGGACAGAAAAAATAGCAAACAGAGAAAAACAAGCAGGAACATAGCTTCTGCTGGGAAGACAGGTCACAAGAACGATCCAGGAGCGAACTAGACCAATACTGGAACATTGACAGGTGGCATGGAGCAAAGATCTAGGTGGAGTTAAATAGAGCAGCCAGCTAACGAATTAACCTAGTCACTTGTGGAAGGAACCTCAGAAGCCGCAGCCCCACTCACAACCACCAGAGGAAGCCCATGGATGGAACCAGCCGAAGTACCATTCATGACCACAGGAGGGAGCTTAACAACAGAATTCACAACAGAGCTCTGCTGACCGCAGCCCCTAATCCTATCACAACAACTAGAAATAGCCGTGGAGCGTTCCTGACACTCCCTAGACGCCTCTTCACAGCCTAAGAGCTAGCTAGCCCTAGAGATAGAAAATTAAGCCTATCTTGCCTCAGAGAAATTCCGCAAAGGAAAAGGCAGCCCCCCACATATATTGACTGTGAGTAAAGATGAAAGTTACAAACACAGAGATAAAACAGGTTTCAGCAAAGGGAGGCCAGACTTACTAAACAGACAGAGGATAGGAAAGGTATCTTTGCAGTCAGCACAAAAAACTACAAAAGACCACGCAGAGTGTGCAAAAAGACCTCCGCACCGACTAACGGTGCAGAGATGCCACTCTGCATCCCAGAGCTTCCAGCTAGCAAGGCAAAATCATGATAACCAGCTGGACAAGGAAACAATGAACAAATAATAACTAGCAGGAACTTAGCTTCTGCTGGAGAAGACAGGTCACCAGAAAGATCCAAGAGCGAACTGAACCAATGCAGGAACATTGACAGCTGGCATGGAGTAACGATCTGAGTGGAGTTAAATAGAGCAGCCAACCAAAGGATAAACCACGTCACCTGTGTAAGGAACCTCAGAAGCAGCAGCTCCACTCACAGCCACCAGAGGGAGTCCATGGACAGAACTCACCGAAGTACCATTCACGACCACAGGAGGGAGTTCGACAACAGAATTCACAACAGTACCCCCCCTTGAGGAGGGGTCACCGAACCCTCACCAGAGCCCCCAGGCCGATCAGGATGAGCCAAATGAAAGGCACGAACTAGATCGGCAGCATGAACATCAGAGGCAAAAACCCAGGAATTATCTTCCTGACCATAACCCTTCCACTTGACCAGGTACTGGAGTTTCCGTCTCGAAACACAAGAATTCAAAATCTTCTCCACCACATACTCCAACTCCCCCTCAACCAACACCGGGGCAGGAGGATCAACGGAGGGAACCATAGGCGCCACGTATCTCCGCCACAACGACCTATGGAACACATTATGGATGGCAAAAGAAGCTGGAAGGTCCAAACGAAATGACACAGGATTAAGAACTTCAGAAATCTTATATGGCCCAATGAAATGAGGCTTAAACTTAGGAGAGGAAACCTTCATAGGAACATGACAAGATGACAACCAAACCAAGTCCCCAACACGAAGTCGGGGACCAACACAGCGCCGGCGGTTAGCGAAACGTTGAGCCTTCTCCTGGGACAATGTCAAATTGTCCACCACATGAGTCCAAATCTGCTGCAACCTGTCCACCACAGTATCCACACCAGGACAGTCCGAAGGCTCAACCTCAACCTGAAACGGGAGCGAAACATCTGGCTGGCACAACACAGGGGCAGAAGAAAAACGACGCTTCAACTCCTGAAAAGCCTCTACAGCCGCAGAGGACCAATTGACCACATCAGCACCTTTCTTGGTCAAATCAGTCAATGGTTTAGCAATACTAGAAAAATTAGCGATGAAGCGACGGTAAAAATTAGCAAAGCCCAGGAACTTCTGCAGGCTCTTCACAGATGTCGGCTGAGTCCAATCATAAATGGCCTGAACTTTAACAGGGTCAATCTCAATACTAGAAGGGGAAAAAATGAAACCCAAAAATGAAACCTTCTGAACTCCAAAGAGACACTTTGACCCCTTCACAAACAAGGAATTCGCACGAAGGACCTGGAACACCCTTCTGACCTGCTTCACATGAGACTCCCAATCATCCGAAAAGACCAAAATGTCATCCAAATATACAATCATGAATCTATCCAGGTACTCTCGGAAGATGTCATGCATAAAGGACTGAAACACAGATGGAGCATTAGAAAGCCCGAATGGCATAACCAGGTACTCAAAATGGCCATCGGGCGTATTAAATGCTGTTTTCCATTCATCGCCCTGTTTAATTCGCACAAGATTATACGCCCCTCGAAGATCTATCTTGGTGAACCAACTAGCCCCTGTTATGATAGGCAATTCAGTAACACAATGTACATAGCGATCAGAGCACATACAGTGATCTGACAATAACCCCAAATAATAGAACGAGCTCTGAGACGTGGAAACTCTGTAGACCGCAATTCCTGATCCTCTCCAAACACAACTAGAGGCAGCTGTGGATTGCGCCTAACGCTCCCTATGCAACTCGGCACAGCCTGAGAAACTAACTAGCCTGAAGATAGAAAAATAAGCCTACCTTGCCACAGAGAAATACCCCAAAGGAAAAGGCAGCCCCCCACATATAATGACTGTGAGTAAGATGAAAAGACAAACGTAGGGATGAAATAGATTCAGCAAAGTGAGGCCCGATATTCTAGACAGAACGAGGATAGGAAAGATAACTTTGCGGTCTACACAAAACCCTAAAGAAAACCATGCAAAGGGGGCAAAAAGACCCTCCGTACCGAACGAACGGCACGGAGGTACACCCTTTGCGTCCCAGAGCTTCCAGCAAAACAAATAGACAAGCTGGACAGAAAAAATAGCAACAAATAGCAAAGAAGAACTTAGCTACGCAGAGAAGCAGGCCACAGGAATGATCCAGAGAAACACAAGTCCAACACTGGAACATTGACAGGAAGCATGGATCAAAGCATCAGGTGGAGTTAAGTAGAGAAGCAGCTAACGACCTCACCAGATCACCTGAGGGAGGAAACTCAGAAGCTGCAGTACCACTTTCCTCCACAAACGGAAGCTCCCAGAGAGAATCAGCTGAAGTACCACTTGTGACCACAGGAGTGAACTCTACCACAGAATTCACAACAGTACCCCCCCCTTGAGGAGGGGTCACCGAACCCTCACCAGAGCCCCCAGGCCGACCAGGATGAGCCACATGAAAGGCACGAACAAGATCGGGAGCATGGACATCAGAGGCAAAAACCCAGGAATTATCTTCCTGAGCATAACCCTTCCATTTAACCAGATACTGGAGTTTCTGTCTTGAAACACGAGAATCCAAAATCTTCTCCACAATATACTCCAATTCCCCCTCCACCAAAACCGGGGCAGGAGGCTCAACAGATGGGACCATAGGTGCCACGTATCTCCGCAACAATGACCTATGGAATACGTTATGTATGGAAAAAGAATCTGGAAGGGTCAGACGAAAAGACACAGGATTAAGAACCTCAGAAATCCTATATGGACCAATAAAACGAGGTTTAAACTTAGGAGAGGAAACCTTCATAGGAATATGACGGGAAGATAACCAAACCAGATCCCCAACACGAAGTCGGGGACCCACACGGCGTCTGCGATTAGCGAAAAGTTGAGCCTTCTCCTGGGACAAGGTCAAATTGTCCACTACCTGAGTCCAAATCTGCTGCAACCTGTCCACCACAGTATCCACACCAGGACAGTCCGAAGACTCAACCTGTCCTGAAGAGTAGAGTTGAGCGACCTTGACCTTTTTAGAGTCGAGCCGGGTTTTGCGAAACCCGACTATGTCCAAAGTCGGGTCGAGTGAAATCGGCCGATTATGACGTAAAGTCGGGATCGACCGAAACACGAAACCCAATGCAAGTCAATGGGGCAGCATAGTCGGCAGTGAGTGGGGGCCAGGAAAACACCTAGAGTGCCCATTTTAATGTCAAAACCATCCATTCTTCTTAATGAAGCTTGTCAAGCGTAATTTACCTTAAAATAATTGGAAGGCATTTGAAATTGGGGGTCATTTGGCTAAAGTTGTGGGGGGTAGGGCTGGTTCAAGTAATTAGTGGGCCCAGTAAATCTGGACCACGTCACGGCAGTGGAGCAGGGAGAGGTAAGTATTTCAACTTTGCAAGTGCTGTGATCCTGAGCAAGCAGGGGGGGCCCACTCGTTGGCATTGGCACTGGCACAGGGCCCCTCAAAGTACAGCGGTGTGTTTGCACGGCGGGGGCGCCTCCCACCGGCAGCAACACTTTTGCGTACTATGAGAGGCCCTGTGCCAGTGACGTCGCCAACTAGTATTCCTCCCCCCACCTGATGAAGGAACCTGCACTTTCATCTGCACCTTCCTCTTTGTCCCCGTGTAAGGTGGTATGGTATGCGGGAAGAGCAACCTGACTTTCAGCAGGGTCACAATGTTGTTGTGTAGCGTGCACGGGGAATGTTGCGTTATGGGTCAATGTACCAGCAGACTCATCTATCACTGGCTGGGCAATGGGCACGATGAAGTGGAAACACAGATAAAGGCACAAAGAATAAAGTGGGCTAAATGCAGTTCAAAATTGGTAACACAGGAATAACCAGGGGGCATTGCAGTGGAGGACAACTGGAATGAGAGGCTGACACAGAGAGTAGGGCCAAATCAGTAAGTAGTCGAAATGCAGTTCAAAATTGGCAACCGTAGTAAACAGGCGGCACAGCTTTGTTCAGTGGAGGAGAACAGCAAGGAGTGGCAGACACCGATAGTAGGCCCCAACCCAACTAGTAGGCCAAATGCAGTCTAACATTAACAACTACTTAACGAGAGGCTGAAAATGGAATTTCAGGACAGGAAACCAGGAGAACAGCAAGGAGTGGCAGACACCGATAGTAGGCCCCAAACCAACTAGTACGCCAAATGCAGTTGTTCCATTTAACCACAATTTAATGAGAGCCTGAAGATAGAAGCTCAGGAAAGGCAACCTGGGGAACACCTTGGAGTGTAACACACCATCTCTCTCCACCCCATACCCATTTTGTAGGCCTAATGCTGTGTACTTTTCTACAACTACTAAACGAGAGTCGGAAGACCGAAGCAATGGCAAGGAAACCTGGGGAACACCTTGGAGTGTAACACACCATCTCTCTCCACCCGATACCCATTTTGTAGGCCTAATGCAGTGTAGTTTTCTACAACTACTAAACGAGAGTCGGAAGATCGAAGCAATGGCGAGGAAACCTGGAGAACACCTTGGAGTGTAACACACCATCTCTCTCCACCCCATTCCCCATTTTTTAGGCCTAATGCAGCCTACTTTCCGACACCTACTAAACGAGAGCATGAAGATCGAAGCTCAGGAAAGGCAACCTGGGGAACACCTTGGAGTGTAACAACAACCTCTCTCTACACCACGGAAGGGCTGATTCTTAGGAAGGAAGGCTGTTGTAAATAAGCATTGCGCGTCCGAGGGTGATTATATTCTTATTCGGTATCTACTCACCCTCGGACGCGCCATGCTTCTTGATTTGTAATTAATGTTTATTTGCAATGTGCTTTTGACTTACTCAATTATTTTTTTAATTATTGATTTTATTAAATTAATAGTTTAACATCTTATTGGAAATAATTTAAAGGAGACGCGACAGGACAACACTCGGTGGATGCCATATCTGTGTTAACAACTCCAAAAAACTTTCAGTTAACTTCTTGCAGGAGAAAGAAATTGTAGCTGTTGGACCTTTGTAGTACAGTTCCAGATATTTGTTGTGTGTTTGTTTTGATTGTTAAAATGTCTGCATTTGAGATCTCAACACGATCTTATTTTTTATAATCAAATTAATTTTTTAAATATTTTATTAGGTTGGTTCAAGGGGTACACGGGCCGCAGTAGACAGGTCAGTGGAGGCCTAGTGGAAGGAGGGACCGCAGATGCGCCACTGTTTCACCCATACACAATTAGTAGGCCTAATGCAGCGTAGTTTCCAACAGCTACTAAACGAGAGCCGGAAGATCGAAGCTCAGGAAAGGCAACCTGGGGAACACCTTGGAGTGTAACAACAACCTCTCTCTACACCACGGAAGGGCTGATTCTTAGGAAGGAAGGCTGTTGTAAATAAGCATTGCGCGTCCGAGGGTGATTATATTCTTATTCAGTATCTACTCACCCTCGGACGCGCCATGCTTCTTGATTTGTAATTAATGTTTATTTGCAATGTGCTTTTGACTTACTCAATTATTTTTTTAATTATTGATTTTATTAAATTAATAGTTTAACATCTTATTGGAAATAATTTAAAGGAGACGCGACAGGACAACACTCGGTGGATGCCATATCTGTGTTAACAACTCCAAAAAACTTTCAGTTAACTTCTTGCAGGAGAAAGAAATTGTAGCTGTTGGACCTTTGTAGTACAGTTCCAGATATTTGTTGTGTGTTTGTTTTGATTGTTAAAATGTCTGCATTTGAGATCTCAACACGATCTTATTTTTTATAATCAAATTAATTTTTTAAATATTTTATTAGGTTGGTTCAAGGGGTACACGGGCCGCAGTAGACAGGTCAGTGGAGGCCTAGTGGAAGGAGGGACCGCAGATGCGCCACTGTTTCACCCATACACAATTAGTAGGCCTAATGCAGCGTAGTTTCCAACAGCTACTAAACGAGAGCCGGAAGATCGAAGCTCAGGAAAGGCAACCTGGGGAACACCTTGGAGTGTAACAACAACCTCTCTCTACACCACGGAAGGGCTGATTCTTAGGAAGGAAGGCTGTTGTAAATAAGCATTGCGCGCCCGAGGGTGATTATATTCTTATTCGGTATCTACTCACCCTCGGACGCGCCATGCTTCTTGATTTGTAATTAATGTTTATTTGCAATGTGCTTTTGACTTACTCAATTATTTTTTTAATTATTGATTTTATTAAATTAATAGTTTAACATCTTATTGGAAATAATTTAAAGGAGACGCGACAGGACAACACTCGGTGGATGCCATATCTGTGTTAACAACTCCAAAAAACTTTCAGTTAACTTCTTGCAGGAGAAAGAAATTGTAGCTGTTGGACCTTTGTAGTACAGTTCCAGATATTTGTTGTGTGTTTGTTTTGATTGTTAAAATGTCTGCATTTGAGATCTCAACACGATCTTATTTTTTATAATCAAATTAATTTTTTAAATATTTTATTAGGTTGGTTCAAGGGGTACACGGGCCGCAGTAGACAGGTCAGTGGAGGCCTAGTGGAAGGAGTGACCGCAGACAGGCATCGAAGGCCTAAAATAATCACACATGGCTGTAGGCAATTTTAAATTGGTTCCAGGGGTACACGGGCAGCAGTGGTGTGGTCAGTGGAGGCCTAGTGGAAGGAGTGACCACAGACAGGCATCGAAGGCCTAAAATATTAACACATGGCTGTAGGCAATTTTAAATTGGTTCCAGGGGTACTTGGGCAGCAGTGCCCTGGTCAGTGTAGTAGTAGTTGAAAGAATGGACCGCAGACAGGCATCGAAGGCCTAAAATAAAAAAATTGGGCTGGCTGTAGGCAATTTTAAATTGGTTCCAGGGGTACACGGGCAGCAGTGGTGTGGTCAGTGGAGGCCTAGTGGAAGGAGTGACCGCAGACAGGCATCGAAGGCCTAAAATAATAACACATGGCTGTAGGCAATTTTAAATTGGTTCCAGGGTTACACGGGCAGCAGTGGTGTGGTCAGTGGAGGCCTAGTGGAAGGAGTGACCGCAGACAGGCATCGAAGGCCTAAAATAATCACACATGGCTGTAGGCAATTTTAAATTGGTTCCAGGGGTACACGGGCAGCAGTGGTGTGGTCAGTGGAGGCCTAGTGGAAGGAGTGACCACAGACAGGCATCGAAGGCCTAAAATATTAACACATGGCTGTAGGCAATTTTAAATTGGTTCCAGGGGTACTTGGGCAGCAGTGCCCTGGTCAGTGTAGTAGTAGTTGAAAGAATGGACCGCAGACAGGCATCGAAGGCCTAAAATAAAAAAATTGGGCTGGCTGTAGGCAATTTTAAATTGGTTCCAGGGTTACACGGGCAGCAGTGGTGTGGTCAGTGGAGGCCTAGTGGAAGGAGTGACCGCAGACAGGCATCGAAGGCCTAAAATAATCACACATGGCTGTAGGCAATTTTAAATTGGTTCCAGGGGTACACGGGCAGCAGTGGTGTGGTCAGTGGAGGCCTAGTGGAAGGAGTGACCACAGACAGGCATCGAAGGCCTAAAATATTAACACATGGCTGTAGGCAATTTTAAATTGGTTCCAGGGGTACACGGGCAGCAGTGGTCTGGTCAGTGGAAGTCTAGTGGAAGGAGTGACCGCAGACAGGCTTCGAAGGCCTAACATAACAAAAATGTCAAAACAATGGTATTGTCAGTGCCAGGCATTGAAGGATGTCAGCGCCTAGACTACACATTGGTGAAGCTGTGAGAGATAATTTTGCTAGTGGTAGAGCACTGTTTGAGCTGGGGGGGGGGGAACTGGCTTGTGGCCGGCGGTACAGGCACAGGGCCCCTCATATTACAACGGTGAGTCTGACGTTGGGTGCGCACCACCACCGCCAGAGACACTTTATTGTACTATGAGGGACCCAGTGGCAGTGCCGTCGACCAAAAGCGGCCACACCCACCTCTTCAGACAAACAGCACTCTCAAGGGTCCAAGCGCAAAGTGGCGATAGCACGACCCCGTGTGGGGAGTTTGGCCATTTCGTGAGGTGGAAACATGTCGTATGCTGGACAATCAGGTGAAGAAAATTACGAGATTGGAAAAGTCATTCAGAATAGTCCACAGGCAAGACCTTTTCATAGGAAAGCTAGGTGTCAGCCGGGCAGGGTGGGGCAAAAGATTTTGAAATCCAGTTGTGGTTCATTTTAATGAAGGTTAGATCATCTACATTTTGGGTAGCCAGACGAGTCCTTTTTTCTGTTAGTATTGAACCTGCAGCACTGAATACTCTTTCTGATAGGACACTAGCTGCCGGGCAAGCAAGCTCCTGCAATGCATATTCTGCCAATTCTGGCCAGGTGTCTAATTTGGATGCCCAGTAATCAAATGGGAATGACGGTTGAGGGAGAACGTCGATAAGGGATGAAAAATAGTTTGTAACCATACTGGACAAATGTTGTCTCCTGTCACTTTGAATTGATGCTGCAGTACCTGTCCTGTCTGCGGTCATAGAAAAATCACTCCACAACCTGGTCAGAAAACCCCTCTGGCCAACGCCACTTCTGATTTCTGCCCCTCTAACACCTCTGGTCTGCTGGCCCCTGGAGCTCGTGTGAGAACGATCACGGGCGCTGTGTGCAGGGAATGCCAGAAGCAAACGGTCAACAAGAGTTGATTGTTTTGTTGCTAATATTAGTTCCAAGTTCTCATGTGGCATAATATTTTGCAATTTGCCTTTATAGCGAGGATCAAGGAGGCAGGCCAACCAGTAATCGTCATCGTTCATCATTTTTGTAATGCGTGTGTCCCTTTTGAGGATACACAAGGCATAATCCGCCATGTGGGCCAAAGTTCCCATTGTCAAATCTGCGGTTGTGCTTGGTTGAGGGGCAGTTGCAGGCAAATCTACGTCACTTGTGTCCCTCAAAAAACCAGAACCCGGCCTTGCCACGCCACCAATTTCCCGTGCCCCCGGGAAAGCTTCCTCATTAAAAATATACTCATCCCCATCATCCTCCTCATCCTCCACCTCCTCTTCGCCCGGTACCTCGTCATGTACACTGCCCTGACCAGACAATCGCTGACTGTCATCAAGGCTTTCCTCTTCCTCTGGTGCAGACGCCTGATCCTTTATGTGCGTCAAACTTTGCATCAGCAGACGCATTAGGGGGATGCTCATGCTTATTATGGCGTTGTCTGCACTAACCAGCCGTGTGCATTCCTCAAAACACTGAAGGACTTGACACATGTCTTGAATCTTCGACCACTGCACACCTGACAACTCCATGTCTGCCATCCTACTGCCTGCCCGTGTATGTGTATCCTCCCACAAAAACATAACAGCCCGCCTCTGTTCGCACAGTCTCTGAAGCATGTGCAGTGTTGAGTTCCACCTTGTTGCAACGTCTATGATTAGGCGATGCTGGGGAAGGTTCAAAGAACGCTGATAGGTCTGCATACGGCTGGAGTGTACAGGCGAACGGCGGATATGTGCGCAAAGTCCACGCACTTTGAGGAGCAGGTCGGATAACCCCGGATAACTTTTCAGGAAGCACTGCACCACCAGGTTTAAGGTGTGAGCCAGGCAAGGAATGTGTTTCAGTTGGGAAAGGGAGATGGCAGCCATGAAATTCCTTCCGTTATCACTCACTACCTTGCCTGCCTCAAGATCTACAGTGCCCAGCCACGACTGCGTTTCTTGCTGCAAGAACTCGGACAGAACTTCCGCGGTGTGTCTATTGTCGCCCAAACACTTCATAGCCAATACAGCCTGCTGACGTATGCCAGTAGCTGCCCCATAATGGGAGACCTGGTGTGCAACAGTGGCAGGTGCGGATGGAGTGTTTGTGCGACTGCGGTCTGTGGACGAGCTCTTGCTTCTGCAGGAGGACGAGGAGGAGGAGGAGGAGGAGGGGGTGCGAACGGCTACAGACAACTGTTTACTAGACCGTGGGCTAGGCAGAACTGTCCCAAACTTGCTGTCCCCTGTGGACCCTGAATCCACCACATTTACCCAGTGTGCCGTGATGGACACGTAACGTCCCTGGCCATGCCTACTGGTCCATGCATCTGTTGTCAGGTGCACCTTTGTGCTCACAGATTGCCTGAGTGCATGGACGATGCGCTCTTTAACATGCTGGTGGAGGGCTGGGATGGCTTTTCTGGAAAAAAAGTGTCGACTGGGTAGCTCGTAGCGTGGTACAGCGTAGTCCATCAGGTCTTTGAAAGCTTCGCTTTCAACTAACCGGTAGGGCATCATCTCTAACGAGATTAGTCTAGCTATGTGGGCGTTCAAACCCTGTGTACGCGGATGCGAGGCTAAGTACTTCCTTTTTCTAACCATAGTCTCATGTAGGGTGAGCTGGACTGGAGAGATGGAGATCGTGGAACTAGCGGGGGTGCCGGTGGACATGGCAGACTGAGAGACGGTGGGAGATGGTATTGTTGCCGCCGGTGCCCTAGATGCAGTGTTTCCTACTACGAAACTGGTGATTCCCTGACCCTGACTGCTTTGGCCTGGCAAAGATACCTGCACAGATACAGCAGGTGGTGCACTAAATGGTGGTCCTACACTGCCGGAAGGGATGTTGCGTTGATGACTAGCTTCATTGGCCGAGGGTGCAACAACCTTAAGGGACGTTTGGTAGTTAGTCCAAGCTTTCAAATGCATGGTGGTTAAATGTCTATGCATGCAACTAGTATTGAGACTTTTCAGATTCTGACCTCTGCTTAAGGAAGTAGAACATTTTTGACAGATGACTTTGCGCTGATCAATTGGATGTTGTTTAAAAAAATGCCAGACTGCACTCTTTCTAGCATCGGATACCTTTTCAGGCATTGCAGACTGAGCTTTAACCGGATGGCCACGCTGTCCTCCACCAGGTTTTGGCTTTGCCACGCGTTTTGGGCAAGATACGGGCCCGGCAGATGGAACCTGTGGCGATGTTGATGCCTGCTGCGGCCCCTCCTCCTCCTCTGCTTCAGAACTGCTGCCGCCTGCACCCTGTTCCCCCAATGGCTGCCAATCGGGGTCAAGAACTGGGTCATCTAATAACTCTTCTTGTACCTCCTGCGCAACTTCGTCTGTGTCACCGTGTCGTTCGGTGGTATAGCGTTCGTGATGGGGCAACATAGTCTCATCAGGGTCTGATTCTTGATCAGCACCCTGCGAGGGCAATGTTGTGGTCTGAGTCAAAGGACCAGCATAGTAGTCTGGCTGTGGCTGTGCGTCAGTGCACTCCATGTCAGATTCAATTTGTAATGGGCATGGACTGTTAACTGCTTCACTTTCTAAGCCAGGGACGGTATGTGTAAAGAGCTCCATGGAGTAACCCGTTGTGTCGCCTGCTGCATTCTTCTCTGTTGTTGTTTTTGCTGAAGAGGACAAGGAAGTGACTTGTCCCTGACCGTGAACATCCACTAACGACGCGCTGCTTTTACTTTTACCAGTTTCACGAGAGGAGGCAAAAGAGCTAGAGGCTGAGTCAGCAAGATAAGCCAAAACTTGCTCTTGCTGCTCCGGCTTTAAAAGCGGTTTTCCTAATCCCAGAAAAGGGAGCGTTCGAGGCCTTGTGTAGCCGGACGACGAACCTGGCTCCACAGCTCCAGACTTAGGTGCAATATTTTTTTCCCCACGACCACCTGATGCTCCACCACTACCACTACCCTCATTACCAGCTGACAATGAACGCCCCCGGCCACGACCTCTTCCACTAGACTTCCTCATTGTTTTAAAAACGTAACCAAACTAACGTTATTTGTTGCAGTCACACAACTTACACGGTGAGCTATAACTTCAGTATGATTTAGCTACCCCTTTACAGGTTGGTGAGACCACCGCGAAAATCAGGCACAATGTTACACACTCTTTTTTTGGTGGCTGCAAATTAGAGAGATGCCCCACACGCAGGACTGTCACTGAAGCACAAATGTTAATATTAATGTCACACTATTATTTGTTTTTTATTTTTATTTTTTTCAGGAACACTTTAGAAACCCCCCCAAAAAAAAAAAATTGATTTTTGCAGGGAGAATTTAGAAAACAAATGTAACAAACTATATGCTTTCTATGGGCCACTGAGTGAGAGATGACGCACACAGGAATCAGGAGTGGCACACAAGCCCAGAGGCCAATATTTTTCTACCAATGATTGATGGAGTTATTTTCTCTGGTAGATTTTGGAACCCAAATCAAGGAAAAAAAATATAGGCTTTCTATGGACCACAATTGGAGAGAGAGAGAGAGAGAGAGAGAGAGAGATGGCACACCCAGGAGTCAAGACTGGCACACAAGCAGAAAGGCCAATATTAATCTCCCACTGTTTTTTTTTTTTTTTTTTTTTTTCAGGGAGACTTTAGAAAAAAAAAAAATAAAAAAAATATGATTTTATCAGGAAGAATTTAGAAACCAAATAAAATAAAATGATTTTTTCAGGGAGAATTTAGAAAACAAATAAAACCAAAAATAGGCGTTCTATGGCCCACTGACTGAGAGATGACGCACACAGGAATCAGGAGTGGCACACAAGCCCAGAGGCCAATATTTTTCTACCAATGATTGATGGAGTTATTTTCTCTGGTAGATTTTGGAACCCAAATCAAGGAAAAAAAATATAGGCTTTCTATGGACCACAATTGGAGAGAGAGAGAGAGAGAGAGAGAGAGAGATGGCACACCCAGGAGTCAAGACTGGCACACAAGCAGAAAGGCCAATATTAATCTCCCACTGTTTTTTTTTTTTTTTTTTTTTTTTTTTTTTTTCAGGGAGACTTTAGAAAAAAAAATAATAAAAAAAATATGATTTTATCAGGAAGAATTTAGAAACCAAATAAAATAAAATGATTTTTTCAGGGAGAATTTAGAAAACAAATAAAACCAAAAATAGGCGTTCTATGGCCCACTGACTGAGAGATGACGCACACAGGAATCAGGAGTGGCACACAAGCCCAGAGGCCAATATTTTTCTACCAATGATTGATGGAGTTATTTTCTCTGGTAGATTTTGGAACCCAAATCAAGGAAAAAAAATATAGGCTTTCTATGGACCACAATTGGAGAGAGAGAGAGAGAGAGAGAGAGAGAGAGAGATGGCACACCCAGGAGTCAAGACTGGCACACAAGCAGAAAGGCCAATATTAATCTCCCACTGTTTTGTTTTTTTTTTTTTTTTTTTCAGGGAGACTTTAGAAAAAAAAATAATAAAAAAAATATGATTTTATCAGGAAGAATTTAGAAACCAAATAAAATAAAATGATTTTTTCAGGGAGAATTTAGAAAACAAATAAAACCAAAAATAGGCGTTCTATGGCCCACTGACTGAGAGATGACGCACACAGGAATCAGGAGTGGCACACAAGCCCAGAGGCCAATATTTTTCTACCAATGATTGATGGAGTTATTTTCTCTGGTAGATTTTGGAACCCAAATCAAGGAAAAAAAATATAGGCTTTCTATGGACCACAATTGGAGAGAGAGAGAGAGAGAGAGAGAGAGAGAGAGAGAGAGATGGCACACCCAGGAGTCAAGACTGGCACACAAGCAGAAAGGCCAATATTAATCTCCCACTGTTTTTTTTTTTTTTTTTTTTTTTTCAGGGAGACTTTAGAAAAAAAAATAATAAAAAAAATATGATTTTATCAGGAAGAATTTAGAAACCAAATAAAATAAAATGATTTTTTCAGGGAGAATTTAGAAAACAAATAAAACCAAAAATAGGCGTTCTATGGCCCACTGACTAAGAGAGAGAGAGAGAGATGGAACGCTTAGTACTGGCACACAAGCCCAAAGGGCAATATTAATCTCCCTTTTTTTTTCCAGGGAGAATTTCTAAAACCCCCCCCAAAAAAAAAAATAGGCTTTCTATGGCCCACTATTTGTGAGAGAGATGGGACGCTCAGGACTGGCACAGATGGCACGCTCAGGACTGGCACAGAAGCCCAGAGGCCAATATTAATCTCCCTTTTTTTCTGGGAGAATTTATAAAACCAAAAAAATATTTAAATAGGCTTTCTATGGCCCACTATTTGTGAGAGAGATGGCACGCTCAGGACTGGCACAGATGGCACGCTCACAACTGGCACACAAGCCCAGAGGCCAATATTAATCTCCCTTTTTTCAGGGAAAATTTATAAAACCAAAAAAAAAATTAAATAGGCTTTCTATGGCCCACTATTTGTGAGAGAGATGGCACGCTCAGGACTGGCACAGATGGCACGCTCACAACTGGCACACAAGCCCAGAGGCCAATATTAATCTCCCTTTTTTCAGGGAAAATTTATAAAACCAAAAAAAAAATTAAATAGGCTTTCTATGGCCCACTATTTGTGAGAGAGATGGCACGCTCAGGACTGGCACAGATGGCACGCTCACAACTGGCACACAAGCCCAGAGGCCAATATTAATCTCCCTTTTTTCAGGGAAAATTTATAAAACCAAAAAAAAAATTAAATAGGCTTTCTATGGCCCACTATTTGTGAGAGAGATGGGACGCTCAGGACTGGCACAGATGGCACGCTCAGGACTGGCACAGAAGCCCAGAGGCCAATATTAATCTCCCTTTTTTTCAGGGAGAATTTATAAAACCCAAAAAAAAATAAAATAGGCTTTCTATGGCCCACTATTTGTGAGAGAGATGGCACACTCAGGACTGGCACACAAGCCCAAAGGCCAATATTAATCTCCCACTGTATTTTTATCAGGGAGAATTTATACACCCCACAAAAAAAAATACAGAAAAATGAAAAGGCTTTCTATGGCCCACTATGTGAGAGAGATGGCACACACAGGGATGGCACTCTAGCAGAAATGCCAAATTGCCAATCTTAATCTCCCACCAAAAAAAAAAAAAAAAAAAAAACAGGGAATGTCCTACAATTACTATCTCCCTGCCTGCAGTAATCTCAGCCAGGTATGGCAGGCAGCTACTATCTCCCTGCCTGCAGTAATCTCAGCCAGGTATGGCAGGCAGCAATAAGGAGTGGACTGATGCACAAATGAAATAAAAAGTGTGGACAAACAAAAAAGATAGCTGTGCAGAAAGGAAGGAACAAGAGGATTTGTGCTTTGAAAAAAGCAGTTGGTTTGCACAGCGGCGTACACACAGCAATGCAGCTATCAGGGAGCCTTCTAGGGCAGCCCAATGAGCTACAGCGCTGAGGGGAAAAAAAAAAAAAAAAAACTTCCACTGTCCCTGCACACCGAGGGTGGTGTTGGACAGTGCAAATCGCTGCAGCACAAGCGGTTTTGTGGTTAATGGACCCTGCCTAACGCTATCCCTGCTTCTGACAAAGCGGCAGCAACCTCTCCCTCCCTGCTCAGATCAGCAGCAGTAAGATGGCGGTCGGCGGGAACGCCTCTTTATAGCCCCTGTGACGTTGCAGACAGCAAGCCAATCACTGCAATGCCCTTCTCTAAGATGGTGGGGACCAGGACCTATGTCATCACGCTGCCCACACTCTGCGTTTACCTTCATTGGCTGAGAAATGGCGCTTTTCGCGTCATTGAAACGCGACTTTGGCGCGAAAGTCGCGTACCGCATGGCCGACCCCGCACAGGGGTCGGATCGGGTTTCATGAAACCCCGACTTAGCCAAAAGTCGGCGACTTTTGAAAATGTTCGACCCGTTTCGCTCAACCCTACTGAAGAGAAACGAGGATGGAACCCAGAATTGCAGAAAAACGGCGAAACCAAGGTAGCCGAGCTGGCCCGATTATTAAGGGCGAACTCAGCCAAAGGCAAAAAGGACACCCAGTCATCCTGATCAGCAGAAACAAAGCATCTCAGATATGTTTCCAAGGTCTGATTGGTTCGTTCGGTCTGGCCATTAGTCTGAGGATGGAAAGCCGAGGAAAAAGACAAGTCAATGCCCATCCTACCACAAAAGGCTCGCCAAAACCTCGAAACAAACTGGGAACCTCTGTCAGAAACAATATTCTCTGGAATGCCATGCAAACGAACCACATGCTGGAAGAACAAAGGCACCAAATCAGAAGAGGAAGGCAATTTAGACAAGGGTACCAGATGGACCATCTTAGAAAAGCGATCACAGACCACCCAAATGACTGACATCTTTTGAGAAACGGGAAGGTCAGAAATAAAATCCATAGAGATATGTGTCCAAGGCCTCTTCGGGACCGGCAAGGGCAAAAGCAACCCACTGGCACGAGAACAGCAGGGCTTAGCCCGAGCACAAATCCCACAGGACTGCACAAAAGTACGCACATCCCGCGACAGAGAGGGCCAACAAAAGGATCTAGCCACTAACTCTCTGGTACCAAAGATTCCAGGATGACCAGCCAACACCGAACAATGAAGTTCAGAGATAACTCTATTCGTCCACTTATCAGGGACAAACAGTTTCTCCGCTGGGCAACGATCAGGTTTATTAGCCTGAAATTTTTGCAGCACCCGCCGCAAATCAGGGGAGATGGCAGACACAATTACTCCTTCCTTGAGGATACCCCCCGGCTCAGATAAACCCGGAGAGTCGGGCACAAAACTCCTAGACAGAGCATCCGCCTTCACATTTTTAGAGCCCGGAAGGTACGAAATCACAAAGTCAAAACGGGCAAAAAACAACGACCAACGAGCTTGTCTAGGATTCAAGCGCTTGGCAGACTCGAGATAAGTAAGGTTCTTATGATCAGTCAATACCACCACGCGATGCTTAGCTCCTTCAAGCCAATGACGCCACTCCTCGAATGCCCACTTCATGGCCAGCAACTCTCGGTTGCCCACATCATAATTTCGCTCAGCAGGCGAAAACTTCCTGGAAAAGAAAGCGCATGGTTTCATCACTGAGCAACCAGAACCTCTCTGTGACAAAACAGCCCCTGCTCCAATCTCAGAAGCATCAACATCGACCTGGAACGGAAGAGAAACATCTGGTTGACACAACACAGGGGCAGAAGAAAAACGACGCTTCAACTCTTGAAAAGCTTCCACAGCAGCAGAAGACCAATTGACCAAATCAGCACCCTTCTTGGTCAAATCGGTCAATGGTTTGGCAACACTAGAAAAATTGCAGATGAAGCGACGATAAAAATTAGCAAAGCCCAGGAACTTTTGCAGACTTTTCAGAGATGTCGGCTGAGTCCAATCATGGATGGCTTGGACCTTAACCGGATCCATCTCGATAGTAGAAGGGGAAAAGATGAACCCCAAAAATGAAACCTTCTGCACACCAAAGAGACACTTTGATCCCTTCACAAACAAAGAATTAGCACGCAGGACCTGAAAAACCGTTCTGACCTGCTTCACATGAGACTCCCAATCATCCGAGAAGATCAAAATGTCATCCAAGTACACAATCAGGAATTTATCCAGGTACTCACGGAAGATGTCATGCATAAAGGATTGAAACACTGATGGAGCATTGGCAAGTCCGAACGGCATCACTAGATACTCAAAATGACCCTCGGGCGTATTAAATGCAGTTTTCCATTCATCGCCTTGCCTGATTCTCACCAGATTATACGCACCACGAAGATCTATCTTAGTGAACCAACTAGCCCCCTTAATCCGAGCAAACAAATCAGATAACAATGGCAAGGGGTACTGAAATTTAACAGTGATCTTATTAAGAAGGCGGTAATCTATACACAGTCTCAGCGAACCATCCTTCTTGGCCACAAAAAAGAACCCTGCTCCCAATGGCGACGACGACGGGCGAATATGCCCCTTCTCCAGGGATTCCTTCACATAACTGCGCATAGCGGTGTGCTCAGGCACGGATAAATTAAACAGTCGACCTTTTGGGAATTTACTACCAGGAATCAAATTGATAGCACAATCACAATCCCTATGCGGAGGCAGGGCATCGGACTTGGGCTCATCAAATACATCCCGGTAATCAGACAAGAACTCTGGAACCTCAGAAGGGGTGGATGACGAAATTGACAGAAATGGAACATCACCATGTACCCCCTGACAACCCCAGCTGGACACCAACATGGAATTCCAATCCAATACTGGATTATGGGCTTGTAGCCATGGCAACCCCAACACGACCACATCATGCAGATTATGCAACACCAGAAAGCGAATAACCTCCTGATGTGCAGGAGCCATGCACATGGTCAGCTGGGTCCAGTATTGAGGCTTATTCTTGGCCAAAGGTGTAGCATCAATTCCTCTCAATGGAATAGGACACTGCAAGGGCTCCAATAAAAACCCACAACGTTTAGCATAATCCAAGTCCATCAAATTCAGGGCAGCGCCTGAATCCACAAACGCCATGACAGAATACGACGACAAGGAGCATATCAAGGTAACGGACAGAAGAAATTTTGACTGTACAGTACCAATGGCGACAGACCTAGCGAACCGCTTAGTGCGCTTAGGACAATCAGAGATAGCATGAGTGGAATCACCACAGTAGAAACACAGCCCATTCAGACGTCTGTGTTCTTGCCGTTCAACTCTGGTCATAGTCCTATCGCACTGCATAGGCTCAGGTTTATTCTCAGGTAATACCGCCAAATGGTACACAGATTTACGCTCACGCAAGCGTCGACCGATCTGAATGGACCATGACATCCTTAATGGCTTCAGAGAGACCCTTTCTGAAAATGGCTGCAAGCGCAGATTCATTCCATTGAGTGAGCACGGACCATTTTCTAAATTTCTGGCAATATAGCTCTATCTCATCCTGAGCCTGACAAAGAGCCAGCAAATTTTTTTCTGCCTGATCTACTGAATTAGGCTCATCGTACAGCAATCCAAGCGCCAGGAAAAACGCATCGATATCACTCAATGCAGGATCTCCTGACGCAAGAGAAAATGCCCAGTCCTGAGGGTCGCCACGCAAAAAAGAAATGACGATCCTAACCTGTTGCGCTGGGTCACCAGAGGAGCGAGGTTTCAAAGCCAGAAACAGTTTACAATTATTCTTGAAACTCAGAAATTTAGTTCTATCTCCAAAAAACAAATCTGGAATAGGAATTCTCGGTTCTAACAAAGAATTCTGAACCACAAAATTTTGAATATCTTGAACTCTTGCCGTGAGCTGATCTACACATGAAGACAGACCTTTAAAGTCCATTGTAACACCTGTGTCCTGAACCACCCAAATGTCTAGGGGAAAAAAAAGACAAATCACAGTGCAAAGGAAAAAAAATGGTCTCAGAACTTCTTTTTTTTCCTCTATTGAGAATCATTAGTACTTTTGGCTTCCTGTAATGTTATGATAGGCAATTCAGTAACACAATGTACATAGCGATCAGAGCACATACAGTGATCTGACAATAACCCAAAATAATAGAACGAGCTCTGAGACGTGGAAACTCTGTAGACCGCAATTCCTGATCCTCTCCAAACACAACTAGAAGCAGCTGTGGATTGCGCCTAACGCTCCCTATGCAACTCGGCACAGCCTGAGAAACTAACTAGCCTGAAGATAGAAAAATAAGCCTACCTTGCCTCAGAGAAATACCCCAAAGGAAAAGGCAGCCCCCCACATATAATGACTGTGAGTAAGATGAAAAGACAAACGTAGGGATGAAATAGATTGAGCAAAGTGAGGCCCGATATTCTAGACAGAACGAGGATAGGAAAGATAACTTTGCGGTCTACACAAAACCCTAAAGAAAACCACGCAAAGGGGGCAAAAAGACCCTCCGTACCGAACGAACGGCACGGAGGTACACCCTTTGCATCCCAGAGCTTCCAGCAAAACAAATAGACAAGCTGGACAGAAAAAATAGCAACAAATAGCACAGAAGAACTTAGCTATGCAGAGCAGCAAGCCACAGGAATGATCCAGAGAAACACAAGTCCAACACTGGAACATTGACAGGAAGCATGGATCAAAGCATCAGGTGGAGTTAAGTAGAGAAGCAGCTAACGACCTCACCAGATCACCTGAGGGAGGAAACTCAGAAGCTGCAGTACCACTTTCCTCCACAAACGGAAGCTCCCAGAGAGAATCAGCCGAAGTACCACTTGTGACCACAGGAGTGAACTCTGCCACAGAATTCACAACAAGCCCCCTTGATCCGAGCAAACAAATCAGACAGCAGCGGCAAAGGATACTGAAATTTGACTGTGATCTTATTAAGAAGGCGGTAATCAATACAAGGTCTCAAAGAGCCATCCTTCTTGGCCACAAAAAAGAACCCTGCTCCCAATGGTGACGACGACGGGCGAATATGACCCTTCTCCAAGGATTCCTTTATATAACTCCACATAGCGGCGCGCTCTGGCACAGATAAATTAAACAGTCGGCCCTTAGGAAACTTACTACCAGGAATCAAATTAATAGCACAATCGCAATCCCTATGAGGAGGTAGGGCACCGGATTTGGGCTCTTCAAATACATCCCGGTAATCTGATAAAAACTCAGGGACTTCAGAAGGAGTGAAAGGCGAAATTGACAACAATGGAACATCACCATGTACCCCCTGACAACCCCAGCCGGACTGTTATGTAGGCAATCCAGTGACACAGTGTGCCAGCAATCAGAGCACATACAGTGATCTGACAATAACCCAAAAACAATAGAACGAGCTCTGAGACGTGGAATCTCTGTAGACCGCAATACCTGAACCTAACCTAAACACAACTAAAGGCAGCTGTGGATTGCGCCTGACACTACCTATGCAACTCGGCACAGCCTGAGGAGCTGACTAGCCTGAAGATAGAAAAACAAGCCTGACTTGCCTCAGAGAAATACCCCAAAGGAAAAGGCAGCCCCCCACATATAATGACTGTTAGCAAGATGAAAAGACAAACGTAGGGATGAAATAGATTCAGCAAAGTGAGGCCCGATATTCTAGATAGAGCGAGGATAGCAAAGAGAACTTTGCAGTCTACAAAAAACCCTAAAGCAAAAAACCACGCAAAGGGGGCAAAAAGATCCACCGTGCCGAACTAACGGCACGGCGGTACACCCTTTGCGTCTCAGAGCTTCCAGCAAAACGAAATGACAAGCTGGACAGAAAAAGTTGCAACAAAAGCAAAGAAGCACTAATCTAAGCAGAGCAGCAGGCCACAGGAAAGATCCAGAAGCTCAGATCCAACACTGGAACATTGACAAGGAGCAAGGAAGACAGAATCAGGTGGAGTTAAATAACAAAGCAGCCAACGAGCTCACCAGAATACCTGAGGGAGGAAGCTCAGAAGCTGCAGTACCACTTGTGACCACAGGAGTGAATTCAGCCACAGAATTCACAACATCGGACACAGACATAGATTTCCAATCCAACACTGGATTATGGACCTGTAGCCATGGCAACCCCAAAACGACCACATCATGCAGATTATGCAACACCAAAAAGCGAATATCCTCCTGATGTGCAGGAGCCATGCACATGGTCAATTGAGTCCAGTACTGAGGCTTATTCTTGGCCAAAGGCGTAGCATCAATTCCTCTCAATGGAATAGGATACTCCAAGGGCTCCAAGAAAAAACCACAGCGCCTGGCAAACTCCAAGTCCATCAAATTCAGGGCAACGCCTGAATCCACAAATGCCATAACAGAATAGGACGACAGAGAGCAAATCAGAGTAATGGACAAAAGAAATTTAGACTGTACCGTACCAATGGTGGCAGACCTAGCGAACCGCTTAGTGCGCTTAGGACAATCGGAGATAGCATGAGTGGATTCACCACAGTGAAAGCACAGCCCATTCCGACGTCTGTGTTCTTGCCGTTCAGCTCTGGTCAAAGTCCTATCACACTGCATAGGCTCAGGCCTATGCTCAGAGAATACCGCCAGATGGTGCACAGCTTTGAGCTCACGCAAGCGCCGATCGATCTGAATGGCCAAGGACATAGACTCATTCAGACCAGCAGGCGTGGGAAATCCCACCATGACATCCTTAAGGGCTTCAGAAAGACCCTTTCTGAAAATTGCCGCCAGGGCACACTCATTCCACTGAGTAAGCACAGACCACTTTCTAAACTTCTGACAGTACACCTCCGCTTCATCCTGACCCTGACACAAAGCCAGCAAGATTTTCTCTGCTTGATCCACTGAATTTGGTTCATCATAAAGCAATCCAAGCGCCAGAAAAAATGCATCAAAATCACACAATGCAGGATCTCCTGGCGCAAGGGAAAATGCCCAGTCTTGAGGGTCACCACGCAACAAAGAAATAATGATTTTTACTTGTTGAACGGGGTCACCAGAGGAGCGGGGTTTCAAAGCTAGAAACAGTTTACAATTATTTTTGAAATTCAGGAACTTAGATCTATCCCCAGAAAATAAATTAGGAATAGGAATTCTAGGCTCTAACATCGGATTCTGAACCACAAAATCTTGAATGTTTTGTACCCTTGCAGTGAGATGATCCACACAAGAGGACAGACCTTGAATGTCCATATCTACACCTGTGTCCTGAACCACCCGAAGGTTTAGGGAAAAAGAAAGACAAAACACAGTGCAAAGAAAAAAAAATGGTCTCAGAACTTCTCTTATCCCTCTATTGAGATGCATTAATACTTTGGGCCAGCTGTACTGTTATGGACCTGGTGGTTAGGAGCACCCGGCACGACCTGATAGTTAATCTCACACAGGACAAGCTCTGGGATGTGGGAGCTCTGCTGACCGCAGCCCCTAATCCTATCACAACAACTAGAAATAGCCGTGGAGCGTTCCTGACACTCCCTAGACGCCTCTTCACAGCCTAAGAGCTAGCTAGCCCTAGAGATAGAAAATTAAGCCTACCTTGCCTCAGAGAAATTCCCCAAAGGAAAAGGCAGCCCCCCCACATATATTGACTGTGAGTAAATATGAAAGTCACAAACACAGAGATGAAACAGGTTTCAGCAAAGGGAGGCCAGACTTACTAAACAGACAGAGGATAGGAAAGGTATCTTTGCGGTCAGCACAAAAAACTACAAAAGACCACGCAGAGTGTGCAAAAAGACCTCTGCACCGACTAACGGTGTGGAGATGCCACTCTGCATCCCAGAGCTTCCAGCTAGCAAGGCAAAATCATGATAACCAGCTGGACAAGGAAACAATGAACAAATAATAACTAGCAGGAACTTAGCTTCTGCTGGAGAAGACAGGTCACCAGAAAGATCCAAGAGCGAACTGAACCAATGCAGGAACATTGACAGCTGGCATGGAGTAACGATCTGAGTGGAGTTAAATAGAGCAGCCAACCAAAGGATAAACCACGTCACTTGTGTAAGGAACCTCAGAAGCAGCAGCTCCACTCACAGCCACCAGAGGGAGTCCATGGACACAACTCGCCTAAGTACCATTCACGACCACAGGAGGGAGTTCGACAACAGAATCCACAACAATTGCCCCAGTGTCTCCAGCAATCATCTGCCCCAGTGTGTCCTCCAGCATTGCCCCCAGTGTGTCCAGCAATCTTCCCCATTGTCTCCAGCAATCATCTGCCCCAGTGTGTCCTCCAGCATTACCCCAGTGTGTCCAGCAATCTACCCCAGTGTCTCCAGCATTGCCCCAGTGTCTCCTGCAATCTGCCCCAGTGTGTCCTCCAGCATTACCCCAGTGTGTCCAGCAATCTGCCCCAGTGTCTCCAGCATTGCCCCAGTGTCTCCAGCAATCTGCCCCAGTGTGTCCTCCAGCATTACCCCAGTGTGTCCAGCAATCTGCCCCAGTGTCTCCAGCATTGCCCCAGTGTCTCCAGCAATCTGCCCCAGTGTGTCCTCCAGCATTACCCCAGTGTGTCCAGCAATCTGCCCCAGTGTCTCCAGCATTGCCCCCAGTGTGTCCAGCAATCTGCCCCAGTGTCTCCAGCATTGCCCCAGTGTGTCCAGCAATCTGCCCCAGTGTCTCCAGCATTGCCCCCAGTGTGTCCAGCAATCTGCCCCAGTGTCTCCAGCATTGCCCCAGTGTGTCCAGCAATCTGCCCCAGTGTCTCCAGCATTGCCCCAGTGTCTCCAGCATTGCCCCAGTGTCTCCAGCATTGCCCCAGTATCTCCAGCAATCTGCCCCAGTGACTCCAGCATTGCCCCCAGTGTGTCCATCAATCTGCCCCAGTGTCTCCAGCATTGCCCCAGTGTCTTCAGCATTGCCCCAGTGTGTCCTCCAGCATTGCCCCCAGTGTGTCCAGCAATCTGCCCCAGTGTCTCCAGCATTGCCTCCAGTGTGTCCAGCAATCTGCCCCAGTGTCTCCAGCATTGCCCCAGTGTGTCCAGCAATCTGCCCCAGTGTGTCCAGCATTGCCCCAGTGTCTCCAGCATTGCCCCAGTGTCTCCAGCATTGCCCCAGTATCTCCAGCAATCTGCCCCAGTGTCTCCAGCATTGCCCCCAGTGTGTCCATCAATCTGCCCCAGTGTCTCCAGCATTGCCCCAGTGTCTCCAGCATTGCCCCAGTGTGTCCACCATTAGCTTATCAAAAAACAAAACAAAAAACAAACAAACAGAGTCTCCTCACCTGACCAGCGCTCCAGGCGGCGAGCTCCCTCCAGCAGCGCACACTCACCGGCGATTGACAATGACGTCAGACGCCGGCGACGTGTGCTCTGCGGCTGACTTCAGCTGCCAGCCTCCAATTGGCTGGCGGCTGTTTTTACCTATTGACGTGCGGGCGCGCGCCTGCACGTCAATAGGAAACCGCCGCAGCGCCGGAAGGGGACCGGTGAGCAGATGAGAAGGGGCCCGATGCGGGCCCCCTCTCTCTGCCCACCGGTTACGGGGGCACTTAAATGCTGGCGGGCATTCACGGGCACACCCCCGCGCATTGTGCCGCCCGGGGCGGCCCGCCCCCCTACCCCCCCCCCCCCGCACTCCACTTCCTACGCCAGTGCCACAGGGCCAGCAGTGTAGCTGAGCAACTGGCTTACAGCAGTGTTGGAACAAAGGCTGTAAGCAGGGCCAAGACAGTACGAGGATGCAGGTGGCTCCATAATGTGGCATAATCTGATGCCCTCAGATCCGGGATGAAACGTCTGAGGGAATGCCCAGGCGCAGAGTTTGGACAGGGAGGACGCTGTGTTACCACAAGTTGCGGTATGACACGGGCACGTACTGAAGGCCATAAGAGGAGAAGCAGGGAAAGTGCAGAATGTGGACTGTACGGAACCCAATGCTGTAGATGTAACTGAGAAGGATGTGCTGCTAACAGGAGCAAGAAAAGTTTTGTGTTTGAAGTTAAAGCAAGACTGTGTCTGAATTTGTGCGCAATTGTGCGAAAGGGATCTGGAGCAGCTCAGAAGAGACACAAAGACTGCGGGTAACATAGAGGCAAGTACCATCATAGAAGTACGTACTTTGCATGTGACGGGAGGCCAGGGTGCGCAGAGGCCTTTAACCTAAGCCACGACTACAGCCCTGGTGCTCCCTCACATATCATTCCATCATAAAGAATTTGTATTTGTTTTTGTTATAAGTCCTTATAACGGAGGGATATCTGAGAGCTCGGGGGGACAGTATAGAGAATCAGGGTGGACTGTGAGGAGTTTGGGGGCATCACGTGATCGGTTATTGGGGGTGTGGGGCAATCATGGCTCCTGAGAAACTAATTTGTCATCCTGTAGCTAGAAGCACATTGTTTCCAACAGAAGGAAGCAAAATAATTCATTCCCTGCTGTCCTCCCTACACTGAGCGTTGGGGATCCGCGGCCTGACCTGTAATATTATATATTAATAAGAATTCACAATCAGATAATCATCCAATAAATGTTGCACATTATCTGCAGATATAATACAAAGAATTATGGAATCAACAACAATGCAGAATATATCATCGAATTTGAGGATTTATTTGCGGTAAATGCGGAGATTAGAGCCACAAACTAATCTGAGATCTCTGCTCTTCTCTGTTCTAAATACAAGTTACCATCTGCGATATTCTAAGAATCTGCTCCCTGCGCCAAATGTCTGATCCAGTACTGCAATTATTTGATCAATGCAAAGCATTAATTTTATGTATAAACATAATGAACAACCAGAGAAGCGAACAATCACCCTCATTCTATTACATGAATTTAGGGAATGAGTTCTGTAATGTCGGGCGTGAGATACAATATTGTGCGACATTATCACTGATATAATCACTCAGTAGTGATTGGATATATGGAAATACAACATTACCTTTCTCTTATGTTTAGAACAAAGTAAAACAAGGATACACTTTCTTGTGTTTTATATTTTGGGGTCCATTACCTCTTCTTCATCAATAACTCTCCGGCAGCTGCTCCATCCCTCATCTCCCACCTATCTGTATTATTACAGCAGAGACTCCACACTCTCCCTTGTATTATTATACTCCCCCATCCCATTATTTGCTCCTTGCTGTCCCTGTATAGATGTCAGAACTGAAGTGACATTTCTGCGGGCATAAAGTGGAAACCAGAAAAAAAAAACGCAAAAGAGCGCAGAGCTGCACAACTGCCAGACAGGGGTGAGGAGAAACCTGAATTAACCACTCTGGCAGATGCAGCCACCTGAAGCCTCTTCTCACTGGACGCAGTCTCCTCACTTTTCCCTGCTCACCGCCTCAGCCCGCCCGCTGACAATGCACCCAGTTCTCCTCCGGAATGTGGAAGTGCCCACAGTGTGTCACATAACGTCAGGACCATGATGCAACCGGGCCGGACACAGCTCAAAGGTACAGTGCCCATTTCCATCCGCCAGATACATTAACAACCCTGTAGGTGTATCTTTAACTCACCACAGTGTTGTCATGCATCTGCCGTGCTGCAGCTTTGAACAAAATGTTCCTGGGGCTCAGTGACCATTAGCAAAGAGAGGGGTCCACCCGGAGCGGGCTGCCAGCATGTTCGGGCCCCCCTATTTGCTTCTGCTCACCAGGCCCCATACAGTAGTAAGGGTAGGAATGCCCTGACGGCGGCCCTGGACTTCGGAAGCCTGCACCTGGGAATAAAGTAAATTTTCTCCCAGCAGCATTCGGCTACGTGCAGGCGCCTGGCAGGTTAATAAAGCCATTAACCCGCAGATTAACCCCATATATGCAGGCTAATAGTGTTTATTTCTGGATGCTCCCTTTAACCACTTCACCCCCGGGCCATTTTCCATTTTTGTGTTTCTGTTTTTTGCTCCCCTTCTTCCCAGAGCCATAACTTTTTTATTTTTCTGTCAATATGGCCATGTGAGTGCTTTGTTTGCACAAAAAATAAGCCATTACCAAGACCGAGATCATGAAAAATGGAGACGCTATGGGTCTCGGAAAATGGCGACTTTTTACATTTCTTTTTTAGAAACATTGGATTTTTTTCACCACTTAAATAAAAAAGAACCTACACATGGTTGGTATCTATGAATTCATAATGACATGAAGAATCATAATAGCAGGTCAGTTTTAGCATTTAGTAAATATACGTTAAATAAAAAAAAATTATGGAATTGCACTTTTTTTTGCAATTTCATCGCACCTTAAATTTTTTCACATTTTCCAGTACAATATATGGTAAAACCAATGGTGTCTTTCAAAAGTAACATAGTAACATAGTTAGTAAGGCCGAAAAAAGACATTTGTCCATACAGTTTAGCCTATATTCTGTCAGAATAAATCCCCAGATCTACATCCTTGGAGAGATATTTGTATTGTCCCCTTGTATACTTATACATGGTTATCAGATCGCCCCCGTGCGTCTTTTTTCTAGACTAAATAATCCTAATTTTGCTAATCTATCTGGGTATTGTTGTTCCCGCATCCCCTATATTTATTTTGTTGCCCTCCTTTGTACTGGCTCTAGCTCATATATATTATATAGGAGTACAAATTGTCCCGCAAAAAACAAGCCCTCACATGGCCATATTGACTGAAAAATAACAAAGTTATGGTGCTGGGAAGAAGAGGAGCAAAAACTGGAAACTCAAAAACGGATAAACCCAAGATGGTTAGACCGCACATGGAGTACTGTGTCCAGTTTTGGGCACCGGTGCTCAGGAAGGATATAATGGAACTAGAGAGAGTACAAAGGAGGGCAACAAAATTAATAAAGGGGATGGGAGAACTACAATACCCAGATAGATTAGCGAAATTAGGATTATTTAGTCTAGAAAAAAGACGACTGAGGGGCGATCTAATAAATATGTATAAGTATATAAGGGGACAATACAAATATCTCGCTGAGGATCTGTTTATACTAGGGTTGAGCGAAACGGATCGGTCATTTTCAAAAGTCGCCGACTTTTGGCAAAGTCGGGTTTCATGAAACCCGACCCGATCCCTGTGTGGGGTCGGCCATGCGGTAAGCGACTTTCGCGCCAAAGTCGCGTTTCGTATGACGCGCTTGGCGCCATTTTTTCAGCCAATGAAGGAGCGTGGGCAGAGTGATGACATAGGTCTTAGGGGCGTGGACGCCTATCGTCATCTGGTCGCTTGTGCGCTGTAGCGATTTGAAATGTGTAACACCAGCTTTTCTGTTCAGGGACGAGAGAGAGAGAGAGGAGAGAGAGAGAGAAAAAAATAAAAAAATAAAAATAAAAAAAATACATTGACTTTGCATTGGGTTTTGTGTTTCGGTCGATCCCCGACTTTACGCCATAATCGGCCGATTTCACTCGACTCGACTTTAGAGATAGTCGGGTTTCGCGAAACCTGACTCGACCCTAAAAAAGTAAAAGTCGCTCAACCCTAGTTTATACCAAGGAAGGTGACGGGCACAAGGGGGCATTCTTTGCGTCTGGAGGAGAGAAGGTTTTTCCACCAACATAGAAGAGGATTCTTTACTGTTAGGGCAGTGAGAATCTGGAATTGCTTGCCTGAGGAGGTGGTGATGGCGAACTCAGTCGATGGGTTCAAGAGAGGCCTGGATGTCTTCCTGGAGCAGAACAATATTGTATCATACAATTATTAGGTTCTGTAGAAGGATGTAGATCTGGGGATTTATTATGATGGAATATAGGCTGAACTGGATGGACAAATGTCTTTTTTCGGCCTTACTAACTATGTTACTATGTTACTATGTTACTATGTTACTATGTATTAAACATATCCAAATAAATAACTCGCTAAATGTTTATTAAAACTAACTTTGCTCATTGGAAAACCATTTTCCCTATTTTATTTTTAGATTTTCAGTCATACTTTGCCTTCTTTTGAATCCATCATGAAACAACCGCTCTTGTCATCGCAATGGCCTCGCAATGTATTATTTGTGCTTGAAATGCTGGATATTTAGACTTTTAACCTACAAATCTGTGCTAAGCAGCACTTCAATATTAATGTTCATTAAATGATGATGCCATATGAATGTTAATGTGATAGTGCTTAGATTTGCCGTCTGTTGAATTAAAGAAATATTGATTGCATTGCATTTAGATTGTGATTAGTGATGAGCGAATATACTCGTTACTCGAGATTTCCCGAGCCCGCTCGGGTGTCCTCCAAGTATTTTTTAGTGCTCGAAAAGTTAGTTTTTATTGCCGCAGCTGAATGATTTACATCTGTAAGCCAGCATAAGTACATGTGGGGGTTGCCTGGTGGCTAGGGAATCCGCACATGTACTTATGCTGGCTAACAGATGTAAATCATTCAGCTGCGGCAATAAAAACTAAATTTCCGAGTGCTAAAAAATACTCGGAGGACACCCAAGCGCGCTCGGGAAATCTCGAGTAACGAGTAAACTCGCTCATCACTCAATAATCAGAACCTCCCACTCCCGTCTCCAAGACTTTACACGTGCTGCGCCAATTCATTGGAATGCACTACCCAGGTTAATATTATTAATCCCCAATCCCCACAGTTTTAAGCATGCCCTAAAAACTAATTTGTTCAGATTGGCCTACAGCCTCAATGCATTAACCTAACTATCCCTGTGTGGCCCATTAAAAAAACAAACAAAAAAAAACTTAAACCATAATCAGGTTCCTCGCATCTTGGTCTCATACACTTCATGCAGTTAATAGCCCTCTGTGTCTGTACTGTTACATACTTAGGCAGTGTAGGTTACTTTCACACTTTCGTCTTTTGTCCTCCGTCGAAATCCGTCGGTTTGGGCAAAAAACGGATCCTGCAAATGTGCTTGCAGGATGCGTTTTTTGCCCATAGGCTTGTATTAGCGACGGATCGCGACGGATGGGCACACGTCGCGTCCGTCGTGCGACGGATCCGTCGTGTTTTGGCGGACGCGACGCACAAAAAAGTTCAATGTAACATTTTTTGTGCGTTGCATCCGCCATTTTCGACCGCGCATGCGCGGACGAAACTCCGCCCCCTCCTCCCCGGACTGCAGAATGGGCAGCGGATGTGTTGAAAAACTGCATCCGCTGCCCACGTCGTGCAGTATTTTCACAACGTCCGTCGGTACGTCGTCCCGACACATTGCGATGGGCCCGTACCGACGGAAATGTGAAAGTAGCCTAACTGGTTCATGCAGCTTTACATGAACACCCGAGCCTTACACTATGGCCGGTCCGAATAACTAAAGCAATTGTTAGCATCCACCTCTCGTGTCTCCCCTTTTCCTCATAGTTTGTAAGCTTGCGAGCAGGGCCCTCATTCTTCTTGGTATCTATTTTGAACTGTGATTTCTGTTATGCTGTAATGTCTATTGTCTGTACAAGTCCCCTCTATAATTTGTAAAGCGCTGCGGAATATGTTGGCGCTATATAAATAAAATTATTATTATTATTATTATTATTATTATTAATTGTGATATGATCTGTGGCAGAGCTCCTTAGCAAAACTTTTTTTTCTCCTGAAAAATTTTTTTTCTCATTATGAAAATAATCTTTTTTTCCATCTTAGGATGTTCTCAGTGATAAAATATCCTACCCAGATGGCACTTTCATGGACTGGGAATTTAAAATCTCCGTCATGAATGATATAGCTAAGGTAAGACTATGCATTCACATTTACAGTCTATCTAATATACAGAATACCAAGAGTAGCAAGATGAACTGATGAGTTTGGTGTTATAATAGCCAATGATAAGCCAGTAAACAGGGAAAGAAAGCTTTGTACTTTGTAGAAAACTACTGCTTGCTCCCAAATTTACCAAAGGGTCCATTTGTTCTAGTAAACAAATCTGAGTTAACAGACCTTCACTAATGCAATCCCAATTACAGTTAGGGCCAGAAATATTTGGACAGTGACACAAGTTTTGTTATTTTAGCTGTTTACAAAAACATGTTCAGAAATACAATTATATATATAATATGGGCTGAAAGTGCACACTCCCAGCTGCAATATGATAGTTTCCACATCCAAATCAGAGAAAGGGTTTAGGAATCATAGCTCTGTAATGCATAGCGTCCTCTTTTTCAAGGGACCAAAAGTAATTTGACAATGGACTCTAAGGGCTGCAATTAACTCTGAAGGCGTCTCCCTCGTTAACCTGTAATCAATGAAGTAGTTAAAAGGTCAGGGGTGGATTCCAGGTGTGTGGTTTTGCATTTGGAAGCTGTTGCTGTGAGCAGACAACATGCGGTCAAAGGAACTCTCAATTGAGGTGAAGCAGAACATCCTGAGGCTGAAAAAAAAGAAAAAATCCATCAGAGAGATAGCAGACATGCTTGGAGTGGCAAAATCAACAGTTGGGTACATTCTGAGAAAAAAGGAATTGACTGGTGAGCTTGGGAACTCAAAAAGGCCTGGGCGTCCACGGATGACAACAGTGGTGGATGATCGCCGCATACTTAATTTGGTGAAGAAGACCCCGTTCACAACATCAACTGAAGTCCAGAACACTCTCAGTGAAGTAGGTGTATCTGTCTCTAAGTCAACAGTAAAGAGAAGACTCCATGATAGTAAATACAAAGGGTTCACATCTAGATGCAAACCATTCATCAATACCAAAAATAGACAGGCCAGAGTTAAATTTGCAGAAAAACACCTCAAGAAGCCAGCTCAGTTCTGGAAAAGTATTCTATGGACAGATGAGACAAAGATCAACCTGTACCAGAATGATGGGAAGAAAAAAGTTTGGAGAAGAAAGGGAACGGCACATGATCCAAGGCACACCACATCCTCTGTAAAACATGGTGGAGGCAACGTGATGGCATGGGCATGCATGGCTTTTAATGGCACTGGGTCACTTGTGTTTATTGATGACATAAGAGCAGACAAGAGTAGCCGGATGAATTCTGAAGTGTACCGGGATATACTTTCAGCCCAGATTCAGCCAAATGCAAAGTTGATTGGACGGCGCTTCATAGTACAGATGGACAATGACCCCAAGCATACAGCCAAAGCTACCCAGGAGTTCATGAGTGCCAAAAAAGTGGAACATTCTGCAATGGCCAAGTCAATCTCCAGATCTAAACCCAATTGAGCATGCATTTCACTTGCTCAAATCCAGACTTAAGACGGAAAGACCCACAAACAAGCAAGACCTGAAGGCTGCGGCTGTAAAGGCCTGGCAAAGCATTAAGAAGGAGGAAACCCAGCGTTTGGTGATGTCCATGGGTTCCAGACTTAAGGCAGTGATTGCCTCCAAAGGATTTGCAACAAAATATTGAAAATAAAAATATTTTGTTTGGGTTATGTTTATTTGTCCAATTACTTTTGACCTCTTAAAATGTGGAGTGTTTGTAAAGAAATGTGTACAATTCCTACATTTTCTATCAGATATTTTTGTTCAACCCTTCAAATTAAACGTTACAATCTGCACTTGAATTCTGTTGTAGAGGTTTCATTTCAAATCCAATGTGGTGGCATGCAGAGCCCAACTCGCGAAAATTGTGTCACTGTCCAAATATTTCTGGCCCTAACTGTATAACCTGTATGATACACTAGAATATTGGTAAAAGCTTTAACACCTTAATGACAAGCACCTGTACAAGTACTTGTCTGGCGCACATCGATAGCAGATGTATTGAGTCATTGTCAACTAGCAACCTGTTAGGAGTCGAGTTTCCTCTGCTGCACAGGGGGAATCTCGATCCGTCTCCGCTGCGGTCTCCCATTCTTCTCCAGCCGCAGTGCAGTCTGCTCAGCAGGGACGTCGATCCCAGCGTCTCGCTCAGTCTGACTCACGGGATATTTGGGACCGCACTCAGGATGCCATTCGGGCCTCTAAGGAGAGAATGAGGTCCTCCGCCGATGCTCATCGGCGCCCCGCTCCGACCTTTGCTCCTGGCGACTTGGTGTGGCTCTCCGCCCGTAACATCAGGCTGCGAGTTGAGTCCACTAAATTTGCTCCTCGCTACTTGGGTCCGTTCAAGGTCCTCGAGCAGGTTAATCCTGTGGTCTATCATTTGGCCCTTCCGCCACGCCTGGGTATCACCGACACCTTTCATGTCTCCCTCTTGAAACCCGTGTATATGTCCCGATTTTCCGAGTCATCTGCTGGGACATCGGGTTCGTCTACGGACGATTATGAGGTGAACGCTATTTTGGGGTGCAAGGTGGTACGTGGCAAAAAAATTTATTTGGTGGACTGGAAGGGTTATGGCCCCGAGGACAGGTCCTGGGAGACTGTTGAGCAAATTCGAGCTCATTGCTGCCTTCGAACGTAGCGAGGCCCAAGGAGGGGGGGTAATGTTAGGAGTCGAGTTTCCTCTGCTGCACAGGGGGAATCTCGATCCGTCTCCGCTGCGGTCTCCCATTCTTCTCCAGCCGCAGTGGAGTCTGCTCAGCAGGGACGTCGATCCCAGCGTCTCGCTCAGTCTGACTCTGTGCGAAGAGTTACTGCTGCTTTTCCTGCTTCTGCCATTGAAGCCAGTGCTGGGCAGCGGCGAGTGGACGTTTCTGGATCTAAGTCCTGCTTTTCTCTGTCTGAGCATGCCCAGGGCAGGATCTCCCGTTGGAGATCGAGGGTCACATGCTCAGGTATTTCAGCACATCCCATTGGTCCTCCTGGAAGGTCCTGAAAGGGCAAAACTTCGGTAGCAGCTTCCTGTGCTGCAACTATATAAGCTGCGCATGACCGCACGGCCATGCGCTAGTATTGTCTTGTAATTATGTGTGTGTGTTGTGAGTGAAAGTCGCTCTTTAAATAACCCTCCCTATTGAATGACTGTTCGCGGAAGGTGTATGTTTGCTATCTAGCGCCCGACGTAACACACATTACAGCTACCAGTTGCTGTGTCTGCCAGTACGGCGCCGTGCGCTTGCTCTGCGCTTTCCTGACCCAAGCCTGGGTGGTTAGTGGCGTTCGTCAGTGCGGCACCGCACGCACTCTTGTGCCTTTATATTATTATTTATGTTCCTCTGACACCCCAGTTGTGGTGTCGAGCGCATGGGGTCTTCTGAACTCAAATCCTCAGTCTCGGGTTTGAGATTAGTGACTCCTTGCTTGCGCTCTATGTGCGGTACCGCGGTCCTGTGACGCAACAGGGTCGCTTCCTTCACACAGGGTGAAGTTTACCCATGTGTGTATTCTTATAGTACCGCCATATAGTCCGTCTTTACTAGCAGCGGGGATTTTACCTGCACGGTGGACCTCGGACTGCGAACGCACCTAGTTCCACTTCATCTTGTACTTGGTGCGTTCTGCCAGTCCTTAACATAATACTAGCGCCAAGGTCTGGCTAGTAAATGATGGACGATCAGCGTTCACAGCGGTACATCCAGCAGCTGGAGGGAAGGTTGGCGGCTCTTGAGTGTTCAACCTCAGCTGTGGATGTCACTGCTGTCGCTGTTCAGGCTGCTAGTGTTGCTGCAGCCACCTTGTCCACTGCCGCTCCTGTCCCGACTCTAACTCGCCTCCCGCTTCCAGAGAAGTTCTCTGGTGACAGTAAGTCTTGTAGGGGTTTCGTGAGTCAGTGCTCTATCCATCTCAAGCTTCTGGCCTCTCGTTTCCCTACAGAGTGGGCTAAGGTGGGATTTATAGTGTCTCTTCTATCGGACATTGCGTTGCAGTGGGCTATGCCGCTATGGGAGCGTAGCGATCATGTGGTGCAGAGTGCTCCGTTGTTTCTGAGCACTCTGAAACAGGTCTTTTTAGGACCTCGTGTCACCCATGATACAGCGCTCCAATTGTTGGCATTGACTCAGGGCTCGTCCTTGTTCAGTCATTTTGCCGTCCACTTCCGCACCTTAGCATCTGAGCTGGAGTGGTCGGATAAAGCCCTCATTCCAATATTTTGGAGGGGGCTGGCTGACCACGTTAAGGACGCCCTGGCCACTAGGGAGATTCCCGCCACACTGGAGGAATTAATAACTCTATCCACTCGTATTGATCTCCGTTTTCACGAGCGGAGGTTAGAGCGAGCCCAGTGTAGGCAGAGGTTTCGGCTGGCTCCCACCTTCGCCAAACCTTTAGAATCTCCAGACCAGGCTCCTGAGCCCCATGAGCCTGTGGTAGTGTCACCAGCGGGATCTAAGTCCCGGACCGCTCGTGCACTCCAGATTTGTCATCTTTGCCAACAGTCAGGACATCTTGCCTCCAGATGTCTCCAGCGGTCGAGGAAACGTCAGCGTCTAGTGGTAGTTGGTGGAGGTGCACTAGACACGGCGACGTTTGCCTCCAAATTGTCCTTTAAGGGGACAATAACATTGGGCTCATCCTCTCACTCGGTAGAACTCTGCGTGGATTCTGGGGCGGAGGGCAATTTTATGTCTTCTGCCTTCGCCCAACGTCACGCAATTCCCCTGGTCATGCTATCTCAACCAGTAACGGTACGAGTGGTGAATGGGTCGACACTGCCCGCACAGATTACACATCAAACTATCCCTTTTACTCTGTCCATGTCACCATCTCATCAGGAGATTATATCTCTACTCGTCATTCCTGAGGGAATTGATGAGGTTCTCTTGGGGATACCTTGGTTACGGTACCACTCTCCTCACATCGAGTGGTCCTCAGGCAGAATTCTGGGATGGGGTGAATCTTGTGGGAACAGGTGTCATCGAGAGTGCGTTCAGGTTGCTACTACAGAGGTACCCGCAGATCTTTCCTCTCTCCCCAAGCAATATTGGTCTTATGCAGACGTGTTCTCCAAAAAGGCAGCGGAGACTCTTCCGCCCCATCGCCCCTATGACTGTCCTATTGATCTCTTGCCTGGTGCTGAGCCTCCCCGGGGTCGAGTCTATCCATTATCTTTCCCGGAAACGGAGGCAATGTCTCAGTACATTCAAGAGAATCTGGCAAGAGGGTTCATCAGGAAGTCAGTGTCACCTGCTGGGGCAGGGTTCTTTTTCGTGCAGAAGAAGAATGGAGAACTACGTCCATGCATAGACTACAGGGGTCTTAATGCTATCACAGTTAAGAAAAAGTACCCTTTGCCTTTGATATCTGAGCTTTTCGATAGGCTTCGGGGAGCTAGAGTGTTTACTAAACTAGATCTGCGGGGTGCTTATAACCTGATTCGCATCCGTGAGGGGGACGAATGGAAAACGGCATTTAACACCAGAGATGGGCACTATGAGTATCTGGTGATGCCCTTCAGGCTCTGTAATGCACCTGCTGTTTTCCAAGACTTTGTCAACGACATCTTCCGGGATATGCTTTCCACCTCGGTTGTAGTCTATCTGGATGATATCCTCATCTTTTCTCCAGACATTGACTCCCACCGGAGAGATGTTGGCAGAGTCTTCGACCTCCTACGGGCAAACTCTCTTTATGCGAAGTTGGAGAAGTGTGTGTTTGAGCAGGAGTCCTTACCTTTCCTGGGCTATATCATCTCCGCCCAGGGATTGGCTATGGATCCTGCCAAACTACAGGCTGTGATGGACTGGCAAGAGCCCCATTCTCTTAAAGCGGTGCAGCGCTTTATGGGGTTCATAAACTATTACCGCCAGTTCATTCCCCACTTCTCAACTCTGGTAGCTCCCTTGGTGGCCCTCACCAAGAAGGGAGCGAATCCCAAATTGTGGTCGGAAGAGGTCTCCAAGGCCTTCACTTCTATTAAGTCCCACTTTGCTAGTGCTCCCATCTTACATCGTCCCGATGTGGATAAGCCATTCCTAATGGAGGTGGATGCCTCGTCCGTTGGTGCTGGAGCAGTCCTCTATCAAAAGGATGCTCAAGGTCGGAAGCATCCATGCTTCTTCTTCTCTAAGACCTTCACGCCAGCGGAGAGAAACTACTCCATCGGGGACAGGGAGTTGCTAGCAATGAAGTTGGCCTTTTCGGAGTGGAGACACCTTCTGGAAGGTGCGCGGTTTCCCTTCCAAGTTTACACAGACCACAAAAATTTGGTCTATTTGCAAACAGCCCAGCGGCTAAATTCTCGCCAGGCCAGATGGTCCCTGTTCTTCTCCTGGTTCCACTTTTCCCTTCATTATCTCGCCGGGGAGAAGAATATCCGTGCTGACGCTCTCTCTCGCTACCTTATGTCAACTGAGGAGGAGGAAGAGGAGCCTCGGCTTATTGTCCCTTCCGAGAGCCTTAGAACCATAGCGCCGGTTTCGCTAGAGTCTGTGCCTTCGGGCAAGACTTTTGTGCCCATTAATTTGCGACCGGAGGTTCTCTCTTGGGCTCATTCGTCCAGGGTGGGTGGACACTTTGGGACAAAGAGGACATCTGAGCTACTGGCGAGGACGTACTGGTGGCCGCATATGGTCCGGGATGTCAGGGATTATATTCTGGCGTGTGTCTCCTGCGCCAAAAATAAATCTCCGCGTCAAAGGCCAGCTGGGTTGCTCTATCCCTTGCCGGTGGCAGATAGGCCCTGGGAGATGGTCGGGATGGACTTTGTCGTGGGTTTACCCAAGTCTCGCGGCTGTACCATCATTTGGGTCATCACCGATCATTTCTCAAAAATGGTGCATTTGGTGCCGCTACCACGGTTACCTTCTGCACGGGCCTTGGCAGCGTTGTTCATTAAACACATCTTCCGCCTACATGGTATGCCTGACAAAATTGTCAGTGACCGGGGTCCCCAGTTTGCGTCTCGGTTTTGGAGAGAGCTTTGTCGTCTTCTCAGTATAGGGTTGAATCTCTCTTCCGCTTACCATCCCGAGACGAATGGGTTGGTAGAGAGGGCCAACCAGACCTTGGTCACATACCTGCGACATTTTGTTTCAGCCAGGCAGGATGACTGGGCATCCTTGCTATCATGGGCAGAGTTTGCACTGAACAACGCCGTAGCCGACTCCACTGGACAAACCCCATTCATCCTCAACTATGGTCAGCATCCACGGGTACCTGTGCCTATGCCCGTGTCTTCCGCCGACTCCAGGCTGGCAGACTGGGCTGTGGAGGCACGGGATATTTGGGACCGCACTCAGGATGCCATTCAGGCCTCTAAGCAGAGAATGAGGTCCTCCGCCGATGCTCATCGGCGCCCCGCTCCGACCTTTACTCCTGGCGACTTGGTGTGGCTCTCCGCCCATAACATCAGGCTGCGAGTTGAGTCCACTAAATTTGCTCCTTGCTACTTGGGTCCGTTCAAGGTCCTCGAGCAGGTTAATCCTGTGGTCTATCATTTGGCCCTTCCGCTACGCCTGGGTATCACCGACACCTTTCATGTCTCCCTCTTGAAACCCGTGTATATGTCCCGATTTTCCGAGTCATCTGCTGGGACATCGGGTTCGTCTACGGACCATTATGAGGTGAACGCTATTTTGGGGTGCAAGGTGGTACGTGGCAAAAAATTTTATTTGGTGGACTGGAAGGGTTATGGCCCCGAGGACAGGTCCTGGGAGCCTGTTGAGCACATTCGGGCTCCGCAGCTCATTGCTGTCTTCGAACGTAGCGAGGCCCAAGGAGGGGGGGGGCCCTAGGAGGGGGGGTAATGTTAGGAGTCGAGTTTCCTCTGCTGCAAAGGGGGAATCTCGATCCGTCTCCGCTGCGGTCTCCCATTCTTCTCCAGCCGCAGTGGAGTCTGCTCAGCAGGGACGTCGATCCCAGCGTCTCGCTCAGTCTGACTCTGTGCGAAGAGTTACTGCTGCTTTTCCTGCTTCTGCCATTGAAGCCAGTGCTGGGCAGCGGCGAGTGGACGTTTCTGGATCTAAGTCCTGCTTTTCTCTGTCTGAGCATGCCCAGGGCAGGATCTCCCGTTGGAGATCGAGGGTCACATGCTCAGGTATTGCAGCACATCCCATTGGTCCTCCTGGAAGGTCCTGAAAGGGCAAAACTTCGGTAGCAGCTTCCTGTGCTGCAACTATATAAGCTGCGCATGACCACACGGCCATGCGCTAGTATTGTCTTGTAATTATGTGTGTGTGTTGTGAGTGAAAGTCGCTCTTTAAATAACCCTCCCTATTGAATGACTGTTCGCGGAAGGTGTATGTTTGCTATCTAGCGCCCGACTTATCCAACAGCACGTAACACACATTACAGCTACCAGTTGCTGTGTCCGCCAGTACGGCGCCGTGCGCTTGCTCTGCGCTTTCCTGACCCAAGCCTGGGTGGTTAGTGGCGTCCGTCAGTGCGGCACCGCACGCACTCTTGTGCCTTTATATTATTATTTATGTTCCTCTGACACCCCAGTTGCGGTGTCGAGCGCATGGGGTCTTCTGAACTCAAATCCTCAGTCTCGGGTTTGAGATTAGTGACTCCTTGCCTGCGCTCTATGTGCGGTACCGCGGTCCTGTGACGCAACAGGGTCGCTTCCTTCACACAGGGTGAAGTTTACCCATGTGTGTATTCTTATAGTACCGCCATATAGTCCATCTTTACTAGCAGCGGGGATTTTACCTGCACGGTGGACCTCGGACTGCGAACGCACCTAGTTCCACTTCATCTTGTACTTGGTGCGTTCCGCCAGTCCTTAACACAACCTGAATGGTAATGATATAATTCCATCTCTGAACTGATCTACCTTGCATGTCTTTTTATCTAGATTTGTTAACCATCTTAGCAAGCATTTTTTTTGGGGGGTGGGGGTATATTCTTGTATATTGCTATTGAACTTACTTCGGCTTGTTCCTTATGCAGAAATGTCATATAACTGTTTTCAAAGTGGTTTATGATCCATGTAGGCCTGGACATTTGTTTATCTGTTCACTACATTTACTGTGTCCTGCTGTCTCAAGTTAGTTTGATTGCTAATGAGAGAAAAAAAAAGTAAGATCTAAGTGCTAGCCTCCTATAAATTTAGACATACTTTGGGGATGCATTCATGCAGAGGAGCATTCGTGCACTATTATTCGTGTACATTTATTCCAAGTACTTTTTTTCAAAGTACTGGCAGTTAAAAACTGGCAGGAGACAGGAAAGGCAATCTAATTCTATTCCCTGTTCATTTGGAACACAACAAATACTCACTATAAATATCACTATATGCATTTGTCTCATCTATATCCTGGCTGCTGCATTCGCTCACATTCACCGCCCTAGCATTAACTCTTTACACTTCATCCATATTGGCCCCTCTATCCTTTCCTCCCCTATGTATAGCACTCACGCTCTGTTCACATTGCTAAACAGAGCAGATCCATTCAGTCCCACAATCCAACACAAGTGACGCTCTCACAAATCACTTAACCATCTGCTCACTCTTTCTATCCTCCGTCTTCTAGTCGCTGGAGACATCTCTCCCAACCCCGGCCCCCCATGTTATAGCCAGTCAAACCTCCCAATTGCTACACTCAGAAACCCCTCTAACGTTATTAATATACCATGCATGCCTTCTGGCTCTTTCAATTGTGCCCTTTGGAATTCTTGCTCTGTGTGTAATAAACTCCTTTTCATCCATGACTTCTTCCTTTCTAAGTCTCTTAGCCTCTTGGCTCTTACTGAAACCTGGATCTAGCAGTCAGACACCACCGCTGCTGCTGCTCTTTTATATGGTGGGTTACACTTTCCTCATACCCCAAGATCGGACAACAGAGCAGGTGGAGGCGTTGGTCTGCTCCTATCACCCAAATGAACTTTACAAGTAATCCCTCAAGTACCCTCACTTGTCTTTCCTTCCTTTGAAGTCCATGCTGTCAGACTCTACATCCCCTTCTCCATCTGAGTGGCGGTGGTGTATCGTCCTCCCGGCCCCTCTCATCAGTTCCTGGATCACTTTGCCACCTGGCTTCCACACTTTCTCTTCTGTGACATCCCCGCCCTCATCATAAGTGATTTCAATATCCCCATTGCTTTTCCCCTTTCCCCATCTGCTTCTCACCTTTTATCTCTAACCTCCTTTTTCGGCCTCTTGCAGCATACTAACTCTCCAATGCATGAAGAAGGAAACTCCCTCGACTTGGTCTTCTCACGGATTTGCTCAGTGGACGATTTCACAAACTCCCCTCTCCCGCTCTCTAACCACAACCTTCTTTCATTCTCTATCAAGAACTGCCACCCCACACAGGTTACCCCCAATTTCCACACTTATGGAAACATACAGGCCATTAACACCCAGAAACTTACGAAGAACTTGCAGTCCTCATTGGCCCCTTTCTCCTCCATCTCATGTCCTGATTCTGCACTGAAGCATTAGAATGAAACCCTGCAAAGTGCCCTGGATGAAACTGCACCTCCGATACATAGAACAACTTGGCACAGATGGCGACAACCGTGGCACATGCTACAAACACGTTTCCTGCAGCGGTGCTCCAGGTGCGCCGAACGTCTGTGGAGAAAATCTAATCTACCCGAAGATTTCATCCATTATAAGTTCATGCTTAAAACATACAACTCTGCCAATCATCTCTCCAAACAAACATATTTTAACACCCTCATCACTTCACTGTCCAATAACCCTAAACGTCTCATTGACACTTTCCATTCCCTACTCAACCCAAGAGTGCAGGCCCCAACCACGGATCTCCGCACTGACGATCTGGCGAATTACTTCAAAGAAAACATTGACCACATCCGACAGGAAATTATCTCCCAATTCCTTCATACCATGCACAGTCCTCCCTCCCCCACAGCACCTAGTTCACTCTCTGACTTTGAAACAGTTACAGAAGAAGTGTCACCTCTCACCTAACAAAAATATTCAACCTTTCTCTCACTCCCAGTATTTTTCCCTCCTCATTTAAGCATGCCATCATACATCCATTACTTAAAAAAAATTCCTTGATCAAAACTGTGCCACTAATTATAGACCTGTCTCCAATCTTCCCTTCATCTCTAAACTCCTCGAAAGCCTGGTCCACTCCCGCCTTATCCGCTATCTCTCAGATATCTTGTTTCCGCTCTTTACACTCTACTGAAACTGTCCCCACTAAAGTGTCTAATGATCTACTAACAGCTAAATCTAATGGTCACTACTCCATGCTAATTCTCTTGGATCTCTCCGCAGCTTTCGATACTGTGGATCATCAGCTCCTCACTATGCTACACTCCATCGGCCTCAAGGACACTGTTCTCTCCTGGTTCTCCTCCTATCTTTCTGACCGCTCCTTCACTGTATCTTTTGCTGGTTTCTTCTCCTCTCACCTTCCCCTTACTGTTGGGGTTCCTCAAGGATCAGTCCTAGGCCCCCTCCTCTTCTCTTTGTATACTGCCCCTATTGGACAAACAATCAATAGATTTGGGTTCCAGTACCATCTCTATGCTGATGACACCCACTTATACACTTCTCCTGATATCATGCCTGCCTTTTTAGAAAACACCAGTGATTGTCTTACCGCTGTCTTTAACATCATGTCCTCCCTCTATCTGAAACTGAACTTGTCAAAAACTGAACTCCTCGTGTTCTCTCCCTCTACTAACCTACCTTTGCCTGACATTGCCATCTCCGTGTGTTGTTCCACCATTACTCCCAAGCAACATGCCCGCTGCCTTGGAGTCATACTTGATTCCAAACTTTCCTTCACCCCCCACATCCGATCACTGGCTCGCTCTTCTTATCTGCATCTCAAAAACATTTCTAGAGGTCGCTCTTTTCTTACTTTCAACTCTGCAAAAACTCTTACTGTTTCACTCATTCATTCTCGTCTGGACTATTGTAATTCTCTACTAATTGGCCTCCCTCTTACCAAACTCTTCCTGCTCCAATCTGTCCTGAATGCTGCTGCCAGGATTATATTCCTCAGAAACCATTACACCGATGCCTCTAACCTGTGCCAGTCATTACATTGGTTACCCATCCGCTCCAGAATCCAGTACAAAACTATTACCCTCATCCACAAAGCACTCCATGGCTCAGCACCACCCTCATCTCCTCCCTGGTCTCAGTCTACCACCCTTCCCGTGCTCTCCGTTCTGCTAATGACAGGAGGTTAACATCCTCAATAATCAGAATCTCCCACTCCCGTCTCCAAGACTTTTCAGGTGCTTCCCGAATCTCCACTGTTTTAAGAGTGCCCTAAAAATGCATTTGTTCAGACGGCCTACCACCTCAATGCATTAACCTAACTATCCCTGTGTGGCCCATTAAAAAAAAAAAACCCTTAAACCATAATCAGGTTCCTCACATCATGTTCTCATACACGTTGTGCAGTTAATAGCCCTTATGTTACATACTTAGGCTGTTAACTGGTTTGTGCAGCTTTACATGAACACTCGATCCTTTCACTATGGCTGGTCCGAACAGCAAAAGCAATTGTTACCATCCACCTCCTGTGTCTCCCCTTTTTCCTCATAGTTTGTAAGCTTGCGAGCAGGGCCCTCACTCCTCTTGGTATCTACTTTGAACTGTGATTTTTGTTATGCTGTAATGTCTATTGTCTGTACAAATCCCCTCTATAATTTGTAAAGCACTCTGGAATATGTTGGCGCTATATAAATAAAATTATTATTATTATTAGTGCGTTCAAGAGTTTAGCCTGCCCCATTCGATGGCTGTGTTATTCAGCCAGTCACTTGTGGAGCAGAGCACCATCCACTGCTGTAAACCTGTTTAATGTCACTGTCAATCTCTGACAGTGTACTGCCAGTGGAAGTGTGCTGTTCTGAATGCCTATCATCCCCCTACAATGTAATTGTGGGGTGCCGATGGGTTGGCAAAACAGCCTTGATGTACCATGTCCATGAGTTTGTCCCTATGAGTGCCAAAATTAATCCATGTAGCAATTCTTCAAATTAAAATTAGTGCAGACTTTTCACCATTTCTTAGTTTCCACATATACTGGAGCAATCCAAGATAAGTGATAAGATATTTATCATATATCAGCAAACAGGTGGTAATACAATGTTGAAAAAAATTGAAGAAAGTTCATTTTTTTAGAAACATAATGTGGGGAATATTTAGTGGACTGATGAGTAGAGATGAGCGAACCTTTCAAGGTTTGGTTCGGTTTCGCCTAACGAACCGCCGTTCGCCTAATAGTTCGCCGAACGTTTCGACAAACGTTCCCAAACCCCATTAGATTCAATGGGAGGCAAAATCAAATACCATATATTCTCGTGTATAAGCCGAGTTCTTCAGCACATTTTTTTGTGATGAAGAAGACATCCCCCTAGGCTTATGCATGAGTCATTGTCCCAAAAAGACAGCGGGGGGAGGCAGGAGCCAGCGGTTGCATCTAAAGCCTGTGCCCGCTGCTAAAGAGAAATGAATATTCACTTCGCTGGCAGTGAATATTCATTTCTCTTATTTCTCTTATAACACGCACAGTTAGACCTGCAGCCGCCAGCTTCCAGCACACGATCCTACTTACCTTTCCTGCACGCCCTCGCTGCATCTCATTCTGGTGCCTGCAGCTCTTCCGGCTGAGTAATCACGTGTCCCCCACTCATTAACGTAATGAATATTCACCTCTCTCCACTCCCATAGGCATGGAGTGAATATTAATTACCTTAATGAGCGGGGACACGTGATCGCTTCGCTGGAAGAGCTGCTGGCACGGAACGAGATGGAGCAAGTGGCGCACAGGGAAGGTAAATAGAGTGTTTTTTTTTATATAGAAACCATGCATACAAGGACAGGGATAGGGAGCCATGTATACAAGGACAGGGATGGGGAGCCATGCATACAAGGACAGGGATGGGGATCCATGCACACAAGGATAGGGGATAAGGAGCCATGCATACAAGCATAGGGATGGGGAGCCATGCATACCAGGATAGGGATGAGGGGACAATGCATACCCGGCTTGTACTCGAGTCAATATGTTTTCCCAGTTTTTCATGACAAAATTAGGTGCCTCGCCTTATACTCGGGTCGATTTATACACAAGTATATACGGTGCACAGACAACACCTTAAGGGGTGACAATAAGCTTTCCAGACAGCTAAAACTGGGGCAAACACCATAAAACATGGCATTAATTGACCCACAGTAGAAATTTGCAAATGGCACAGCAGCAGTCAGCCATGGGCCATGCATGAGATATCAGTGTCGGGCCCAGCATTTACAGCTTGGATTTGAAGATTCATTGAGGACCTGTGGTTAAGGGAGTGGTGTAAAGGTACTGTCACACTAGACGATATCGCTAGCGATCCGTGACGTTGCAGCGTCCTCGCTAGCGATATCGTCCAGTGTGACAGGCAGCAGCGATCAGGCCCCTGCTGGGAGATCGCTGGTCGGGGAAGAAAGTCCAGAACTTTATTTCGTCGCTGGACTCCCCGTAGACATCGCTGAATCGGCGTGTGTGACACCGATTCAGCGATGTCTTTGCTGGTAACCAGGGTAAACATCGGGTAACTAAGCGCAGGGCCGCGCTTAGTAACCCGATGTTTACCCTGGTTACCATCCTAAAAGTAAAAAAACAAACACTACATACTTACCTACAGCCGTCTGTCCTCCAGCGCTGTGCTCTGCTCTCCTCCTGCTCTGGCTGTGAGCGTCGGTCAGCCGGAAAGCAGAGCGGTGACGTCACCGCTCTGCTTTCTGGCTGCCCGGCGCTCACAGCCAGACCAGAGAAGCAGAGCGCCGAGGACAGACAGCGGTAGGTAAGTATGTAGCGTTTGTTTTTTTACTTTTTAGGATGATAACCAGGGTAAACATCGGGTTACTAAGCGCGGCCCTGCGCTTAGTTACCCGATGTTTACCCTGGTTACCGGGGACCTCGGGATCGTTGGTCGCTGGAGAGCTGTCTGTGTGACAGCTCTCCAGCGACCAAACAGCGACGCTGCAGCGATCCGGATCGTTGTCGGTATCGCTGCAGCGTCGCTATGTGTGACGGTACCTTAAGTCTTCTTAGCTGGGAGACCTCATACCTCATGCAACACCTAAATTTTTTTTTTATTCCAGTCATACTCAGATGGCACAAACATCAGTTTCATAGACTACTATTGATGGAAAAATGTTAGAATAGTAACACAGGTAGTTGATCAATTGATCCATAGTAGAACCTGTTATAATGGCACAGCAGCCATGGGCCATACATGAGGTAACAGGCTCTGACCCAGCATTTACATCTTGGAATTTTAGTTTCATTGAGGACCTGGTGGTTAAGGAAGTGGTGTAAGCCTTCTTTGCTGGGAGACCTCATACCTCATGCAACACCTCCAAATTTTTTATTCCAGCCACACTCAGATGGCACAAACATCAGTTTCATACAGTAATATTGGTAGTGAAAAATGTAAGGAAAGTAACTCAGATCGTTGATTGAAAGTAAGTGCAGGCCTGGCTGTCTGGGAGGTCTCCTTAAACGGGCAACCCACCAGATGGAGTCTGAACTTGGAGTCTCCACATTTCAAAAAAGTATTGTCACACAGCATTAAAGTGACATCAATTTCCATAGAGTAGAAATGTTATAATAGGCCTCTGACACACCTTCCACCACAGGCAACCCACGAGATGGAGACCCAACTTTGAGTTGTCACACAGCAGTAAAGTGGCATCAAATTCCACAGATTAGAATCAGTATAATAGGCCTCTGATACAGCTTTTACTACAGGCAACCCACAAGATGGAGACCCAACTTGGAGTCTCCACATTTCAAAAAAATGTTTGTGACATCAGCAGCAGTAGCAACAGCAGGCACAGAAAACACCACACAGATGGCGCAGACTGCAATAACACGAGATCAATACATGACACTAAAAACTACACCATCACCGAGTCTGCCCAATCTGCCACTGGTGGGCAAAAGTCATTGGTGATCCATGACTTGTTAATTATTTTGAAAGTTAGGCAGTCTGCACTTTGAGGGAACAGCTGGATGCGCTTTTTCATCAGGACACCACCAGCAGTGCTGTAGACACGTTCCGAGAGAACTCTGGCTGCCGGGGATTAAAAAAAATACCTCTAAGGCATGACAGGCGAACACAGGCCACACTACCATTTTTAAAGACTAAAATGTAAAAGGGTTCCAAACTCCCCTGATGGTATTGATATTGAGATCCAGATACTCCTGCACCATCCTTTCCAGTCATTCACATCGTGTCAGATTTGTACTCTGTTCTGCTGGTGCACAGGCTGGTCTAAAAAAATGTGTTAAATGACTCACAGAAATTGCTTATGCTACCTACACCGCTGCTGCTAATGTTTGGGTGATGACACCTTGATGTTCCAGGGGTTGGATGTCTACAACTGGGATGCCCAGTGTGTGCCTCACTGCTGTCTTGGGAAAACCACTCTTAAGATTGTCTTCAAGCATATTTCGATACTCCAGCATGCACGCATCCATTTCCAAGGGGGAAGCATGTGGCTAAATTTACTCTTGTAACATGGATCTAATAGATTGGCAACCCAGTAGTCAGCACTATTTCTAACCCTAAGAATACGGGCATCATGTTGAAGATAGTGCTGCAAGAAGGCACTCATGTGTCGGGCGCTTCCATGAGGTCCAAGTCCATGCTGTGTTGGTGGAGGGGTAACACTCAAGGTTGCTTCCTCTGTCCCCTCACGCCAACCACGGACAACAGAGTGCGTATCATTATCCTCTTCATCTCCTGACTGTTGCGCGTCTATCACCTCGTCCTCCTCAATGTTTTTCGGCTCCTGCATCTTCACTAACAGTCTATCTGGTACCATGAGCCCCCCCTTGATCACTGTAAGCCATCCTCCCATGGCACCTGCCTGTGTGACGACAGTCCGGAACGTTGAGATATTGTTATCCCTTCCACATCCTCCTCTGCTTTCAGCTCTCCCTCTGGGACAGTCACCTCCTCACGCAGACTATTCAAAGTGTGCCCCAGCATGTACAGTAGTTGACCAGAATAGTGATGCTGATGACAGCATCGTCAGTGCTAACCATCTTAGTAGCCATTTTAAAACTGTGCAGAAGTGTGCAGAGGTCCTTCACCTGTGCCCACTCCGCAAGCACGATTTGCACCATTGGCCCAGGCTATGCAAAAGAGCATACTTCACCAGGACTCATTTCTGCTGCTACAGATGTTATGGTGGATTGACAAAGATGTGTTGTGCTAAGTGACACAAAAGCATCAGTCATGTATACTTCCATAAAACAGCTGAAGGGCTGTCGCTAGTGATGAGCGAGTGTACTCGTTGCTCGGGTTTTCCAGAGCATGCTAGGGTGACCTCCGAGTATTTGATAGTGTTCGGAGATTTAGTTTTCATTGCGATAGCTGAATGATTTACAGCTACTATCCAGGCTGAGTACATTTGGGGGTTTCCTGGTTGTAATCAAGCTGGCTAGTAGCTGTAAATCTTTCAGCTGCCGCAATGAAAACTAAATCTCCGAGCAATCATAAATACTCAGAGGTCACCTGAGTGTGCTCGAGAAAACCCAAGCAAGGAGTATACTCGCTCATCACTAGCTGTCACTCACCCCGACTGTGGTGGGTAAACAATTGAAGATTCTATAGCCGGAGACCTGTGTGTTGACTTAGAATGATGATGGAGAAGGAAGAAGCAGCAGATGAGGTTGATGGGATGGCTGGTGGTTGGCGGAGCCCACAAGTCTGCATTTTAGCGCAGTGAAATTCCCACACTAAGGCATGTTGATCGCGCATTTTCCAGTTCATGCATGTAGTTGTCAAATTATTGCAATTTTTGCCTCTACTGAGGGTTTTTTGGCAAATTTGCTAGATGACGTGGTCTTCCTTTTCAGTCTCACAAATGCCCAGGCTAGGCATCCCTTGCAAACTGCACACTAACGACTGGTGCTGGCCACAGCCAGAGTTGAGGCTGAGGATGCAGTGCTTGTTGTGGTTGCTTCACTTTGTGTGTGTGTGGGAAGCCACAAAGTAATCTCATCTTCCTCCTCCTCCACCTTCTCATCTAACATAGTAACATAGTAACATAGTTAGTAAGGCCGAAAAAAGACATTTGTCCATCCAGTTCAGCCTATATTCCATCATAATAAATCCCCAGATTTACGTCTGAGCTACTCAGCTGCGTACCTCTGGGTTCACACCAAGTAGGATCTACAACTTCATCCTCCTCCTCTTTGTTCTCACACTCCTCACCTTGAGAGTCACCCTTCTGCTCTTCCTGTTCTGACACCACAGTACACTCCATGTGTTTCTCTGGTATCTGAGTCTCATCAGGATCACCTCCACCCTTGGTGGTTAATGTCTGGTGATGAGGGTATGGATTCTGCTTGGACTCTACTTTATCCAGCCCCGGATCCAGCATGAAAAAATTTTGGTCTTCAGTGCAGATGCTTTCCGCTTCTGGATTCTGTGATTCTTCAGAGCAGACCTCTGATACCCCTGATGCCCAATATGTGAACAGCTCTTCAGAATGACCCATCTGAGGTTCCCCACAGTCAGTTGGGCATTTGGAAAGTTTTGATTTGGGGGGAAACAAGGGTGATTGGGGTGCCTCCTCTGAGTATTGTACTGTGTGTGATGTTAAGGTGGAGGAAGAGGAGGCGAGGCCACTTGATGCAGCACTTGCCATCAACAGGAGCACATGCTCTTTCTGAGTCTCATCTAAAAGGCATACTGCTGTGCGGCTGCCACATGGTGTTTGTTCAATTGAACTTTCAGTCTCATTAACACCTAACCCATGTATACATCGAACAACAAGCCTATTCCCCTTTCCACAAACCATGACCTTGCTTTTTCCCACTCATGTTGTAAGTCTCCTTCCCTTCTTGTACCCTGCTGTTTCACCACCTTTGACCCACAGCTGTCAATCACGTCTCCCTAAATAATCACTTTGTATTTTCTTAGATAGTGTGACTGAACAATACTGTTATGCCTAATGATTTTTTAGTGGATATCTGGCCTTCTGATTTGCAACTGAAACACCGTTTTAGCACAAAAGATTTGGAGTAGCTAATTAGGCCTCATGGCTGCAACATTATATTAGGCCTAACAATTTTTAAGTGGAAATCTGTCTTTCAGATTTGCCACTGAAACACAGTTTTAGCACAAACGATTTGGAGTAGCTAATTGGGCCTCGTATTTGCAACACTATATTAGGCTGAACAATTTTTAAGTGGAAATCTGGCCTTCTGATTTTCCACTGAAACATTGTTTTAGCAATAAAAAAATTTGGAGTAGCAAATGGGGCTTCCGGAGACTGCCACACAGTTTTTGCACAGTCAACTTCGATCCTGGAAGATCTATTTTACAAATGACAAGTTCACTTTCAGCAGCACCAGCAGGAACGACATCTCTGCACTGACCAAATGGCACCAGGAAAACAAGACATCCACTTTTTATATGGCCAGAGACATGTGACTTTGACAACCAATTACAAAAGACCTTGTGTCAAAACTTTGTGGATGGTTTCTGCACCCTGATTAGATGCCAGAATCAACACACATAAAGTTAAGGGGAAAAAAAGTATGCACGGCTCCTGTAGACTCTTCAGACACTTCTTTAACCTCCCCACATCCCCTCCCCTCATCAAACATATCCCTCCATGCCCTACACTCCTCCTACAGCAGCACTGTCGAAGCCAAAGTAATACAAAAGCATTATTGGAAAAGCGATGATTTACCGAACTGTGACCGACTTTTGCCTACTTTGAGTAAAATTACTCGTGAAAGCGAACACGAGTCCGAATGTGCTAGATTCGTGCCGAATTTAAAATTGGCGAATGTTTTCTGAACATGTTCGCTCATCTCTACTGATTAGTAAACACTTGTATATTAATAAGAAAAATGTGAAGGACCGCATGGCACAATATCATTTAAAGCTTTGATGTAATTATGTTTAATGTATGTATTAATGTGTATGGTGTATAATGTAATTTTGCTATTTCTCAATTTCAGGGTATGTCTTATCTGCACGCCAGTAAAGTAGAGGCCCATGGCAGACTTAAATCTACAAACTGTGTAGTCGATAGTCGTATGGTGGTGAAAATTACGGACTTTATTTGTAGTTCTATTTTAAATCCTAAAAAGGGTAAGTGTGGATATTACAAATAATCAGTTTAAGGCCAGGGTCACAATTGCGAGTGCAATGCGACAAACTTACACGAGTCTCTCACATCAATACCCGGCACTGCCCCTGGCATTCGGGACCGGAGTGTGCGGCTGCATGTATTCCTGTGTAGCTGAATGCTCCAGTTCCGAGTGTCGGGTATGGATGCCAGAGACTTGTGTGAGTTTCTCGCATTGCACTCGCAAGTGTGACGCCGGCCTAGCTCAATCATTCAACTTTTACATCCAACTTTTTTAGTTAAGTTCATTGTGATCTTTAAACAGAATTGAATTATAATATTCTGACTGCTTGGTGCCAAAACTATGCACAGCTTAATGAAGATGAATTTAATATTCAATCCTAAGCTAGGTGTATACATTTATTTATAGTAAATTCTTCCTAATGGCAGCAGCCGGCAGACAGAATTTTGTTATTTAAAATTCAATTTTATAAAAAAAAATCATTGGAAAGTGAAATGGTTCGTAGAACAATTTAAGTAGAATGGGCAAAATAAAAATGTAAAAGTCTATATTAATAATGAGCAATACAACAATGCAGGTGTTGGACAGGTCTAAACCTTGTAAAATATAACCAAATCTTATTTTGTAATGTGCTGCACTGGTTGAGAAATGTCTTATATAAGGGAAGGACCTGGAATCTTTAGGGTATTTAAGTGAATAACTGAAGGAAAATATGGCTCAGTTTAAAAAAAGCTCCAATCACTATAAAGATATGGTGGGAAACTAAGGTCAAAATCACACATCCATGTTTATTTGGAACAGATAGAATATGAATATAACATGTCATTGATTGCATCTGTCTGCTGTTTGTATTTCACAAAACCATTCATTGACAGGTTGTAAGATAGGTCTGTGAATTGGAACACACTTGGACTTACAGTCATGGCCAAAAGTGTTAGCACCCTTGAAATAATTCCAGAAAATTACAGTAAGTATTTCTCCCAGAAAATTTTTGCAGTTACACATTTTGTTATACACATGTTTATTTCTGTTGTGTGTATTGGAACAACACAAAAAGAACAGAGGGGAAAAAAGCAAATTGGACATCATTTTATATAAAACCCCAAAAACGGGATGGACAAAATTGTTGGCACCTTTCCAAAATTGTGGGTAAAAAACTTTATTTCAAGCATGTGATGCTCGTTCAAACTCACCTGTGGCAAGTAAAAGGCCAATATAAAAATCACACCTGAAACTAGATAAAATGGGGAGAGGTTGACTCAATCTTTGCATTGTGTGCCTGTAGGTGCCACATTAAGCATGGAGAACAGAAAGATGATAAGAGAACTGTCTGATGACTTAAGAACCAAAATTGGTGAACAGTATCAATAATCTCAAGACTGAAAGTCCTTTTCCAGAAATCTTGATGTTCCTTTGTTCACAGTGCACAACATGCCGTAATCAAGAAGTTAACTCATGGCACTGTAGCTAATCTCCATGGACGAGGACGGCAGAGAAAAATTGATGAAACATTGCAATGCCGGATAGTTCATGTGGTGGAAGCAGCCCCCATCAAGTTCCAAAGAAATTCAATCTGTTCTACAGGCTCAGGGTGCATCAGTGTCAGTGCGAACTATCCATTGACATTTGAAAGAACTGAAATGCTATGCCAGGAGACCCAGGAAGACTCCACTGCTGATATTAAAAATCTAGACTGTGAGTCTCGATTAGGGATGAGCTGACTCTTGGATGTTTGTGTTCATTAGATTTGGCCGAACTAGAGTTAAAAGTTCGGTTTGGTATATGAACTTGACCCTGAACTCAATACAAGTCAATAGAAATCCAATTTTCGGTGCATTAAAATGGCTGTAAAATGGTCATAGTATGGGCTGGGGGCTGCCAAAGGAAGCTAAACAGGGATAAAAGCAGGCCAATTGCTCTGCAAACAAATTTAGATAGGGAAATGACTTAAAAAAATGTAGAATAAAAAAATAAAATAAAAATTATAATCTTGAACCTGGAGGTGGAGGTCCAGTTGTAGGAGGAGATTGAGGACGTGGTGGAGGTTTTAATTGATTTTTTAGGCTAATCTGAAAACAGTCAGTGTAATAATCTGCTGGCAAATCTCCATCTGTGTACAGGTCATTTAATACTCTGCACTTTTTTTGGTTGTATACAATGAGGAGTGCATCAAATAGGGGACATGGCTGTGTTGATGGTGGTGCTGTAGGTGCTGCAGGGAGAGAGAGGCCATGGTCGATCTGTGCCTGCTACCTGCCCAATTTAGCACCTTCCTCTGGTGCAAGCAGGCGACAGGATGTTCTGTGTTATTTCATAGGCCCGAGTACCACTGGATCAATAGTGTTCCAAAAATTGTAAGTGAAATACATGTGCCAACTGCTGCAGCTTTCTCCTGTCTGTAGTCCAACAATGAACACACTAATAGTGACAGACAGGTACAGAGGAGAAAAGACCTGAAAAGAAGGTTGAATTGGAAGCATTTAAGGAGACCAGGATGGATGAACACAGAACTTAATCACTTGTTAAAAAGGAAAAAAGAAATTATATAAAATGGAAAGAGGGAAGCATATCTGAAGAAGAATATACTGCTGTTTGCAGGAAAAGTAGGGCAAGTTTTAGAAGAGCTAAAGCCAGTAATGAAGTAAGGCTTGAAAGGGAGACCAAAAGCAGTAAAAAAGTATTTTGGGGGTATGTCAAAAGCAAAAGAAAAGTCAAAGATGCTATAGGATTTTTAGAGGATGAAAAGTGTGAAGTGGTCAAAATGATGTTTTGAAGCCAAATTTTTAAATTCCTATTTTGCATCTGTGTTCTCTAAGAAAGCAATTTTAACTTCAAATGATCTTCACGGTGCCATTGAAGGAATAAACAAAAAAACCCTGTTTGGGAGAGAAGAACAGACAAATCGCGGCGCCCTAAGTGCGTAAACACAATATTATAGTCTTTAAAGGGTGCACAATTTTATGCACTCACCTGATAAAAGACTAAAATGGCTTTAGATCGTGTATCCTCCAAATTCCCTCTGAGATACTTTTCAATATACAGGGCTTGCAGCTTGCCTCGGGTGGATCCAAGTGAGAGAGCCAGAGTAAGGCTCACACAGGATGAATAGTTCAAGAAAAGCACATCCAGCCCATGAATGGCAGCGCTTCCCAGGACTCACATTCAAAGATGATATTTCATATTTTTTTATTTCATAACTTAAAATAGAAGAGATACAACGCGTTTCGGATACAGTATATATCCTTCTTCAGGTATCATAAAAACACCTGAAGAAGGATATATACTGTATCCGAAATGCGTTGTATCTCTTCTATTTTAAGTTATGAAATAAAAAAATATGAAATATCATCTTTGAATGTGAGTCCTGGGAAGCGCTGCCATTCATGGGCTGGATGTGCTTTTCTTGAACATTGAAGGAATAAAAGAATCCACACTATCCATAAACAGAGAAATAGTGAGGGAACACTTAGCTAATTTAAATAAATTTAAATCTCCTGGTCCAGAAGAGCTACATCCTAGGGTACTGAAAGAGCTAGTACAGTAAATTGCAGAACCACTAGCCAGAATCTTTGAAAAATCCTGGAAAACAGGAGAAGTCCCAGAAGATTGAAAAAAGGCAAATGTTGTCCCTATCTTTAAAAAAGGAAAGAAGATGGAGCCAGGAAATTACAGGCCAGTGAGCCTTACTTTTATACCAGGAAAGATATTTGAACAAATTATTAAACAGCATGTATGCAGGTACTTGAATAAGAATACAGTAATTGACCAAAGCAAGCATGGGTTTGTAGCAAACAAGTCATGCCAGACTAATCTAATTTCTTTCTATGATGGAATAAATTACTGAGTGGATCTGGTAAATGCGGTAAAAATAGTATATCTCAGCTTTAGCAAAGCATTTGATAAAGTGTCTCATACTATCCTTATTGGAAATAATGACCAAGCATGGGATTGACAAGGCTACGGTTAGGTGGATTCATAACTGGCTCAGTGATCGTACTCAAAGAATGATAATAAATTGTTGCACATACAATTGGAAAAGTGTTTCATATGGTGAACCACAAGGCACTGTCCTGGCCCCAGTGTTGTTCAACACTTTTATAAATAATCTAGATAAAGGAACTGAAAGTAAACTTTTGAATTTCCAGACAATGCAAAGCTAGGAGGGAGAGCTAAAGGTACCGTCACACTTAGGCTACGTTCACACTAGCGTTCGGCGCACGCGTCATGCGCCCCTATGTTTAACATGGGGGACGCATGCGTTTTTGCTTGTTGCGTTTTCCGACACGTGCGTCTTTGTTACGCTAGCGTCGGACCAAGAAAACGCAAAAAGTTGCATTTTTCTTGCGTCCGATTTTCGTCAAAAAACGACGCACGCGTCGAAAAACGCAGCGTTTTTGCGTGCGTTTGCACACGTTTTTCGGTGCTTTGTGCATCGCCGATGCAGCGGCGCACAACGCTAGTGTGAACGTAGCCTAAGCGACGCTGCAGTGATATCGACAACGATCCGGATCGCTGCAGCGTCGCTGTTTGGTCGCTGGAGAGCTGTCACACAGACAGCTCTCCAGCGACCAACGATCCCGAGGTCCCCGGTAACCAGGGTAAACATCGGGTTACTAAGCGCAGGGCCGCGCTTAGTAACCCGATGTTTACCCTGGTTAGCATCCTAAAAGTAAAAAAACAAACGCTACATACTTACCTACCGCTGTCTGTCCTCGGCGCTCTGCTTCTCTGCTCTGGCTGTGAGCGCCGGGCAGCCGGAAAGCAGAGCGGTGACGTCACCGCTCTGCTTTCCGGCCGCTGTGCTCACAGCCAGAGCAGAGAAGCAGAGCGCCGAGGACAGACAGTGGTAGGTAAGTATGTAGCAGTTGTTTTTTTAACTTTAACGATGGTAACCAGGGTAAACATCGGGTTACTAAGCGCGGCCCTGCGCTTAGTAACCCGATGTTTACCCTGGTTACCAGCGAAGACATCGCTGAATCGGTGTCACACACGCCGATTCAGCGATGTCTGCGGGGAGTCCAGTGACGAAACAAAGTTCTGGACTTTCTTCCCCGACCAGCGACAGCACAGCAGGGGCCTGATCGCTGCTGCCTGTCACACTGGACGATATCGCTAGCCAGGACGCTGCAACGTCACGGATCGCTAGCGATATCGTCTAGTGTGACGGTACCTTAACACTAGAGAAGACAGAGAAAGGATTCAGAGGGATCTAGATAAGTTAGAACAATGGGCAGTAACAAATAAAATTTTATTTAACAGGGAGAAATGCAAGATTGTACATCTGGGCAAGAAAAACAAAAATTACATCTATGGAGTGGGAAGAATAGAACTAAGAACAGAACGTGTGAAAAAGACTTGGGTATACTAATAGATCACAGACTGAACATTACTCAACAGTGTGATGCAGCAGCAAAAAAGGCAAACACAGTTTTAGGATGTATTAAGAGAAGCTTAGAGTTTAGATCACTTGAAGTAATTATCCCTCCTCTACGCCTCCTTGGTCAGGCCTCATCTGGAATACTGTGTTCGGATCTGGGTACCACATTTTAAAAAAGACATTGAAAAACTGGAGCAAGTTTAGAGAAGAGCTACTAGGATGGTAAGCGGACTCCTAGTCCACTTCCTCTACTGTCTCCTCATCCTGTCAGAAAGCGCAGGCCATCTGTGCACACTTTTTGCGTTCTCACCTTGCTGCTGCTTGCCTGTCTGCAGAGCAGTATCACTTCTGCCTTCCGGCTCCCTGCCTCATGTGTGATGTAACAACAAGGTGGAAAGCAACCTCGCACATGCTGGAGAGACGGTGCGAGCAGCAGGCATTGGTGAAGAAACTATGGAGCAGGTACAAAATGTTCAGCCTGATGACAGTTTTGGAGTACCAGGAGAATGAGGAACAACCAGCAGAGTGAGACTAAAAGTAGCTCACAGGCATCACTGGAGCGTGGCTGGAGAGATACAGACAATATAGACAAGAGATACAGACAATATAGACAATTCATCTCTCACTGAGGACAGCTTATCGTTGCCTGTGAGCACCCTGGTACACCTGAGGCAATACAAGCTGCTGTGTCTGCGCAACAACTTTCAAGTTGCCCGGATTGTTACAAGTGCTGATTACTCGGTGGCCACCCTGCTTGATCCCTGCTCCAAACACAATATGCCATCCTTACTTCCATCACTAGAACAAGATCTGGCCTAAGATCAAGGCTTTTTGACACAGTACTCCCAGATGCGTTTTGGTAAAGTAGAAACAGAAGCTTTTTGGCACAGTACACACAGGCTTTTTGACACAGTACTCCCAGGGTTTTTTTGGTGAAGTAGAGCTAAAAGCTTTTTGGCACAGTATACACAGAGACTTTTTTGCCCATAAGTGGGAAAGATATGGCTTCATACTAAAATTATTTTTTACATACACCACTCACAAAAAAATGTCTGCAGAGTAGAAACACTTTTTAGAAACACTACTTGTATACGTAGACACAGCAGTAGAATAAAATGTTTTTTTTTTGTTTTTTTTCAGCCCACAAATGGGAAAGAGAAAGCTGCATAGTAGAAACATTTTTTAGATACACTATCCAAAAAAAAATGGTTGCAGAGTAGTGGATCGCCCCCAGACACAGTGCCACAGGTTACTTGGTACCGGTCCTTTCTGTCTCAGTTCCGGGGTTGTCACGGTGGCTGGACCCGGTCCGTGACCCTGCTAAGGGGCATCCAATAAAGGGTGATGGTGCGTAGTGCGAGGAATAACGAGGACACAGGGTTTAGTTTCTTTACCTTTTACTGAAGGTTTCAGGATCCTCAATCCAGGGCACTTTCAACAGGGCTGTCTGAGACCGGCCGGTCCGAAGGCACATCCAGAGTTCCCTTTGCAGGTGGAAATCAGTGTCTACCCACTAGCGCCTGTGTGTTGTAGTGCTTCCCTGCTGAGCATTCAGGAGAGTCCTCACAACTTCTGTTCTCGTTCGTTCTAGATCTTTCTCTTCTCCGTCCCCCAGGTATGTTATGGCTAGGACGCACCTTTATGACAGGTAGGCCTGGAGTTATTCTGGAACCCTAGTGTTGCCCCTCCCCCACGGTTGCCTCCTATGTCCTTTGTTATGACCTGGTGGTCAGGACAATAATGGACCTGGTGGTTAAGAGCACACGGAATGACCTGATAGTTACTGATAATAAAGGACCACAATCCCTAATCCTATCACACACACTAGAAATAGCCGTGGATTGCTCCTAACGCTCCCTATGCAACTCGGCACAGCCTAAGGAACTAGCTAGCCCTGAAGATAGAAAAATAAGCCTACCTTGCCTCAGAGAAATTCCCCAAAGGAAAAGGCAGCCCCCCACATACAATGACTGTGAGTAAAGATGAAAATACAAACACAGAGATGAAATAGATTTAGCAAAGTGAGGCCCGACTTACTGAACAGACTGAGGATAGGAAAGGTTGCTTTGCGGTCAGCACAAAAACCTACAAAAAGACCATGCAGAGGACGCAAAAAGACCCTCCGCACGGCTCACGGTGCGGAGGCGCTCCCTCTGCGACCCAGAGCTTCAAGCAAGCAAGACAACAATAAAAATAGCAAGCTGGACAGAAAAATAGCAAACCAAAGAAAATACAAGCAGGAACTTAGCTTCTGCTGGGAAGACAGGTCACAAGAACGATCCAGGAGTGAACTAGACCAATACTGGAACATTGACAGGTGGCATGGAGCAAAGATCTAAGTGGAGTTAAATAGAGCAGCCAGCTAACGAATTAACCTCGTCACCTGTGGAAGGAAACTCAGAAACACCCACCAGAGGAAGTCCATGGACAGAACCAGCCGAAGTACCACTCATGACCACAGGAGGGAGCCCGACAACATAATTCACAACAGTCCTTCTTAGGTGTTGTATGGTAGACAGCCAACCTGTAATTAACTGTCCTGCCGCTGTTTGAAGTAATGCGTGGAGACTGTTACTTCTTCGGTGCTCATGCGTCTCAGTAAGATGTTGCCGTTCTTGGGGCATGACTCCTACTGGATCTCCTTCGTGCTGATCTCGTTTCTCACTGTTCCACAATATCCTTCCTTTCTTGTGTCTTTCTCAGGATACCGCCGCAAGGTAGTGCAGGCGCGGTTCCATAACAATCTGTCCTTTAGCTAGGTACCTGCCAGATTTCCCAGTTCTGACAGGTCCTCCCTGGAGCTCTCCCAGGCTTCGTTCTCACTAACTTCCTGTCCAACCCCTTAGTTTTACCAATGTGAGGAGTGGCCCAATAAATAAGCCTTTTACTACCCCTAGTGGCCGGAGTGTGAAGTGTAATGTGTGCTGGTGATACCTGGTCAAAGAACTCCTTTAGTACAGTCAGACGTACCATCACTCCCCTTAGTGGCAGAGCGACGTTACTGCAACGACCAGATCTCTGGGGCGCTGCAGTAGAAACATTGTTTAGAAACAATACTCGAATAGACACAGCGGTAGAATAAAATAATATTTTTTTTACCACAAATGGGAAAGAGATGGCTGCATTTCTACATTTCAAGTAGAATTTCTTTTTTAGACACAATACTCCCAAAAAGACGTCTGCAGAGTAGAATAATTTTGGGGGCACACTACTCATACAGATACAGCTTGAGAGTATACATAGGCTTTTTGCAACAGTACTCCCATAGGCGGGGTAGCAGAGTACACATTGCGGATTTCCTTTTGTTAAATTCTGCTCGGATTCTGCCTCTCTTGGCAGAAAATGCAGTCGAAATTCCACACGATTTTTATGCAGATTTTCATGCGGATTTGTATGTGTTTTTGTAAGCTAAATAAAGATATATTATTCAATATAAAAAAAAAATGTGATGTAATTTCCTCATCAAAGATCTTCTTTTTCATTCTCCATTGAAGACCATAATATCATTGCATTCCATGTTCAAATATAATGTTTACAAACACAAAACAAATATAAGTGAATATTATATATATATATATATATATGCATATACTGTATATATCTACATATATATCTACATATATATTGTAGCATTTCGCATACTACGTGTCTTGGGGGACACTCGCTTGGCACGGAATTCAAGCACTCAGGCACGGTTTTTCCACTTAAAGCAGTCTGTTTGGTTTATTCTCTCCATAAACCATAGAAAGATGAACAAACGATAAACAGTCTTACATCAGACAGATAAATCCTCAATGTTCATAGTAGAGCTCCGCTCTCTCAGGTCTGTGGGAATCTTCATAACCAGTGTAGGAACAGACGATGGCTGAAGGCTGATGTTAGTATTCTGAGAAGGAGCCAATAGCCATAAAGGTTCCCAGGCTATTAATATCAGCTCAAAAATGTTTGCTTAGCCTTTACTGGATAGTTTACAGGGGAACCCCAGAAAAAAATTGACATGGGGTCCCCCTATAAAATTGAAACAGTAAAGGCTAGGCAGACAGCTATGGGCTGATATTAATAGCCTGGGAATGGGCCATGTATATTGGCGCCTCTCAGGTTAAAAACATCAGCTCTCAGCCACCCTAGAAATGGCGCATCTTATAGATGCGCCAATTCTGGCACTTAGCCTTGTTCTTCCCACTTGCCCTGTAGCAGTAGTAAGTGGGGCAATATTTGTGGGGTTAATGTCACCTTTGTATTGTCCGGTGACATCAAACCCATGGCTTAGTAATGGAGAAGCGTCTATATGACACCTTTCCATTACTAATCCTATAATTACATGGTAAATAGAGACATAGCCAGAATAAAGTCCTTTAATTGAAATAATCACAAAGACTCCTTTATTGAATCATAATTTACCATACTTACTGCATCGCCTAATTCCCTACTCCCCTGATCTCCTGAAACAAAAAATAATAAGCCAACATATAATACTCCTTGTCTGACGTAGTCCATTTACCGAGGGTCCCACAACAATCTCACGTGTAGAACAGTCACATCAGGAGATGCGACTGCTCTACCCGGCCTCCAGTGATACACTGACAGGAGGTAATCGCTCCTGCAGTGTATCACTGAGAGTTCACCGAGGTTCGTGCTCTCACTTTATATGTGACAGCAGACATAGCTGGATGGCAGCAGTAGTCCCATCAGATGATGCCTGGCTACACACACACAGACACCCGCAGACAGACACACACACAGACATCCGCAGACAGACACACACACACATACCCGCAGACAGACATAGACACCCACAGAAAGACACCTGCAGAAAGACACACGTAGACACCCACAGACACACACCCCCTGACACGCGCATATTCTCCGCTCACACATATTCTCCGCCCACACAATCTTCCTCCTTCCTTTCCACAGCATTTTTTGCATGCAAATCCACAGCAAATCCACAGACCTTTTTGCACCTGTGGTTTGGCTGCGGATTTGACTGACTCAATGTAAGTCAAAGGGGGCAGAAACGCTGCAGATCCGCAAAAAGTATTGACATGCTGTGGAAAATAAAACGCTGCGAATCAGTGCAGAATTTTCCGCAGCTTGTGCACACCAATTTTGGATTTCCATTGATTAACATTGCATGAGCACTCCTTTCTGGATCGTGTGCACATAACCTTAAAGGCACAGTACTCCCATAAGCGGGGTTGCAGAGTACACACAGAGGCTTTTTGGCACAGTACTACCACATATATGGTTGCAGAGTACACACAGTGGATTTTTAGCACAGTACTATCACAGACATGGGTGCATAAGAGTAGAAAAATGTATTTTGACATGTATTTTGACACACATGACTCCCCCCAACATGGTTGCAGATTAGAAAAAGTTTTGGGTGCGCACAGTACTATCACAGATACGGGTGCAGAGTACCCAAGAGAATGTTTTTGGAAAACTACGCACAAACAGTGTCCCTCACTACAGCTGCATCCTTTCCCTATGCTAAGCAGAGCAGAAATAAAAAATAATAATCTTGAAACAGGAGGAACAGGTCCAAGTGGAGGAGGAGGTGGACGTGGCGGTATAGGCGGAGTAGTAATCCAACACTGTTTTTTTTTATTGATTGTATTTTTTTTCTTTTTTTCTTTTTTTATGAAACTGACTTAAAACAAGCTACAATTAACAAATCTAAAACTAGCAGACTAGAACCAGGAGGCGTAGGTCCAAGTGGAGGAAGACGTGGATGTAGTGGCATAGGTGGAAGAGGCAAGGGAGGAGTAATCCAACCCCTTCTGTTTAGTATTGCTTTTATTTTATTTTTTTTTATTTTTGAGTGTTTTTTTATGGAACTGATTTAAAGCAACCTAGAATTAACAAAACTAAAATGAGCAATCTAGAACCAAGATGCGAAGGACAAGTGGAGGAAGAGGTGGATGTGGCTGTAAAGGTGCGAGAGGAAAGGGAGAAGTAATCCAACACTGCTTTTTTTGTTAGTATTTTTTTAGTTTGTTTTATTTATTCATTTATTTATTTTTATGGAACTGACTTAAAACAACCTAGAATTAACAGAGCTAATACTAGCTATCTAGATACAGGAGGCATAGGTTCAAGTAGAGAAAACGGTGGATGTGGCCGTTTAGATGGAAGAGGCCAGGGATGAGTAATCCAACACTGTTTGTATTTTTTCTTTTACGGAGCTGACTTAAAAAAAAGAAAAGCTACAATTAGGGGGTGGAGGTCAAACTGGAGTAGGAGGTGGACGTAGTGGTGTAGGTGGAAGAGGTGGAGGAGGAGGTTGCCAACACAGTTTTGGGGGGTTTTCTTGAGGGATGAAGCACCCAAATTAAATGAATGTCATATACAATTGAACACTGGCTTGGTACGGCTGGTATAAGTGTCTAGTCAGCCAAAGGTTTGGACAAGTCCTGTGGGATCCAAGTGTGGTTCATTTTAAGGAATGTTAGCTTCCCCACATTAGATATGGACAGGCGGATGCACCTGTCTGTGATAACCCACCTGCCATGCTAAACACTAAGGTTGAGCGAAACGGATCGGACAAATTCAAAAATTGGCGACTTTCGGCAAAGTTGGGTTTCATGAAACCCGACCCGATCCTAGTGTGGGATCGGCCATGAGGTTGGCAATCTGCGCCCAAAAGTCACTTTTTGTATGACGCTTTCAGCACCATTTTTCAGCCAATGAAGGAGGACGCAGAGTGTGGGCAGCTTGATGACATAGGTCTCGGACCCCACCATCTTAGAGAAGGGCATGACAGTGATTGGCTTGCTTTCTGCGGTGTCACAGGGGCTATAAAGGGGCGTGCATGCCGGCCGCCATTTTACTTCTGCCGATCTTAGCATAGGGAGAGGTTGCTGCAGCTTTATCAGAAGAAGGGATATAGTTATGGAGGGAAGATTAACCCCCAAACCGCTTGTGCTGTAGCGATTTCCACTGTCCAACACCACCATTTTTTGCAAGGACAGTGGAGGCTATATTTTTGTGCATCAGCTCTGTAGCTTATTAGGCTGTCTTATAAGGCTCCCTGATAGCTGCATTGCTGTTTGCATGCTGCTGCGCAAACCAAATGCTTTTTTAAAAGCAGAAATCCTGTTGCTCCTTTCTGCACAGTTATCTTGTTTATTTCTCCACACTTTTGTGTGCAGCAGTCCTTTTTATTGCTGCCATACTTTTCCTGAGATCATTGTAGGGAGATTGAAATTGTACTACAGTCCTTGTATTTTTTCATACATCTTCCAGCCACTTTCTGCCACGTACATTGTGTTGTTTTATGCACAGGGCCTGAGTTTTGGTTCAGTCTCCCCCCAAAAAATTGAGATTCAAATTCTCACAAAGTGGATATACTTCAGTACTGTTAGTTTGTAGTATATCAGCCAGCCACTTTTTGCCACTTACATTGTGTTGCTTTATGCACAGGGCCTGAGGTTTGGTTCAGTCTCCCCAAAAAATAAGTGAGATTCAAATTATCACAAAGTGGATATATTTCAGTCCTGTTAGTTTGTAGTATATCAGCCAGCCACTTTCTGCCACTTACATCGTGTTGTTTTATGCACAGGGCCTGAGGTTTGGTTCAGTCTCCCAAAAAAATAAGTGAGATTCAAATTATCACAAAGTGGATATATTTCAGTCCTGTTAGTTTGTAGTATATCAGCCAGCCACTTTCTGCCACTTACATCGTGTTGTTTTATGCACAGGGCCTGAGGTTTGGTTCAGTCTCCCAAAAAAATAAGTGAGAATCAAATTATCACAAAGTGGATATATTTCAGTCCTGTTAGTTTGTAGTATATCAGCCAGCCACTTTCTGCCACTTACATCGTGTTGTTTTATGCACAGGGCCTGAGGTTTGGTTCAGTCCCCCCCCCCCAAAAAAAAAAGGGAGATTTCAAATCTCAGCAAGTTTATATACACCTTCTACCTTGTTTTACAGTACCATATAATGGTTGTTATTTTGGTTAGATTTTCCAAAAAATGAGGAACTCTGGTGGAAGAGCCCGTGGGCGGTGGTTGCCAGCTGGTACTGATGGTGGTGGTGATGGTGGTGCATCTGGTAGTAGTGGCAAAAGCACAATAGCAGCTAAGGCTGGAGGTGTTGAGCCAGCGTCATAGTCTGGCTACACAAGGCCTCGAAGGCTCCCTTATCTGGGAGTAGGAAAACAGCTTTTAAAGCCGGAGCAGCAGGAAAAAGTTTTGGCTTTTCTTGCTGACTACAAGATGAATCGGACATGGAGTGCACTGATGCACAGCCACAGCTAGATTATTATGCTGTTCCATTGACTAAGATCACTACATTGCCCTCGCAGTGTACTGAGCCAGAATCTGACCCTGCTGAGACTATAGTGCCCCGTCCCGAACGCTATAGCACCTTACACGGTGACACAGAGGAAGGTGCACATGACATTGAAGAGGAGGTGATAGATGACCCAGTTGTTGACCCAGATTGGCAGCCATTAGGGGAAGAGGGTGCCACTGCCAGTAGCTCAGAAGCGGAGGAGGATGATCCGCAGCAGCCATCTACATCGCAACAGCTGTCATCTGGCAGGCCCGTATCAGGCCAAAAACGTTTGTCAAAAACAAAAACAATTTAAGGACAGCGTGGCCATCCGGTGAAAGTAGCACAGCGTGCAATGCCTGAAAAGGTATTACATAGTAGGAAGAGTGTAGTGTGGCAATTTTTTAACCAAGATCCGAATGATCAGTCAAAAGTTATCTGTAAGAAATGCTCAAAGACCTTTAGCAGTGGGAAGAATCTTCAAAATTTAAATACAATGTGCATGCTTAGACATTTAACCAGCATGGACTTGCAAGCCTGGACTAACTACCAAACGTCCCGTACGGTTGGTGCACCTGCACAGAATGAAGGTAGTCAGCAACGCTACATTGCTCCCCTCACTGTAAGGCCACCGGTTAGGACACCACCAGCAGCAAATGTGGAGGTATCGTCGCAAGGCCAAAGCAGTCAGGGAATCACAAGGTTATTGGTAGGAAACACTCTATGTAGGCCAACATCAAGAATACCATCATCAACCCTCTCTCAATCCGCCATGTCCACCACCACCACCGCTTTGCTTGTTCCACCATATGCAGCTCTCCAGTCCAGCTCACTCTACAAGAGTCTCTCGTTAGGAAAAGAAAGTACTCATCCTCTCATCCACGCACACAGGGTTTGAACGCTCACATTGCTATACTAATCTCGATAGAGGGGATGCCCTACCGGTTGGTTGAAAGCGAAGCTTTCAAAGACCTGATGGCCTACGCAGTACCACGCTATGACCTACCCAGACGGCACTTCTTTGCAAGAAAAGCTATCCCAGCCCTCCACCAGCATGTCAAAGACCGCACTGTCCATGCACTGAGGCAATCAGTCAGTGGAAAGGTGCACCTCACAACAGATGCATGGACCAGTAGGCATCGCCAGGGACATTACGTGCCCATCACAATGCACTGGGTTAATGTGGTGGATGCAGGGTCCACAGGGGACAGCCATAGTGGGACAGTTCTGCCTAGCCCACGGTCTAGGAAACAGTTAGCTGTAGGCGTTCGCCACCCCTCCTCCTCCTCCTCCTCCAGAAGCAAAAGCTCGTCCACAGAAAACAGTTACAAGACCACTCAATCCGCAGCTGCTAATGTTGCACACGAGGTGTCCCATTAGCAAACAGCTAGTGGTAAGCGTCAGCAGGCTGTGTTACAAATGAAGTGTTTGGGCAACAACAGACACACCGCGGAAGTACTGGCCGAGTACTTGCAGCAACAAACTCAGTCATGGCTGGGCAGTGTACATCTTGAGGCAGGCAAGGTAGTCAGTGATAACGGAAGGAATTTTATGGCTGCCATAGCCCTTTCAGAACTTAAACACATACCGTGCCTGGCTCACACCTTGAACCTGGTGGTGCAGTGCTTCCTCAAAAATTATCGAGTTACCAGCCCTGCTCCTGAAGGTGCGAAGACTTTGCTCGCACATCCGCCAGTCGTCCGTACACTCCAGCCATATGCTGAACCATCAGCGATCGCTGAATCTTCCCCAGCACCGCCTAATAATTGTAACAACCCTGCCGGCATCACTGCATGGCCTTCCATTCCCCACCTGCCTGTTACATCTACTCACTCACCCAGTGCCATGCTGTGAGATCTGTCTGCTGCTGGTTCCATGCCATGTGCTTCATGGCGGCCTGCTCTGTGTACACTTCCTGGCTGTGTGCATAGAGGGGTGGTGCCAGCCACTCCGGATTCTTATTGAGACTGTGTGCACCTCCCTAAGGTGCTTCTGGCCAATAGCCTTGAGGCCTCTGATACTTAAGGCATCCTCACCCATTGGAGGATGCCTGAGCAAACTATTCCCCTCAGTTAGCATTTGCTACTGAGCTGCCAGGTCGTGTGTTTCCTGTCTCTGAGGGCTGCACTATTGCAGGCCTTCATCTGTGTTCTGTTTGTGCATCCGTGTCCGTTCCTGTCTGTACTCTGGTCTATGTCCGTCCCTGCTCCTTCTTTGTCATTAGTCATTTCCCACTCAGCTGTGTGTACCTCTGCCTTATCTTTCTGCTCTGTTCGCCACTGTCTGTGGCTCTGCTTCTCTCAGCTTTTCTCTCAGCTCTACTCTCTGACCTTGCTCCGCTCTCTGTGGCTTTGCTCTACGGCTCCGCTCCTTGCGGTTCCACCTGGCACCGCTCCTTGCGGTTCTACGTCTTTAGCTCTTGGTTCCACTTCCAGCGTCTTTAGCTCTTGGCTCCACCTCCAGCGTCTTTAGCTCTTGGCTCCACCTCCAGCGTCTCCGCTCTTGGCTCTGCCTCCAGCGTCTCCGCTCTTGGCTCCGCCTCCAGCGTCCCCGCTCTTGGCTCCGCCTCCAGCGTCCCCGCTCTTGGCTCCGCCTCCAGCGTCCCCACTCTTGGCTCCACCTCCAGCGTCTACGCTCTTGGCTCCGCCTCCAGCGTCTCCGCTCTTGGCTCCGCCTCCAGCGGTTCCGCACTTGGCTCTGCCTCCAGCGGCTCCGTCCTTGGCTCTGCCTTCTCCACTCTCTGCTCTACTTTCTCCTTCTCTGCTCATAGCTCCACCTTCTACTCGTACTCTGCCTCCTGCGATTCAGCTTTTCTTCCACTCTTGCTCTATCTTAATTCTGCAACTTTCCCTACAGGTCTCTACCTGTTCCTTTATATTCTCCAGTCTGAACAGGTTCTTACCTGTTTCCACACATCCATCTGAATACCAGTTCCTACCAGTGTATCAGTCCTGTCTGCCAGTGCCAGCCGGTCTGCCTGAGTGCCAGCCGCGCCCGTCTGCCTGTATCTCCGTCAAGCCAGTCCGCCCGTCAGGGCCTCTGCCATACCCATCTGTCAGCCAGTGTCACAGCCGTGCCTGCCTGCCCGTGTCTTGTCCCCGGTGGGATCAGCATCCACAGTTCGACTCCACCCTGGAGTGGTACCTGGTAGCTTCCTATTGCACAAGTCTGACCTCACCATCAGAGGCTCCAGCGAACACCTAGGAAGCTACTTGGCTACGCCCCTTCCAGGGAAGTTCGGTCTGTGGTCCAGTGGGGCCACACCCCCAGGTGCCCGCGCCAACCAGTCTCGGCGCGAGCGTTACAATAATAGACTTTGCAACAAGATGTAACTCCACACTGCACATGGTTCAGAGGCTGTGCGAACAGAGGTGTGCTGTAATTAATTTGTGGAATGATACACATACGCGGGCAGGCAGTTGGATGGCAGACATGGAGTTGTCTGGTGTGCAATGGTCGAAGCTACAAGATCTCTGTCAAGTCCTTCAGTGTTTTGAGGAATGCACACAACTGGTAAGTGCAGACGACGCCATCATAAGCATAAGCATCTCACTAATGCGTCTGCTGATGCAAAGTTTGACGCACATTAAGGAGCTGGCGTCTGCAGCCGACGAGGAGGGAAGCCTTGATGACAGTCAGCCATTGTCTGCTCAGGGAACCCTCATGGACGAGGTGGCGGATGAAGAGGAGGAGGATGATGGGGATGAATATTTATGGGAGGAGGATGCTTCTCAGGGGCAATATAAACTGGTGGCGTTGCAAAGCCAGGTACAGGGTTTTTGCGGGACACAAGTGATGTTGATTTGCAAGAAAGTGCTCCTCAACCCAGCACAAGCAGTGAATTGACACCTGGAACATTGGCCCACATGGCTGTGTATGCCCTGCGTATCCTAAAAAGGGTCCCCCGCATTATCAAAATGATGACCGATGACGACTACTGGTTGGCCTGCCTCCTGGATCCATGATATAAAGGAAAATTACAAAATATCATGCCACATGAGAACCTTGGGCAAATATTGGCTACCAAACAAGCAACTTTTGTAGACCGTTTGGTTCAGGCATTCCCAGCACACAGCGGCTGTGATGGTTCTCACATGAGCCATAGGGGACAACATGGCAGAGGTGTTAGAGGTGCACAAATCCGAAGTGGTGTTGGACAGAGAGGTTTTATGACCAGGTTGTGGAGTGATTTTGCAATGACCGCTGACATGACAGGTAGTGCTGCATCGATTCAAAGTGACAGGAGACAGCATTTGTCCAGTATGGTTACGAACTACTTTTCCTCCCTTTTCGATGTTCTCCCTCACAGGTCATTCCCCTTTGATTACTGGGCATTAGGGTTGAGCGACCTTGACCTTTTTAGAGTCGAGCCGTGTTTCGCGAAACCCGACTATCTTAGAAGTCGAGTCGAGTGGAATCGGCCGATTATCGCGAAAAGTCGGGTATCGCCTGAAACACGAAACCCAATGCAAGTCAATGGGGGAGCATAGTCGGCAGTGAGTGGAGGCCAGGAAAACACCTACACTGCCCATTTTAATGGCAAAAACATCCATTCTTGTTAAAGAAGCTTGTCAATCGTAATTTACCTTATAATAATTGGAAGGCATTTGAAATTGGGGGTCATTTGGCTAAAGTTGTGGGGGGTAGGGCTGGTTCAAGTAATTAGTGGGCCCAGTAAATCTGGACCACGCAGTGGAGCAGGGAGAGGTAAGTATTTAAACTTTGCAAGTGCTGTGATCCTGAGCAAGCAGGGGGGGCCCACTCGTTGGCATTGGCACTGGCACAGGGCCCCTCAAAGTACAGCGGTGTGTTTGCACGGCGGGGGCGCCTCCCACCGGCAGCAACACTTTTGCGTACTATGAGAGGCCCTGTGCCAGTGACGTCGCCAACTAGTATTCCTCCCCCCACCTGATGAAGGAACCTGCACTTTCATCTGCACCTTCCTCTTTGTCCCCGTGTAAGGTGGTATGGTATGCGGGAAGAGGAACCTGACTTTCAGCAGGGTCACAATCTTGCTGTGTAGCGTGCACGGGGAATTTTGCATTATGGGTCAATGTACCAGCAGACTCATCTATCACTGGCTGGGCAATGGGCAGGATGAGGAGGAAACACAGATATAGGCCCAAAGAATAAAGTTGGCTAAATGCAGTTCAAAATTGGTAACACAGGACTAACCAGGGGGCATTGCAGTGGAGGACAACTGGAATGAGAGGCTGACACAGAGAGTAGGCCCAAATCAGTAAGTAGTCGAAATGCAGTTCAAAATTGGCAACCGTAGTAAACAGGCGGCACAGCTTTGTTCAGTGGAGGAGAACAGTAAGGAGTGGCAGACACCGATAGTAGGCCCCAAACCAACTAGTACGCCAAATGCAGTTGTTCCATTTAACCACAATTTAATGAGAGCCTGAAGATAGAAGCTCAGGAAAGGCAACCTGGAGAACACCTTGGAGTGGAACACACCATCTCTCTACACCCCATACCCAATTTGTAGGCCTAATGCAGTGTAGTTTTCTACAACTACTAAACGAGAGTCGGAAGACCGAAGCAATGGAGAGGAAACCTGGGGAACACATTGGAGTGGAACACACCATCTCTCTACACCCCATGCCCAATTTGTAGGCCTAATGCAGCGTAGTTTCCAACAACTACTAAACGAGAGCATGAAGATTGAAGCAATGGAGAGGAAACCTGGGGAACACCTTGGGGAGGCAGACACCGTTAGTAGGCCCTACCAAAGTTGTACACCCAATGCAGTTTTAAAATTCCTAGAGGCTGAAAACAAGACTATTGACGCTCAGCTTTTTTCAAAGGAACACAGCTGAATTGAGTGGCGCAGACAGACACAGGTAGTAGGACTCAAACCAAAAATGTGGCTCACTGCAGCAGAAAAAAGTTACAGGGGTACACAAGCTGCAGTGCTCTGGGCAGTGGAGGACAAGTTCAATAGTGAACTGCAGACAGACTTTGTACGCCTACTATTAAAAAAAGGATGCTCTATGCAATTATAAATAGGTTCTAGGGGTACACGGGCAGCAGTGGTGTGGTCAGTGGAGGCCTAGTGGAAGGAGTGACCGCAGACAGGCATCGAAGGCCTAAAATAATAACACATGGCTGTAGGCAATTTTAAATTGGTTCCAGGGGTACACGGGCAGCAGTGGCCTGGTCAGTGTAGTAGTAGTAGAAAGAACGGACCGCAGACAGGCATCGAAGGCCTAAAATAAAAAAATTGGGCTGGCTGTAGGCAATTTTAAATTGGTTCCAGGGGTACACGGGCAGCAGTGGTGTGGTCAGTGGAGGCATATTGTAAGGAGTGACCGCAGACAGGCATCGAAGGCCTAAAATAATAACACATGGCTGTAGGCAATTTTAAATTGGTTCCAGGGGTACACGGGCAGCAGTGGTGTGGTCAGTGGAGGCCTAGTGGAAGTAGTGACCGCAGACAGGCATCGAAGGCCTAAAGTAAAAAAATTGGGCTGGCTGTAGGCAATTTTAAATTGGTTCCAGGGGTACACGGGCAGCAGTGGTGTGGTCAGTGGAGGCATATTGTAAGGAGTGACCGCAGACAGGCATCGAAGGCCTAAAATAATAACACATGGCTGTAGGCAATTTTAAATTGGTTCCAGGGGTACACGGGCAGCAGTGGTGTGGTCAGTGGAGGCCTAGTGGAAGTAGTGACCGCAGACAGGCATCGAAGGCCTAAAATAAAAAAATTGGGCTGGCTGTAGGCAATTTTAAATTGGTTCCAGGGGTACACGGGCAGCAGTGGTGTGGTCAGTGGAGGCCTAGTGGAAGGAGTGACCGCAGACAGGCATCGAAGGCCTAAAATAAAAAAATTGGGCTGGCTGTAGGCAATTTTAAATTGGTTCCAGGGGTACACGGGCAGCAGTGGTGTGGTCAGTGGAGGCCTAGTGGAAGGAGTGACCGCAGACAGGCATCGAAGGCCTAAAATAATAACACATGGCTGTAGGCAATTTTAAATTGGTTCCAGGGGTACACGGGCAGCAGTGGCCTGGTCAGTGTAGTAGTAGTAGAAAGAACGGACCGCAGACAGGCATCGAAGGCCTAAAATAAAAAAATTGGGCTGGCTGTAGGCAATTTTAAATTGGTTCCAGGGGTACACGGGCAGCAGTGGTGTGGTCAGTGGAGGCATATTGTAAGGAGTGACCGCAGACAGGCATCGAAGGCCTAAAATAATAACACATGGCTGTAGGCAATTTTAAATTGGTTCCAGGGGTACACGGGCAGCAGTGGTGTGGTTAGTGGAGGCCTAGTGGAAGTAGTGACCGCAGACAGGCATCGAAGGCCTAAAATAAAAAAATTGGGCTGGCTGTAGGCAATTTTAAATTGGTTCCAGGGGTACACGGGCAGCAGTGGTGTGGTCAGTGGAGGCCTAGTGGAAGGAGTGACCGCAGACAGGCTTCGAAGGCCTAACATAACAAAAATGTCAATACAATGGTATTGTCAGTGGCAGGCATTGAAGGATGTCAGCGCATAGACTAAACATTGGTGGAGCTGTGAGATAATTTTGCAAGTGGTAGAGCACTGTTTGAGCTGGGGGGGGGAACTGTCTTGTGGCCGGCGGTACAGGCCCAGGGCCCCTCATATTACAACGGTGTGTCTGACGTTGGGTGCGCACCACCACTGCCAGAGATACTTTATTGTACTAGGAGGGACCCAGTGGCAGTGCCGTCGACCAAAAGCGGGCACACCCACCTCTTCAGACAAACAGCACTCTCACGGGTGCTGTCGCCAAGTGTCGATACCACGGCCCCGTGTGGGGAGTTTGGCCATTTAGTGAGGTGTAAACATGTCGTATGCTGGACAATCAGGTGCAGAAAATTACGAGATTGGAAAAGGCATTCAGAATAGTCCACAGGCAAGACCTTTTCATAGGAAAGCTAGGTGTCAGCCGGGCAAGGTGGGGCAAAAGATTTCGAAATCCAGTTGTGGTTCATTTTAATGAAGGTTAGATCATCTACATTTTGGGTAGCCAGACAAGTCCTTTTTTCTGTTAGTATTGAACCTGCAGCACTGAATACTCTTTCTGATAGGACACTAGCTGCCGAGCAAGCAAGCTCCTGCAATGCATATTCTGCCAATTCTGGCCAGGTGTCTAATTTTGATGCCCAGTAATCAAATGGGAATGACGGTTGAGGGAGAACATCGATAAGGGATGAAAAATAGTTTGTAACCATACTGGACAAATGTTGTCTCCTGTCACTTTGAATTGATGCTGCAGTACCTGTCCTGTCTGCGGTCATAGCAAAATCACTCCACAACCTGGTCAGAAAACCCCTCTGGCCAACGCCACTTCTGATTTCTGCCCCTCTAACTCCTCTGGTCTGCTGGCCCCTGCAGCTCGTGTGAGAACAATCACGGGCGCTGTGTGCAGGGAATGCCAGAAGCAAACGGTCAACAAGAGATGATTGTTTGGTTGCTAATATTAGTTCCAAGTTCTCATGTGGCATTATATTTTGCAATTTGCCTTTATAGCGAGGATCAAGGAGGCAGGCCAACCAGTAATCGTCATCGTTCATCATTTTAGTTATGCGTGTGTCCCTTTTGAGGATACGTAAGGCATAATCCGCCATGTGGGCCAAAGTTCCAGTTCTCAAATCTGCGGTTGTGCTTGGTTGAGGGGCAGTTTCAGGCAAATCCACGTCACTTGTGTCCCTCCAAAAACCAGAACCCGGCCTTGCCGCGCCACCAATTTCCAGTGGCCCCGGAAAAGCTTCCTCATTAAAAATATAATCATCCCCATCATCCTCCTCGTCCTCCTCCTCCTCTTCGCCCGCTAACTCGTCCTGTACACTGCCCTGGCCAGACAATGGCTGACTGTCATCAAGGCTTTCCTCTTCTTCAGCTGCAGACGCCTGATCCTTTATGTGCGTCAAACTTTGCATCAGCAGACGCATTAGGGGGATGCTCATGCTTATTATGGCGTTGTCTGCACTAACCAGCCGTGTGCATTCCTCAAAACACTGAAGGACTTGACACATGTCTTGAATCTTCGACCACTGCACACCTGACAACTCCATGTCTGCCATCCTACTGCCTGCCCGTGTATGTGTATCCTCCCACAAAAACATAACAGCCCGCCTCTGTTCGCACAGTCTCTGAAGCATGTGCAGTGTTGAGTTCCACCTTGTTGCAACGTCTATGATTAGGCGATGCTGGGGAAGGTTCAAAGAACGCTGATAGGTCTGCATACGGCTGGAGTGTACGGGCGAACGGCGGATATGTGAGCAACGTCCACGCACTTTGAGGAGCAGGTCGGATAACCCCGGATAACTTTTCAGGAAGCACTGCACCACCAGGTTTAAGGTGTGAGCCAGGCAAGGAATGTGTTTCAGTTGGGAAAGGGAGATGGCAGCCATGAAATTCCTTCCGTTATCACTCACTACCTTGCCTGCCTCAAGATCTACAGTGCCCAGCCACGACTGCGTTTCTTTCTGCAAGAACTCGGACAGAACTTCCGCGGTGTGTCTGTTGTCGCCCAAACACTTCATAGCCAATACAGCCTGCTGACGTTTGCCAGTAGCTGCCCCATAATGGGGGACCTGGTGTGCAACAGTGGCAGCTGCGGATGGAGTGGTTGTGCGACTGCGGTCTGTGGACGAGCTCTCGCTTCTGCAGGAGGACGAAGAGGAGGAGGAGGGGGTGCGAACGGCTACAGCCAACTGTTTCCTAGACCGTGGGCTAGGCAGAACTGTCCCAAACTTGCTGTCCCCTGTGGACCCTGCATCCACAACATTCACCCAGTGTGCCGTGATGGACACGTAACGTCCCTGGCCATGCCTACTGGTTCATGCATCTGTTGTCAGGTGCACCTTTGTGCTCACAGATTGCCTGAGTGCATGGACGATGCGCTCTTTAACATGCTGGTGGAGGGCTGGGATGGCTTTTCTGGAAAAAAAGTGTCGACTGGGTAGCTCGTAGCGTGGTACAGCGTAGTCCATCAGGGCTTTGAAAGCTTCGCTTTCAACTAACCGGTAGGGCATCATCTCTAACGAGATTAGTCTAGCTATGTGGGCGTTCAAACCCTGTGTACGCGGATGCGAGGCTAAGTACTTCCTTTTTCTAACCATAGTCTCATGTAGGATGAGCTGGACTGGAGAGCTGGAGATCGTGGAACTAGCGGAGGTGCCGGTGGACATGGCAGACTGAGAGACGGTGGGAGATGGTATTGTTGCCACCGGTGCCCTAGATGCAGTGTTTCCTACTACGAAACTGGTGATTCCCTGACCCTGACGGCTTTGGCCTGGCAAAGAAACCTGCACAGATACTGCAGGTGGTGCGGAAAATGGTGGCCCTACACTGCCGGAAGGGATGTTGCGTTGCTGACTAGCTTTATTGGCCGAGGGTGCTACAACCTTAAGGGACGTTTGGTAGTTAGTCCAGTCTTGCAAATGCATGGTGGTTAAATGTCTATGCATGCAACTTGTATTGAGACTTTTCAGATTCTGTCCTCTGCCTAAGGTAGTTGAACATTTTTGACAGATGACTTTGCGCTGATCAATTGGATGTTGTTTAAAAAAATGCCAGACTGCACTCTTTCTAGCATCGGATACCTTTTCAGGCATTGCAGACTGAGCTTTAACCGGATGGCCACGCTGTCCTCCAACAGGTTTTGGCTTTGCCACGCGTTTTGGGCAAGATACGGGCCCGGCAGATGGAACCTGTTGCGATGTTGATGCCTGCTGCGGCCCCTCCTCCTCCACTTCAGAACTGCTGCCGCCTGCACCCTGTTCCCCCAATGGCTGCCAATCGGGGTCAAGAACTGGGTCATCTATTACCTCTTCTTGTAGCTCGTGTGCAACTTCGTCTGTGTCACCGTGTCGGTCGGTGGTATAGCGTTCGTGATGGGGCAACATAGTCTCATCAGGGTCTTATTCTTGATCATTACCCTGCGAGGGCAATGTTGTGGTCTGAGTCAAAGGACCAGCATAGTAGTCTGGCTGTGGCTGTGCATCAGTGCACTCCATGTCAGATTCAACTTGTAATGGGCATGGACTGTTAACTGCTTCACTTTCTAAGCCAGGGACGGTATGTGTAAAGAGCTCCATGGAGTAACCCGTTGTGTCGCCTGCTGCATTCTTCTCTGTTGTTGTTTTTGCTGAAGAGGACAAGGAAGCGACTTGTCCCTGACCGTGAACATCCACTAACGACGCGCTGCTTTGACATTTACCAGTTTCACGAGAGGAGGCAAAAGAGCTAGAGGCTGAGTCAGCAAGATAAGCCAAAACTTGCTCTTGCTGCTCCGGCTTTAAAAGCGGTTTTCCTACTCCCAGAAAAGGGAGCGTTCGAGGCCTTGTGTAGCCAGACGACGAACCTGGCTCCACAGCTCCAGACTTAGGTGCAATATTTTTTTTCCCACGACCAGCTGATGCTCCACCACTACCACTACCCTCATTACCAGCTGACAATGAACGCCCCCGGCCACGACCTCTTCCACCAGACTTCCTCATTGTTTTAAAAACGTAACCAAACTAACGGTATTTGTTGCTGTCACACAACTTACACGGTGAGCTATAACTTCAGTATGATTTAGCTACCCCTTTACAGGTGAGTGAGACCACAACGAAAATCAGGCACAATGTTACACACTCTGTTGTTGGTGGCAACAAATGAGAGAGATCCCACACACGCAGGACTGTCACTGAAGCACAAATGTAAATATTAATCTCCCACTGATTTGATTTTTTTTTTTTTTTCAGGGAGACGTTAGGAAAAAAAAATAATAGAATAAAATGATTTTTTCAGGAAGAATTTAGAAACCAAATAAAATAAAATGATTTTTTCAGGGAGAATTTAGAAAACAAATAAAACAAAAAAAGGCTTTCTATGGCCCACTGAGTGAGAGATGACGCACACAGGAGTCAGTAGTGGCACACAAGCCCAGAGGCCAATATTTATCTCCCACTGATTGATGTAGTGATTTTTTCAGGTAGATTTTGGAACCCAAATCAAGCTAAAAAAATAATAGGCTTTCTATGGCCCACAATTGGAGAGAGAGAGATGGCACACCCAGGAGTCAAGACTGGCACACAAGCAGAAAGGGCAATATTAATCTCCCACTGATTTGATTTTTTTTTTTTTTCAGGGAGACTTTAGGAAAAAAAAATAATAGAATAAAATGATTTTTTCAGGAAGAATTTAGAAACCAAATAAAATAAAATGATTTTTTCAGGGAGAATTTAGAAAACAAATAAAACAAAAAAAGGCTTTCTATGGCCCACTGAGTGAGAGATGACGCACACAGGAGTCAGGAGTGGCACACAAGCCCAGAGGCCAATATTTATCTCCCACTGATTGATGTAGTGATTTTTTCAGGTAGATTTTGGAACCCAAATCAAGCTAAAAAAATAATAGGCTTTCTATGGCCCACAATTGGAGAGAGAGAGAGAGAGATGGCACACCCAGGAGTCAAGACTGGCACACAAGCAGAAAGGGCAATATTAATCTCCCACTGATTTGATTTTTTTTTTTTTCAGGGAGACTTTAGGAAAAAAAATAATAGAATAAAATGATTTTTTCAGGAAGAATTTAGAAACCAAATAAAATAAAATGATTTTTTCAGGGAGAATTTAGAAAACAAATAAAACAAAAAAAGGCTTTCTATGGCCCACTGAGTGAGAGATGACGCACACAGGAGTCAGGAGTGGCACACAAGCCCAGAGGCCAATATTTATCTCCCACTGATTGATGTAGTGATTTTTTCAGGTAGATTTTGGAACCCAAATCAAGCTAAAAAAATAATAGGCTTTCTATGGCCCACAATTGGAGAGAGAGAGAGAGATGGCACACCCAGGAGTCAAGACTGGCACACAAGCAGAAAGGGCAATATTAATCTCCCACTGATTTGATTTTTTTTTTTTTTTCAGGGAGACTTTAGGAAAAAAAAATAATAGAATAAAATGATTTTTTCAGGAAGAATTTAGAAACCAAATAAAATAAAATGATTTTTTCAGGGAGAATTTAGAAAACAAATAAAACAAAAAAAGGCTTTCTATGGCCCACTGAGTGAGAGATGACGCACACAGGAGTCAGGAGTGGCACACAAGCCCAGAGGCCAATATTTATCTCCCACTGATTGATGTAGTGATTTTTTCAGGTAGATTTTGGAACCCAAATCAAGCTAAAAAAATAATAGGCTTTCTATGGCCCACAATTGGAGAGAGAGAGAGAGATGGCACACCCAGGAGTCAAGACTGGCACACAAGCAGAAAGGGCAATATTAATCTCCCACTGATTTGATTTTTTTTTTTCCAGGGAGACTTTAGGAAAAAAAATAATAGAATAAAATGATTTTTTCAGGAAGAATTTAGAAACCAAATAAAATAAAATGATTTTTTCAGGGAGAATTTAGAAAACAAATAAAACAAAAAAAGGCTTTCTATGGCCCACTGAGTGAGAGATGACGCACACAGGAGTCAGGAGTGGCACACAAGCCCAGAGGCCAATATTTATCTCCCACTGATTGATGTAGTGATTTTTTCAGGTAGGTTTTGGAACACAAATCAAGCTAAAAAAATAATAGGCTTTCTATGGCCCACAATTGGAGAGAGAGAGAGAGATGGCACACCCAGGAGTCAAGACTGGCACACAAGCAGAAAGGGCAATATTAATATCCCACTGATTTGATTTTTTTTTTTTTTTTCAGGGAGACTTTGGGAAAAAAAAATAATAGAATAAAATGATTTTTTCAGGAAGAATTTAGAAACCAAATAAAATAAAATGATTTTTTCAGGGAGAATTTAGAAAACAAATAAAAGAAAAAATAGGCTTTCTATGGCCCACGGAGTGAGAGATGACGCACACAGGAGTCAGGAGTGGCACACAAGCCCAGAGGCCAATATTGTTCTCCCAATGATTGATGTAGTGATTTTTTCAGGTAGATTTTGGAACCCAAATCAAGCTAAAAAAATAATAGGCTTTCTATGGCCCACAATTGGAGAGAGAGAGAGAGAGATGGCCCACTCAGGAGTCAAGACTGGCACACAAGCAGAAAGGGCAATATTAATCTCCCACTGATTTGATTTTTTTTTTTTTCCAGGGAGACTTTAGAAAAAAAAAATAATAAAAAAAAAATTGATTTTTTCAGGAAGAATTTAGAAACCAAATAAAATAAAAATGATTTTTTCAGGGAGAATTTATAAATCAAATAAAACAAAAAATAGGCTTTCTATGGCCCACTGAGTGAGAGATGACGCACACAGGAGTCAGGAGTGGCACAAAAGCCCAGAGGCCAATATTTATCTCCCACTGATTGATTTATTGATTTTTTCAGGTAGAATTTAGAACCCAAATCAACCAAAAAAATAAATAGGCTTTCTATGGCCCACTATTTGTGAGAGAGATGGCACGCTCAGGACTGGCACACAAGCCCAGAGGCCAATATTAATCTCCCACTTTTTATTTTTTTTCAGGGAAAGTTTATAAACCCAATAAAAAAAATAATAAATAGGCTTTCTATGGCCCACTATCTGAGAGAGAGAGATGGCACGCTTAGGACTGGCACACAAGCCCAAAGGCCAATATTAATCTCCCTTTTTTTTCCAGGGAGAATTTATAAAACCAAAAAAAAATAAATAAATAGGCTTTCTATGGCCCACTATTTGTGAGAGAGATGGCATGCTCAGGACTGGCACACAAGCCCAGAGGCCAATATTAATCTCCCACTTTTTTTTTTGTTCCAGGGAAAATTTATAAACCCAATAAAAAAAATAATAAATAGGCTTTCTATGGCCCACTATCTGAGAGAGAGAGATGGCACGCTTAGGACTGGCACACAAGCCCAAAGGCCAATATTAATCTCCCTTTTTTTTTCAGGGAGAATTTATAAAACCAAAAAAAAAAAAAAATAGGCTTTCTATGGCCCACTATTTGTGAGAGAGATGGCACGCTCAGGACTGGCACACAAGCCCAGAGGCCAATATTAATCTCCCACTTTTTTTTTTTTGTTCCAGGGAAAATTTATAAACCCAATAAAAAAAATAATAAATAGGCTTTCTATGGCCCACTATCTGAGAGAGAGAGATGGCACGCTTAGGACTGGCACACAAGCCCAAAGGCCAATATTAATCTCCCACTGATTGATTTATTGATTTTTTCAGGTAGAATTTAGAACCCAAATAAAGCAAAAAAAAAAATAGGCTTTCTATAGCCCACTGAGTGAGTGATGATGCACACAGGAGTCAGGAGTGGCACACAAGCCCTGAGGCCAATATTTTTCTCCCACTGATTGATGTAGTGATTTTTTCAGGTAGATTTTAGAACCCAAATCAAGCAAAAAAATAAATAGGCTTTCTATGGCCCACTGACTGAGAGATGGCACACACAGGAGTCAAGAGTGGCACACAAGCCCTGAGGCCAATATTTTTCTCCCACTGATTGATGTAGTGATTTTTTCAGGTAGATTTTAGAACTCAAATCTAGCAAAAAAATAAATAGGCTTTCTATGGCCCACTGACTGAGAGATGGCACACACAGGAGTCAAGAGTGGCACACAAGCCCTGAGGCCAATATTTTTCTCCCACTGATTGATGTAGTGATTTTTTCAGGTAGATTTTATAACCCAAATCAAGCAAAAAAATAAATAGGCTTTCTATGGCCCACTGAGTGAGAGATGGCACACACAGGGATGGCACTCTAGCAGAAATGTCAATCTTAATCTCCCACAAAAAAAAAAAAAAACAGGGAGTGTCCAACAATTACTATCTCCCTGCAGTAATCTCAGCCAGGTATGGCAGGCAGCAATAAGGAGTGGACTGATGCACAAATTAAATAAAAAGTGTGGACAAACAAAAAAGATAGCTGTGCAGAAAGGAAGGAACAAGAGGATTTGTGCTTTGAAAAAAGCAGTTGGTTTGCACAGCGGCGTACACACAGCAATGCAGCTATCAGGGAGCCTTCTAGGGCAGCCCAATGAGCTACAGCGCTGAGGGGGAAAAAAAAAAAATGTAGCTTCCACTGTCCCTGCACACCGAAGGTGGCGTTGGGCAGTGGAAATCGCTACAGCACAAGCGGTTTGGTGGTTAATGGACCCTGCCTAACGCTATCCCTGCTTCTGACGAAGCGGCAGCAACCTCTCCCTAAGCTCAGATCAGCAGCAGTAACATGGCGGTCGACGGGAACGCCCCTTTATAGCCCCTGTGACGCCGCAGACAGCAAGCCAATCACTGCAATGCCCTTCTCTAAGATGGTGGGGACCAGGACCTATGTCATCACGCTGCCCACACTCTGCGTTTACCTTCATTGGCTGAGAAATGGCGCTTTTCGCGTCATTGAAACGCGACTTTGGCGCGAAAGTCGCGTACCGCATGGCCGACCCCGCACAGGGGTCGGATCGGGTTTCATGAAACCCGACTTTGCCAAAAGTCGGCGACTTTTGAAAATGAACGACCCATTTCGCTCAACCCTACTGGGCATCTAAAATAGACAGCTGGCCAGAATTGGCAGAATATGCATTACAGGAGCTCGCTTGCCCTGCTGCTAGTGTGCTATCAGAAAGAGTCTTCAGTGCTGCTGGTTCAATACTGACTGAAAAAAGGACATGTCTGGCTACCCAGAATGTTGATGATCTAACCTTGATTAAAATTAACCAATCATGGATTTGATTTCAAATTATTTTGCCCCACCTTCCGGAAAAATGTCTTGCTTTTGGCCTCCTCTTACTGACTTCTCCAATTCCCCCATTTGCAGCTGCTGAATGTCCACCATAGGCCATTTTTATACCTCCCTAAATGGGCTGACTCCCCTCACAGGGCCGTGGTCACCACCTGGCGCAAGCACCCGTGCGAGTGCCATTTGCCTGGACAGGTGGGTGTGCCCACTGTTGGACGACGGCACTGGCACAGGGTCCCTCATAGTACAATGAAGTGTCTCTGACGGTGGTGGTGCACAACCAACGTCAGACATACCGTCGTAATATGAGGGGCCCTGTGCCAGTACCGCCACCCACGGGAGAGTGTTCCCCCCAGCTCGAACAGTGCTCTACCACTTGCAATACTTACCTCTCCCTGCTTCACCACTGTGTTGTCTGTGCTGTTAAATCCTTCAATGGCACTGCCAATGCAAATTTGTTGAAATGAAAGATGATAGTTAAATTATACAGGGGCCCTGGCCTCCATTTAGACCAGTTAATACTTTGCGCCTACTACCACTGTTTGCTACTCAGCAGAGGAGCCCACTCCTGTACCTAGCTATGCCGCCCGTTTAGTCCTGTTACAAATTTTGAACTGCATTTAGCCTACTTTATTATTTGGGCCTACTAACTGTGTCTGCCACTCATTACAGTTGACCTCCACTGAACAAAGCAATGCCGCCTGTTTAGTCCTGTTACCAATTTTGAACTGCCTTTAGCCTACTTTATTATTTGGGCCTACTAACTGTATCTGCTACTCATTATAGTTGTCCTCCTCTGAACAAAGCAATGCCGCCCGTTTAGGCCTGTTAACAATTTTGAACTGCATTTAGCCTACTTTAACATTTGGGACTACTAACTGTGTCTGCCACTCATTACAGTTGTCCTCCACTGAAAAAAGCAATGCCGCCCGTTTAGGCCTGCTAACAATTTTGAACTGCATTTAACCTACTTTAGCATTTGGGCAGGCGCAGTGAAGCCACCTCCCTGCAGGACCCGGATGCCGCGGCCATCTTGGTTTCCAGGCCTGCTGAAGGGAAGAGGAGGTAAGAGACCCTCACAGCAACGCGATCACATCGCGTTGCTCTGGGGGTCTCAGGGAAGCCCGCAGGGAGCCCCCTCCCTGCGCGATGCTTCCCTATACTGCCGGCACACTGCGATCATGTTTGATCACAGTGTGCCGGGGTTAATGTGCCGGGGCGGTCCATGACTGCTCCTGGCACATAGTGCCAGATGTCAGCTGCGATAGTAAGCTGACACCCGGCCGCGATCGGCCGCGCTCTGTTATGACCTGGTGGTTAGGAGCACCCGGAATGACCTGATAATTAAACCTCATACAGGACGAGCTCTGGGATGTGGGAGCTCTGCTAACCGCAAGCCCTAATCCTATCACACACAATAGAAATAGCCGTGGAGCGCTCCTGACCAGACCTAGGCGCCTCGTCACAGCCTAAGAACTATCTAGCCCTAGAGATAGAAAATAAAGCCTACCTTGCCTCAGAGAAATTCCCCAAAGGCAAAGGAAGCCCCCCACATATATTGACTGTGAGTAAGATGAAAGTCACAAACGCAGAGATGAAACAGGTTTCAGCAAAGGGAGGCCAGACTTACTAAATAGACAGAGGATAGGAAAGGTAACTTTGCGATCAGCACAAAAACCTACAAAAGACCACGCAGAGTGTGCAAAAAAGACCTCCGCACCGACTCACGGTGCGGAGGAGCCACTCTGCATCCCAGAGCTTCCAGCTAGCAAGACAAAATCATGAAAACCAGCTGGTCAAGAAAACAGAGAACAAAATAAGACTATAAGGAACTTAGCTTCTGCAGGAGAAGGCAGGTCACCAGAGAGATCCAGGAGCGAACTGAACGAATGCAAAAAACATTGACAGCTGGCATGGAGTAACGATCTGAGAGGAGTTAAATAGAGCAGCCAACCAAAGGATAACCCACGTCACCTGTGTAAGGAACCTCAGAAGCAGCAGCTTCACTCAAAGCCACCAGAGGGAGCCCATAGACAGAACTCGCCGAAGTACCATTCACGACCACAGGGGGGAGTTCGACAACAGAATTCACAACAGCGCTCCCCCCGTGAGCACAGCCGATCGCTATGACGTACTATCCCGTCGAGGGTCAGACAGGCCCAGGTCACCTCGACGGGATAGTATGTCTAAGGTCAGAGAGGGGTTAATATTTGTGCCTAATAACTGTGTCTGCCACTCATTACAGTTGTCCACCTCTGAACAAAGCAATGCCGCCTGTTTAGTCCTGTTAACAATGTTGTACTGCATTTAGCGTACTTTAGTATTTGGGCCTACTAACTTTGTCTGCCACTCATTACAGTTGTCCTCTACTGAGCAAAGCAATGCCGCCCGTTTAGTCCTGTTACCAATTTTGAACTGCATTTAGCTTACTGTAATATTTGGGCCTACTGACTGTGTCTGCCACTCATTACAGTTATCCTCCACTGAACAAAGCAATGATGCCCGTTTAGTCCTGTTACCAATTTTGAACTGCATTTAGCCTACTTTAATATTTGGGCCTACTAACTGTGTCTGCCACTCATTACAGTTGTCCTCCACTGAACAAAGCAATGCCGCCTGTTTAGTCCTGTTACCAATTTTGAACTGCATTTAGCCTACTTTAATATTTGGGACTACTAACTGTGTCTGCCACTCATTACAGTTGTCCTCCACTGAACAAAGCAATGCCGCCTGTTTAGCCCTGTTAACAATTTTGAACTGCATTTAGCCTACTTTAGTATTTGGGCCTACCAACTGTGTATGCCACTCATTACAGTTGTCCTCCACTGAACAAAGCAATGCCGCCTGTTTGTTATGAGAGGTAATTCAGTACCACAATGGACATAGAAGTCAGAGCACATACAGTGATCTGACAATAACCCAAAAACATAGAACGAGCTCTGAGACGTGGGAACTCTGCTGACCGCAATCCCTAATCCTCTCCAACAACACTAGAGGCAGCCGTGGATTGCGCCTAACGCTCCCTATGCAACTCGGCACAGCCTGAGAAACTAGCTAGCCTGAAGATAAAAAATAAGCCTACCTTGCCTCAGAGAAATACCCCAAAGGAAAAGGCAGCCCCCACATATAATGACTGTGAGTTAAGATGAAAAGACAAACGTAGAGATGAAATAGATTTAGCAAAGTGAGGCCCGACTTACTAAACAGAGCGAGGATAGGAAAGGTAACTTTGCGGTCAACACAAAACCCTACAAACAACCACGCAAAGGGGCAAAAAGACCCTCCGTACCGAACTAACGGCATGGAGGTACACCCTCTGTGTCCCAGAGCTTCCAGCAAGCAAGAAAAAAACAAATAAGCAAGCTGGACAGAAAAAAGCAGCAAACAAAATAACAAAGCGGATCTTAGCAATGCAGAGCAGCAGGCCACAGGAACGATCCAGGAGGAAACAGGTCCAATACTAGAACATTGACTGGAGACCAGGATCAAAGCACTAGGTGGAGTTAAATAGAGCAGCACTTAACGACTTAACCACATCACCTGAGGAAGGAAACTCAGAAGCCGCAGTACCACTCTCCTCCACCAACGGAAGCTCACAGAGAGAATCAGCCGAAGTACCACTTGTGACCACAGGAGGGAGCTCTGCCACAGAATTCACAACACTGTTTAGTCCTGTTACCAATTTTAAACTGCATTTAGCCTACTTTAATATTTGGGCCTACTAACTGCGTCTGCCACTCATTACAGTTGTCCTCCACTGAACAAAGCAATGCCGCCTGTTTAGTCCTGTTACCAATTTTGAACTGCATTTAGCCTACTTTATTATTTGGGCCTATATCTGTCTTTCCTCCTCATTCTGCCCTTTGCCCAGCCACTGCTAGATGAATCTGCTGGTACATTGACCCAGACCACTACATTCCCCTTGCACTCTACACAGCCAGAATCTGACCCTGCTGAAAGTCAGGTTCCCCTTCCCGCATACTATACCACCTTACACAGGGACAAAGAGGAAGGTGCAGATTAAAGAGCAGGATCCTTCATCAGGAGGGGGGGGGCATACTCGTTGGCGACGTCACTTGCACAGGGCCCCTCATAGTACGCAAAAGTGTCTCTGCCAGTGGGAGGCGTCACCTGCCGTCAAACACACCGCCGTACTATGAGGGGCCCTGTGCCAGTGCCAACCAGTGCCCCCCCCCGCTTGCTCAGGATCACAGCACTTGCAAAGTTGAAATACGTACCTCTCCCTACTCCACCGCCGTGACGTATTCCGCGTTTCCTGGGCCCACAAAAATCTTGAGCCAGCCCTACCCCCCACAACTTTGGCCAAATGACCCCCAGTTTTCAATGCCTAACTATTATTATAAAGTATATTAAGATTGACAAGCTTAAGTAATAAGAATTGATGTTTTTGGCATTAAAATGGGCACTGTAGGTGTTTTCCTGGCCTCCACTCACTGCCGACTTTGATTCCCCATTGAGTTGCATTGGGTTTCGTGTTTCAGTCGGCTCCCGACTTTTTGCAATAATCGGCCGATTTCACCCGACCCAACTTTTGACAAAGTAGGGTTTCGCGAAACCTGACTCGATACAAAAAAAGTAAAAGTCGCTCTACTCTACTAAACACACTTTCGGACAGTCCACTTGTTGCAGGGCAGGCCATCACCTCCAAGGCATGAAGGGCAAGCTCTGGCCATGTGTCCAATTTGGAGACCTAGAAGTTAAATGAGGCAGACCCATCAGTCAGTATGTGGAGATGTTTGGACAGGCACTCTTCTACTATGTTGTTGTAATGCTGCCTCCTGCTAATACGGACTCTATCAGATGGTGGTGCCAGATGTTGTGGCATGCTCATAAAATTTTGCTACATTCCGACCATGCTAACCCTGCCTTCCGAGTTGCTGGCTGTGCCCCAGCTGAATTGATGACTTCCTCCTCTGCCTTATTTTTCCTCTGAGCCATGGCTGTTTGGTGGGAAAGCCATTAGTACTTTTTCTACCAGCGTGCACTCGTATTGATGCATTTTGCGATCCCAGTCCAGTGGCAGAAGTAATGATGGTATTTTGTCCTTGTAGCAGGGATCCAGCAGGGTAGCCAGCCAGTAATCTACACTGGTAGCAATATGGTCAACTTGGGGGTTGTTGCACAGGCACAGCAGCATGTATTTTCTCATGTGTGCCAGGCTGCTCAGAGGCATTGACAAGCTGTCCTCGGCAGGAGATGAATTGTCTAGGTCCTCTGTATCCACCCAGCCATGCTCCAGTGATGCCCAAGAGCTGCTATGAATGCCACCCAACAGTGAACGCGGTTGTTCATCCTACTCCTCCACTTCATCCTCCAAAACTGCCCCCTAAGTGTACAGGGCCGGCCCTGCTTTTCTCCCTCCTGTGCCACCACTTCATCCATCATGGCCTGAATTGTTTTTTTCCAGCAGGCATATAAGTGGTGTAGTAACTCTAATAGTGCCATTATCAGCTCTGGCCATAATGATGGAGTATTCAAAGCAGCACAAAAAGGCACACATGTCCCGCATGGAGGCAAAGTCACTGGTGGTGAAGTGTTGCTGTTCTGCAGAGGAACTCACCCACGCTTGCTGCAGCTGAAATTCCACTATTTTTTGCTGTTTGCGTGGTCTCTATAGCATCTTCAATGTGAAGTTCCACCTTGTTGGTAAGCCGCATGTCAGCCAGTGAGCAGGAAGATAGAAGTGACACTGCAGTGCAGAAAATCAAGCTGCAGCAGGGTGAGAACGGCAAAAGTGCACACACATTGCCCACCCTTTCACCAGCAGCTCCAACATTTGCAGGTAGTTTTTCAGGAAGCTGTGTGCCACCAAATTCAGCACATGCACCTGGCAAGGGATGTGCATCAAAAACTGCTAGGCTCAGAGCTGCTACGAGATTTTTCACACACCACCAGGCCAGTCTTGAGGTTCACTGGCACCAACCACTCATCTGTCTGCTGTTTGATCCCCATCCACAGCTCTTGCTCAGTGTGGGTTTTATTCCCCAAACAGAGGATTTTAAGAACAGAAAGCTGTTGTTTTCCCCTTGCTGTGCTGAAATTGCTGGTGCAGGTCTTAGTGTGACCGGATGAGGAGGCAGGGGAGGAAGCGGAGTAGGAGGAGGACTCAACTTGGACAGAGAAACATTCAGCAATCCTCGGTGGTTAGTAGTAGACGGGCTAGAATGCCTTCCGCCTGTGTCCCAGCCGCAACAACATTTTTCCAGTGTGGTGGCCGTTCATACTGGTCCACTTATCTGTGGCTATGTGGACCTTGCCACTGAAGGCATTGGGCAGTGCACACCTTATTTTGTTAGCAATATGTGTGTGCAGGGCAGGGATGGCACACCTGGCAAAGTAGTGGTGGTTGGGAAGAACGTACTGCAGGACAGCCACCGCCATAAATTTTTTAAAACTGTCCATCTCTGCCAGCCAAAATGACAGCATTTCAAAGGCCAGGATGATGGCTTGTGGGTAGCTATGGGGGTATCTCCTCTTTCTCTGGGATGGAAAGCTGAACACTTCCATAGGATGGCATGGAGATTCTAGCTGACGCTGGTGGTCATGCTGTCACATTCCTTTTTTGTGGGAGGCAGGTGGCCCTGTTGATCATGAGCGGGAGGAAGTGGCCAAGACCACAGCAGAAGAGGGAGCAAGAGGAAGCCCAGATCTGCTATACTTTTTAAGGTGTGTACTCTGCTGCATTTCATGCTTGGAATTCAGATGCCTTGTCATCCAGGTGGTGCTCAGGTTCAGAGGATTTACGAGGATTGCTAAGTGTTTCAGACTCTAATGGCACAGCATGAAAACCACATGCCACCTGTCGTCGGCACATTCCCTGAAGACATGCCACGCCATGGAGCTCTTTTGCACTGGCTTCGGTGTGCTGATTTCAGTGTCACGGTGAGCAATAGCACACTAGGCTATGGGCCACCCACTGTGTCTTTGTATCCTGCTCCCTCTTTTGCTGTGTTGCTGGGGCAACGTGGCTACCTCTTCTTCCTCCAATCTCTGCATGTCACTAGGATGGTCTCCCCTCCATGTGAGGTCTAGGACTTCATCAACCCCCACATCATCTTCCACCCATTCCTCGCCCCTGTCTTCCTTGCCTATCTGCACACTGCAGAAAGATGCTGCAGTTGGCAACTGTGTTTCATCATCCTCTGCCATGTGCTGTGGAGGTCCTCTGACTGTGTGCACTAGCCCTCCCACATACTCATCCCCTCACCTGTTGAGATAGCCCCTTCTAAGGAGAGCTAATTTCAGTAGAGATGCAAACTATCTCCAATCTGCCATTATTGGTTCAAATTAAAATGAAATAAAATAAATACGATGCATCGGAGCCAAGAAAATAACCACAGCTATTGACTGTCAGTGTACAATTCTTATCTGATTCTCAGTCAAAAGTCTTTATTACAACCACAGAGATAAGGAAAGTGGGAATGGCATCTTCCATTACCTAAGAGAGAAAATATTTAAGTTGGGAAAAACAAAATTGTAAACTATGGATCCTGTCAAAATTGCTTTCTCGCTGGTTCTAACCAGCTTACTATACTTTCAGAGATAAAGAGGAATGTTTAACACAAAGACACCTTTATATCACCTCTATAGGCCGCAGAGTACACATAGTGGCTTTTTGGCACAGTACTCCCACAGGCAGGGTTTCATGCATACATGGCAACGTTTGACATAGTACTCCCACAAGCGTGGTTGCATAGTACACATGGTGGCTTTTGGCACAGTAGTCCCACAGGCAGGGTTGCAGAGTACACACAGCAGCTTTTTGGTACAGGACTGCCACAGGCTGGGTTGCAGAGTAAACACAGCAGCTTTTTGACACAGTACTCCCACAGGCAGGAGTGCAGAGTACACACAGAGGCTTTTTGGCACAGTACTCCCACAGGTGGGGTTGCAAACTATACACAGCAGCTTTTGTCAGAGTGCACTCACAGGCGGAGTTAGGCTACGTTCACATTTGCATTGTTGGGCGTTGCGTCGGCGACGCAACGCACAACACATGCAAGACGCATGCAAAAACGCATTGTTTTGTGACGCATGCGTCCATTTTTGGCTTGATTTTGGACGCAAAAAAAATGCAACATGCAGCGTCCTCTGCGCCCTGACGCTTGCGCCAAAAATGACGCATGCATCACAAAACGCAAGACAACGCATGTCCATGCGCCCCCATGTTAAATATAGGGGCGCATGATGCATGCGTCACTATGCGTCGCCGAAACTGCGCCCGACGCAACGCAAATGTGACCGTAGCCTTACAGAGTACACACAGCTACTTTTGTCACAGTACTCCCACAGACATGGATTAAGGGGACACACAGCGGGTTTTGGCATAGTACTCCCACAGGTGGGGTTGCAGACTTCACACAGTAACTTTTGGTACAGTACTCTCACAGGCGGAGTTGCAGAGTACACACAGTAGCTTTTGGCACAGTACTACCACAGATATGGGTGCAGAATGCACACAGCAGCTTATTGCCACAGTTCTCCCACTGAGACCTGCAGAGTACACTCTGCGGCTTTTTGGCAGAGTGTGCTACCTAACACTGTCCCTCAATATGGCTGCGTACAGACCCTACACTAAACAGAGCAGAATGGCGATGGCACTTATGATCTGACATTTATACAAGCCAGGTCATGTGCTGTGCTGGTCAATCGCAGCCATGCGAGTACTTGGCATGGCTGTGATGGCTCTGGAAGATCCCACAGCCTAAAAACTTGTTGATTGGCTGCGCTGCAGCCTCTCAACAAATTTTATTAGGCATCAGAAACCGAACAAGAAACCGGACATCCTGTAAAAGTCCGTGTTCGGAGTTTGGTATCGGACACTGAGTGTACGGTATGGAACCCGAACTTTATAGTTTGGGTTTGCTCATCACTAGTCTGTATCTAAATCTCATTGAACATCTGTGGAGAGATCTTAAAATTGTTGGTGGGAGAAAGCACCCTTCAAATATGAGAGACCTAGAGCAGTTTGCAAAAGAAGAGCTGTCCAAAATTCAAATTGAGAGGTGTAAGAATCTTGTTGGTGACTATATGAAGTGGATACAGTTAGTTATTCCAAAGGGTGTGCTCCCAAATATTAAGTTGAAAAACAAGAGGGGATTATAGGGAGAGTAATGGGAAGCGTAGACTTCTGAGTGTAGTAGTTAGTTTCCCAAGGTGTGTACTCAGTGTGAATCCACTTTGTATCTCCCCCACCTCATTGTAGATTGTAAGCTCTCACGAGCAGGGTCGTCTTATTTTGCTTTAATTATTGTATTGTTAACGTTGTTACTTATGACTTTTGTGTTTGAAACTGTTAAACTGTAAAGCGCTGCGGAATATGTTGGCGCTATATAAATAAAGATTATTATTATTAATCCACTCACCTTTTTGGTGTCTTGATATACTGTGTATAGATCCAATCCTTGGATCACTCCATTCCTCTTTCCACTCAGTTTGCTGCAAAAGATCTGGGAACTGATGAGCGCACTGAACAGTGCTTTCATAGGCGATAACACTTTGTGGATGTTTTTCCCAGCAATATGCGCTCCTGAAGGATGATGATGGAACTCGATATTCTGATTCAAGGATGATTTTTATTTCAAACTAAAATACAACCGGATTCAACTTCTTAGAGTCTTCCTCAGGTATAATGTCATGCATATAAACAGATCTATCTGAACACATTTTATAGCAGACTAGCTGAAGAGCCCGGCGTTGCCTGGGCATAGTAAATATCTGTGGTTAGTTATAGCACGTCACTTCTCTTATTTTCCCATCACGCCTCTCATTTTCCCAATCACATCTTTAATTTTCCCCCTCACATCTCTCATTTTCTCCCTCACACCTCTCATTTTCTCCCTCACTCCTCTCATTCCCCCCTAACACTTGTCATTTCGACCTCACATCTGTCATTTTCCGATCACTACACTATTTTCCCTCACTCCTCTCGTTTTGCACTCACACCTTTTCATTTTCACCTCACACCTCTCATTTTCACCTCAGTATATACATGTTTGTCATCTCCCTTATATATAGTATACACCTGTATGTCATCTCCTGTATATAGTATATACCTGTGTCATCTCCCCTGTATATAGTATATACCTGCTGTGTGTCATCTCCCCTGTATATAGTATATACCTGTATGTCATCTCCTCCTATATATAGTATATACCTGTATGTCATCTCCTCCTATATATAGTATATACCTGTATGTCATCTCCTCCTATATATAGTATATACCTGTATGTCATCTCCTTCTATATATAGTATATACCTGTATGTCATCTCCTGTATATAGTATATACCTGTGTGTCATCTCCCCTGTATATAGTATATAGCTGTGTGTCATCTCCTCCTGTATATAGTATATACCTGTATGTCATCTTCTATATATAGCATATACCTGTATGTCATCTCCTCCTGTATATAGTATATACCTGTAGGTAATCTGCTCCTGTATATAGTATATACCTGTGTGTCATCTCCTCCTGTATATAGTATATACCTGTATGTCATCTCCTCCTGTATATAGTATGTACCTGTATGTCATCTCCTCCTTTATATAGTATATACCTGTGGGTCATCTCTCCTGTATATAGTATATATCTGTGTGTTATCTCCCCTGTATATAGTATATACCTGTGTGATCTCCTGTATTAGACCTCGTTAACACGTTATTTGCTCAGTATTTTTACCTCAGTATTTGTAAGATAAATTGGCAGCCTGATAAATCCCCAGCCAACAGGAAGCCCTCCCCCCGGCAGTATATATTAGCTCACACATACACATAATAGACAGGTCATGTGACTGACAGCTGCCGTATTTCCTATATGGTACATTTGTTGCTCTTGTAGTTTGTCTGCTTATTAATCAGATTTTTATTTTTGAAGGCTAATACCAGACTTGTGTGTGTTTTAGGGCGAGTTTCGTTTGTCAAGTTGTGTGTGTTGAGTTGTGTGTGGTGACATGCATGTAGCGACTTTTGTGAGATGAGTTTTGTGTGGCAACATGCGTGTAGCAACTTTTTGTGTGTCGAGTTGCATGTGACAGGTTAGTGTAGCAAGTTGTGTGCAGCAAGTTTTGCGCATGGCGAGTTTTGCGCATGGTGAGTTTTATGTCTGGTGCCTTTTGAGTATGTGCAAGTTTTGTGTGAGGCAGCTTTTGCATGTGTTGCAAATTTTGTGCATGTGGCAATTTTTCCGCATGTGCAAGTTTTGCGTGTGGCGAGTTTTCCATGAGGTGAGTTTTGCACTTGTGGCGAGTTTTGCGTGAGCCTATTTTTTGCATGTGGCGAGTTTTGCGCGTGGTGAGTTTTGAGCGGCAACTTTTGTGTTTCGACTTTTATGTGGCGAGGTTGGTGTATGTGTGGTGAAATGTGTGCTGAGGGTGGTATATGTGTTCAAGCACGTGGTAGTGTGTGGCGCATTTTGTGTGTGTGTTCATATCCCCGTGTGTGGTGAGTATCCCATGTCGGGGTCCCACCTTAGCAACTGTACGGTATATACTCTTTGGCGCCATCGCTCTCACTCTTTAAGTCCCCCTTGTTCACATCTGGCAGCTGTCAATTTGCCTCCAACACTTTTCCTTTCACTTTTCCCCATTATGTAGATAGGGGAAAAATAGTTTGGTGAATTGGAAAGCGCGGAGTTAAAATTTCACCTCACAACATAGCCTATGACGCTCTCAGGGTCCAGACGTGTGACTGTGCAAAATTTTGTAACTGTAGCTACGACGCCTCCAACACTTTTCCTTTCACTTTTTCCCCATTATGTAGATAGGGGCAAAATTGTTTAGTGAATTGGAAAGCGCGGGGTTAAAATTTCACCTCACAACGTAGCCTATGACGCTGTCGGGGTCCAGACGTGTGACTGTGCAAAATTTTGTTTCTGTAGCTGCGACGCCTCCAACACTTTTCCTTTCACTTTTTTCCCCATTATGTAGATAGGGGCAAAATTGTTTGGTGAATTGGAAAGCGCGGGGTTAAAATTTCACCTCACAATGTAGCCTATGACGCTCTCAGGGTCCAGACGTGTGACTGTGCAAAATGGCAGACGCGGTACTGATTAAGGTGCGCGTCTCTGACTGGGGAGCACACAGAGAGCTGCACGAAAAGAATGTCTGTGCCAGATCCCCCCTAGCATCACTCCCCCTTAGTGATGCATTAATTGGAAGACCCCCAGCCGGCCAGTGGGCACTAGAGGGGAGGGGTCCTACGGCCACTCCTACAGGGGTTAAATCCAGGTGTCCGGCCGAGAACTTTCTCTTTCACTCTCGGCGGACACCTGGAAGCTTTTGTCTGTCCCTGCTGTGATGTCGGACCCCCTTCTTGTTGAGGCCCTGCTGAAGAGAGCGGTGCAGGAAGGTGAGTTCTGGCTTCAGGCCGTTTTCATAGGCAGCAGGGCTCACCTCCCTGTGCCCTCTCCTGACCCCCTGCTCACTGTTCCCTTATCCGGTCCAGAAAATTTGTCCTCCCTCACGCCTGCGTCTCCGGGTCCCCCCCCCCCCTAGGCCTAGGTCACCCCCGCTGCGTGCCAGCCCGCCGGCTCCCGACGGGTTGGAGGTCGGAGCTGGACAGAGCCATGTGCGAAGGCTCTCTGCTGCCGGCTGTTCTCCCTCACCCCTCCGCCATCGTGCCCAGCTCACCTCCAATACCTTCGGGAGCACCAGCACCCTGCGGTCCGTCGTTTGGTCCGGCCCCGATCGCTGGGCAGGGGCCCCTCTCTGCGCCGCTGTCAGTGCCGGGCCCCTCGGCTGTAGATGGTCTGGGGGCCTCTCGAGGGCGGCGGGGTAGAGCCGGGCGTCGCACCCGTCGGAGGGTGGCCGGCATCTCCTCGCCGGCTCTGGTCCGGACTCCGGTGGGGGCAGAGGGCGGCGATGGGCAGCCGGCGCCGGTGGCACCGTGCCGGCTGTTCGGGGCTTCATCGGGCGGCGCCCGGCGGCGGGCGGTGTCGCCCCCTTCCCCGGCCGCTCCGGAGAGGCCGGTGGTGGCGCCGGGTGGCAGGCGATCCGCCCGCTTACCCCGCGCCCCGGAGCGGCTCCAGGTCGGGGAGGGGAGGGCCTCGCCGCCTCGCAGCTGCGGGCGTCTTCCGGAGGCCTCGGACACCGCTCGGAGTGCTGGGAGGCTCCGCCCAGCCACTTCCGGTCCCCGCCCAGCCACTTCCGGTCACCGCAGATGAGCGCTGAACACAGCGCTGGCCAGTCCTCGGTTGCCTTCCCTGCGGGCACATATACGCCGCCCGCAGGGGGTAACCTGGGGGCTGGTTTTAATCCCTCACTTTCCCCACAGTGCGCTGATCGGTCGAAATCGACCGATCAGCGTGCTGATTTGTCACCTGGTCTGACCTCCAGCCTACCCCCGGCAGACGCAGCCCTGATGCCTGTACGGGGGTATCAGGGGTCAGGCCGGAGAGGTCACAGGGCGGCTGAAGAGCGCGTTGTTCGGTCCCATGGGACCGAGCAAGGCGCTCAACAGCCGCGCAGCGGGAATCACGGCGACATCGCAGTAAACGCACCAAGCACAGACACATCCACACCTCCCCCCACTGCCCAAAACCTAAATAAAAATTATCCGGTAACCGCCGCCCCGTCAAATCCCAGCAATGGGGAGGAATATGGTTACCTACTGACGCCCCCCCTTCCGATTAGCGTTACAGGACCAGCTACGGCCAATTATCCCCCTCTGTCTACTGATAGAATCCCCCCCATTGCACCGCATAATAACGGCGGATAACTCCCGTCGCCGTTCCCGCCACTCCTCTAAACGCCCCTCCTGTCACCGTCGCAGACGCAGCTCCCATAGGAGCCGCCGCAGATCCCGGGCCACAGGATGGCTGTCATCAGCAACATCCGAGGGGTCCGAGGTGTCGCTAAGTCTGGATAAGAGTCATCGTGCACGTGGCAAGTCCTCTAAATCGTGAGCACCCTCTAGGGCTTTCAGCCGGGGAGAACAATCCCCCGCGGCTTCCAGCCACAACAACCACCACGCAGCGGGAGCCAGAGTTTCCCCGTCCTGCGACATCACCCTGTCAACATCTGCGGGGGTTCCTCCAGGATCGGTGTACACTCGTCCAGAATCACGCAGCGGTGAGTGTTCCAAGGGTAGCGAACCAGCCAGGGAAGAACAATCCCCCGCGGCTTCCAGCCACGACAACTGCAATGCAGTCGCTGAAGACAGAGCCATTAATCCGCCACTATGTGGTAGTAATCGGGCTCCAACGCACGATATTCAGTGCATCGGCCAGCACATCGGCCAATCCCTCGCTGTAGCGGGAGCCAGAGTTTCCCCGTCCTGCGACATCCCCCCGTCAACATCTGCGGGGGTTCCTCCAGGATCGGTGTACACTCGTCCAGAATCACGCAGCGGTGAGTGTTCCAATGGTAGCGAACCAGCCAGGGAAGAACAATCCCCCGCGGCTTCCAGCCACGACAACTGCAATGCAGTCGCTGAAGACAGAGCCATTAATCCGCCACTATGTGGTAGTAATTGGGCTCCAACGCATGATACTCAGTGCATCGGCCAGCACATCGGCCAATCCCTCGCGGTAGCGGGAGCCAGAGTTTCCCCGTCCTGCGACATCCCCCCGTCAACATCTGCGGGGGTTCCTCCAGGATCGGTGTACACTCGTCCAGAGTCACACAGCGGTGAGTGTGCCAAGGGTAACGAGGAAATCTTACGTTACAGGGTTAACATAAAGGAAATGGAGCTAACTTCAGCGGTAAAGGAGTTGAGCCTACAACTATCACATCCAAACGGATAAGTGGTGAACAAAGATCTGGATCAAAAATAGCTTTAACTATAGATCAGGAAACTAGACAGAAAATCAGGAGCAACGATTATATTGACATATGGTCGCTGTTATCAGCGGACCAACAAACGGTGGATAAAGCTAACGATAGGGTTTTCAATAGGGGGAGATCAAAAATCGGATTAACCATGAATAATTGGCTCCAGGCCTTCGTAGTATTGGGCTGTATTATGGGTGGCCCCCTGGCTAAAGCTTTACCCCAATAAGGAAGCGGCTCAGCAACTGTAATCAGGCTTCTCCGACGGGTTCTTTATTCCCTTTAGGCTAACAAGAACGCCAACCCTATCCGATAACCTAAAATCGGCTCGCGAATTCCCAAAATTCTTAGACAAAAATTGGGAAGGAGGTAGAATTGGGTAGAATAGCAGGCCCCTTTAAGTCGCTCCCCTTCAAAAACATTAAAATTTCTCCGTTAGGCATCATACCAAAAAAGGAACCCGGTAAATACCGTTTAATCCATCATTTATCTCACCCAAAGGGCGATTCGGTTAACGATGCTATTTCCCCAGAAAAAGCTTCTGTCTCGTATGTGTCTTTCGATACAGCGGTAGAACTAGTCCGGGCAGCCGGACCAGGCGCCCTGCTAGCCAAATACGACATTGAATCGGCATTCCGTTTGCTACCCATGCACCCCGAATGTTTCCACCTTCTGGGCTGCAAAGTGGACCAACACTATTACTTCGACATGTGCCTCCCGATGGGATGTTCCATCTCATGTCACTATTTCGAGCTGTTCAGCACCTTCCTAGATTGGGTAGTTCAGTACGAAACGGGCAGTAAATCCCTAATTCACTACCTCGACGATTTCCGGTTCGTCGGCCCCAGTGATTTTAATCTCTGCTCCGACTTACAAGAAAAATTCAAATCTATCTCACTCAAATTCGGCGTGCCATTGTCACCAAAAAAAAAACAAAAACGGGGGGACCATGTAATGTATTGCCCTTCTTGGGCATCGAAATAGATACCAACATGATGGTGTTCCGCTTACCAGAGGATAGAATACAAAAAACCCAACAAATGTCGAAAGGCTTCCGCGAAGTTAAGAAGGTAACCCTACAGCAAATGCAGGCGTTATCGGGTTTACTGACGTTCGCCTGCCGCGTAATGCCGGCCGGCAGAGCATTCTCACGCAGACTATCTTTGGCAACAAAAGGCGCTTCTCAGCACGGCCATAGAATTAGGCTCACTCGTTCGCTAAAAGCAGATCTGCTGGTATGGCAGACGTTCCTACAATCGTACAACGGTCACACGTACGTCATGGTTAGAGAGATCACAAGCAAAGAATTAGGGCTGACATTAGGGTGGAACAAAACAGAGGGTTTTGCAACAATCTATAAAAAACAATGGTGCCAATCTGGTTGGCCAGAGAATTGGACGACAACAAAGTGGGGGCAAGACCCGGCCCTATGGGAATTGTTTGCGGTAGTAGCAGCAGTGGAGATATGGGCCGATCCGTTGAGAAACATGAACATTCGTTTCCAATCTAAAAATACAAAAACAGCGAAGAGTTTAAATCACATGTCTTCTTCATCCTTGCCCATACTCGCTCTCTTGCGCCGGCTAGCGATGATATGCCTTGAAAACAATATTTGGTGTAGAGCCACCGTGGTGGCGGAAGTAGATGATAATATCATTAACCCATTGTTGTTTTCCAATTGGCAGGCTTTCAGAATCCAGCAGCCCAACGCGCAACCCCTGGGTATCCTGTGTCCACTGTCCCTGTGGGATACAGTGGCCAATCATTGATGCCCTTAATCCGGGCCTAGCAGGTGTATGGTAAGGCTTGGGAGGAGTGGCGCTCACTAATTCAGCCAGTTCAGCTGATGGCTGAGTGGTTAAGCTCTCACTGAAGAGTGGGAAACATGGTTTCTATCCCCAGTAAAAGTAAATTTCTTCTTTATTTATTGGTAGGCCAGTCGACGAATGCGACGGAGCACGAAGCGCGGTTACAAGCGAATTTTTATTACGGAAATTATCGGGGCTAGCATTTTTCTTTCAACTATTGGGATGGGTAGACGTAACTAAGTCCTTCTGCATAAGACAAGCCATAAAAGGTGGGAAAAGGCTTCAGCCAAGCCAGGAATGTCGCCGCCCCATTTCACTGAGACTATTGCAGGAACTGATTGCTGCGTCGGAAGGAGGCCTAATTAATGAGGGCATAGTTATATGCAGCGACGCCCTGCGCATATATGCAGCGACGCCCTGCGCATCAGGGTTCGAAAGTCCAAATGCTATCCCACCGGTAGGGGCACATGGGTCCTAGTTAACTCTACAGATGGCCCAGCTTGTCCGCTAAAAATGGTTAGAAGATACGCCGGGATAAGACACGCTGGTAGATTTTTTCTTCACTCATAAAGACATGTCCCCTCTGACCAAGTACCAATTCCAGGCAATGTTCAAGCTATGCTTGGGAAAAACCGGCGCTAATCCAAAGGAGTACGGAACACATTCGTTCCGCATAGGGGCGGCCACAGCGGCAGCTAAGGCAGGAGTGTCAGAGGCCGAGGCGCAGAGAAGGGGTCGCTGGAAGTCCGCATGCTTCGTCAGATACATAAGACCCGACTTGCTTAATTAACATGTGTTGTCTCTTACAGGGGTTGAAGTTTGGGTTGTAGGAGATTCCTACGTTTACTGGGCCAAGGAGAGGGCCAAACTGCGGCCAGGAGGAACAAATCTTTACCTCCCGGGCATAAAAGTTAAATGGAGGGGTGTCAGAGGCCTCCAGTGGAAACAGGTGTTCAAGGAGATGGTTGGCATAGCAAGGAGGGCGGAAAGCCCTGTGGTAATGGTGGTACACGCGGGTGGCAATGACCTTGGCAAACAAAAGGTGGCCGAATTGAACAAATGGTTGACAACGGATATGGATACAAACGGTGGCCGAATTGTACAAATGGGTGACAACGGATATGGATTGGTTCAGCTGTCTTTACAGGAACATGATCCTGGTGTGGTCGGATATAACACCACGGGCCGTCTGGCGAAGAGCAAGAGATAAAAGAGCCATAGAACGGACAAGGGGTAAATTCAATGCTCGGATTGGAAAATATGTGAGAGGAAGAGGCGGTATCGTGATCCGTCACCTCCCGTTACAAGGGGATAACACGCCACAACTAAGACCGGACGGAGTTCACCTAACGGACATTGGCCTCGATATTTTTCTGTCTGGTTTACAGGATGGGGTTGAACAGGCCCTAACATCGAGGGGTGGGGTCGGAGTCCCGCGTAGATAATACACGGGATCCTCCGTGGCGGAAAAAGCGGAGGAGGGCAAAGGTCGTAACCGCTCGTTGGGCCAATTCCCCTGTCGATCACGGACAGGAGCTCGGCGCGAGCAGCTCGTTACGATATGTAATTGCCCTTTCTCCGATTATTTAATTAATAAACTGTGACCGACCTGTTCAACCCACCTAGGACTGTGTGTGTTTCATTACGGGATTGATGGGAGGGGGGAAGGCACTGGTTACGACACCCAGGTCTCCACAGTCTGGCAGACGCGGTACTGATTAAGGTGCGCGTCTCTGACTGGGGAGCACACAGAGAGCTGCACGAAAAGAATGTCTGTGCCAGATCCCCCCTAGCATCACTCCCCCTTAGTGATGCATTAATTGGAAGACCCCCAGCCGGCCAGTGGGCACTAGAGGGGAGGGGTCCTACGGCCACTCCTACAGGGGTTAAATCCAGGTGTCCGGCCGAGAACTTTCTCTTTCACTCTCGGCGGACACCTGGAAGCTTTTGTCCCACCCACCCTCCCTTTTAAAGGCTAATTATGATACTAACCCGCAGGAGAATGTAAATGTGTGAATTATGTTGTAAGTTTAAAAAAAAAAAAAAAAAAATTTATTACGTATGTTGATAGAACTAACCCTGGTAACCTTTATTAAGTCACAGCGGAAAAAGCGGAGGAGGGCAAAGGTCGTAACCGCTCGTTGGGCCAATTCCCCTGTCGATCACGGACAGGAGCTCGGCGCGAGCCGCTCGTTACGATATGTAATTGCCCTTTCTCCGATTATTTAATTAATAAACTGTGACCGACCTGTTCAACCCACCTAGGACTGTGTGTGTTTCATTACGGGATTGATGGGAGGGGGGAAGGCACTGGTTACGACACCCAGGTCTCCACAGTCTTTTGTTTCTGTAGCTGCGACGCCTCCAACACTTTTCCTTTCACTTTTTTCCCCATTATGTAAATAGGGGCAAAATTGTTTGGTGAATTGGAACGCGCGGGGTTAAAATTTCGCCTCACAATGTAGCCTATGATGCTCTCGGGGTCCAGACGTGTGACTGTGCAAAATTTTGTGGCTGTAGCTGCGACGGTGCAGATGCCAATCCCGGACATACACACACACATACACACACACACACACACACATTCAGCTTTATATAGTAGATATCCCTGCATGTCAATTTGGGTGGGGGCTGTCTGACACACCCAGGTACTCAGATATGCAAGAATTTGCACTCTGAGGAATCCAACAAAATTCATATAACAAATACATTTTATACTTTTCTTCTTTTCCCACACAAGGAAGAAAAAAAAGTGTTAAAAAAAAAAAAAAAAAATTCCACACTAAAATTTTTTTTTTTTTTTACAAATTACTCACTAAAATTATTTTTTCTTTTCTAAGAGCACTATAAATATAATTATACTATATAAAAAAATTCTGTTAAAATGTTATTAAACATACTGAAGTGTGATTTCATACTAAAATGTAAAATCCTACAATTATATACATTATAACAAAAAAAAAACTTGCTTTTTTCATATTGGGACTATTTCCATATGTCAAATACAAATTTTCGAAATTTCATTCATATTAAAACTGAAAAAACTAATATGCAATCTTGTACCTGTCAATTTATTTGCTTTGCAGCTTTGCACATCATATACCTTCTATAACATCATTTAATCCATCTGGATATAATGTACCCAGACGGAAGATCCAATATGATTCTTTCCAGTTTAACTTTTGTACCCTATTAGTACAATTCACAGGTATTTGCTCCAACGGGGTTACAGAAATATTGAATGTTTTGTTATGCTTCAAACATAGATGCCGGGATAAGCTCTGTTTTAAAAAGCCATTTTTTGTATTGTGTCTGTGGCCATTCATACGGGATCGTAAGGACTGAATAGTCCGACCCACGTATTGCAGGCCACAGGTACAGGTAATAACATATATCACAAAATCACTATCACACGTAAGTTTTTGTGTGATCGCTATGGTTTCACCCGTACTATACGACGTGATGTGATGAGTCATATGGGTGATAATTTTGCAGGTACAACATTTTCGGGAACCACATCGATAAATACCCGGTTTGGAAGCATCCGTTTTGTTTTTCCTAATTTTTTCTTTTCTCTTTATACATTCACATTCCTCATCTTTGGTCATTCTGAGATTACTAGGGGCAATTATACCCTTCACTGTTTGGCCCCTACGAAAAGTAATATTGGGTTTGTCTGGTAAAAGTTTCTTCAAAAATGTATCTTTTTTCGATAAGTACCAATATTTATTTAAAATGTTTCTTATCTCTGTATTACTACTATTAAAAGCAGTGATAAAATTATACTGCCACGCATCTTTTTTTCTATCCTTATTCTTATTTTTGTTTTTATTAATCTGCTCGGGTTTTTCTCCTCCTTCCTTAGTTATCCCCTCTTCCACTTCCTTATTTTCATTATTCTCTCTGGATAAGCACTCCTGCTGAGTTCTTTCTAGATTGGTTTTATATGCTGCCATAATTAATCGCTTTGGATATTTCTTATCCGTAAACCTATCGATCAAAATTTTCGATTGTTCCACGTAATCTTTCTTATTTGTATTATTTCTCCTGATTCAACGGAATTGGCTATAAGGAATGTTTTGCTTCCATTTTTGGTGGTGTGCGCTCCGATAATCGAGGAAACCATTGGTGTCAGTTTTCTTGAAGTAAGTTCTAGTGCAAATTTTTTTGTTTTTATGACATATTTCTAGATCAAGAAAATTTATTTTGTCTTTATTAACCTCTGTGGAAAAAGTGATACCCCAGTCATTCCTGTTTAATGCCACAATAAATTTTTGAGCTTCAACTGCAGTGCCTTTCCAAAATATAATTAAATCGTCAATGAAGCGTCGATAATATAATATATTGTTACAATAAGGTGGCTGACATAAGGGGGATGAGGACTCGAAGCACCCCATGAAAAGATTCGTGAAACTTGGGGCTACCCGAGTCCCCATCGCGGTGCCAAGCCGCTGTGTATACATTTGCCCCTGGAAAGTAAAAAGATTGTGTTCCAATATGAATTTTAGACCCATTATTAAAAATTGTCTCTGATGTTCTGGCATATCAATTACTTCATTCAAATAATGTGAAACTGAATTTATTCCCAATCTATGATCAATATTGGAGTAAAGAGCGTGTACGTCTAAACTTATGAACATGTAATCTTCTTCCCAAACAAAATTTTCACATTCTTTTATTAATTGGCTGGAGTCTAGGAGAAAAGAAGGTAGTTTTCTAACTAGATCCTGCAGGTACAGATCAATGTAGTGAGACAGCTGACTAGTTAGTGAGCCTATCCCTGAAATGATCGGTCGTCCGGGAGGTTTCACAGGATTTTTATGCACCTTGGGGAGATGATAAAATAGGGCTGTATTTGGATTTTTGTTGGTCAGGAACCGTTTTTCCTTTTTATTTAGGATGTTTTGATTAAAGGCAGTGTCTATCAACCTATGATATTCTTCAAAATGTCTTTTGGAAGGGTCAACATCTAACTTTTTATAGTATTTTACAGATGACAATTTTTTCATTGTTCTTTGTGATTCGAGGGGCAGATAAAGGAGGGGGTATTGTCATTCAGGACCGAGAGGACTATTTGGAGGAAGCATATAATATATTATCAGATGTAAAATACTATAAAAAGTTAGATGTTGACCCTTCCAAAAGACATATCGAAGAATATAATTTTATCACTGCTTTTAATAGTAGTAATACAGAGATAAGAAACATTTTAAATAAATATTGGTACTTATCGAAAAAAGATACATTTTTGAAGAAACTTTTACCAGACAAACCCAATATTACTTTTTGTAGGGGCCAAACAGTGAAGAGTATAATTGCCCCTAGTAATCTCAGAATGACCAAAGATGAGGAATGTGAATGTATAAAGAGAAAAGAAAAAATTAGGATAAACAAAACGGATGCTTCCAAACCGGGTATTTATCGATGTGGTTCCCGAAAATGTTGTACCTGCAAAATTATCACCCATATGACTCATCACATCACGTCATATAGTACGGGTGAAACCATAGCGATCACACAAAAACTTACGTGTGATAGTGATTTTGTGATATATGTTATTACCTGTACCTGTGGCCTGCAATACGTGGGTCGGACTATTCAGTCCTTACGATCCCGTATGAATGGCCACAGACACAATACAAAAAATGGCTTTTTAAAACAGAGCTTATCCCGGCATCTATGTTTGAAGCATAACAAAACATTCAATATTTCTGTAACCCCGTTGGAGCAAATACCTGTGAATTGTACTAATAGGGTACAAAAGTTAAACTGGAAAGAATCATATTGGATCTTCCGTCTGGGTACATTATACCCAGATGGATTAAATGATGTTATAGAAGGTATATGATGTGCAAAGCTGCAAAGCAAATAAATTGACAGGTACAAGATTGCATATTAGTTTTTTCAGTTTTTTTTTTTTTGTTATAATGTATATAATTGTAGGATTTTACATTTTAGTATGAAATCACACTTCAGTATGTTTAATAACATTTTAACAGAAATTTTTTATATAGTGTAATTATATTTATAGTGCTCTTAGAAAAGAAAAAATAATTTTAGTGAATAATTTGTAAAAAAAAAAAAATTTTAGTGTGGAATTTTTTTTTAACACTTTTTTTTCTTCCTTGTGTGGGAAAAGAAGAAAAGTATAAAATGTATTTGTTATATGAATTTTGTTGGATTCCTCAGAGTGCAAATTCTTGCATATCTGAGTACCTGGGTGTGTCAGACAGCCCCCATCCAAATTGACATGCAGGGATATCTGCTATAAAATGTGTTCAGAACGCCCTGACACGGTGGGTGAGGGATATGTACACCTGGTGGCCCTAAAAGAACCCACGGCTACTGGCTGTGAGGAGCACAAACCGTGATTGATTGCTTGTATCCTGTATGTCGTGTCTTGTGCCAGCACTGTGATGGGGTATTGAGTCTACTGCCTATGTGTAGCAGGCAGGGGGATAGGAGGTTGTCTATGATACGGTGAGCGCAAAGTTGCTCCTAGAGTCTCGGGTGCGGAGCATGGCATGATGGAATCACGGGTGGTCGAACCACGTAGTGCAAACAACGGTAGAAACCTCTTTGAACCCTAGCATTGTGCACAAGGTCTGAGATAGAAATCCCAGTTACAGAGGACGGTCAGTTTTTGTGTTTGTCCGTCTGTCTGGTTATGTGTGTCTGAGAAGTGTTGTCCCTCTTCCAGAATTAGCTGTCCTGTCTGTGACCGCACGTGAGGAACGGCGAGATTAGTGTTGGTGCTGGGGAGCGCAATTTTGTGTGGTACCAGGTAACTCGGCAATGGCTGAGGGGAGACACAGCGTCCAGAAAACACGTCTCATTCTCTGTGCGCTTCATAGATTTGGGCTGGGACTTCTGGTCACCGGATAACACTCAGTCTTTTTGTTTGTCTAAAGCCAGCAGAAAATTGAGACGTTTTTGCAGTTCCGTAAAAGAGGAGGGAATGTGATGATGGCAGATAAGACTGCTGTAGGATAGTGTTTGCCAGAGGGGGGAAAAAGTGTATATATAGAATATGAGGTGATTTGATGAAAATATGTGTAAGAAAGGCAGATTACAGTAGTTAGAATGGCAGGGAGTTATTAAAGACAAGAAAGGAAGTTGGAAGATGAGGAATTGCTGCAAGTAACTTTAGCATGGTGCAGAACAACAGAAAATTTATCTAAGGAAAGTTGGGTGACTGACTTAATGTGGGTTTTTTTTTCTGGAAATGTATTGAAGTAAAAGAGAGGATCTTTAAATGATGCTGGCTTGTTATATTAGGCTGAGATATTATGGAAAAACCTGTGTAATTAGAGGTGATGTGCAGGAAGAAAAACATGGTGATAAGTTTTAGTATAAGAAAGTATGAAACAAGATGGTGCTGAATGCCATGCTGCTCCCAGTCTGTCTCCACCCCTTACATTGTGTATGTAGGAACTAGAATTTAGTTTGGGTGGAGACCTGTCCTGTATGTGGTGCCCCCTGTTGGCACATAGGAACTATTAAACCTATTTCTAAGCTAGGATTGTATCCTTTGTTATGCCCCCCTCCCACCATTCATGTGCATAGTGTGCCTTTTGTCCAGTGCCCCAAATGCTACGCCCCCATAAGTCTTGTCCATGCCCTCAATGAATATTATGCCTGCACTGGATGGCACGAGCACCCCCTTTAGGCCCTGCCCTCTAGTTCTTTTCCTGATAAAATCCAAATGGATGCATCAGTTACTAATATGTCTGTCTTTTGCTGCCATCTGAGACTCACTAGGACAATTATTCAGCCATGGTGGGCAGCCCACCTCAACCCCCTGCTGTTCTCTTGTAGTTGTAGTGCTTATCTGGGTTATAGTCACCAGACCTTACAACCAGACTAGGGGATCAGTTATGGTGAAGCCCCAGGAGAGTGTATGGCGTCCCTGGGATCCTAGTGAAATGTTGGCCATAATGAGTAGAATGAATAATAATAATTTTATTTAAATGAAAAACCCTGGCATATTTCCCATGTCATTTGTTACAGAGGATAATGAAAAAAAAAAAAAACAAGAAAAGAAAAGAAAAAATAGTAATGCTTTCCGCTGTTGCTGGTGAAATTTAGAGGAACAGATTAGCCTCCAGAAAGTAATTCTTCATGATATCTAACAGGATTCTACTGAATCAGGAGAAAATATTATACCAGGCTCTGGCAAAGTTAAAGGTTTAAAGTCTGTGATTATAGAGCCACTAATAATGTCCCACTCAGAGTATTAAAGTCATATTCAACACCGGAGCTCCTGCAACCCTCAACCTACTGTCTCCTTCCCCATAATCCTGTAGAATGTAAGCCCGCAAGGGCAGGGTCCTCGCCCCTCTGTATCAGTCCGTCATTGTTAGTTTGTTTACTGTATGTGATATTTGTAACTTGTATGTAACCCCTTCTCATGTACAGCACCATGGAATCAATGGTGCTATATAAATAATAATAATCTGTTTATATGCATGACATTATACCTGAGGAAGACTCTAAGAAGTTGAAACCGGTTGTATTTTAGTTTGAAATAAAAATCATCCTTGAATCAGAATATCGAGTTCCATCATCATCCTTCAGGAGCGCATATTGCTGGGAAAAACATTAAGTTGAGGGTGCCCACAATTTTATCCAGCCCAGTTTTGGGGTTTTGTGCAAAATTATGTCCAATTTCCCTTTCTTGAGTCAATCTCTCCCCTTTTTATATAGTTTCAGGTATGATTGTCATATTGCCTTGTTACTTTCCACAGCTGACTTGGAACGAACATCACATGCTTGAAACAAAGATGTTTACCCACGATTTTGGAAAGGTGCCAACAATTTTGTCCAGTCCATTTTGGAAGTTTTATATGAAATCATGTCCAATTAGTTTTTTCCCTCTATTGTTGGTGGTTTTCAAATACACACGAAGGAAATAAACATGTGTGTAGCAAAACATGTGTAATTGCAATAATTTTCTGGGAGAAATACTTCATTTTCTGGAACTATTTCAAGGGTGCCAACACTTTCGACCATGACTGTATTTCCCTTAGACTTTAACAAGCATGTGATCTATTTGCAAAAAAAAAAAATGAATGGAGCACATATTCAAAAATCAGATATGTATATGGGAACCTAGCTGTACAGAAATTTAGACCAAAAAATACATGATGATTGGTTCTGATGGTAGATTTTAGTTTAATTCATTATTACTCATTAAAGATTTGTGGATGGCTCCTGAACACATACGCCAAAATGGGGTTTCTCAGAAAGGTGATGTCTATAGCTACGGAATTATTGCACAAGAAATTATCCTGAGGAAAGAAACATTTTACACGGAACAATGCCATGAGCACAAAGGTAAAATCATTTTTTCAATATATGAACAACATTAATGTTTAAAAAGAATTATCTATTGAAAAAAGATTGGGCCTGATTCATCAAGAGCGGCATAAACGATGTGTTGTAGTCAGACCCTCCTGAATCATTAAAAGGTACATGTCTCTTATTGAATCAGATGCATCTGACAAGTGGTGAGTTCCTTTTTGTGCAGATACTGGAGTAAGATTTCTGAGACAAGGCATCCCATAGCTCATCGTTAATTAGGCAAGGTATGATGCCATGCCCCTGTTCTGCCCAACTCCATCCCCAGCCCAACCCATTTTGTCTGAGCTGCGTGAAACCAATGTTAAAATGCCAAAAGTCTAAACATTTTGTGCAACTCCACAATAATTTTGCTACACTTCTCCAAGCAATTTACACTAGAATTCTGGCATAATCACTTTGATGAATCAGGGCCTTTGTTTTTCGTAATGTAAAAATATTACATATTTAAGAACAAAATGAGGTAATGATAAGTATTAATCTTGTTTGTTAGACAATCATTCAGAAAAGTTTATTTTATTTGTGGGAAAAAAACTTTTGCCAGTATGAGTTGCAAGCAAATTTCATCTGAACTTTCTGTTTCATTTTATTTCTTTACCAATGGTCAACTAAAGAAAAAATTGCTAAGGTGAAGAATATTAAAGGAAATTGTCCATTCCGACCAGACCTTCTTCTAGAGACAGCAGAGGAATGGGAGATAGAGGTGGGAAATATTTTTATTTAATATTGATAGATACTTGGACTTGCTTAGGTCATTTATATACACTGCTCAAAAAAATAAAGGGAACACTAAAATCCCACATCCTAGATATCACTGAATGAAATATTCCAGTTGTACATCTTTATTCATTGTATAGTGGAATACATTGAGAACAGTTAAACCTAAAAATGATCAATGTAAATCACAACTAATGTCCCATGGAGGTCTGGAGTTGGAATGATGCTCAAAATCAAAGTGGAAAATCAAATTACAGGCTCATCCAACTTCAATGGAAATCCCTCAAGACAAGGAAATGATGCTCTGTAGTGTGTGGCCTCCACGTGCCTGTATGACCTCCCTACAACTCCTGAGAATGCTCCTGATGAGGCGATGGATGTTATCTTGAGGGATCTGCTCACAGACCTGGATTAAGGCATCAGTTAACTCCTGGACAGTCTGTGGTGCATTGGCATTGGTGGATGGACCGAGACATGATGTCCCAGATGTGCTCGATTGGATTCAGGACTGGAGAACCGGCAGGCCAGTCCTTAGCATCAATGCTTTCATCATGCAGGAACTGCTGACACACTTCAGTCACATGAGGCCTAGCATTGTCATGCATCAGAAGGAACCCAGGGCCCACTGCACCTGCATATGGTCTCACAATGGGTCTGATTATCTTATCCCGGTACCTAATGGCAGTCAGGCTACCTCTGGCAAGCACATGGAGGGCTGTGCGGCCCTCTAAAGAAATGCCTCCCCCCACCATTACTGACCTACTGCCAAACTGGTCATGCTGGAGGAGGCAGCAGAATGTTCTCCACAGCGTCTCCAGACTCTGTCACATCTGTCATATGTGCTCAGTGTGAACCTGCTTTCATCTGTGAAGAGCACAGGGTGCCAGTGGCAAATTTGCCAATTCTAGTGTTCTGTGGCAAATGACAAGTGTCTTGCATGGTGTTGGGCTGTAAGCACAACCCCCATCTATGGATGTTGGGCTCTCAGACCATCCTCATGGAGTCGGTTTCTAACTGTTTGTGCAGACACATGCACATTTGTGGCCTGCTGCAGGTCATTTTGCAGGGTTCTGGCAGTGCTCCTCCTGTTCCTCCTTGCACAAAGGCTGAGGTAGCAGTCCTGCTGCTGGGTTGTTGCCCTCCTACGGCCCCCTGCATGTCTCCTGATGTACTGGCCTGTCTCCTGGTAGCACCACTGGACACTACGCTGACAGGCACAGCAAACCTTCTTGCCACAGCTCGCATTGATGTGCCATCCTGGATGAGCTGCACTACCTGAGCCACTTGTGTGGGTTGTAGAGTCAGTCTCATGCTACCAAGAGTGTGAAAGCACAACTAACATTCAAAAGTGACCAAAACATCAGCCAGAAAGCATTGGTTCTGAGATGTGGTCTGTGGTCCCCACCTGCAAAACCACTCCTTTATTGAGTGTGTCTTGATAATTGCCAATAATTTCCATCTGTTGTCTATTCCATTTGCACAATAGCATGTGAAATTGATTGTCAAACAGTGTTGCTTCCTAAATGGACAGTTTGATTTCACAGAAGTTTGATTTACTTGGAGTTATATTCTGTTGTTTAAGTGTTCCCTTTATTTTTTTGAGCAGTGTATAATGGAAATGTATATGAAAATCAAATCGAAAATGCAAATATCTACATAAACAATATATACAGGTTGAAGATAGATGAGCAAGATAAACATTGTAAACATATTATTATTATTATTTATTTATTTATATAGCACCATTAAGGCCATGTTCACACAGTGCGTTTTTTACTGCAGAACCGCAGCGGTTTTGCCGCTGCGGTTCCGCAGCTGTTTTCCATGCAGGGTACATAACAATGTAACCCTATGGAAAACAGTCACTGCTGTGCACATGATCCGGAATTTCGTTTAAAAAGCCGCGCAGAATAGCTGCGGCAAAAAAGAAGGAGCATGTCACTTCTTTTTCCTGAACCGCAGCGGTTCTGCACCCATAGACCTCCATTGTGAGGTCAAAACCGCAGTAAAACCCGCAGATCAAAAATATATCTGCGGGTTTTACTGCGATTTGATGTGCAGAACCGCTGCAGCAGGAAGTGCGGGGGAGCGGGCGGAAGTGCATGGGCGGAGTGTGGCTGCCCCCCCCGTGCTCCGATCCCGCTCCCCGTGCTCCGATGCCCCCCCCCCGTGCTCCGATGCCCCCCCCAGTGCTCCGATGCCCCCCCCAGTGCTCCGATGCCCCCCCCGTGCCCTAATCTCCCCCCCTTATACTTACCCGGTGTCCGTCCGGCCGTCTTCTCCCTGGGCGCCGCCATCTTGCAAAATGGCGGGCGCATGCGCAGTGCGCCCGCCGAATCTGCCGGCCGGCAGATTCGCTCCAAAGTGCATTTTGATCACTGAGATATAACCTATCTCAGTGATCAAAATAAAAAAATTGTAAATGACACCCCCCCCCCACTTTGTCACCCCCATTGGTAGGGACAATAAAAAAATTAAGAATTTTTTTTTTTTTTCACTAAGGTTAGAATAGGGGTAGGGGTAGGGTTAGGGTTAGGGTTAGGGGTAGGGTTAGGGTTAGGGTTAGGGTTAGGATTAGAAAACTGCATAAAAAAAAAGGATCAAAAAACGCATCAAAAAAGGACAAAAAGGACCAAAAAAAGGACCTGCGTTTTCTGCCAAGAGCTGCAGTTTTTTAAAAAAACAGTCCTGAAAAAAAAAGGATGGAAATCCTGAACGTGTGAACATACCCTAATTCCATGGTGCTGTACATGTGAAGGGGATACATCAAAATACAAATATCACTTACAGTAAACAAAACTAACAATGACAGACTGGTACAGAGGGAAGAGGACCCTGCCCATACTATATTAGTATGTTATTCTTTTACTCAATTATTTTTATTGTCAGCATGTAAAAGTTTGGGCACCCCTGGTCAAAATTACTGTTATTGTGAACAGTTAAGCAAGTTGAAGATGAAATGATCTCTAAAAGGCCTAAAGTTAAATATGACACTTTTCTTTAGTATTTAAGCAAAAAAAAAGTGTATATCTAATATATAAAGCTGAATGTGTGTGTGTATGTGTGTATGTATGTATGTCCGGGATTGGCATCTGCACCGTCGCAGCTACAGCCACAAAATTTTGCACAGTCACATGTCTGGACCCCGAGAGCGTCATAGGCTATGTTGTGAGGCAAAATTTTAACCCCACGCGTTCCAATTCACCAAACAATTTTGTCCCTATCTACATAATGGGGAAAAAGTGAAAGGAAAAGTGTTGGAGGCGTCTCAGCTACAGCCACAAAATTTTGCACAGTCACACGTCTGGACCCTGAGAGCATCATAGGCTATGTTGTGAGGTGAAATTTTAACCCCGCGCTTTCCAATTCACCAAACAATTTTTCCCTTATCTACATAATGGGAAAAAAGTGAAAGAAAAAGTATTGGAGGCAAATTGACAGCTGCCAGATGTGAACAAAGGGGACTTAAAGAGCGATAGCGATGGCGCCAAAGAGTATATACCGTACAGTTGCTAAGGTGGGGCCCCGACATGGGATACTCACCACACACGGGGATATGAACACACACACAAAAGGTGCCACAAACTACCACGTGCTTGAACACATATACAACCCTCAGCACACATTTCACCACACATACACCAACCTCGCCACATAAAAGTCGAAACACAAAAGTTGCCACTCAAAACTCACCACACGCAAAACTCGCCACATGCAAAACTAGGCTCACGCAAAACTCGCCACACGTGCAAAACTCACCTCATGGAAAACTCGCCACACGCAAAACTTGCACACGCGGAAAAATTGCCACATGCACAAAAGTTGCAACACATGCAAAAGTTGCCTCACACAAAACTTGCACATACTCAAAACGCACCACACATAAAACACAACACGCGCAAAACTCGCCATGCACAAAACTTGCTGCACACAACTTGCTACACTAACCTGTCACATGCAACTCGACACACAAAAAGTTGCTACATGCATGTTGCCACACAAAACTCATCTCACAAAAGTCGCTACATGCATGTCGCCACATGCAACTCAACACACACAACTTGACAAACGAAACTCGCCCTTAAACACACACAAGTCTGGTATTATCCTTCAAAAATAAAAATCTGATTAATAAGCAGACAAACTACAAGAGCAACAAATGTACCATATAGGAAATACGGCAGCTGTCAGTCACATGACCTGTCTATTATGTGTATGTGTGAGCTAATATATACTGCCAGGGGGGAGGGCTTCCTGTTGGCTGGGGATTTATCAGGCTGCCAATTTAGCTTACAAATACTGAGGTAAAAATACTGACCAAATAACGTGTGAACACGGTCTAATACAGGAGGAGATGACACACAGATATATACTATATACAGGAGGAGATGACACACAGGTATATACTATATACAGGAGCAGATGACACACAGGTATATACTATATACAGGAGCAGATGACACACAGGTATATACTATATACAGGAGGAGATGACTTACAGGTATATACTATATACAGGAGGACATGACATACAGGTATATACTATATACAGGAGGAGATGACAACCTGGTATATACTATATACAGGGGAGATGACATACAGGTACATACTATATACAGGGGCGATGACACACAGGTATATACTATATACAGTGGAGATGACACATAGGTATATACTATATACAGGAGGAGATGACACACAGGTATATACTATATACAGGAGGAGATGACATACAGGTATATACTATATACTGGAGGCGATGACACACAGGTATATACTATATACAGGAGCAGATGACACACAGGTATATACTATATACAGGAGCAGATGACACACAGGTATATACTATATACAGGAGGAGATGACTTACAGGTATATACTATATACAGGAGGACATGACATACAGGTATATACTATATACAGGAGGAGATGACAACCTGGTATATACTATATACAGGGGAGATGACATACAGGTACATACTATATACAGGGGCGATGACACACAGGTATATACTATATACAGTGGAGATGACACATAGGTATATACTATATACAGGAGGAGATGACACACAGGTATATACTATATACAGGAGGAGATGACATACAGGTATATACTATATACTGGAGGAGATGACACACAGGAATATACTATATACAGGAGCAGATGATACACAGGTATATACTATATACAGGAGGAGATGACTTACAGGTACATACTATATACACGGGGAGATGACACACGTATATATACTATACACAGGAGGAGATGACATACAGGTATATACTATATAAAAGAGATGACACATAGGTATATAGAGGAGGAGATGACATACAGCAGGTATATACTATACAGGGGAGATGACATACAGGTATATACTATATACAGGAGATGACATACAGGTATATACTATATATAGGAGGAGATGACATACAGGTATATAATATATACAGGAGGAGATGACAAATGGGAATATACAATATACAGGAGGAGATGACATACAGCAGGTATATACTACTTACAGGGGAGATGACATACAGGTATATACTATGTACAAGAGAAGACATACAGGTGTATACTATATATAAGGGAGATGACAAACATGTATATACTGAGGTGAAAATGAAAAGGTGTGAGTGCAAAATGAGAGGAGTGAGGGAAAATAGTGGAGTGATCGGAAAATGACAGATGTGAGGTCGAAATGACAAGTGTTAGGGGGGAATGACTGGAGTGAGGGGGAAAATAAGAGGAGTGAGGGGGAAAATGAGAGGTGTAAGGGAGAAAATGAGGTGTAAGGGAGAAAATGAGAGGCATGATGGGAAAATAAGAAACGTGAGGTGCTTTAACTAACCACAGATATTTACTATGCCCAGGCAACGCCGGGCTCTTCAGCTAGTCTAATATATAAAGCTGAATGTGTGTGTGAATGTGTGTATGTCCGGGATTGGCATCTGCACCGTCGCAGCTACAGCCACAAAATTTTGCACAGTCACATGTCTGGACCCCGAGAGCGTCATAGGCTATGTTGTGAGGCAAAATTTTAACCCCGCGCATTCCAATTCACCAAACAATTTTGCCCCTATCTACATAATGGGGAAAAAGTGAAAGGAAAAGTGTTGGAGGCAAATTGATAGCCAGAAGGAGATGGCATACAGGTATATACTAGATACAGGGGAGATGATATACAGCTACATTCTATATACAGGGGAGATGATATACAGCTATATATTATACTAGCTATTGAACCCGTTCCACGCACGGGTGGCGAGCATTTATATTGGTATATGGTCTCCATCCTGGTATGTGCTGCTCCATCCTGCGTCCCCATCCTGTCATGTGCTGCTCCATCCTGCGCTCCCATCCTGTCATGTGCTGCTCCATCCTGTGCCCCATCCTGTCATGTGCTGCATCCATCCTGCGCCCCCATTCTGTCATGTGCTGCTCCCATCCTGCGCCCCCATTCTGACATGTGCTGCACCCATCCTGCGCCTCCATTCTGACATGTGCTGCACCCATCCTGTGCCTCCATTCTGTCATTTGCTGCTCCCATCCTGCGCCCCCATCCTGTCATGTGCTGCTTCCATCCTGCACCCCCGTTCTGTCATGTGCTGCTGCCATCCTGCACCCCTGTTCTGTCATGTGCTGCCCTATTCTGTCATGTGCTGCTCCCATCCTGCGCCCCTGTTCTGTTATGTGCTGCTCCCATCCAGCGCCACTGTTCTGTAATTTGCTGCTCCCATCCATATGCCCCATACGCTGCTCCATTATGGTTGATGGCCCCCATAAGATGCTCCATAGTATATGCCCCGTATGCTGCTGCATTATGGTTGATGGCCCCCATAAGATGCTCCATAGTATATGCCTCATACGCTGCTCCATTATGGTTGATGGCCCCCATAAGATGCTCCATAGTATATGCCCCGTATGCTGCTGCATTATGGTTGATGGCCCCCATAAGATGCTCCATAGTATATGCCTCATATGCTGCTCCATTATGGTTGATGTCCCCTGTCATGATCCCAATGGCAGGGAATCACAAAAGGACAAACACAAACGAGCTCTAGGGTGATGGAACCTGAGCTGACCGCGACCCTGAACCTAAACACACAAATAGCAATAGCCAGGGAACGTGCCTACGATGATCCTAGACGTCTCGCACCAGCCGAAGATCTAACTTCCCCTATTAGAAGAAACACAGACCTCTCTTGCCTCCAGAGAAATACCCCACAGAAATAGCAGCCCCCCACATATAATGACGGTGAAATGAGAGGAAAGCACATACGTAGTATGAAAACAGATTCAGCAAAATGAGGCCCGCTAAAGCTAGATAGCAGAGGATACAAAAGAGAACTGCGCGGTCAGCTAAAAACCCTTCAAAAAACCATCCTGTAATTACCTGAACTCATGTTCCAACTCATGGAACATGAGGAGTAATTACAGCCCACTAGAGCAACCAGCAGCAAAGAATCACATATCTGCAAACTGGACTAAGACCAAAATTAAGCAAAACGTGGAACAGAAAAAACAAAAACTTAGCTTGTCCTGAAGATTACTGAAGCCAGTAGCAGAGGCACAAGACACACTGATAACATTGATAGCCGGCCAGGAAATGACAAGGAAGCCAGGTTAAATAGGAAACTCCCATATCCTGATGGAACAGGTGGAACCCAGAGACCGCAGAAAACACAAGTCACCCAGTACCATCAGTAACCACCAAAGGGAGCCCAAAAACAGAACTCACAACAGTCCCCCATAAGATGCTCCATAGTATATGCCCCGTATGCTGCTGCATTATGGTTGATGGCCCCCATAAGATGCTCCATAGTATATGCCCCGTATGCTGCTCCATAAAGGTTTATGGCCCCCATAAGATGCTCCATAGTATATGCCCCATACTCTGTTCCATAAAGGTTTATGGCCCCCATAAGATGCTCCATAGTATATGCCCGGTACACTGCTCCATAAAGGTTTATGGCCCCCATAAGATGCTCCATAGTATATGCCCCGTACACTGCTTCATAAAGGTTTATGGCCCCCATAAGATGCTCCATAGTATATGCCCGGTACACTGCTCCATAAAGGTTTATGGCCCCCATAAGATGCTCCATAGTATATGGCCCGTACACTGCTCCATAAATGTTGATGGCCCCCATAAGATGCTCCATAAAGGTTTATGGCCCCCATAAGATGCTCCATAGTATATGCCCCGTAGACTGCTCCATAAATGTTGATGGCCCCCATAAGATGCTCCATAGTATATGCCCCGTATACTGCTGCGATATATAAAAAAAAAATAACATACTCACCTATCGTCGCTGGGCGCCGAGTGCTGGGGGGCCTGAGCAGGAGGGGACACCGGCGCGCTGTGGGGGTCAGGTGCCGGAGTCGCTGCTAGCTCAGGCCCCCGACACTTGCTATATTCACCTGTCCCGTTCCAGCGCTGCGTGCCGCTCTGTATTTTGGGTCCTCTGGCTATGACTGTTCAGTCAGGGGGCGGCGCGCATTAAGCGCGTCATCGCGCCCTCTGAACTGTGAACGTCACAGGCAGAGGGCCTGAAAGATGGAGCGGCACGCAGCGCTGGAACGGGACAGGTGAATACAGCTCATACTCACCCTCCTGGCACGTCCCTGCTTCTCCGTTGGAGATCGCGGTGTGCGTTCAGTGCTTACGCATACCGCAATCTCCTGGGCTGCGTCACTCTGTGGGGTCCAGACTGCGCCGTAAAGGCTTTGGACAGAGTGACGCTCCCAGCCTTATATTATAGATACAGGAGGAGATGACATATAGGTATATACTATATACAGGGGAGATGGCATAAACGTATATACTATATACAGGAGGAGATGACATGCAGCTATATATTATATACAGGAGGAGATGACACACAGATATATACTATATACAGGGGAGGTGACATACAGGTATATACTATATATATACAGGGGAGATGACATACAGGTATATATTATATACAGGGGAGATGACTTACAGGTATATCTAATATATAAACCTGAATGTGTGTGTGTATGTGTGTATGTCCGGTATTGGCATCTGCACCGTCGCACCTACAGCCACAAAATTTTGCACAGTCACACGTCTGGACCCTGAGAGCGTCATAGGCTATGTTGTGAGGCAAAATTTTAACCCCGCGCATTCCAATTCACCAAAAATGTTGCCCCTATCTACATAATGGGGAAAAAGTGAAAGGAAAAATGTTGGAGGAAAATTGTCAGCTGCCAGATGTGAACAAGGGGGACTTGAAGAGTGAGAGCGATGGCGCCAAAGAGTATATACAGTATAGTTGCTAAGGTGGGGCCCCTACATGAGATACTCACCACACACGGGGATATGAACAAACACACAAAATGCACCACACACTACCACGTGCTTGAACACATATCACCCTTAGCACACATTTCACCACACATACACCAACCTCGCCACATAAAAGTCGAAATACAAAAGTCGCCGCTCAAAACTCACCACATGCAAAACTAGGGTCACGCAAAACTCGCCACACATGCAAAACTCACCTTATGGAAAACTCGCCACACGCAAAACTTGCACGCGCAGAAAAATTGCCACATGCACAAAACTTGCAACACATGCAAAAGTTGCACATACTCAAAACGCACCACACATAAAACTCGCCACACGCAAAACTCACCATGCACAAAACTTGCTGCACACAACTTGCTACACTAACCTGTCACGTGCAACTTGACACACAAAAAATTGCTACATGCATGTCGCCACACAACTCATCTCACAAAAGTCGCTACATGTATGTCGCCACATGCAACTCAACACACACAACTTGACACATGAAACTTGCCCTAAAACACACTCAAGTCTGGTATTATCCTTCAAAAATCAAAATCTGATTAATAAGCACACAAATCTACAAGAGCAACAACTGTACCATATAGGAAATACGGCAGCTGTCAGTCACATGACCTGTCTATTATGTGTATGTGTGAGCTAATATATACTGCCAGGGGGGGAGGGCTTCCTGTTGGCTGGGGATTTATCAGGCTGCCAATTTAGCTTACAAATACTGAGGTAAAAATACTGAGCAAATAACGTGTGAATGAGGTCTAATACAGGAGGACATGACAAACAGATATATACTATATACAACAGGAGATGACACACAGGTATATACTATATACAGGGGAGATGACACACATATATATATACTATATACAGGGGAGATGACACACAGGTATATACTATATACAGGAGGAGATGACATACATGTATATACTATATACAGGAGGAGATGACACACACATATATACTATATACAGGAGGAGATGACATACAGGTAGATACATCCTACAAACTAGGATGAATCTACACAGACACACAATCAGGAATGAAGTGGACACACCTGTGGGAAAACATTTCTCTGGACCTGGACACAGTATGACAGACTTAAAAGTCTTAATACTAAAAGGTAATTTTAAGGACCACAGGGAAAGAAAAATTTGGGAATACAAACTAATCTAATATATAAAGCTGAATGTGTGTGTGTATGTACGTATGTATGTATGTATGTATGTATGTATGTATGTGTGTATGTCCGGGATTGGCAACTGCACCGTCGCAGCTACAGCCAAAAAGTTTTGCACAGTCACACGTCTGGACCCCGAGAGCGTCATAGGCTATTTTTTGAGGTGAAATTTTAACCCCGCGCTTTCCAAATCACCAAACAATTTTGCCCCTATCTACATAATGGGAAAAAAGTGAAAGGAAAAGTGTTGGAGGCAAATTGACAGCTGCCAGATGTGAACAAGGGGGACTTAAAGAGTGAGAGCGATGGCGCCAAAGAGTATATACTGTACAGTTGCTAAGGCGGGGCCCCCGACATGGGATACTCACCACACACGGGGATATGAACACACACACAAAAGGTGCCACAAACTACCACGTGCTTGAACACATATACCACCCTCAGCACACATTTCACCACACATACACCAACCTCGCCACATAAAAGTCGAAACACAAAAGTCGCCGCTCAAAACTCGCCACGCGCAAAACTCGCCACATGCAAAACTAGGCTCACGCAAAACTCGCCACACGTGCAAAACTCACCTCATGGAAAACTCGCCACACGCGGAAAAATTGCCACATGCACAAAAGTTGCAACACATGCTAAAGTTGCCTCACACAAAACTTGCACATACTCAAAACGCACCACACATAAAACTCGCCACGCGCAAAACTCGCCATGCGCAAAACTTGCTGCACACAACTTGCTACACTAACCTGTCACATGCAACTCGACACACAAAAAGTTGCTACACACGTCGCCACACAAAACTCATCTCACAAAAGTCGCTACATGCATGTCGCCACATGCAACTCAACATACACAACTTGACACATGAAACTCGCCCTAAAACACACACAAGTCTGATATTATCCTTCAAAAATAAAAGTCTGATTAATAAGCAGACAAACTACAAGAGCAATAACTGTACCATATAGGAAATACAGCAGTTGTCAGTCACATAACCTGTCTATTATGTGTAAGTGTGAGCTAATATATACTGCCAGGGGGGAGGGCTTCCTGTTGGCTGGGGATTTATCAGGCTGCCAATTTAGCTTACAAATACTGAGGTAAAAATACTGACCAAATAACGTGTGAACGCGGTCTAATACAGAAGGAGATGACACACAGATATATACTATATACAGGAGGAGAATACACACAGGTATATACTGTATACAGGAGAGATGACACACAGGTATATACTATATGCAGGGGAGTTGACATACAGGTACATACTATATACAGGGGAGATGACACACAGATATATACTATATACAGGAGGAGATGACACACAGGTATATACTATATACTGGAGGAGATGACACCCAGGTAAATACCATATACAGGAGCAGATGACACACAGGTATATACTATATACAGGAGGAGATGACTTACAGGTATATACTATATGCAGGAGGAGATGACACACATATATACTATATACAGGAGGAGATGACACACAGGTATATACTATGCACAGGAGGAGATGACACACACATCTATACTATATACAGGGAAGATGACACACAGGTATATACTATATACAGGAGGAGATGACATACAGGTATATACTATATACAGGAGGAGATGACAACCTGGTATATACTGTATACAGGGGAGATGACATACAGGTACATTCTATATACAGGGGCGATGACACACAGGTATATACTATATACAGGAGGAGATGACATACAGGTATATACTATATACTAGAGGAGATGACACAGATATATACTATATACATGAGGAGATGACATATAGGTATATACTATATAAAAGAGGAGATGACACATAGGTATATAGAGGAGGAGATGACATACAGGTATATAGTATATACAGAAGAGATGACATACAGGTATATGATATATACAGGAGGAGATGACACATGGGTATATACAATATACAGGAGGAGATGACATACAGCAGGTATATACTATTTACAGGGGAGATGACATACAGGTATATACTATATACAAGAGAAGACATACAGGTGTATACTATATATAAGGGAGATGACAAACATGTATATACTGAGGTGAAAATGAGGGGTGTGAGGTGAAAATGAAAAGTTGTGAGTGCAAAATGAGAGGAGTGAGGGAAAATAGTGGAGTGATCGGAAAATGACAGATGTGAGGTCGAAATGACAAGTGTTAGGGGGGAATGAGAGGAGTGAGGGGGAAAAGGAGAGGTGTAAGGGAGAAAATGAGAGGTGTAAGGGAGAAAATGAGAGGCATGATGGGAAAATAAGAGACGTGAGGTGCTATAACTAACCACAGATATTTACTATGCCCAGGCAACGCCGGGCTCTTCAGCTAGTGTATATATATATATATATATATATATACACAGTGTGTATATATATATATATATATATATATATATTTACCATATATACTCGAGTATAAGCCGATATTTTCAGCCCATTTTTTTGGGCTGAAAGTCCCCCTCTCGGCTTATACTCGAGTCATACCCGGGGTCGGCAGGGGAGGGGGAGCGGGGGCTGCCTAGTTATACTTACCTACTCCCGGCGCTCAATACAGGAAGAAGATGCAGCGCCGGGAGAAGCAGGGACTGAAGGGACCGTGCCGGAGCAGGTAAGTATACGGGGAGGGGAGCGCTGCGTGATATTTACCTGCTCCTCGCTCCGGTGCGGCTCTGTCTCCAGCGTCCTCTGGCAGTGACGCTCAGGTCGGAGGGCGCGGTGACGTAGTCAGTGCGCGCCCTCTGCTGAGCGTCAGTGCTGGAGACGGAGCCGCACGAGGAGCAGGTAAATATTGAAAGCACCGGTGTCCTGAACAAGAGAGGTGAGTATGTGATTTTCTTTTTTTTTTATTGCAGCAGCAGCATTATATATTGGACAGCTTTATATGGAGCATCTATGGGGCAATAACATACCTCCCAACTTTTGAAGCTGGGAAAGAGGGACAAAGTTTGCGGCGCGCACTAGTCACACCCATATCCACGTCCCAACCACACCCATATAGCACTGCTGATCACACTGTTCATAAAGAATAATTATAAACCAAAAAATATGGCCACACAGTGCTCCATACTGTGTAATGACCACACATGATGCTCCATACTCTACAATGGCCACACATGATGCTCCATACTGTATAGTGACCACACATGATGCTCCATACTGTATAATGGCCACAGATGATGCTCCATACTGTATAATGACCACACATGATGCTCCATACTGTATAATTGCCGCACATGATGCTCCATATTGTATAATGACCCCACATGATGCTCAATACTGTATAATGACCCTACATGATGCTCCATACTGTATAATGACCACACATGATGCTCCATACTGTATAATGACCACACATGATGCTCCATACTGTATAATTGCCGCACATGATGCTCCATATTGTATAATGACCCCACATGATGCTCAATACTGTATAATGACCCCACATGATGCTCCATACTGTATAATGACTGCACATAATGCTCCATACTGCATAATGGCCGCACATGATGCTCCATTCTGTATAATGGCTGGACATGATGCTCCATACTGTATAATGGCTGAATATGATGCTCCATACTGTATAATGGCCGCACATGATGCTCCATACTGTATAATGACAGCACATGATGCTCCATACTGTATAATGACCACACATGATGCTCCATACTGCATAATGGCCGCACATGATGCTCCATAGTGTATAATGACCACACATGATGCTCCATACTGCATAATGGCCGCACATGATGCTCCATACTGTATAATGACTGCACATGATGCTCCATACTGTATAATGACTGCACATGATGCTCCATACTGTATAATGACCGCACATGATGCTCCATACTGTATAATGACTGCACATGATGCTCCATACTGTATAATGACCGCACATGATGCTCCATACTGTATAATGGCCCCACATGATGCTCCATACTGTATAATGACCGCACATGATGCTCCATACTGTATAATAGCCACATGATGCTCCATACTATATAATGACTGCACATGATGCTCCATACTGTATAATAACCACACATGATGCTCCATACTCTAAAATGGCTGCACATGATGCTCCATACTGTATAATGACCACACATGATGCTCCATACTGTATAAAGGCCGCACATGATGCTCCATACTGTATAATGACTGTACAGTACATGATGCTCCATACTGTATATTGGCCGCAGATGCTGCTCCATACTGTATAATGACCGCACATGATGCTTTATACCGTATAATGACCGCACATGATGCTCCATACTGTATAATGACTGCACATGATGCTCCATACTGTATAATGACCGCACATGATGCTCCATACTGTATAATGACCGCACATGATGCTCCATACTGTATATTGGCCGCAGATGCTGCTCCATACTGTATAATGACCGCACATGATGCTCCATACTGTATAATGACTGCACACGATGCTTCATACTGTATAATGACTGCACACGATGCTCCATACTGTATAATGACCGCACATGATGCTCCATACTGTATAATGACTGCACATGATGCTCAATACTGTATAATGGCCGCACAGGATGCCCCATACTGTATAATGGCTGCACATGATGCTCCATACTGTATAATGACCACACATGATGCTCCATACTGTATAATGACCACACATGATGCTCCATGCTGCATAATGGCCGCACATGATGCTCCATGCTGTATAATGACCACACATGATGCTACATACTGCATAATGGCCGCACATGATGCTCCATACTGTATAATGACTGCACATGATGCTCCATACTGTATAATGACTGCACATGATGCTCCATACTGTATAATGACTGCACATGATGCTCCATACTGTATAATGACCACACATGATGCTCCATACTCTAAAATGGCTGCACATGATGCTCCATAATGTATAATGACCACACATGATGCTCCATACTGTATAATGACTGTACAATACATGATGCTCCATACTGTATATTGGCCGTAGATGCTGCTCCATACTGTATAATGACCGCACATGATGCTTTATACCGTATAATGACCGCACATGATGCTCCATACTGTATAATGACTGCACATGATGCTCCATACTGTATAATGACTGCACATGATGCTCTATACTGTATAATGACCGCACATGATGCTCCATACTGTATATTGGCCGCAGATGCTGCTCCATACTGTATAATGACCGCACATGATGCTCCATACTGTATAATGACTGCACATGATGCTCCATACTGTATAATGACTGCACACGATGCTCCATACTGTATAATGACCGCACATGATGCTCCATACTGTATAATGACCACACATGATGCTCAATACTGTATAATGGCCGCACAGGATGCTCCATACTGTATAATGGCTGCACATGATGCTCCATACTGTATAATGACCACACATGATGCTCCATACTGTATAATGACCACACATGATGCTCCATGCTGCATAATGGCCGCACATGATGCTCCATACTGTATAATGAACACACATGATGCTCCATACTGCATAATGGCCGCACATGATGCTCCATACTGTATAATGACTGCACATGATGCTCCATACTGTATAATGACTGCACATGATGCTCCATACTGTATATTGGCCGCAGATGCTGCTCCATACTGTATAATGACCGCACTTGATGCTCCATACTGTATAATAACTGCACATGATGCTCCATACTGTATAATGACTGCACACGATGCTCCATACTGTATAATGACCGCACATGATGCTCCATACTGTATAATGACCACACATGATGCTCAATACTGTATAATGGCCGCACAGGATGCTCCATACTGTATAATGGCTGCACATGATGCTCCATCCTGTATAATGACCACACATGATGCTCCATGCTGCATAATGGCCGCACATGATGCTCCATACTGTATAATGACCACACATGATGCTCCATACTGCATAATGGCCGCACATGATGCTCCATACTGTATAATGACTGCACATGATGCTCCATACTGTATAATGACTGCACATGATGCTCCATACTGTATAATGACTGCACATGATGCTCCATACTGTATAATGACTGCACATGATGCTCCATACTGTATAATGACTGCACATGATGCTCCATACTGTATAATGACCGCACATGATGCTCCATACTGTATAATGACTGCACATGATGCTCAATACTGTATAATGGCCGCACAGGATGCTCCATACTGTATAATGGCTGCACATGATGCTCCATACTGTATAATGACCACACATGATGCTCCATACTGTATAATGACCACACATGATGCTCCATGCTGCATAATGGCCGCACATGATGCTCCATACTGTATAATGACCACACATGATGCTCCATACTGCATAATGGCCGCACATGATGCTCCATACTGTATAATGACTGCACATGATGCTCCATACTGTATAATGACTGCACATGATGCTCCATACTGTATAATGACTGCACATGATGCTCCATACTGTATAATGACCACACATGATGCTCCATACTGTATAAAGGCCGCACATGATGCTCCATACTGTATAATGACTGTACAATACATGATGCTCCATACTGTATATTGACCGCACATGATGCTCCATACTGTATAATGACCGCACATGATGCTCCATACTGTATATTGGCCGCAGATGCTGCTCCATACTGTATAATGACCGCACATGATGCTCCATACTGTATAATGACTGCACATGATGCTCCATACTGTATAATGACTGCACACGATGCTCCATACTGTATAATGACCGCACATGATGCTCCATACTGTATAATGACCACACATGATGCTCCATACTGCATAATGGCCGCACATGATGCTCCATACTGTATAATGGCTGCACATGATGCTCCATACTGTATAATGACCACACATGATGCTCCATGCTGCATAATGGCCGCACATGATGCTCCATACTATATAATGACCACACATGATGCTCCATACTGCATAATGGCCGCACATGATGCTCCATACTGTATAATGACTGCACATGATGCTCCATACTGTATAATGACTGCACATGATGCTCCATACTGTATATTGGCCGCAGATGCTGCTCCATACTGTATAATGACTGCACATGATGCTCCATACTGCATAATGGCCGCACATGATGCTCCATACTGTATAATGACTGCACATGATGCTCCATACTGTATAATGACCACACATGATGCTCAATACTGTATAATGGCCGCATAGGATGCTCCATACTGTATAATGGCTGCACATGATGCTCCATACTGTATAATGACCACACATGATGCTCCATACTGTATAATGACCACACATGATGCTCCATGCTGCATAATGGCCGCACATGATGCTCCATACTGTATAATGACCACACATGATGCTCCATACTGCATAATGGCCACACATGATGCTCCATACTGTATAATGACTGCACATGATGCTCCATACTGTATAATGACTGCACATGATGCTCCATACTGTATAATGACTGCACATGATGCTCCATACTGTATAATGACTGCACATGATGCTCCATACTGTATAATGACTGCACATGATGCTCCATACTGTATAATGACCGCACATGATGCTCCATACTGTATAATGGCCCCACATGATGCTCCATACTGTATAATGACCGCACATGATGCTCCATGCTGTATAATAGCCACACATGATGCTCCATACTGTATAATGACCACACATGATGCTCCATACTGTATAATAACCACACATGATGCTCCATACTCTAAAATGGCTGCACATGATGCTCCATACTGTATAATGACCACACATGATGCTCCATACTGTATAAAGGCCGCACATGATGCTCCATACTGTATATTGGCTGCAGATGCTGCTCCATACTGTATAATGACCGCACATGATGCTCCATACTGTATAATGACCGCACATGATGCTCCATACTGTATAATGACCGCACATGATGCTCCATACTGTATAATGACTGCACACGATGCTCCATACTGTATAATGACCGCACATGATGCTCCATACTGTATAATGACCACACATGATGCTCAATACTGTATAATGGCCGCACAGGATGCTCCATACTGTATAATGGCTAGACATTATGCTCCATACTGTATAATGACCACACATGATGCTCCATACTGTATAATGACCACACATGATGCTCCATACTGCATAATGGCCGCACATGATGCTCCATACTGTATAATGACCACACATGATGCTCCATACTGCATAATGGCCGCACATGATGCTCCATACTGTATAATGACTGCACATGATGCTCCATACAGTATAATGACTGCACATGATGCTCCATACTGTATAATGGCCCCACATGATGCTCCATACTGTATAATGACCGCACATGATGCTCCATACTGTATTATAGCCACACATGATGCTCCATACTGTATAATGACTGCACATGATGCTCCATACTGTATAATGACCACACATGATGCTCCATACTCTAAAATGGCTGCACATGATGCTCCATACTGTATAATGACCACACATGATGCTCCATACTGTATAATGAAAAAAACAAAAAAGAATAGAGAGCAACATCCATGCCAGGTGAAAAAAATATCCAAGTATATATATATACTTGACAAAGGCCACCTTGGCCGAAACGTTGTAACTTTATATGGCAGAATAAAGCATCTTTTGGATATTTTTTTCACCTGGCATGGATGCTGCTCTCTCTTCTTTTTTGGTGATTTCTTGGTCTAATTGGATCCTTGGACTTTGGATCGTGCATCCTTCAAGCTGAGTGCTGATGGTTGAATTTCCTTGCTTATGACCATACTGTATAATGGCCGCACATGATGCTCCATACTGTATAATGACTGCACATGATGCTCCATACTGTATAATGACTGCACATGATGCTCCATACAGTATAATGACTGCACATGATGCTCCATACTGTATAATGACCGCACATGATGCTCCATACTGTATAATGACCGCACATGATGCTCCATACTGTATAATGACCGCACATGATGCTCCATACTGTATAATGACCGCACATGATGCTCCATACTGTATAATGACTGCACATGATGCTCCATACTGTATAATAACCACACATGATGCTCCATACTATATAATGACTGCACATGATGCTCCATACTGTATAATAACCACACATGATGCTCCATACTCTAAAATGGCTGCACATGATGCTCGATACTGAATAATGACTGCACATGATGCTCTATACTGTATATTGACCGCAGATGCTACTCCATACTGTATAATGACCGCACATGATGCTTTATACTGTATAATGACCGCACATGATGCTCCATACTGTATAATGGCCACACATGATGCTCGATACTGTATAATGACCGCACATGATGCTCCATACTGTATAATGACCGCACATGATGCTCCATACTGTATATTGGCCGCAGATGCTGCTCCATACTGTATAATGACTGCACATGATGCTCCATACTGTATAATGACTGCACATGATGCTCCATACTGTATAATAACCACACAGTGCTCTATACTGTATAATGGCCGCACAGGATGCTCCATACTGTATAATTGCTGCACATGATGCTCCATACTGTATAATGGCCGCACATGATGCTCCATACTGTATAATGACCACACATGATGCTCGATACTGTATAATGACTGCACATTATGCTCCATACTGTATATTGGCCGCACATGATGCTCCATACTGTATGACTGCACATGATGCTCCATACTGTATAATGACTGCACACGATGCTCCATACTGTATAATGACTGCACATGATGCTCCATACTGTATAATGGCCGCACACGATGCTCCATACTGTATAATGACTGCACATGATGCTCCATACTGTATAATGACTGCACACGATGCTCCATACTGTATAATGACTGCACACGATGCTCCATACTGTATATTGGCCGCACGTGATACTTCGTACCATATAATGGCCACACATAGCTACTCCTACACACGCAGCTGCGCTCCGTACACTTTGCACACATGGCTCCGCTCCGTACACACGGCTCCACTCCATACATCTCATACACACACGGCTCCGCTCCGTACACCTCGTACACATTCAGCTCCGCTCCGTACCCCTTGTACACATTCAGCTTAGCTCCATACACCTCATACACGGCTCCGCTCCATACACCTCATACACACACGGCTCCGCTCCATACATCTCGTACACACGGCACTACTCCGTACACCTCGTACACACACCGCTCCGCTCCATACACATTGCACACGCTGCTCCGCTCCGTATACCTTGCACACACACGGCTCCTCTCCATACATCTCGTACACACACGGCACTACTCCGTACACCTCGTACACACATGGCTCCGCTCTATACACATTGCACACGCTCCGTATACTTTGTGCACGCATGGCTCTGCTCCGCACACCTCGTACACACGTGGCTCTGCTCTGTACACCTCGTACACACGTGGCTCCGCTCCGTACACCTTGTACACATGTGGCTCCGCTCCATACACCTTTCACACTCTGCTCTGATCCGCACACTTCTTACACACACGACTCCACTCCGTACACCTTTCACACGCTGCTCCGCTCCATACACCTCGTACACATGCGGCTGTGCTCCGTACACCTCGTACACACGGCTCCGTACACCTTTTACACACTACTCCGCTCTGTACACCTTTCACATGCTGCTCCGCTCCGTACACCTTGTACACACGCGGCTGTGCTCCATACACCTCGTACACACGCGGCAGTGCTCCGTACACCTCGTACACATGGCTCCGTGCACCTCTTACACACGACTCCGCTCCGTACACCTTTCACAGTACGAGGTGCACCGAGCGGAGCCATGTGCGTGTACGAGGTGCACCGAGCGGAGCCGCGTGTGTGTACGAGGTGCACCGAGCGGAGCCGCGTGTGTGTACGAGGTGCACCGAGCGGAGCCGCGTGTGTGTACGAGGTGCACCGAGCGGAGCCGCGTGTGTGTACGAGGTACACCGAGCGGAGCCGCGTGTGTGTACGAGGTGCACCGAGCAGAGCTACGTGTGTGTACGAGGTGCACCGAGCAGAGCCGCGTGTGTGTGTCTGTGTACGAAGTGTACCGAGCGGAGCCGCGTGTGTGTGTCTGTGTACGAAGTGTACTGAGCGGAGCCTCAGCCGCGTGTGCGTACCGAGCGGAGCTGCAGCTTGTAATTAGCACATGATGATACAGTGACTGACTGTCATAGGGGCTTATGCTTAGCCCTTTCATGCCTGGGGAAAAAAAGCAGCCACATTGATTAGTGTTTTCACTCTCTCCCAGGGAGCTGCAGCTGCTCCTCCTCCGCAATGCACTGGACGGAGTGAGTCATCTCTGTGACATCCACTACTCACTGATCTGCATCTGTCCCATTAGCAGCCTCCAGTCCACTCATGGTCTGCTGCTTACATTGGCACCCAGGCTGTGTTCAGCTGTGTTATGTACACCTCAGGTGTCCCCTCTCTCTCTGAACTGTGAGGCACACTGGAAGACTCAGGAACATACCGACGGGGAAGGGGCGTGGCCTAACAAAAGGGGGAGTGTGACAGGAGCTTCAACTGTTCTGTCTGCGCGAAGCTCTGCGTCCCGTGCAGGACAGCTGGGACAAGCATCAAATCCGGGGCAGCTTTATGTGGAGCATCTATGGGGCCATAATGAACGGTGCAGAGCATTCTATATGGCACAGTTTTATATGGAGCATCTATGGGGCAATAATGAACGGTGCAGAGCATTCTATATGGTACAGCTTCATTATGGCCCCATAGATGCTCCATATAAACGGTGCAGAGCATTCTATATGGCACAGTTTTATATGGAGCATCTATGGGGCCATAATGAACGGTGCAGAGCATTATATATGGCACAGCTTTATGTGGAGCACCTATGGGGCAATAATGAACGGTGCAGAGCATTCTATATGGCACAGCTTTCTCTGGAACATCTATGGGGCCATAATGAACGGTATGGAGCATCTATTTTTATTTTTGAAATTCACCGGTAGCTGCTGCATTTCCTACCCTAGGCTTATACTTGAGTCAATAAGTTTTCCCAGTTTTTGTGGCAAAATTAGGAGGGTCGGCTTATACTCGGGTCGGCTTATACTCGAGTATATACGGTATGTATATATACTAGATGGTGGCCCGATTCTAACGCAGCGGGTATTCTAGAATATGTATGTATGTATACAGCAGCCACATAGTATATAGCACAGGCCACGTAGTATATAGGAGTACTACGTGGCCTATGCTATATACTATGTGGCTGCTATATACAGTACATACATGCATATTGTAGAATACCCAATGCGTTAATACAGGCCACGCAGTAAATAACACTGCCCACATAGTATATAACACAGCCCACACAGTATATAGCAGCCATGCAGTATATAGCAGCCACGCAGTATATAACACAACCCACGTAGTATGTAACACTGGCCACGTAATATATAACAGCCCACGTAATATATAGCACAGCCCACATAGTATCTAACACTGGCCATGTAGTATATAGCACGCAGTATAGAGCACAGCCCACGTAGTATATAGCAGTGTGGCCACATATTCCTGTTTAAAAATAATTAAAATAAAGAATAGTTATATACTCACCCGCCGGGATCCAACGAAGCTGTGCCGATGCGTGCGTGCCTGCCGCCATCTTTCGTTCCCTGGATGCATTGCGAAATTACCCAGATGACTTAGCGGTCTCGTGAGACCGCTAAGTCTTCTGGGTAATTTCGCAATGCATCTCTGGGAATGGAAGCTGGCGGCCGAACGACGGAAGGTGAGAATAGCAGTTTTTTAAAAAAATTATTTTAACACTAGATCTTTTTACTATTGATGCTGCATTGGCAGCATCAATAGTAAAAAGTTGGGGACACACAGGATTAATAGCAGCATTAACGGAGGGCGTTACCCGTGGCATATCGCGGTCCATTAACGCTGGCATTAACCCTGTGTGAGTGGTGACTGGACAGGAGTATGGAGCGGGCGCTGGGCACTGACTGGACGGAAGTAGGGAGGGACTAATTCTCGGCCTGACTGTGCCCATTGCTGATTGGTCACGGCAGCCCATTTTTTTTAGGCTAACAGTGCCCATCTCAGCTTATACTCGAGTCATTGTCACAGGGTGTCTGCGGGGGAGGACGAGCGGCGGCTGTCACATCATACCCACCCTCCCGGCACGGTCTCTGCACGTCTCTGGTTCTCAGATGGTCTCGGCGCTGGCAACTTGTTCCTGTGCTCAGCGGTCACATGGTACCACTCATTAAAGTAATGAATATGGATGCGACTCCACTCCCATATGCATGGCGCACAAATTCATTACTTTAATGAGTGGTACCATGTGACTGCTGAACACAGTAACAAGCTGCCGGCGCGTGCCAGAGACCATCGGAGAAGCAGGGACTTGCAGAGACCACGCTGGGAGGGTGAGTATGACGGGGGAGGGTGAGCCATGTGATATTCACCTGTCCCCGTTCCACCGCCGGGCTCTGTCTTCTGCATCCTCTGGCTGTGATGTTCAGGTCAGAGGGTGTGATGATGTGGTTAGTGCGCGCCCTCTGCCTGAACAGAAACTGCAAAGACCTAGAAGACACAGCAGCGCGCGGTGGTGGAATGGGGACAGGTGAATATCACAAGTGTCAGGGGCCTGAGCCAGTGGGGACTTCCACACCTGACCCCCATAATGCACCAGTGTTCCCGCCTGATCAGGTCCCCGGCACCTCTCCCCCAGCGACAAGAGGTGAGTATGTCATTTTTTTAAAATCTCAGCAGCATATTAGGTTATATTATTCTATGGAGCATCTTATGGGGCCATCAACCTTTATGGAGCATCTTATGGGTCATCAACCTTTATGGAGCATCTTATGGGGCTATCAACCTTTATGGAGCAGCATATGGGGTTATATTATGCTACGGAGCATCTTATGGGGCCATCAACCTTTATGGAGCAGCATATGGGGTTATATTATGCTATGGAGCATCTTATGGGGCCATCAACCTTTATGGAGCGGCATATGGGATTATATTATTCTATGGAGCATCTTATGCGGCCATCGACTTTTATGGAGCAGCATATGGGGTTATATTATTCTATGGAGCATCTAATGGGGCTATCAACCTTTTATATATATATAATATAACATATATATAATATATATATATATATATATATATACTAGATGGTGGCCCGATTCTAACGCATCGGGTATTCTAGAGTATGCATGTCCACGTAGTATATTGCCCAGTCACGTAGTATATTGCCCAGCCACGTAGTATATTGCCCAGCGACGTAGTATATTGCCCAGTAACGTAGTATATTGGCCAGTCATGTAGTATATTGCCCAGCTACGTAGTATATTGCCCAGCCACATAGTATATTGCCCAGTCACGTAGTATATTGGCCAGTCACGTAGTATATTGCCCAGCTACGTAGTATATTGCCCAGCCGCATAGTATATTGCCAAGCAACGTAGTATATTGCCCAGCCACGTAGTATATTGCACAGCCACGTAGTATGTAGTATATTGGTCAGCTACGTAGTATATTGCCCAGTCACATAGTATATTGCCCAGTCACATAGTATATTACCCAGCCACGTAGTATATTGCCCAGCAACATAGTATATTGCCCAGCCACGTAGTATATTGCACAGCCACGTAGTATGTAGTATATTGGTCAGCCACGTAGTATATTGCCCAGTAATGTAGTATATTGGCCAGTGACATAAAATAAAAAATAAACATATACTCACCTTAGTCCTGGCTCCTGTGTACGGTGCACGTGGCAGCTTCCGGTGCCAGGGTTGGTATGACTATGAGCGCAGGACCTGTGATGACGTCGCGGTCACATGACAGTGACGTTATTGCAGGTCGTTCTCGCGCAGGCGCGCAGGACCTATGATGACGTCACAGTCACATGACCGTGACGTCATGGCAGGTCCTTCTCCCATAGCATCCTTAGCACCGGAACCTGTCGGCGGACAGGACGCGACGTCGGAGGGTGAGAATAACGTTTTTTTTTTTAATTATTATTATTTGTAACATTAGATTGTTTTACTATTGATGCTGCATACACAGCATCAATAGTAAGAACTTGGTCACACAGGGTTAATAGCTGCGTAACCAGAGTGTGCTCCGGTAACGCTGGCATTAACCCTGTGTGAGGGCTGACTGGATGACTGGAGGGGAGTATGGAGCGGGCACTGACTCCGGGGAGGAAAGAGCGGCCATATTGCCGCCGGACTGTGGCCGTCGCTGATTGGTCATGGCAATGGTCGTAGGCATTTTGCCACGACCAATCAGTGACTTGGATTCCATGACAGACAGAGGCCGCGACCAATGAATATCCGTGACAGAAAGACAGACGGAAGTGACCCTTAGACAATTATATAGTAGGATATAATAATTATTGTTATTTTTTTCATCTTTTCCATTTTAAAAGTTAAAAAAAGGAAATTTACTGATGCAAAAGTTTTGGTACCCCGCATGATTAGTACCTAGAAACAACCCCTTTTGCAAGTATCAAAGCTTGTAAATGCTTTTTGTAGCCAGCTAAGGGTCTTTCAATTCTTGTTTGATAGATTTTCATACATTCTTCCTTGAAAAATTTGAAATTTCCACCAGTCCTGTGAGATTCCTGGGTCGTCTTACATGCACTGCTATATTGAGGTCTAGACGCAGATTTTCAATCAGGCGACTTTAAGGGCCATTGTAAAACTTTCAGCTTGCGCTTTTTGAGGTAGTCTATTGTAGATTTTGACGTGTGTTCAGGATCATTAACCTTAAGCCATCCTCTTTTCAACTGCAGGTTTTTTAAAGATGGTTTTATGCTTGCACCAAGAATTTGTTGAAATTTCATTGTTCCCTCCAAAATGTTCCTGTGCCATTGGCTGCAACACGGCCCATGATTGATCTTCCCCCAGGCGAGATGTTCTTTTCCTGAAATTCTGTGCCCTTTTATCTTCACATATACCTTTGATCATTGTGGCATGGCCAAGGGGTTCTATTTTGACCTCATCAGTTCATATGACTTGTTTCCAAAATGCATCAGCTTGTTTAGATGTTCTTTAGACATTAATTTTAAAAAAAGTATTGCTTGTCTTTTTTCAAAATAATTTAGACGTGGAGCAAAGCTAAAACCACCAAGTATAGACGTATTCACACGTGTTTTTTCACATTCTCAAAAAACAGAAAATTTTTTCGTTAGAATGCAGAATTCGTTATTCATCCATTTTTAGTCCGTGCATCCGTTTTTATCATCCATATATTACCTGGTTTTTTTTATATCCAGAATAAATACTTGGTCAACGATAGACAGATACCATCTTTGTGCTGTCCCTTTTTTTTCTCTATCCACTCACTTCAATGAACACGTTCTATCAGCAAAACAATAAAGATACAGTATCAATAGACTAGATGAAATAATTGGACATGGCAAAAGCCATGCAAAATAAAATATATGATGACGTCCTTTTCCAGTAGAGGTGATAGACGCCAAATGTCACAGACAGTTAAATAAAAAAACACTTGGTTTGCACACAGATTTTGGCTAATTTTCTGAGACATTATATGACAGTCAATATTATTACTATAATTGTAGTGTGTTATGAGGGATTCCTAAGACAACTGCTAACTGAAAAGATGGTAACAAATTGCAAGCTTTTGAGACTACGCAGGTCTCGTCATTTAGGCAAAAACTAATGCAAATTCTGATGAATCACATACTTATACACAACATAGCACACAGAGAAAGAAGGCAATAGATAAGACAAGTGATGTGAAGCAGAATTATCATTATGTGAGAGGGATACTGGGGCGGGCTGGGCCATGGGGCAGAGGGGCAATTGCCCCCTGGGCTGGTCTCCTAGTTGCAGCTTTGGGCCGTTCAGCCAAATATTACTTTAGAAGCCGCACTGTACCTTTATTTGCTCTTCCCAACAAGCAGCATCATGCTGATTGGTGGAGCAGAGGTCACTCAAGGGTGCAATGTCCTTCCAGCTCTCTGATTGGTGGAGAAGCCGTCCCTAGAGGCTGTACTGTATTTTTCCTGCTCCCTCAGTGTGTGCTCCCTTACCAATCGGAGAGCAGGAAGCAGACCGTGCAGCTCTGCTGAGGAGGCGCCGGCTGCCCCACACACCATGTGTAAAAACCTTCATGCAGAAGTGTGAGTAGCTGCAGGCAATCATGGAGGCTTCTGGTAAGGGGTCTCTTTGATTCTTAGTTGTTTGGGGGATGCATGATTGAAACTCAGCTCGAGGGGAGCTGTTGGGGTACATATCTGTGGGGCAGGCAGAAACAGGAGTGGAATTTTCTGTATGTCTCATTCTGTGTGATTAAATGCAGTCTCAAGTCCACAATTCAGTTTATTCCTTTGTATGTTTGTGTGCATGGTGACATGTGTATGTGTACATGCGTGTATATGTGGTAAAATGTGTGAGTATATGTGGTGATATGTGTACATTTGCGTCTGTGTGTGCGAACTGTGTATATTCGCAACCGTGTACGTGGTGATATGTGTGCGTGGTGACCTGTGTGTATGAGTGTGTACATAGTGACATGAGTGTGTATGTGGTGATGTGGGTGTGAATGTGTACGTGGGGACGTATGTATGAGTGTGTGCATGGTGACCTGTGTGTGTACATGGTGACCTGTGTGTGTATGAGTGGGTACGTGGTGACCTGTGTGTGTATGCGGTGACCGGAGTGTGTGCATGGTGACCTGTGTGTGTATGAGTGTGCACATAGTGACATGAGTGTGTATGTGGTGACATATGTATCTGTGTATATATGGTGACATGAGTGGGTACATGGTGACTTGTGTGTGTGTGAGTGGGTACGTGGTGACCTGTGTGTGTATGCGGTGACCTGAATGTGTACGTGGTGACCTGTGTGTGTATGAGTGTATACGTGGTGACATGAGTGTGTACGTGGTGACCTGTGTGTGTATGTGTGTACGTGGTGATCTGTGTGTGTACGTTGTGACATGAGTGTGTACGTGGTGACCTGTGTGTGTATGAGTGTATACGTTGTGACATGAGTGTGTACGTGGTGACCTGTGTGTGTATGAGTGTATACGTTGTGACATGAGTGTGTACGTGGTGACCTGTGTGTGTATGAGTGTATACGTTGTGACATGAGTGTGTACGTGGTGACCTGTGTGTGTATGAGTGTACGTAGTGACCTGTGTGTGTATGAGTGTATACGTTGTGACATGAGTGTGTACGTGGTGACCTGAGTGTGTATGAGTGTACGTAGTGACCTGTGTGTGTATGAGTGTGTACTTTGGGACATGAGTGTGTACGTGGTGACCTGTGTGTTTATGAGTCTGTACGTTGTGACATGAGTGTGTACGTGGTGACCTGTGTGTGTATGAGTGTGTATGTGGTGATCTGTATGTGTATGTTGTGACATGAGTGTGTACGTGGTGACCTGTGTGTGTATGAGTGTACGTGGTGACCTGAGTGTGTATGAGTGTATACGTTGTGACATGAGTGTGTACGTGGTGATCTGTGTGTGTATGAGTGTGTACGTTGTGACATGAGTGTATACGTTGTGACATGAGTGTGTACGTGGTGACCTGAGTGTGTATGAGTGTATACGTTGTGACATGAGTGTATACGTTGTGACATGAGTGTGTACGTGGTGACCTGAGTGTGTATGAGTGTATACGTTGTGACATGAGTGTGTACGTGGTGATCTGTGTGTGTATGAGTGTGTACGTTGTGACATGAGTGTATACGTTGTGACATGAGTGTGTACGTGGTGACCTGAGTGTGTATGAGTGTATACGTTGTGACATGAGTGTGTACGTGGTGATCTGTGTGTGTATGAGTGTGTACGTTGTGACATGAGTGTATACGTTGTGACATGAGTGTGTACGTGGTGACCTGAGTGTGTATGAGTGTATACGTTGTGACATGAGTGTGTACGTGGTGACCTGAGTGTGTATGAGTGTATACGTTGTGACATGAGTGTGTACGTGGTGACCTGAGTGTGTATGAGTGTATATTTTGTGACATGAGTGTGTACGTGGTGACCTGTGTGTGTATGAGTGTATACGTTGTGACATGAGTATGAGTGGACGTGGTGACCTGAGCCATCACTCTGTATACTCAGAGCGGTGACTGAACCCGCGCCGGCGCTTCTCCCACCCTGTGACTGAAACCCGAACGCTGGAGGGGAAAAAAAATAATTTTCTCCCACACAGTGTTCGGCTGAGGCTACTTTCACACATCAGGTGTTTGCTTTCAGACACAATCCGTCAACTGTTGAAAAAAATGGATCTGTCGCAAATTGTGAAAAACTGATGAGACAGATCTGGTTTTTTTTTGCCGGATCCTTCTAGGTGATCCGGCATCCTAAGCCATCCGTCGCAATCCATCGCTAATAAAAGTGTATGAGAAAAAAACTGATCCGGTGGCAATTGTTGCCAGATCCGTTTTTTTTTCAAAATTCTCCGGATTGTGCCTGACGGCAAAAAACTTACCATATGTGTGAAAGTAGCCTAAGTGTGGGCACTGGGCAGATTAGTAACACTATTAATATGCAGATAATTCCCATAGCTGTAGGTTAAGAGTGTTTTTCTGCAGTCAGGCTATGTTTGCGCAGTCAGGAATCCCTGCCCTTTGGTCGCAGCGGGGACCCCACTCCACCCAAAGCGCTGCCCACTGTTGTACGCACGGTAATTCCGGATGTGTTCATTGAACAAATGCGGAATCACCTCATCGTATTCATAGACTGTGTTATTTATCTTGCGGAGACTGAGCGTCTCCGCAAGATAAATAGACATGCTGCGGTCTATAAAGACGCGCCGCATGTCCGGTTATGCAGGGCCGCCGGATGCAGCCCTGCACGCATTCATAAAATCCCCTCCACTATGTTGTAACATCTGGACACTCCGGATTGGACGCTGCTGCTGTACGCAGCATCCAATCCGCAGCAAAAACTGAAGAAATCTGGACAGTGGAAACATACCCTTAGAGATAGCTAGAGAGTAGTGATGAGCGAACATGCTCGGGTAGTCTCTGAGTATTTTGGGCATGCTCGTAGATTATGTTTGTGTCCACGTAGCTGCATTTTTTGCGGCTGCTAGACAGCCTGAATACATGTGGGGATTCCCTAACAAACAGGCAACCCCTGCATGTGTTTAGGTTGTCTAACAGCCGCAAATCATGCAGCTATGGGGACACAAACATAATCTATGAGCACGCCCAAGATACCATGCTCACTATATAATGCTCCATACAGTATAATGGGCACCACAGAGTGCTCCATACATAATGAGCCGCATATATTGCTCCATACGGAATTGACCGCGTATAATACTCCATACAGTATAGTGAGCCACATATAATTCTCCACACAGTATATGATGGGCCCCATCTATTGCTCCATATATAATGGGCCTCATATAATGCTCCATACAGTATATTATCGGCCCCATACAGTATACTGAGTCCCATATATTGCTCCATACAGAATGGTCCCATATAATACTCCTTACAAAAGGGTCCCATATAATACTCCATACAGAATAGGCCCATATAATGCTCCTTACAGAATGGGTCCCATATAATACTCCATACAGAATGGGTCCCATATAATGCTCCAAAAATAATTGGCCCCATATAATGCTCCATATATAATTGGCCATATAAAATGCTCCATATATAATTAGTCCCATAAGATGCTTCATATATTATTGGCCCCATATACTGCTCCATATTGAATTGGCCCCATATAATGCTCCCTATAGAATTGGCTTCATAAGATGCTCCCTATATTATTGGCCCCATAAGATGCTCCATATAGAATTAGCCACATATAATGCTCCATATATGGGTCCCTTCTGATGGTCCCCATATATTGCTCCAAATATAAAAAAAATGAAATACTCACCTCTCGTTGCTTGTCGCTGCTCTGCTCTGGACTCCTCAGCGTCGGCGTCTTCCTGCTCTCTGTGCAGCGACTGCTCAGGCAGAGGGTGCTCACTGGTGACGTCATTGCGCCCTCTGACCTGAACGTCACAGAGGATGGAAGACACTGCAGCGCTGGAACCGGGAGAGGTAAGTATTGCAAGTGTCGGGGCCCGGAGCAGGCGGGGGGTCCACTCGCGGGGGCCGGCACTATAGCGCGCCAGTGTCCCCGACAGCGAGTGGGCCCCCTGCCTGTTCAGGGCCAGCCCTCCACAGTGGAACAACATATTCAGTTATTTCTACGCCCATTGGCTCCAATGACGGTCGGAGAATATTGCAAATACAATATTTGCCGCTGATCATAATCGGAACTGAATTTTGAAAACTTCGCTCAACTCTACTAAAAAGGCCATTTAAGTTTAGTATGTATGAAATGGTTTCTTATCAGTAGCACCTCGGATGCGCAATACTCACGCTGAATGGTATGTGAGACCTTAGACTCCTTAACATAAAGATGGACCACCACTCCTGGGCCAGTGCTTTGTGTTTGCCCCCCAGGCTAAAATTTGCCAGTCAGCCCCTGGAGGGATAGACATAGATATTGGAACAGTTCATAGATAAGGAAGTCTTAATGTTTTATGGTCCTCTGAATGGGTCTGGTTCTGTGTTGTGATGACCCCAGAAGGTGTGAAGAGCAAATTCCTTAATTGATGTAAAAAGGCATAAATCCATGCGACACATTCATTCCTGCACTGAGTGAGTCAAAGGTCCTCATGAGTTTATACTCACAGACTCTTCTGTCTTTCTGAGATTTGAAATTACCTTTTAAAACAAGTAATTTCATGTCCATGATGCTATGACTGGAGATACAAAAATGTTTTGCTACCAGTAGGTCCATTCTTTTTTCTCTTATTGTGAGGCAATGAGAATTCATCCTTGTTCTAAGTTTTTGCCCTGTCTTCCCCACATACAGACCCCCAGTACATTTAGTACAATTAATTAAATACACCACATTACATGTAATGCAGCTGAAAGTACCTGGGATCTTGTAATCCTGATGTGAGTTGGGGATCTTGTCCATGGTCATTATAAATGGACAAGTTTTACATTTTTTCTGGTTGCAAGGAAACATTCCTGCAGCTGTTGGAGAGGACAGGGAGCTTCAGACAATGATGCTTCTTAAATTTGTGGGCTGCCTAAAACACTGTAGTGGGGGGCCTGGAAAAATGGATTGTAATCAGGCATCTTTTTGTTGTAAAGGTTGTAATTTCCATGCAGCTCCCCTTAGCACCTCCAGATTTCGATTATAGGTGACTACTAGAGGCACCCAATTATTTTCTTCTTTAGCTTTGTAATGTAGAAGGTGATTCCTTGATATTCTGGTGGCTCTCGTAATTTGGTTTTCAATTGTTCTTGGATCGCAGCCCTGATTCAAAAAAGTCTTTTTGAGGCTACCAAGGTGTTTGTCTCTATCGATGGGGTTGGAACAAATATGATTGTATCTGATGGCTTGGCTGTAGATAATAGAGTTTTTTATGTGTTTTGGATAGAAACTACCTCTTTAAGGTAAGTTAGACAGTCGATTGGCTTCTGATACAGAAATATGTCTATTTCATTGTTCTTTAGCTTAATTATGGTGTCCAAAAAGTTAATTTCAGTGCTGGAGTAGTTGAATGTTAAGCTGATGGTGGGGTGAAATTGATTAAACTGGACAGCCTCACTCTGGGATTCTGGGAGGCTTCTTATAGACTCATTGTGTGATCATTCCTCGTCGCTTATACTTTGACCCATGGCCGAGTGTGTGTGACCCTGTTGTGCCTGTGCATTTTGCCTGTGCTACTTTATGCTTGTCTGGTTTGACCTGGTTCTGTCCCAGTTTAGAGTTCCACCTGTCCCTTCTGTACTGCGCTACTATCTCCATGTATGACTCCTTGCGAACGTTCTGACTATTCTGTGCTCGCCCCTCCTGTACCATGCTGCCCTCTCCGAATATAACCCCCGTTTGTCTGACCTGAGTTCCCCTATCCTCAATTCCAGGGTCCCTGTAGCATCCTGCATTCATCTCCAGCAGCAGGACGCTAAGCCCCACCCCCCTGTGGTCTCATGATCGCAGGTTCTTCTGTTTCCTGCTACCCTCAGCGTCCCTTCTCACCACGCTGCTCAGGTCCCATCTGCCTGAACTTTCCCCAGAGCATCTGACCCCGGGCGCTCCCGCAGTGTGGGTGATTCACCCTGCTCAGTCGTGGCAGTTAGCCGTTGCTGACAGGATCCTGATAGGTGCCCACACATTAAATAATTGGCCTCCCTGGATTTCCAGATTTGTGGATTTTGGGAAGCATGTAGAATGTCCCTATTCTTGGACTCTCTGGTATCAGGTCATCAGCTCTTATAGATTCGTCAGGCAGAAAAAGATACAAACTTAGTAACATAGTAACATAGTAACATAGTTAGTAAGGCCGAAAAAAGACATTTGTCCATCCAGTTCAGCCTATATTCCATCATAATAAATCCCCAGATCTACGTCCTTCTACAGAACCTAATAATTGTATGATACAATATTGTTCTGCTCCAGGAAGACATCCAGGCCTCTCTTGAACCCCTCAACTGAGTTCGCCATCACCACCTCCTCAGGCAAGCAATTCCAGATTCTCACTGCCCTAACAGTAAAGAATCCTCTTCTATGTTGGTGGAAAAACCTTCTCTCCTCCAGACGCAAAGAATGCCCCCTTGTGCCCGTCACCTTCCTTGGTATAAACAGATCCTCAGTGAGATATTTGTATTGTCCCCTTATATACTTATACATGGTTATTACATCGCCCCTTAGTCGTCTTTTTTCTAGACTAAATAATCCTAATTTCGCTAATCTATCTGGGTATTGTAGTTCTCCCATCCCCTTTATTAATTTTGTTGCCCTCCTTTGTACTCTCTCTAGTTCCATTATATCCTTCCTGAGCACCGGTGCCCAAAACTGGACACAGTACTCCATGTGCGGTCTAACTAGGGATTTGTACAGAGGCAGTATAGTGCTCTCATCATGTGTATCCAGACCTCTTTTAATGCACCCCATGATCCTGTTTGCCTTGGCAGCTGCTGCCTGGCACTGGCTGCTCCAGGTAAGTTTATCATTAACTAGAATCCCCAAGTCCTTCTCCCTGTCAGATTTACCCAGTGGTTTCCCATTCAGTGTGTAATGGTGATATTGATTAGTTCTTCCCATGTGTATAACCTTACATTTATCATTGTTAAACCTCATCTGCCACCTTTCAGCCCAAGTTTCCAACTTATCCAGATCCATCTGTAGCAGAATACTATCTTCTCTTATATTAACTGCTTTACATAGTTTTGTATCATCTGCAAATATCGATATTTTACTGTGTAAACCTTCTACCAGATCATTAATGAATATGTTGAAGAGAACAGGTCCCAATACTGACCCCTGCGGTACCCCACTGGTCACAGCGACCCAGTTAGAGACTATACCATTTATAACCACCCTCTGCTTTCTATCACTAAGCCAGTTACTAACCCATTTACACACATTTTCCCCCAGACCAAGCATTCTCATTTTGTGTACCAACCTCTTGTGCGGCACGGTATCAAACGCTTTGGAAAAATCGAGATATACCACGTCCAATGACTCACCGTGGTCCAGCCTATAGCTTACCTCTTCATAAAAACTGATTAGATTGGTTTGACAGGAGCGATTTCTCATAAACCCATGCTGATATGGAGTTAAACAGTTATTCTCATTGAGATAATCCAGAATAACATCCCTCAGAAACCCTTCAAATATTTTACTAACAATAGAGGTTAGACTTACTGGCCTATAATTTCCAGGTTCACTTTTAGAGCCCTTTTTGAATATTGGCACCACATTTGCTATGCGCCAGTCCTGCGGAACAGACCCCGTCACTATAGAGTCCCTAAAAATAAGAAATAATGGTTTATCTATTACATTACTTAGTTCTCTTAGTACTCGTGGGTGTATGCCATCCGGACCCGGAGATTTATCTATTTTGATCTTATTTAGCCGGTTTCGCACCTCTTCTTGGGTTAGATTGGTGACCCTTAATATAGGGTTTTCAGTGTTTCTTGGGATTTCACCTAGCATTTCATTTTCCACCGTGAATACCGTGGAGAAGAAGGTGTTTAATATGTTAGCTTTTTCCTCGTCATCTACAACCATTCTTTCCTCACTATTTTTTAAGGGGCCTACATTTTCAGTTTTTATTCTTTTACTATTGATATAGTTGAAGAACAGTTTGGGATTAGTTTTACTCTCCTTAGCAATGTGCTTCTCTGTTTCCTTTTTGGCAGCTTTAATTAGTTTTTTAGATAAAGTATTTTTCTCCCTATAGTTTTTTAGAGCTTCAATGGTGCCATCCTGCTTTAGTAGTGCAAATGCTTTCTTTTTACTGTTAATTGCCTGTCTTACTTCTTTGTTTAGCCACATTGGGTTTTTTCCTATTTCTAGTCCTTTTATTCCCACAAGGTATAAACCGCTTACACTGCCTATTTAGGATGTTCTTAAACATTTCCCATTTATTATCTGTATTCTTATTTCTGAGGATATTGTCCCAGTCTACCAGATTAAGGGCATCTCTAAGCTGGTCAAACTTTGCCTTCCTAAAGTTCAGTGTTTTTGTGACTCCCTGACAAGTCCCCCTAGTGAAAGACAGGTGAAACTGCACAATATTGTGGTCGCTATTTCCTAGATGCCCAACCACCTGCAGATTTGTTATTCTGTCAGGTCTATTAGATAGTATTAGGTCTAAAAGTGCTGCTCCTCTGGTTGGATTCTGCACCAATTGTGAAAGATAATTTTTCTTGGTTATTAGCAGAAACCTGTTGCCTTTATGGGTTTCACAGGTTTCTGTTTCCCAGTTAATATCCGGGTAGTTAAAGTCCCCCATAACCAGGACCTCATTATGGGTTGCAGCTTCATCTATCTGCTTTAGAAGTAGACTTTCCATGGTTTCTGTTATATTTGGGGGTTTGTAACAGACCCCAATGAGAATTTTGTTACCATTTTTCCCTCCATGAATTTCGACCCATATGGACTCGACATCCTCATTTCCTTCACTAATATCCTCCCTTAAAGTGGACTTTAGACAAGACTTTACATAGAGACAAACCCCTCCTCCTCTCCGATTTTTACGATCCTTTCTAAACAGACTGTAACCCTGTAAGTTAACTGCCCAGTCATAGCTTTCATCTAACCATGTCTCGGTTATTCCCACTATGTCAAAGTTACCTGTAGATATTTCTGCTTCTAGTTCTTCCATCTTGTTTGTCAGGCTTCTGGCGTTTGTGAGCATGCAGTTTAGAGGATTTTGTTTTGTTCCAATCTCCTCGCTGTGGATTGTTTTAGAAATGTTCTTACCTCCCATCTGAGTATGTTTTCCTGGGTCTTCTTTGTTCAAGTCTAATGTTTTTCTTCCCGTCCCCTCTTCTTCTAGTTTAACGCCCTCCTGATGAGTGTAGCGAGTCTTCTGGCGAATGTGTGTTTCCCAGGTTTGTTGAGGTGTAGTCCGTCTCTGGCGAGGAGTCCATCGTACAAGTAATTCACCCCGTGGTCCAGGAATCCGAATCCTTGTTGTCTGCACCATCGTCTTAGCCAGTTGTTTGCATCAAGGATCCTGTTCCATCTCCTGGTGCCATGCCCGTCTACTGGAAGGATAGAAGAAAAAACTACCTGTGCATCCAGTTCCGTTACTTTCTTCCCCAACTCTTCAAAGTCCTTGCAGATTGTCGGTAGGTCCTTCCTTGCCGTGTCATTGGTGCCAACATGTATCAGAAGAAATGGGTGGACGTCCTTGGAGCTGAAGAGCTTTGGTATCCTATCGGTCACATCCTTGATCATCGCACCTGGAAGGCAGCATACTTCTCTTGCAGTTATGTCCGGTCTGCAGATGGCTGCTTCTGTGCCTCTCAGTAGTGAGTCTCCCACCACCACCACTCTTCGTTGCTTCTTGGCTGTACTTTTTGCTGTCACTTGTTGCTGTGTGCCCTTTTCTTTTTTGCTTGCTGGTATTGCTTCATCCTTAGGTGTGCCATCTTCATCCTCTACAAAGATTTGATATCGGTTCTTCAGTTGTGTGGTTGGTGATTTCTCCATGGTCTTCTTGCTTCTTTTGGTCACATGCTTCCACTCATCTGCTTTTGGAGGTTCTCTGACACTTTTTTCACCTTCTGTGACCAGTAGAGATGCTTCTGTTCTGTCTAGAAAGTCTTCATTCTCTTTGATGAGTTTCAAAGTTGCTATTCTTTCTTCCAGACCCCGCACCTTTTCTTCTAAAAGGGCCACTAGTCTACACTTCTGACAGGTGAAATTTGATTCTTCTTCTGGTCGATCTGTGAACATGTAGCACATGCTGCAGCTCACCATGTAGGTTGTCACATCTGCCATGTTGCTCCTAGATCCTGCTGACTTGCTGTGTGTTTTCCTTCTTGTGTAATCTACTCAGCCAAGCTCTCTTGCAATAATATCCTACAGGCAAAAATTTGCGCGCCTTACGGCGCGCGGTTTGGTGATGCTTTCCAAGCAGCTGGTCCCGGCTGTACCCAACGATCTTCTAGCTTAGGGAGACTTCGCTTTTCCCAGAAGGCACCTGGAATATGCAAATTAGCCTCCTTAAGCTTGAATCCCTGGTTTGGTGATGCTTTCCAAGCAGCTGGTCCCGGCTGTACCCAACGATCTTCTAGCTTAGGGAGACTTCGCTTTTCCCAGAAGGCACCTGGAATATGCAAATTAGCCTCCTCAAGCTTGAATCCCTGGTTTGGTGATGCTTTCCAAGCAGCTGGTCCCGGCTGTACCCAACGATCTTCTAGCTTAGGGAGACTTCGCTTTTCCCAGAAGGCACCTGGAATATGCAAATTAGCCTCCTCAAGCTTGAATCCCTGGTTTACTTCCTTGTAATAGTCCTGTGTAGGATCAAACTCAAATTTTTTGTAGTAGCGTGTGTCCATAAGTTGTCTGTTTGCTCAGTCTGGACACCTCCACCTGGACGCATCCAAAATCAGTGCCCAGGAGAGAAAGGCCATACAGTCTCTGAAAACCAACAAAGAAATCATTAAACCTGCTGACAAGGGTGGTGCAATAGTCATGATGAACACATCAGACTATATGAAAGAAGCATCAGAAAAAAAAAATATATATATATATATAAAAACTATTATTGGGAAATATTCTAAAAAACGCCTATATGACAGTAGGACAAAAAATCCACATAAAGAAACACACGCAAACGCACATGAAAAAACATGCAGCTGCTATACAGGATAGCAGTTCTTGGACTCAAAAAGAGGCCATAGCAGCAAAACCCACAGCAGTTGCCAGTCAAATGGCATATCACAGTGGTATTAATTCAACATTAGGGTGAAATTCTAATCAGATATATTCACACATCTTTCTTTCTTATTAACCTTGTGCTAGGTACATGTAAAAAAGGAAAGACTTCACCTCGCTTTCCTGGGTCAAATTCTGGAGAACTGTAGAGACATTCAGGGGGAGGCAATTATTTTCCATACAGTGCCCCGGATTGATATCCCAGAAGTGACCCTCATTACCTCTCTAGATCTGAAATAGAGACTTTGAAGATGTTGGGAAAGGATTTCAACATTATAATTAAGCCCTCCGATAAAGGAAACACAGTCATAATGGATCATAATGACTATGTAAACATGTGTGAGATTATTTTGAATGATCTAAAATCCTACAAAAAAATGTCTTCTAATCCAACACCCATCTTCGTAAAACAGCTAAAAAAAATGCTAGATGATGGTTTTGAAACTTCCTTGATTGACAAAAATGAAAATAGCTTTCTCTTGCCACAACACACAGTCACCCAGCAACTTTCTATTGTCTTCCAAAGGTACACAAGGGATTAACACCCCTGAAGGGAAGACCAATAGTGTCAGGGATCTGTAGCATTTGCCACCATTTGGGGATCTATTTAGAGGAGGTGTTGAAGTCTCATGTGACATCTTTAAACTCCAACACACAAGACTCTACAGATCTCCTGAGAAAACTTGATGACTTGGTAGTAGAACCTAATTCGCTATTGTGTTGTATCTACGATGAGGCTCTTTATTCCTCCATTGACCATCAAGATGGTTTAAGAGCAGTAGATTACTACATTAAGAGTAGAGGTCAACAATTCACCAGACACAAATTTTTTTATACTGGATCTGTTGGAATTCTGTTTGACAAAAAATGTCTTCCTTTTTAATGGCTCCATCTACCACCAGCTCAGGGGCACAGCAATGGGCAATTCTTGTGTGCCAACTTAAGCAAATTTGCTCGTGGGCTGGTGGTTAGAAACCATTGTATTCAGCGATTCATATCTGGATGAGCAATCCAAGATAACCCTATGGTCTCGATATATATCGACGTCATACTGTTGATATGGAATGGGAATGCCGCAGAGTTAACAAATTTTGTGTTACGATTAAATGACAACGCTCTGGGACTCTCATTTACATTTGAGTTCCATGAGTGGGAACTACCCTTTTTGGATCTTCTCATCCACAAGATGTCCGATGGCCATGTGAGTACAAAAACTTATAGAAAACCGACTTCTACTAATGCACTCCTTCAATGGGACAGCCATCACCCTGTCCCCTTGAAGAAGGGCATTCCCAAAGGACAGTATTTAAGGCTGCGCTGCAACTGTTCCTCTGAGAGTGATTATCAGATTCAAGCAGCTGATTTACGTGCACGCTTTATAGACAGAGGGTATCCAGATGGCATTTTGAGAAAAGCCTATAAGGAGGTTGAAAAAACCAACAGAAATAAATTACTAATACCAACCCCCGAGAGAGGAGAATTCCACATGTCGCTTCATTACTACATACAATAACGGTTCCCATCAAATTCAAAAAGTACTGGAGAAACATTGGTTCATCCTACATATGGATGAGGATATTGGAGAACTGGTGGGCCCCTACCCAAGAATTACATTCCAAAAGAAGAGATCAATAGGAGACATATTGGTGCACAGCCACTACTCACCACAGAAAAAAGAGACCTCAAGGGGTGTTACAAATGCAGTGGCTGTGTAGCGTGTCCTGCTATACAAACAGGAACAAGTTTTGAGAGTAACCTCACTGTTAAGAAATACTGTATCAAATATATCACTTCATCAACTGTAGAACAAGAGGCGTGATATATAGGGCAGTTTGCCCATGTGGCCTAGAATTCATAAGCTAGAAAATACGGGAATTTAGAAGACGAGTAGGAGAACATCTGAGAGACATTGTGTTAGGTGTCGAGTTCCTGCCGCTGCACAGGGGGAATCTCGAACCACCTCCACTGCGGTCTCTCATTCTCCTCCGGCCGCAGTGGAATCTGCTGGGCGGTGATGTCAGTCCCAGCATCTGGCTCAGGCTGATGCCCTGCACTTGGTTACTGCTGCTCTTCCAGGCTCAGCCATTGTAGCCAGTACTGGTCTGCGGCGAACAGACATCTCTGGGACTAAGTCCTGCTTTTTCCCTTCTGAGCATGCCCAAGGGAAGACCTCTCATTGGAGGTCGGGGGTCACATGCTCAGGTCCTGTGGCAGCTCCCATTGGTCCCCTGGGAAGGTCCTGAAGTTGCTGCAGCTATAAAAGGTTTGCATGGCCGCACGGCCATGCGCTAGTATCATTTGTATTTTGTTGCCAGTCTTACTCTGCCACTCAGGCTACAGGTGGAGAGTGTCTGTTAGTCGTGGGAATTCTGTTAGGCAGGCAGCTAGCATCAGAGGGGGCAATTAGTTGCTTGGCCTAGCATCTGGTTCCTTCATGTGTGCGGTTAGCACAGAAGAGTTCCAGAGCAGGCACAACCCTAGCACCAATAACAATTCATATCATTACTCGGTGCCTTCCGCCAGCCGTAACTGAATACTAGTGCCAGGGTCTGGCTAGAAAATGGCGGATGATCAGCGTCTACAGCAGTACATCCAGCAGCTGGAGGGTAGGTTGGCGGCTCTTGAGCACACAACCTCGGCTGTGGATGTCACCACAGTCGCTGTACAAGCTGCTAGCGTAGCTGCAGCCAGTTTGTCCTCTGCCACCCCTGCTCTGACTTTATCCCGTCTCCTACTTCCAGACAAGTTTTCTGGTGACAGTAAGCTCTGTTGGGGATTCGTGAGCCAGTGCACCATACATCTAGAGCTTCTGGCTGCACATTTTCCTATGGAACGGGCTAAAATGGGATTTATTATATCCCTTCTGCTGGGCAGGGCATTGGAGTGGGCAACGCCGCTGTGGGAGCGTGATGATCGTGTGGTACAGAGTGCTCCTTGCTTCCTGGACTCTCTGAGACAGGTCTTTTTGGGCCTCGTGTTACACATGATACGGCACTCCAACTGCTGGCATTAACACAGGGTTCATCCATGGTCAGCCAATTTGCCGTCCACTTCTGGACTTTGGCATCAGAGCTGGAGTGGCCTGATAAAGTTCTTATTCCTGTGTACTGGAGGGGACTGGCTGACCATGTAAAGGACACCTTGGCCACCAGGGAGATTCCCGCCACACCGGAGGACCTCATAACTATATCTACCTGCATCGACCTCTGTTTTAACGAGCGGAGGTTGGGGCGGACCCAGTGTAGGCAGGGGTTTCGGTTGGCTCCCACCTTTGCCAGTCCTCTAGAATCTCCCATTCAGGTGTCCAACTGCCATGAGGCCATGGAGATTTCTCGAGCAGGACCTAAGTCCCGGGCCACTCGAGTACCCATGGTCTGTAATAACTGCCAGCAGATGGGACACTATGCCAATAAATGTCCTCAGCGGTCGGGAAACGATCGCGTCTAGTAACCATAGGAGGAGGTTCACTAGACACAGCGGTATTTTCCTCCAAGCTGTCCTTTAAGGGGACAATCACTTTAGGCTCTTCCACTCTTACAGTCAAGCTTTGTGTGGACTCTGGGGCGGAGGGGAATTTTATGTCCTCTGCCTTCGCCCAACGCCACGCTATACCCCTGGTGATGCTTGCCAAGCCAGTGACTGTTTGAGTGGTAAATGAGTCAACACTGCCCACACAAATTACACATCAGACCATCCCTTTCATGTTATCTATGTCTCCTTCCCATCAGCAGATTATCTGCCTGCTTGTAATTCCCGAGGGAATAGATGAGATACTACTAGGGATACACTGGTTACATTTCCACTCTCCTCATATAGAGTGGTTCTCAGGGAGAATTTTGAGTTGGAGTGAATCTTGTAAGGGCATATGTATGAGGGAATGCATTCAGGTTGCCACTACAGAGGTACACGCTGATCTTACTTCTCCACCCAAGTGCTATTGGTCATATGCAGACGTGTTCTCCAAGAAGGCTGCGGAGACCCTTCTGCCTCACCGTCCCTATGACTGTCCTGTTTATCTCTTGCCCAGAGCAGAGCCTCCCCCGGGTCGGGTCTGTCCCTCTCCCTACCGGAGATGGAGGCTATGACTCAATATATTCAGGAGAATTTGGCTAGAGGGTTCATTAGGAAGTCAGTGTCACCTGCAGGGGTGGGGTTCTTTTTCGTGCAGAAGAAGAACGGACAACTTCGTCCATGCATAGATTACAGGGGTCTTAACGCCATCACCGTTAAGAATAAATACCCTTTGCCCCTGATTTCTGAGCTTTTTGATAGGCTACGGGGAGCAAGGGTATTCACCAAGTTAGATCTGCGGGGTGCTTACAACCTGATTCGCATCCGTGAGGGGGACGAATGGAAGACGGCATTTAACACCAGGGATGGGCACTATAAATATCTGGTGATGCCCTTCGGCCACTCTAATGCCCCAGCCATTTTCCAAGACTTTGTAAATGATATCTTCCGAGATATGCTTTCCACCTCGGTCGTAGTCTATCTGGATGATATACTCATCTACTCTCCAGATATTGACTCTCTCCGGAGAGATGCTTGCAAAATCTTCGACCTCTTACGGGCAAACTTCCTCTACACTAAGTTGGAGAAATGTGTGTTTGAGCAGGAGTGCTTGCCTTTCCTCGGTTATATCATCTCCGCCCAGGGGTTGGCTATGGATCCTGCCAAACTACAGGCTGTGATGGACTGGCAAGAACCCCACTCTCTCAAAGCGGTGCAGCGCTTTATTGGGTTCTTTAACTACTATCGCCAGTTCATTCTGCATTTCTCAACTTTAGTAGCTCCCTTGGTAGCCCTCACCAAGAAGGGCACAAATCCCAAATTGTGGTCCAAGGTCTTCCTCTCAATTAAATCTCGTTTTGCTAGCACTCCCATTCTACATCGCCCTGATGTTGATAAGCCGTTTATAATGGAGGTGGATGCCTCATCCGTTAGTGCTGGAGCAGTCCTCTTCCAAAAGGATGCTCAAGGTCGGAAGCATCTTCTTTTCCAAGACCTTCACACCAGCGGAGAGGAATTATTCCATTGGGGACAGGGAGTTGCTAGCCATGAAATTGGCTTTCTCTGAGTGGAGACATCTTCTGGAGGGGGCTTGCTTTCCCTTCCAAGTTTTTACTGACCACAAAAATTTAGTATTCTTACAGACAGCCCAGCGGCTAAATTCTCGCCAGGCCAGATGGTCCCTGTTCTTCTCCCGATTCCATTTCACCCTCCGTTTTCTCTCCGGGGAGAAGAACATTCGTGCCGACGCTCTCTCTCGCTCCGTTGTATCATCTGTGGAGGAGGAAGAGGAGCCTTGGCTTATTGTCCCACTGAGAGCCTGAGAACTGTGGCCCTGGTCTCGCTAGAGTCTGTGCCCCCAGGCTAGACTTTCATTCCATCTAATTTGTGACCGAAGGTTCTCTCTTGGGCTCATTCGTCTAGGGTGGGTGGGCATTTTGGCACCAAGAGGACGTCTGAGCTGCTGGCGAGAACATACTGGTGGCCGCATATGGCTGATGATGTCGGGGACTATATTCGGGCATGTGTCTCCTGTGCTAAGAATAAGTCTCCTCGACAATGGCCAGCAGGATTTCTTTATCCCCTACCAGTGGCAGACAGACCCTGGGAGATGGTCGGGATGGACTTTGTGGTGGGCTTACCCAAGTCTCGTGGCTGCACCATCATTTGGGTAATCACCGACCATTTCTCTAAAATAGTGCACTTGGTGCCTCTTCCATGGCTACCTTCTGCACAGGCTTTGGCAGCATTGTTTTTAAAACATATTTTCCGCCTACACGGTATGCCAGACAAGATTGTAAGTGACCGGGGTCCCCAGTTTGCGTCTCGGTTCTGGAGAGAGCTTTGTTGACTACTCAGCATTGAGATGAATCTCTCTTCTGCATATCATCCTGAGACGAATGGGTTGGTAGAGAGGGCCAACCAGACATTGGTCACATATCTGCGACATTTTGTTTCTGCCAGGCAGGATGACTGGGCATCCTTGCTACCGTGGGCAGAGTTTGCGCTAAACAATGCCGTAGCTGACTCCACTGGGCAGACCCCATTTCTCCTTAATTACGGTTCCTGTGCCCATGCCCATGTCTTCCGCCGACTCCAGGGTGACAGACTGGGCTGTGGAGGCACGGGACATTTGGGACCGTTCTAAACATGTTTAGCTGCCCTTTCCTTGTATATACACCCTTGTGCCGTAAAGAAATTGCTTGAATAAAGAAACCAGTGTTGAAGATTGGTGAGTGCTGCCGTATACTTTTTGCTTGCGCATCATTTGTATTTTGTTGCCAGTCTTACTCTGCCACTCAGGCTACACGTGGAGAGTGTCCGTTAGCCATTGGAATTTTGTTAGGCAGGCAGCTAGCGTCAGTGGGGGCAATTAGTCACTTGGCCTAGCATCTGGTTCCTTCATGTGTGCGGTTAGCACAGAAGAGTTCCAGAGCAGGCACAACTCTAGTTAGGGTCTTTAGTCCCACTAATTATTCCACAACCCTGTGAAGCAACAGTGGTCATGCTATACTGACCGAGTGACGGAACTGGCGTCTAATTTGACATTATACCGCCATATAGGGCCGCCATTCCTCTTGCAGCAGGCTTCTCTCATGCACGGTGGACTCCGGGCTGCGAACGCACCAATAACAATTCATATCATTACTCGGTGCCTTCCGCCAGCCATAACACATTGCCCTAAAAAGAGAGACCCCCCCCAGCCAGATATGTAAACATGAGACATGTTTACATATCTGTAAGGTGGGCGCTGAGCCCACCTCAAAGCCGGGACATGTCAGCTGTTTTGAACAGCTGACATGTGCCCGCAATAGCAGCGGGTGAAATTGCAATTCACCCGCCGCTATTAACCAGTTAAATGTAGCTGTCAAACGCTGACAGCGGTATTTAACCGACGCTTCCGGCCGCGCGGCTGGAAATGATCACATCGCTGAGCCCCGTCACCTGCTTGGGGGTCGGCGATGCGTCAGGATGGTAACCATAGAGGTCCTTGAGACCTCTATAGTTACTGATGACGGCCTGCTGTGAGCGCCACCCTATGGTCGGCGCTCATAGCAAGCCTGCAATTCAGCTACATAGCAGGGATCTGATGATCGCTGCTATGTAGCAGAGCCAATCCAGTTGTGCCAGCTTCTAGCTTCCCATGGAGGCTATTAAAGCATTACAAAAGTAAAAAAAAAAGTTTTAAAAAATATGAAAAAAATAAAAAAATATAAAAGTTTAAATCATCACCTTCGCCCCATTCAAAATAAGACAATAAAAAAAAAAATCAAACCTACACATATTTGGTATCACCGCGTTCAGAATCGCCCGATCTATCAATAAAAAAGGATTAACCTGATCGCTAAGCGGCGTAGCGAGAAAAAAATTGAAACGCCAGAATTACGGTTTCTTTTGGTCGCCGCGACATTGAATTAAAATGTAATAACGGGCGATCAAAAGAACGTATCTGCACCAAAATGGTATCATTAAAAATGCCAGCTCGGCATGCAAAAAATAAGCCCTCACCTGACCCCAGATCACGAAAAATAGAGACGCTACGGGTAACGGAAAATTGCGCAATTTTTTTTTTTAGCAAAGTTTGGAATTTTGTTTACCACTTAGATAAAATGTAACCTAGACATGCTTGGTGTCGCTGAACTGGAGAATCAAAATATCAGGTCAGTTTTATCATTCAGTGAACCTAGCAAAAAAAGCCAAGCAAAAAAACAAGTGTGGGATTGCACTTTTTTGCATTTTCACAGCACTTGATATTTTTTTCCCATTTTCTAGTATGCGACATGCTAAAACCAAAAAAATCAAGCCCTCACATGGCCATATTGACAGAAAAATAAAAAAGTTAAACGCAAAAACGGAAAAGGGCAAGGTCGTGAAGGGGTTAAGAAACATCATTGTCAGAAGCTCCCTGTCCTCTCCAACAGTTGCAGGAACCTTTCCTTGCAACCAGAAAAAATGTAAAACTTGTCCATTTATAATGACCACGGACAAGATCCCCAACTTACATCAGGACTACAAGATCCCAGGTACTTTCAGCTGCATCACATCTAATGTGGTGTATTTAATTATTTGTACTAAATGTCCAACTGGGGGTCTGAATGTGAGGGAGACAGGGCAAAAACTTAGAACAAGGATGAATTCTCATCGCCTCACAATAAGAGAAAAAAGAATGGACCTACCGGTAGCAAAACATCTTTGTATCCCTGGTCATAGCATCATGGACATGAAATTACTTGTTTTAAAAGGTAATTTCAAATCTCAGAAAGACAGAAGAGTCTGTGAGTATAAACTCATGAGGACCTTTGACTCACTCAGTGCAGGAATGAATGTGTCGCATGGATTTATGCCTTTTTACATCAATTAAGGAATTTGCTCTTCAGACCTTCTGGGGTCATCACAACACATAACCAGACCCATTCAGAGGACCATAAAACATTAAGACTTCCTTATCTATGAACTGTTCCAATATCTATGTCTATCCCTCTCACATAATGATAATTCTGCTTCACATCACTTGTCTTATCTATTGCCTTCTTTCTCTGTGTGCTATGTTGTGTATAAGTATGTGATTCATCAGAATTTGCATTAGTCTTTGCCTAAATGAAGAGACCTGCGTAGTCTCAAAAGCTTGCAATTTGTTACCATCTTTTCAGTTAGCCATTAAAAGGTATCAACCCCTGAGGACTCTCACGTCTAAATATTTTTCTATCTACTGGCTAGCACTGTACAAATATTTATATCTTTCCTGTAAGACAACTGCATAATTTGGGTTAAAGTGTTTCATGAACCCATAGGTACCAACTACTCTGACTATCCCTTAGGCAGAATTTAGACATCCGTGAAAATCGCTCAGTGTATTGACCTCAATGCACAGGTCTCATTACCCAAACCTGACTGCCTCATAGTTTCCTTTGAAGTTTCCTACAGAACTATGAGACTGTCAAGGTTGAGTCAGGAGAACTCCGACCAGTCCGTGCATTCCAGTCCGTACATGGAACGTGTTTCACAGACAAATGAATTCAGCCTTATCCTGAGACTAATCCTAGATTGGTGGTGCTTTAATTTTCTTATACCACTATCAGGGCCGGCTCCAGGTTTTTGAGGGCCCCGGGCGAAAGAGTCTCAGTGGGCCCCCCCTTTAACACATACCCCGATTTATGATGCACAGATACGGCAGAGAAATGTATAGTACAATGCCAGATTTCACTTCTTACATGAGTGACAGCTATTGTAAATTCTGCAGTGTATATATACAGGAGGAAAGGTGCTGTGCAGTGTATATATACAGGAGAGGTGCTGTGCAGTGTATATATACAGGAGGAAAGGTGCTGTGCAGTGTATATATACAGGAGAGGTGCTTTTCTGTTTTGAGTTTTTCTATGAAACAAAGACTTTTCTATATAAACAACGTTGTTTGGTTTTGCGGCCCCAACAGATCTGTGCTACAAAGTAACAGGCGGCTCGGGCATTAATGAGGGACCTGATGCTGAATCCTTTCCACAAACCCTAATGACCCAATTAGTGCCCCATCATTAGAAGCTCATTAAACGCCTCCCTGTCCTGAGTAGTCATGTACAGTATGGGGGGATCCTGCAGCCCACCCCCTGACTGCTCCATACCATACACTGCCCTCTGTCGCGCTCACTATTATCCTGTGCATTTCTCCGTCATCGTTACCCCATGTTACACTTGTCACCCCCCCACTACAGAGTAGCAGGGCAGCCAATGTCACCCCCTCCCGGACCCTAATGGCAGCAGGAAATGTCTGCTCCTTTATTGGGTTGGAACCTGATTTAATCAAGGAATAATGTGGATTTGTTGCCGGTGGCTGCAGGGGAAGGGTTAAGTGATGCCATGTCCGTGGTGGGAGCAGTGGCAGCTGCTGGGAGCAGTGGCAGCTGCTGGGACCTGGACAGAGACAACCAATGTTGCTGTGACTGCACAGTGTGACCTGGAGGAGAGAAGCTGAGACTCCGGAGCAGAAATCACCCACATGCCAGCACTGGGCAGAGTCCCCCCAGTCACCAGCCTGGGGCCACGGGGCCCCAACATACAGCCCACAGCTCAGTTTTATCCATGGCAGCAGCTCCCCTTCCTCCTGGCATCTGGTTAACCCCATTTATGTGGGTCGGATTGTTATCTTTAAGGTTTAGCAATAACCTTCATACAGATGGGAAGGGGTTAAGCTTCTTCCTATCCCACTGGTGCAGGTTTGGTGCAGCATGCATGTATTCTGGGAGAGCTGAGTGGCTACAGGCTGCACCCCACCAGCTGCTCCTCCAGACATCACTCACATTTTTAGGCAGCGGAGACAGACAGCAGCAGACTGAGCCACAACTTCAACCACTGCTGAATACCATAACACTCACTCAGGCACTGGTAGAATGGAGCTCCTCGGAATCTGCCTGATAAGTTCAGCACTGTCTGCAGCCACCCAGGGGGGAGAGCAGAGAACGTGCTCTCTCCGCCCACAAACAGTCACACTGGCTGCCTTCTCTTAACCCCTATGTGTGCCTGCCTGGCTGCACTGACTGAGTGAGAAGATGCTTGTGTCAGAGCTGGCACATAGGGGTTAAGAGATGCAGCCAGCAGTGACATTGTGGGCGCAGAGAGCATGTTATCTCCTGCTCTGCTCTCCCAGCTGTAAGTGGGCCCCCCTCTCTCCCCAGGGCCCCGGCATTTGCCCGGAGTGCCGGCCCTGACCACTATATATACTAAAACTAAATCCAAAAGGATTAGTGTGTAACTTCTTGCTTAACAATCTGATTGTGTGTTTTTTTTTATATATATACATATTTTCAGGTTTATGTTCTTGTGAAGAATTGCTGGGAAGAGGATCCTGAGAAGAGGCCTGACTTCAAGAAAATTGAAAGCACCTTGGCAAAGATCTTTAGGTACTTTTTTAGAAGTATTTTATAGCACAATAGTGGCTTTGCAGTCAAAAAGATGATATTATTCACGTATTAACCATGCAGAGTTACTATTTACTATGGTAGGATGTGACCTGTGAACACCCTTTACGTGTGTGAAAAATGTATACAAAATCCCCCAATAGGAAAATATTGTCTCGAGACCCCAGTGATTGCAGAATGAAGACACTGTGAATTTCCGCCAAGAATGTCTGAGAGCAAAGCATTGGGCTATTCTGAAGGGGTCTTCTATGAGCCCTGTTGTAAATCCTATTATATATCCATGGAAGGAGCTGAAACATGCAGTCCGCCTGCGTTTTTGGCTAATTTGATTGAAGAAAATGGGGAAAAACGCAGGGCAAAACCCCGCAGAGAACTGGCATGCAGATTCTCATTCAGGTTTCTCCTTCACTTTGCTGGCATCAGGATTGACTCAGGTTTATCTAGAAAATCTGTAACAAAAAATCAGGTTTTTTCCTTATGTGTTTTTTATGCAAATTTTCAGCTGCATTTTACAGTATGATCGGGGTCACACTTGTGAGTGCAATGCGAGAAACTTGCGCGAGTCTCTCGCCTCAATACCCGTCACTGCCGCCGGCACTCGGGACTGGAGTGTGCGGCTGCATGTATTTCTATGAAGCTACACGCTTCGGTCCTGAGTGCCGGCGTCAGTGCCAGGTACTGATGAGAGAGTCTTGCGTGAGTTTCTTGCATTGCACTCGCAAGTGTGACCCCGGCCCATCAGCAAAGAAATCTCATACCCAGAGCTCGTTTTTTTACCCTCAGTATTTTGTACAATACCTTAGTTTTTGCAGAATGCAACTTGTCAGCATTTTTTCAGCATTTTTCACCCATTAAAATCAATGGGTGATGCAAACGGGTATAAGTTTTTGCTGCGGTTTTTGTGCTGTAGAATCAGCATTTTGTTTTTTGCACTAAACTTCGTTAGCATGCACAAGAGACAAATGTATTATGACAAAAACACAGCAAAAAACGCATCAAAAGTGAATCAAAACCTGCTTTTTTGAGGCAAGCATCTTACTGCCAAGAGAGCAGGTTATGCCTTAGGAAAAAAAATGCATCAAAAACACAACCTGTGAACATACCCTTAGAGTTACAACCATCGTTGGCAGTGATTGCCTCAGAAGGTTGTGCAACAAAGTATTGAGTAATGGGTACCATCATTTTGTTCCAGTCCATTTTCATAATTTTTAAAAAAATATTTTTCTGTTGAATCACAATTCAAAAGCAATGTCTGATTTTCATTAGTTTATATTCTGTAAATTTAAAATTAAAATGACTTTTGTGAGTTTCAAGTTATCTCATTGACCATTGTGGGCTTTCTTTACTTTACAGAAGGGTGCCAAAAATTTTGTCCATGTGTGCAGCTCAATTGATGAAAAAATATTTGACTTCTGACTCTCAGAGTATAGTGGCACAGAAATACGTGTTTTTTTTTCTTACAAACAGTACTTATTGTATAAAACTATTAAAATTTTAATAAATTAGATCTTGGGTTGTTCCCTTACAGTTAGGCTATGTGCACACGTTCAGGTTTTTTCGCATTTTTTTCGTGGTTTTTCGCGGTAAAAACGCTATAAAAACTCATTAAAAACGCATACATTATGCATTCTATCATTTAGAATGCATTCTGCATGTTATGTGCACATGGATGCGTTTTTTTCCGCGAAAAAAACGCATCGCGGTAAAAAAATGAGCATGTTCATTATTTTTGCGGATTTTCTGCGTTTTTCTCGCAATTCTATGCATTTGGGAAAAAACGCACAAAAAACGCGTCAAAAACGCGTCAAAATCACGGTAAAATCGCGGTAAAAATGCATGCGGATTTCTGGCAGAAATGTCCGGTTTTTGTCAGGAAAATTTCTGCAAGAAATCCTGACGTGTGCACATACCCTTAATGTTCGGCTCCAGCCCAGATGCAGTTTGTAAAAACATAACAAACCACACCACACTCGCCATCAATGGGTCAAATGGTGAGTCACAACTGCTGCTCCCGTTGTCTGTCACTGGCTGCGGAGCTGACTTCTTGTCAGCAGAGTTGCTGTCAATGAACTCGCTGATTGACTGCTGTGGTGTCGACGCGACATCAGAGCTGCCTCTAATGCCAGACACCAAGAACAGTGGCAGAAACTATCCGGAAGACCTGAAGAAGGCGAGTTCAGAGCGATTTATTATGTTTTAAAAAACAGCAGCTGGGATACGAAGGTAGAAAGTCTGAAAGGGAACCACCCCTTTAAGGGTTAAAGCTCCAGAAGTTATCTTTATATTGTTTCCTATATGTAGGTTATTGTTCTCATTTCTTAAAAAACTTTGTGTTTCTGTACATAGTAATTTCCACGCCCAGACAAATGAGAGTTATATGGACACCCTACTGAGGCGATTGCAGCTTTACTCTAAAAATCTAGAGCATTTAGTGGAGGAACGCACCAAGCTGTACAAAGCAGAGAGAGATCGAGCTGACCGCCTGAACTTCATGCTTCTACCAGGGTAAGTGCCTACATTTGTGCAAACTGAATATCAGAAGAGGGAAGAAATGTAATATGCATGCCTCCTTCAGACATATCTTTCTCTCTTTACAGCGGTAGATTATGTCTTGTTTCCTTGTTATAATAATTAATTTAATACCTTCTGCAAAGTTTCTGTTGCTGTATCATAATAGGAAATCGTTGTGAACTCATGTTGCTCTGCTGTGGCTGCCCGCTAGGGATGGATTGCTGTCACTAACTGTCCAATGGAAAGCTATCCATTCGATACTACAACATTTTGGGGTTTCTTTAACTGCTATGTTTTAGCTTACCCCTAGAGCTGGCAGGGCAGATTTTTGGTCTGCTCTGGTCATCACTTGTAAGGCTACGTCTCCACGGTCAGTAATTGGCAACGCTTTGGACGCAGCACATGTCCGCTCCATCCAAAGTGCTGCCGGCTTCTGAATGCAGGTGAATCTGCATGTGTTCATTAAACCTTGCGGAATCATCGTGCCCAATACACTGTATGGATGATATTTATCTTGCGAAGACTGAGCATCTCCGCAAGATAAATAGACATGCTGCAGTCTGGAAAGGCGCACCGCATGTCTGTCTCCGAAGGGAAGCCGGAAGCATCTGTGCACGCATAGTGGGCATGGGATTTCTTGAAATCCCATCCATTAAGCTGTAATATCTGGCCGCTGCGGGTTGGACGCTGTGGATGTATGCAGCGTCCAACCCTCAGTGTTTACTGACCGTGGGAAAGTACCCTTATAGTTTCCTTGCTCTAATAGTCATGTGTTATAGAGACTTATTGGTGTTAGATCTCTAGCTAGCTGGTTGCAAATGGTTCAAAAAAAGTCTAAAGCTAAACCACTCTATCGCACGTAAAAACAAAAACATATGTGTTAGTTTGCTTACCATAGTTGTGTTGCATTTTGAATAAAACTTCAGTACTGGGCTGTAATTTAGTTGCTGACTAGTCTCCCAAATTATTGAAGAGAACCTTTCACAAAATGTTTTATGTTGAACTGGGCCCATGAAGTGGCTACAGATCAGAATACATTTTTTTTGTTTTGTTTCCAATTTTGTCTTTTGGTTTTGGAGGTATTAGCAATCAAAGTATTTGGCCTCTAATGGGTTAACTTTTTTTTAAGTCAAGTGGATGTTGTCAGACAGTTTTCACTGAGGGCATGTACTACTTCTCCTTGTATGATGTTGACCAATCAAAAGCAGGCAGCAAGAGTGAAATGAAAGAACATGCCCCCACCAAAGTTTAGAGATGTTTCTCAGTGTGTGAGATGTAAGAATACAGCTCTGATCTCTTGGTTTAACCTCCAACATAATTAAAAAGTGCTAGGAGATAGCACAGATGGCTCACTCCTTTCAGTTAAGTTTGATCGATGTGAATACTTTTTTGCCCAATGACGACAAAAGTATTCCAGGAGTAGTGATACCTTTATTGGCTAACCAGAAAATATGTTTGCAAGCTTTCAGAGCACAGGGGCTCCTTCGTCAGGCAAGATTACAAATAGATTAATAAGAAAAAAGCACACCATTTAAGAGATAGTACAGTAGGACATTTGTTCATGAAGTGTGAGGTGTGATGCCTCCTAAAGATAAACCAAGGAAATCAAACTAGGCATTATATTACAAATGGAGAGGCAGTGGGAATGTTCTTAGTTATCTGGAGTCCGTCTGGTGGAGGTGTGAATTTTATCCATGTAGTGAGTCATAAATCCAGGTGTTAAATTGAGTCCTGATGTGAGGGAAGGCACAACATAGCTGAGTTTAGCTGTGTCACATTACAAACCCTTCTATTAGCTCTCTTACTGTCATAGCACATTCAGCTCTGCTGTGCTACCCCTCCCCCAAAACAGCCTGTCTCCAGATGAGACCTCAAAGTTTCAGTATGGCACTTAAATCTGTTGTGCTCAACTTCTATTCGCTCTGAAATTAAATTATAGCATGGTATCATTATATCTCACAAAATAGCCCAGAAGAGGTAGTCTGTAATGCAGCCCTGATCTCACTGCAGAGAGATTACAAATTGCTTGAGCATAGAAGACATAAGTGTGATTACTGACACACACTAATCTAAGAGAGCTGATAGAAGGATTTGTAATATGGCACAGCTAAATTCAGCTGCACTGCCCTCCGCCCACACTGACTCATGCAGGAGATTAGACAAGGAGATCAGGGCTGTCTGTCATTATACATCTCACACACTGAGAAACATGATCTAAGCTATGATGGTGCAGTGCTCTTCTTTCTTAAATGTTGCTGCTTGCTTAGGATTGTTCAACATCATACAGGGAGAAGAAGTATATGTCTCCGATGAAAACTATATCATAACACCTACTTGGACTTAAAAAAAAAAGTTTAACTCGCTAGGTGCCAAATACTTTGCTAATATCTCCGTAATGAGAGGCAAATTGAAAAAAAGAGGTTTTATTCTGCTCTGCAGGCACTATTACATCATATATTCAGTTCAACAGTTCAACTCTTTTAAAGGTCCTCTTTAAAGAAGTTGTCTGGTGAAAACAAGTTATTACCTTTTCACTAGATAGGTGACAACTTGTTGACCACTGGGACCCCACCGATTGGCAGAATAGGGATCTTTTGAACCCCTTTAGACTGGAGCAGTAGTGCGCATGCATGACCATCATTCCATACATTTTCTATTGGACTGTCAGAAAAAGCCAAATATTGCTCTTGACAGCACCTTTGAGAATGAATGGAGTGGTGGCCAAGTATGTACATTGCTATTCCATTCTAACAGGGATCCAAGTTATCAATTCTGCTGCTTGGTGCGTGCCCTAGTGGTCGGACCCCAACCAAGATGGACAGATGATCACTTGTTTTCACAAGACAATACCCTTAATGTACATTTCTCTATGTGGCTTACAATCAAAAGAAGCAGCACATAGTAAGACCTTTGTAAAACAATAGTTCATTCATTTCCCTATTTTACTGCTGATTAATTCTTTCTATCTCTCTGAAGCTATCACTAGATGGAGCTCATGAGCATACTATTTACTACATACTATTCATAAACTGAATTTAGAGGGGCTGCCCCCTTTTAGAAAAGTTTTCCTGATATGCTCCATTCATAGTAAATACCTCCCCGCCCAATTTATAACTTACGCTCCCTAGGTCTAGCGCTGTGTCTCTGCCTCGCTCTCTGTTACTCTTGGCTGCAGATGAGGCATCACATCGACATCTTTGCAAACAATCACAGTTTTCAGCAGCGATGTTGACATGATGTCACCACTGCAGCAAAGTAATGCATACCGAGGCAGCGGTCGAGTCATTGCGCTGTCATCATGTCCAACCCCCTGCTCAATGCAGTATTCACTAAACCATCTCAGACAGATGTATGTCCTGCCTCTGTTTGAAAACTTCCATTGAAGGAGAACTCACCATCTCACCTCGTGGCAGCCTTTTCTACTCATTGATCACCCTGACTGTCAAAAAGGGTTTTCTAATATCTAATCTGCAGTCAATTTTATTCCATTGCTTCTCGTGTTTCCATGTGCAAATAAGAATAAAGAACATCCCTCTACTCTGTGAGAACCCTTCAGATATTTGTAGACAGCTATTAAGTTTCCTCCTCCTCATAAATCGTAAAAATGTATTAAACTGACACATTAGTGGTTAAAAAAAAATGATGTGATATTAAAATTACATTTTTAAAATAAACTTGGAATAAAATTCCATAGCTTAAACCTTAGGACTCCAGTCTCAGTCCTCACAGGGGGCTCCTGGGTCTTTTCTTACATCTGCAATATTATTGTACCTTGGAACTATAGAAAGCTTTTCTTGTATATTTATTTACTGCAGGCCTGTGGTTAAGTCCCTTAAGGAAACTGGATTAGTCGAACCAGAATTCTTCGAAGAAGTCAGCATTTACTTCAGTGATATTGTTGGGTTTACTACAATCTGCAAATATAGTACACCAATGGAGGTTGTGGATATGCTGAATGATGTATACAAGGATTTTGACCGGATTTTAGATCATCATGATGTCTATAAGGTACTAAGCTAAACAGAATGCTTGTAAATCAACAGAATACATAGATGGATGGAAGAAGACACAGCTGCAATAAATAAATCCTACAATCCTACAGTGGTAAATGCAAAATGCATGTTAATGTGCACTTTCATCAAGAATTAACAGACAGCGCATACAGGTACTTCTCACAAAATTAGAATATCATCAAAAAGTTAATTTATTTCAGTTCTTCAATACAAAAAGTGAAACTCATATATTATATAGAGTCATTACAAACAGAGTGATGTATTTTAAGTGTTTATGTCTGTTAATGTTGATGATTACAGCCAAAAGTCATTATTTCAGTAAATTAGAATACTTTATAACACCAGCTTGAAAAATTATTTTAAAATCTGAAATGTTGGCCTTCTGAAATGGATGTTCAGTAAATGCACTCAATACTTGGTCAGGGCTCCTTTTGCATCAATTACTACATCAATGTGGCCTGGCATGGAGGCGATCAGCCTGTGGCACTGCTGAGGTGTTATGGAAGCCCAGGTTGCTTTGATAGCAGCCTTCAGCTCGTCTGCATTTTTGGGTCTGGTGTCTCGCTTCTTCCTCTTGACAATGCCTCATAGATTCTCTGTGGGGTTAAGGTCTGGCTAGTTTGCTGGCCAATCAAGCACAGTGATACTGTTGTTTTTAAATCAGGTATTGGTACTTTTGGCGATGTGGACAGGTGCCAAGTCCTGCTGGAGAATGAAATTTCCATCTCCAAAAAGCTTGTCAGCAGAGGGAAGCATGAAGTGCTCTAAAATTTCCTGGTAGACAGCTGCGCTGACTTTGGTCTTGATAAAACACAGTGGACCTACACCAGCAGATGACATGGCTCCCCAAACCATCACTGATTATGGAAACTTCACACTAGACCTCAAGCAGCTTGGATTGTGTGCCTCTCCACTCTTCCTCCAGACTCTGGGACCTTGATTTCCAAATGAAATCATCTGAAAACAACACCTTGGACCACTGAGCAACAGTCCAGTTCTGTTTCTCCTTGTCCCAGGTAAGACGCTTCTGGCGTTGTCTATTGGTCATGAGTGGCTTGACACCAGGAATGCGACACTTGTAGCCCATGTCCTGAATACGTCTGTGTGTGGTGGCTCTTGAAGCAAGGACTCCAGCAGCAGTCAACTCCTTGTGAATCTCCCCCAAATTTTTGAATGGCCTTCTCTTAACAATCCTTTCAAGGCTGCGATTATCCCGATTGCTTGTCCCGCTTATTTCTACCACACTTTTTCCTTCCACTCAACTTTTCATTAATATGCTTGGATACAGCACTCTGTGAACAGCCAGCTTCTTTAGCAATGACATTTTGTGGCTTACCCTCCTTGTGGAATATGTCAATGACTGCCTTCTGGACATCTGTCAAGTCATCAGTCTTCCCCATGATTGTGGAGCCTATTGAAACAGACAAAGGGACCTTTTTTAAACACTTAGGAAGCCTTTGCATGTGTTTTTTGTTCATTATTCTAATTTACTGAAATAATGACTTTTGGGTTTTCATTGGCTGTAAGACAATCATCAACATTGACAGAAATAAACTCTTGAAATAGATCACTATGTTTGTAATGACTGTACATAATATATGAGTTTCACTTTTTGTATTGAAGAACTGAAATAAACTAACTTTTTGATTATATTCTAATTTTGTGAGAAGCACCTGTAGTTTGCATCATGCCAAATAACACTGGGGTTGTTGCAAATAATGTCAGCATTTGACACGTGCAAATCAATTTTCAGGACCCTGGTCTACCAGCAAGTCAGTATTCTGTGACTGCCAGACAGGAGCACTGCAACCCACCTCCTACCTGCTGGCAACCCTGGCACCTTTTCTGATTAGGAGTCCTGGCACGTCATACTAACATTGTACTGGGCATACAAATCAGAAGAGTTGCTTGGAGTTACAAGGCAGTTATAAGGCTTCCTTCTGGTGGACACAGAATACTGATATAGCCATTAACCCCTTCACCCCGAAGCCTGTTTTCACCTTCCTGACCGGGCCAATTTTTACAATTCTAACCACTGTCAATTTATGAGGTCATAACTCTGGAACGTTTTAACAGATCCAGGGGATTCTGAGATTGTTTTCTCATGACATATTGTACTTCATAGTAATGGTAAAATTTATTTGATATGATTTGCGTTTATTTGTGAAGAAAATGGAAATTTGGCAAAAATGTTTAAAATTGCGCAATTTTCAAACTTTTAATTTGTATGCCCTTAAATCAGAGAGTCATATCGCACAAAATAGTTAATAACTAACATTTCCCACATCTTTACTTTACATCAGCACTATTTTGGAAACATAATTTTTTTGTTAGGAAGATATAAGGGTTAAAAGTTTACCAGCGATTTCTAATTTTTAAAAAAAAATTTGCAAACCCATTTTTTTTAGGGACCACATCACATTTGAAGTGACTTTGAGGGGCCAGAAAATACCACAAAATGACGCCATTCTTAAAACTGCCCCCTCAAGGTACGCAAAACCACATTCAAGAAGTTTATTAACCCTTCAGGTGCTGCACAAAAATTTTTGGAATGTGGAAGAAAAAAAAAAACATTTACTTTTCTTTCACAAAAATTTTCCTTTAGACCTAATTTTTTTAAACTTTTGCAAGGGTAACAGGGAAACATGGACAATACAATTTGTTGTACAATTTCTCCTGAGCATGCCGATACCCCATATGTGGGGGAAATCCACTGTTTGGTCACATGGCAGGTCTTGGAAGGGAAGGAGCTCCATTTCACTTTTTGAATGTAAAATATGCTGGAATAATTATCAGTTGCCATGTCGCGTTTGGAGAGCCCCTGATGTGCCTAAGCAGTGGAAACCCCCCACAAGTGACACAATTTTGGGAACTAGACCCCTTAGAGAACTTATCTAAATGTGTATTGAGCACCTTGAACCCACAGGTGCTTCACAGAAATTTATAACGTTATGCCATGAAAATAAAAAAATCAACTTTTTCCCAGATAAATCTTTTTTAGCTTCATATTTTGCATTTTTCATAAGGGTAACAGGAGAAATTGCTCCATACAATTTGTTGTGCCATTTCTACTGAGCACGTCGATACCCTATATGTGGGGGGAATACTACTATTTGGGCGCACGGCAGGGGTTGTAAGGGAAGGAGCTCCACTTGACTTTTTAAATTCAAAATTTGATGGAATTAGCCGACACCATGTCATAGTAACATAGTAACATAGTTAGTGAGGCCGAAAAAAGACATTTGTCCATCCAGTTCAGCCTATATTCCATCATAATAAATCCCCAGATCTACGTCCTTCTACAGAACCTAATAATTGTATGATACAATATTGTTCTGCTCCAGGAAGACATCCAGGCCTCTCTTGAACCCCTCAACTGAGTTCGCCATCACCACCTCCTCAGGCAAGCAATTCCAGATTCTCACTGCCCTAACAGTAAAGAATCCTCTTCTATGTTGGTGGAAAAACCTTCTCTCCTCCAGACGCAAAGAATGCCCCCTTGTGCCCGTCACCTTCCTTGGTATAAACAGATCCTCAGTGAGATATTTGTATTGTCCCCTTATATACTTATACATGGTTATTAGATCGCCCCTCAGTCGTCTTTTTTCTAGACTAAATAATCCTAATTTCGCTAATCTATCTGGGTATTGTAGTTCTCCCATCCCCTTTATTAATTTTGTTGCCCTCCTTTGTACACTCTCTAGTTCCATTATATCCTTCCTGAGCACCGGTGCCCAAAACTGGACACAGTACTCCATGTGCGGTCTAACTAGGGATTTGTACAGAGGCAGTATAATGCTCTCATCATCTCATCAGTCCTACTCCCTGTCAGATTTACCCAGTGGTTTCCCATTCAGTGTGTAATGGTGATATTGATTCCTTCTTCCCATGTGTATAACCTTACATTTATCATTGTTAAACCTCATCTGCCACCTTTCAGCCCAAGTTTCCAACTTATCCAGATCCATCTGTAGCAGAATACTATCTTCTCTTGTATTAACTGCTTTACATAGTTTTGTATCATCTGCAAATATCGATATTTTACTGTGTAAACCTTCTACCAGATCATTAATGAATATGTTGAAGAGAACAGGTCCCAATACTGACCCCTGCGGTACCCCACTGGTCACAGCGACCCAGTTAGAGACTATACCATTTATAGCCACCCTCTGCTTTCTATCACTAAGCCAGTTACTCACCCATTTACACACATTTTCCCCCAGACCAAGCATTCTCATTTTGCGTACCAACCTCTTGTGCGGCACGGTATCAAATGCTTTGGAAAAATCGAGATATACCACGTCCAATGACTCACCGTGGTCCAGCCTAGCTTACCTCTTCATAAAAACTGATTAGATTGGTTTGACAGAAGCGATTTCTCATAAACCCATGCTGATATGGAGTTAAACAGTTATTCTCATTGAGATAATCCAGAATAACATCCCTCAGAAACCCTTCAAATATTTTACCAACAATAGAGGTTAGACTTACTGGCCTATAATTTCCAGGTTCACTTTTAGAGCCCTTTTTGAATATTGGCACCACATTTGCTATGCGCCAGTCCTGCGGAACAGACCCCGTTGCTATAGAGTCCCTAAAAATAAGAAATAATGGTTTATCTATTACATTACTTAGTTCTCTTAGTACTCGTGGGTGTATGCCATCCGGACCAGGAGATTTATCTATTTTAATCTTATTTAGCCGGTTTCGCACCTCTTCTTGGGTTAGATTGGTGACCCTTAATATAGGGTTTTCATTGTTTCTTGGGATTTCACCTAGCATTTCATTTTCCACCGTGAATACCGTGGAAAAGAAGGTGTTTAATATGTTAGCTTTTTCCTCGTCATCTACAACCATTCTTTCCTCACTATTTTTTAAGGGGCCCACATTTTCAGTTTTTATTCTTTTACTATTGATATACTTGAAAAACAGTTTGGGATTAGTTTTACTCTCCTTAGCAATGTAACATAGTAACATAGTAACATAGTTAGTAAGGCCGAAAAAAGACATTTGTCCATCCAGTTCAGCCTATATTCCATCATAATAAATACCCAGATCTACGTCCTTCTACAGAACCTAATAATTGTATGATACAATATTGTTCTGCTCCAGGAAGACATCCAGGCCTCTCTTGAACCCCTCGACTGAGTTCGCCATCACCACCTCCTCAGGCAAGCAATTCCAGATTCTCACTGCCCTAACAGTAAAGAATCCTCTTCTATGTTGGTGGAAAAACCTTCTCTCCTCCACACGCAAAGAATGCCCCCTTGTGCCCGTCACCTTCCTTGGTATAAACAGATCCTCAGCGAGATATTTGTATTGTCCCCTTATATACTTATACATGGTTATTAGATCGCCCCTCAGTCGTCTTTTTTCTAGACTAAATAATCCTAATTTCGTTAATCTATCTGGGTATTGTAGTTCTCCCATCCCCTTTATTAATTTTGTTGCCCTCCTTTGTACTCTCTCTAGTTCCATTATATCCTTCCTGAGCACCGGTGCCCAAAACTGGACACAGTACTCCATGTGCGGTCTAACTAGGGATTTGTACAGAGGCAGTATAATGCTCTCATCATGTGTATCCAGACCTCTTTTAATGCACCCCATGATCCTGTTTGCCTTGGCAGCTGCTGCCTGGCACTGGCTGCTCCAGGTAAGTTTATCATTAACTAGGATCCCCAAGTCCTTCTCCCTGTCAGATTTACCCAGTGGTTTCCCGTTCAGTGTGTAATGGTGATATTGATTCCCTCTTCCCATGTGTATAACCTTACATTTATCATTGTTAAACCTCATCTGCCACCTTTCAGCCCAAGTTTCCAACTTATCCAGATCCATCTGTAGCAGAATACTATCTTCTCTTGTATTAACTGCTTTACATAGTTTTGTATCATCTGCAAATATCGATATTTTACTGTGTAAACCTTCTACCAGATCATTAATGAATATGTTGAAGAGAACAGGTCCCAATACTGACCCCTGCGGTACCCCAATGGTCACAGCGACCCAGTTAGAGACTATACCATTTATAACCACCCTCTGCTTTCTATCACTAAGCCAGTTACTAACCCATTTACACACATTTTCCCCCAGACCAAGCATTCTCATTTTGTGTACCAACCTCTTGTGCGGCACGGTATCAAACGCTTTGGAAAAATCGAGATATACCACGTCCAATGACTCACCGTGGTCCAGCCTATAGCTTACCTCTTCATAAAAACTGATTAGATTGGTTTGACAGGAGCGATTTCTCATAAACCCATGCTGATATGGAGTTAAACAGTTATTCTCATTGAGATAATCCAGAATAACATCCCTCAGAAACCCTTCAAATATTTTACCAACAATAGAGGTTAGACTTACTGGCCTATAATTTCCAGGTTCACTTTTAGAGCCCTTTTTGAATATTGGCACCACATTTGCTATGCGCCAGTCCTGTGGAACAGACCCTGTCGCTATAGAGTCACTAAAAATAAGAAATAATGGTTTATCTATTACATTACTTAGTTCTCTTAGTACTCGTGGGTGTATGCCATCCGGACCCGGAGATTTATCTATTTTGATCTTATTTAGCCGGTTTCGCACCTCTTCTTGGGTTAGATTGGTGACCCTTAATATAGGGTTTTCATTGTTTCTTGGGATTTCACATAGCATTTCATTTTCCACCGTGAATACCGTGGAGAAGAAGGTGTTTAATATGTTAGCTTTTTCCTCGTCATCTACAACCATTCTTTCCTCACTATTTTTTAAGGGGCCTACATTTTCAGTTTTTATTCTTTTACTATTGATATAGTTGAAGAACAGTTTGGGATTAGTTTTACTCTCCTTAGCAATGTGCTTCTCTGTTTCCTTTTTGGCAGCTTTAATTAGCTTTTTAGATAAAGTATTTTTCTCCCTATAGTTTTTTAGAGCTTCAATGGTGCCATCCTGCTTTAGTAGTGCAAATGCTTTCTTTTTACTGTTAATTGCCTGTCTTACTTCTTTGTTTAGCCACATTGGGTTTTTCCTATTTCTAGTCCTTTTATTCCCACAAGGTATAAACCGCTTACACTGCCTATTTAAGATGTTCTTAAACATTTCCCATTTATTATCTGTATTCTCATTTCTGGGGATATTGTCCCAGTCTACCAGATTAAGGGCATCTCTAAGCTGGTCAAACTTTGCCTTCCTAAAGTTCAATGTTTTTGTGACTCCCTGACAAGTCCCCCTAGTGAAAGACAGGTGAAACTGCACAATATTGTGGTCGCTATTTCCTAAATGCCCAACCACCTGCAGATTTGTTATTCTGTCAGGTCTATTAGATAGTATTAGGTCTAAAAGTGCTGCTCCTCTGGTTGGATTCTGCACCAATTGTGAAAGATAATTTTTCTTGGTTATTAGCAGAAACCTGTTGCCTTTATGGATTTCACAGGTTTCTGTTTCCCAGTTAATATCCGGGTAGTTAAAGTCCCCCATAACCAGGACCTCATTATGGGTTGCAGCTTCATCTATCTGCTTTAGAAGTAGACTTTCCATGCTTTCTGTTATATTTGGGGGTTTGTAACAGACCCCAATGAGAATTTTGTTACCATTTTTCCCTCCATGAATTTCAACCCATATGGACTCGACATCCTCATTCCCTTCGCTAATATCCTCCCTTAAAGTGGACTTTAGACAAGACTTTACATAGAGACAAACCCCTCCTCCTCTCCGATTTTTACGATCCTTTCTAAACAGACTGTAACCCTGTAAGTTAACTGCCCAGTCATAGCTTTCATCTAACCATGTCTCGGTTATTCCCACTATATCAAAGTTACCTGTAGATATTTCTGCTTCTAGTTCTTCCATCTTGTTTGTCAGGCTTCTGGCGTTTGCGAGCATGCAGTTTAGAGGATTTTGTTTTGTTCCTATCTCCTCACTGTGGATTGTTTTAGAAATGTTCTTACCTCCCTTCTGAGTATGTTTTCCTGGGTCGTCTTTGTTCGAGTCTAATGTTTTTCTTCCCGTCCCCTCTTCTTCTAGTTTAACGCCCTCCTGATGAGTGTAGCGAGTCTCCTGGCGAATGTGTGTTTCCCAGGTTTGTTGAGGTGTAGTCCGTCTCTGGCGAGGAGTCCATCATACCAGTAATTCACACCGTGGTCCAGGAATCCAAATCCTTGTTGTCTGCACCATCGTCTTAGCCAGTTGTTTGCATCTCTGTGCTTCTCTGTTTCCTTTTTGGCAGCTTTAATTGGTTTTTTAGATAAAGTATTTTTCTCCCTATAGTTTTTTAGAGCTTCAATGGTGCCATCCTGCTTTAGTAGTGCAAATGCTTTCTTGTCGCATTTGAAGAGCCCATGATGTGCATAAACAGTGGAAACCCCCCATAAATTACACCATTTTGGAAACAAGACCTCTTTGGTACCTTAACTAGATGTGTATTGAGCACCTTGAACCCCCAGGTGCTTCACAGAAGTTTATAACATTAAGCTGTGAAACTAAAAAAAAATCTAATTTTTCCCACAAAAATCTTTTTTAGCTAGAAATTTTGTATTTTCACAAGAGCAAAAAGAGAAAATGGACCCAAGTTGTTGTGCAATTTCTCCTGAAAGGGGTGAGAAGGGTATTTTGCTGAAACGTGCATCGGGGAGGACGCTGGTGGACTTACTCCTGACCGATTACGGGTAATAACACTTATTGATCTTTGTGCAATACTCATTCACATTTAAAGAGTTAGATGTTGACTTATTAGGCTTTCTGGGAGATCTGCAATATTTGTGGTCACATATTGTAGCATTGAAGATGACCTGTTTAGCCTTTTTGATAATTTGTATAATGTCCTCTGGGAAGGACGCTCGTGGACTTACTCCTGACCAATTATGGGTAATAACACTTATTGATCTTTGTGCAATACTGATTCACATTATGGGAGTTAGATGTTGAATTATTAGGCTTTATGGGAAATGTGCAATATTTGTGGTCATATATTGTAGCATTGAAGATGACCTGTTTAGCCTTTTTGATAATTTGTATAATGTCCTCTGAGTATCCCTTTTGCATGTGCTAGTGGGTGTAACCCCTTCTTGTTCTCTGTCTGCACCTGGCAATTTAATAAATTATTTTTTGGTTACTTCAATATGTTCAGAACGTTTTGTCGCGGGTTTTTTTTACGTTTGAGTCCTGTATGTCAGCATATTTTGTTGGCATTATAATACTGCAATTTTTACAGCAGAGACATTTTATATGGCATTTATCATCAAATCACACACATAAAAAAATTGGTTTCAAATAGCATTGCTATATTGATATTACAGTCTTATACGTCCATCTGTAGTAGGCACATTTTGCTGGCATTGTGATACTGTCTACAACGTTTTCTGAACAGGGATATATGATACGTAATTTAAAATGGGCAAGGAATGGGGAAGTGGACGTGATGTTGATGATGAGCGACAAGGACGTGGGCGGGTGCACAACAAACACACATCATATCAATCTAGCTTCCTTTCCCACATTGTAAGGGGGCTTGGAACACCATTTTGGAGCAGAACAGTGTGAAAAGGTTGAAGTTGAGGGACGCATGGATTCCTCTCAGTATCAGCAGATTCTTGACAATAATGTTCATGAATCAGTGACAAAGTTGAAGTTACGCAGGGGATGGATCTTTCAGCAAGACAATGATCCAAAACACCGCTCCAAATCTACTCAGGCATTCATGCAGAGGAACAATTACACTGTTCTGGAATGGCCATCCCAGTCCCCAGACCTGAATATCATTGAACATCTGTGGGATTATTTGAAGAGGGCTGTCCATGCTCGGCGACCATCAACCTTAACTGAACTGGAATTGTTTTGTAAAGAGGAATGGTCAAAAATACCTTCATCCAGGATCCAGGAACTCATTAAAAGCTACAGGAAGCGACTAGAGGCTGTTATTTTTGCAAAAGGAGGATCTACTAAATATTAATGTCACTTTTCTGGTGGGGTGCCCATACTTATGCACCTGTCAAATTTTGTTTGAATGCAGATTGCACATTTTCTGTTAGTACAATAAACCTCATTTCAAGGCAGAAACATTACTGTGTCCAACAGTTATTAGACATATGAAACTGAAATAGCTATTGCAAAAAAAAACTATTTTTATAAAACATTAAGCTTAAGATTAATAGGGGTGCCCAAACTTTTTCATATAACGGTATATGTAAGAGGCAGTAGTGAACTGAACTCTCCAGTGCTTCGTTTCCATCTATTATTGGATGGTTCTTGGAGTATTTTTGGGATCATTGTCCTGCTGGAAAACCCATGACCTAGTACGATGCAAATTTTTTTTCACCATTGAAAGCATTCCAAACGCAAAAATGTTCCTTATAGACAAGTCATTATCCTGGAAAGAATGTTTCTAAAAATGCTTTATCTTCCAGATCTTATCTTGACGTCCACTGTTCATGTTTACTGCCATTTCTTAATTACATTTGAAACTGAGGAAAGGGCAACTTGAAAACACTTTGCTATCGCCTTATAGCCTTCTCCTGTTTTGTGGACCTCCACCAGTTTCATTTTCAGAGTGCTAGGTAGCTGTTTAGATGAATTCATGGCTGATGTTTTTGGCACGAGGTACAGGAGGCTGGGTTTTTTTAAAGCTGAGAAATTTGCATCATATGGCCTTTCCCAATGATGATAATAAACAAGCCATAACCCTAGCAGGCTAATTAAGGTCTGAAACCTGGATCAAGGTTATCGGAACAGACAAATCTACAAGGGTGCCCAAACGTTTGCATTGGCCCATTTTTTATTTTTGTAATTTTTAAAATATAAAAAAATGAATGAATATATATATATATACAGTACAGACCAAAAGTTTGGACACACCTTCTCATTTAAAGATTTTTCTGTATTTTCATGACTATGAAATTTGTACATTCACGCTGAAGGCATCAAAACTATGAATTAACACATGTGGAATTATATACTTAACAAAAAAGTGTTAAACAACAGAAATTATGTCTTATATTCTAGGTTCTTCAAAGTAGCCACCTTTTGCTTTGATGACTGCTTTGCACACTCTTGGCATTCTCTTGATGAGCTTCAAGAGGTAGTCACCGGGAATGGTTTTCCCTTCACAGGTGTGCCCTGTCAGGTTTAATAAGTGGGATTTCTTGCCTTATAAATGGGGTTGGGACCATCAGTTGTTTTATGCAGAAGTCTGGTGGATACACAGCTGATAGTCCTACTGAATAGACTGTTAGAAATTGTATTATGGCAAGAAAAACCAGCTAAGTAAAGAAAAATGAGTGTCCATCATCACTTTAAGAAATGAAGGTCAGTCAGTCTGAAAAATTGGGAAAACTTTGAAAGTGTCCCCAAGTGCAGTGGCACAAACCATCAAGTGCTGCAAAGAAACTGGCTCAAGGAAGACCAAGAGTCACCTCTGCTTCTGAGGATAAGTTTATCCGAGTCACCAGCCTCAGAAATCGCAGGTTAACAGCAGCTCAGATTAGAGACCAGGTCAATACGAGAAAGAGTTCTAGCAGCAGACACATCTCTACAACAACTGTTAAGTGCAGCAGGCCTTCATGGTAAATAGCTGCTAGGAAACCACTGATAAGGACTGGCAACAAGCAGAAGAGACTTGTTTGGGCTAAAGAACACAAGGAATGGACATTAAACCAGTAGAAATCTGTGCTTTGGTCTGATGAGTCCAAATTTGAGATCTTTGGTTCCAACCACCGTGTCTTTGTGCGATGCAGAAAAGGTGAACAAATGGACTCTACATGCCTGGTTCCCACCTTGAAGCATGGAGGAGGAAGTGTGATGGTGTGGGGGTGCTTTGCTGGTGACACTGTTGGGGATTTATTCAAAATTGAAGGCATACTGAACCAGCATGGCTACCAAAGCATCTTGCAGCAGCATACTATTCCATCCAGTTTGCGTTTAGTTGGACCATCATTTATTTTTCAACATGACAATGACCCCACAGACACCTCCAGGCTGTGTAAGGGCTATTTGACCAAGGAGAGTGATGGGGTGCTACGCCAGATGACCTGGCCTCCACGGTCACCAGACCTGAACCCAATCGAGATGGTTTGGGGTGAGCTGGACTGCAGAGTGAAGGCAAAAGGGCCAACAAGTGCTAAGCATCTCTGGGAACTCCTTCAAGATTGTTGGAAGATCATTCCCAGTGACTACCTCTTGAAGCTCATCAAGAGAATGCCAAGAGTGTGCAAAGCAGTCATCAAAGCAAAAGATGGCTACTTTGAAGAACCTAGAATATAAGACATAATTTCAGTTGTTTCACACTTTTTTGTTAAGTATATAATTCCACATGTCTTAATTCTTAGTTTTGATGCCTTCAGTGTGACTGTACAATTTTCATAGTCATGAAAATACAGAAAAATCTTTAAATGAGAAGGTGTGTCCAAACCTTTTGGTCTGTACTGTATATATATATATATATATATATATATATATATATATATATATATATATATATATATATAGAACTTCAGGCCTTTTAGAGATCATTTCATCTTCAACTTGCTCACATTAACAGTAATTTTGACCAGGGATGCCCAAACTCTTACATGCCACTGTGTGCAAGAACAAAATATAGTTATTTGCAAAATATTTGCAGTCTAACACCACACATTTGTTTAATTACTGCTTTTGGCAGAAAAGATCACATGTAGGCAACTATTGTGTAACCAACAGAATCAACAGTCATGTCATATGAACGCTGCTAATTGGGTGTAAAATACTCATTTAACCCCTTCATGACCCAGCCTATTTTGACCTTAAAGACCTTGCCGTTTTTTGCAATTCTGACCAGTGTCCCTTTATGAGGTAATAACTCAGGAACGCTTCAACGGATCCTAGCGGTTCTGAGATTGTTTTTTCGTGACATATTGGGCTTCATGTTAGTGGTAAATTTAGGTCAATAAATTCTGCGTTTATTTGTGATAAAAACGGAAATTTGGCGAAGATTTTGAAAATTTCGCAATTTTCACATTTTGAATTTTTATTCTGTTAAACCAGAGAGATATGTGACACAAAATAGTTAATAAATAACATTTCCCACATGTTTACTTTACATCAGCACAATTTTGGAAACAAAATTTTTTTTTGTTAGGAAGTTATAAGGGTTAAAATTTGACCAGCGATTTGTCATTTTTACAACGAAATTTACAAAACCATTTTTTTTAGGGACCACCTCACATTTGAAGTCAGTTTGAGGGGTCTATATGGCTGAAAATACCCAAAAGTGACACCATTCTAAAAACTGCACCCCTCAAGGTACTCAAAACCACATTCAAGAAGTTTATTAACCCTTCAGGTGCTTCACAGCAGCAGAAGCAACATGGAAGGAAAAAATGAACATTTAACTTTTTAGTCACAAAAATTATCTTTTAGCAACAATTTTTTTATTTTCCCAATGGTAAAAGGAGAAACTGAACCACGAAAGTTGTTGTCCAATTTGTCCTGAGTACGCTGATACCTCATATGTGGGGGTAAACCACTGTTTGGGCGCACGGCAGGGCTTGGAAGGGAAGGAGCGCCATTTGACTTTTTGAATCAAAAATTGGCTCCACTCTTTAGCGGACACCATGTCACGTTTGGAGAGCCCCCGTGTGCCTAAAAATTGGAGCTCCCCCACAAGTGACCCCATTTTGGAAACTAGACGCCCCAAGGAACTTATCTAGATGCATAGTGAGCACTTTGAACCCCCAGGTGCTTCACAAATTAATCCGTAAAAATGAAAAAGTACTTTTTTTTCACAAAAAAATTCTTTTAGCCTCAATTTTTTCATTTTCACATGGGCAACAGGATAAAATGGATCCTAAAATGTGTTGGGCAATTTCTCCTGAGTACACCAATACCTCACATGTGGGGGTAAATCACTGTTTGGGCACATGGTAAGGCTCGGAAGGGAAGGAGCGCCATTTGACTTTTTGAATGAAAAATTATTTCCATCGTTAGCGGACACCATGTCGCGTTTGGAGAGCTCCTGTGTGCCTAAACATTGGCGCTCCCCCACAAGTGACCCCATTTTGGAAACTAGACCCCCCAAGGAACTTATTTAGATGCCTAGTGAGCACTTTAAACCCTCAGGTGCTTCACAAATTGATCTGTAAAAATGAAAAAGTACTTTTTTTTCACAAAAAAATTCTTTTCGCCTCAATTTTTTCATTTTCACATGGGCAGTAGGGTAAAATGGATCATAAAATTTGTTGGGCAATTTCTCCCGAGTACGTCGATACCTCATATGTGGGGGTAAACCACTGTTTGGGCACTCGGCAGGGCTCGGAAGGGAAGGCGCGCCATTTGACTTTTTGAATGGAAAATTAGCTCCAATTGTTAGCGGACACCATGTCGCGTTTGGAGAGCCCCTGTGTGCCTAAACATTGGAGCTCCCCCACAAGTGACCCCATTTTGGAAACTAGACCCCCCAAGGAACTTATCTAGATGCATATTGAGCACTTTAAACCCCCAGGTGCTTCACAGAAGTTTATAACGCAGAGCCATGAAAATAAAAAATAATTTTTCTTTCCTCAAAAATGATTTTTTAGCCTGGAATTTCCTATTTTGCCAAGGATAATAGGAGAAATTGGACCCCAAATATTGTTGTCCTGTTTGTCCTGAGTACGCAGATACCCCATATGTGGGGGTAAACCACTGTTTGGGCGCACGGCAGGGCTCGGAAGGGATGGCACGCCATTTGGCTTTTTAAATGGAAAATTAGCTCCAATCATTAGCGGACACCATGTCACGTTTGGAGAGCCCCTGTGTGCCTAAACATTGGAGATCCCCCAGAAATGACACCATTTTGGAAACTAGACCCCCAAAGGAACTAATCTAGATGTGTGGTGAGGACTTTGAACCCCCAAGTGCTTCACAGAAGTTTATAACGCAGAGCCATGAAAAAAAAAAAAATATATTTTCTCAAAAATGATCTTTTAGCCTGCAATTTTTTATTTTCCCAAGGGTAACAGGAGAAATTTGACCCCAAAAGTTGTTGTCCAGTTTCTCCTGAGTACGCTGATACCCCATATGTGGGGGTAAATCACTGTTTGGGCACATGCCGGGGCTCGGAAGTGAAGTAGTGACGTTTTGAAATGCAGACTTTGATGGAATGCTCTGTGGGCGTCACGTTGCGTTTGCAGAGCCCCTGATGTGGCTTAACAGTAGAAACCCCCCACAAGTGACCCCATTTTGGAAACTAGACCCCCAAATGAACTTATCTAGATGTGTGGTGAGCACTTTGAACCCCCAAGTGCTTCATAGAAGTTTATAATGCAGAGCCGTGAAAATAATAAATACGTTTTCTTTCCTCAAAAATAATTATTTAGCCCAGAATTTTTTATTTTCCCAAGGGTTACAGAAGAAAACGTTTTGAAATGCAGACTTTGATGGAATGCTCTGTGGGCGTCACATTGCGTTTGCAGAGCCCCTGATGTGGCTTACCAGTAGAAACCCCCCACAAGTGACCGCATTTTGGAAACTAGACCCCGAAAGGAACTTATCTAGATGTGTGGTGAGCACTTTGAACCCCCAAGCGCTTCATAGAAGTTTATAATGCAGAGCCGTGAAAATAATAAATACGTTTTCTTTCCTCAAAAATAATTATTTAGCCCAGAATTTTTTAATTTTCCCAAGGGTAACAGGAGAAATTTGACCCCAATATTTGTTGTCCAGTTTCTCCTGAGTATGGTGATACCCCATATGTGGGGGTAAACTATTGTTTGGGCACATGCCGGGGCTTGGAATTGAAGTAGTGACGTTTTGAAATGCAGACTTTGATGGAATGCTCTGCGGGCGTCACGTTGCGTTTGCAGAGCCCCTGATGTGCCTAAACAGTAAAAACCCCCCACAAGTGACCCCATTTTGGAAACTAGACCCCGAAAGGAACTTATCTAGATGTGTGGTGAGCACTTTGAACCCCCAAGTGCTTCATAGAAGTTTATAATGCAGAGCCGTGAAAATAATAAATACGTTTTCTTTCCTCAAAAATAATTATTTAGCCCAGAATTTTTTATTTTCCCAAGGGTTACAGGAGAAATTGGACCCCAAAAGTTGTTGTCCAGTTTCTCCTGAGTACGCTGATACCCCATGAGTGGGGGTAAACCACTGTTTGGGCACACATCGGGGCTCAGAAGGGAAGTAGTGACTTTTGAAATGCAGACTTTGATGGAATGGTCTGCGGGTGTCACGTTGCGTTTGCAGAGCCCCTGGTGTGCCTAAACAGTAGATACCCCCACAAGTGACCCCATTTTAGAAATTAGACCCCCCAAGGAACTTATCTAGATATGTGGTGAGCACTTTGAACCCCCAAGTGCTTCACAGACGTTTACAACGCAGAGCCGTGAAAATAAAAAATCATTTTTCTTTCCTCAAAAATTATGTTTTAGCAAGCATTTTTTTTGATTCACAAGGGTAACAGGAGAAATTGGACCCCAGTAATTGTTGCGCAGTTTGTCCTGAGTATGCTGGTACCCCATATGTGGGGGTAAACCACTGTTTGGGCACACGTCAGGGCTCGGAAGTGAGGGAGCACCATTTGACTTTTTGAATACGAGATTGGCTGGAATCAATGGTGGCGCCATGTTGCGTTTGGAGACCCCTGATGTGCCTAAACAGTGGTAACCCCTCAATTCTACCTCCAACACTAACCCCAACACACCCCTAACCCTAATCCCAACTGTAGCCATAACCCTAAACACAACCCTAACCGCAACACACCCCTAACCACAACCCTAACCCCAACACACCCCTAACCATAACCACAACCCTAATTCCAACCCTAACCCTAAGGCTATGTGCCCACGTTGCGGATTCGTGTGAGATATTTTCGCACCATTTTTGAAAAATCCGCGGGTAAAAGGCACTGCGTTTTACCTGCGGATTTTCCGCGGATTTCCAGTGTTTTTTGTGCGGATTTCACCTGCGGATTCCTATTGAAGAACAGGTGTAAAACGCTGCGGAATCCGCACAAAGAATTGACATGCTGCGGAAAATACAACGCAGCGTTTCCGCGTGGTATTTTCTGCACCATGGGCACAGCGGATTTGGTTTCCATATGTTTACATGGTACTGTAAACCTGATGGAACACTGCTGCGAATCCGCAGCCAAATCCGCACCGTGTGCACATAGCCTAATTCTAAAGGTATGTGCACACGCTGCGGAAAACGCTGCGGATCCGCAGCAGTTTCCCATGAGTTTACAGTTCAATGTAAACCTACGGGAAACAAAAATCGCTGTGCCCATGCTGCGGAAAAACTGCACGGAAACGCAGCGGTTTACATTCCGCAGCATGTCACTTCTTTGTGCGGATTCCGCAGCGGTTTTACAACTGCTCAAATAGAAAATCGCAGTTGTAAAAAAATCCGCAGCGGAAAAATCCGCAGAGGACCAGAATACGTGTGCACATACCGAAACCCTAACCCTAGCCCTAACCCTACCCCTACCCCTAGCCCTAACCCTAACCCTAACCCTACCCCTACCCCTACCCCTAGCCCTAACCCTAACCCTACCCCTAGCCCTAACCCTAACCCTAGCCCTAACCCTACCCCTAACCCTAATCCTACCCCTAACACTACCCCTAACCCTACCCCTAACCCTAACCCTAACCCTATTCTAACATTAGTGGAAAAAAAAAAAATTTCTTTATTTTTTTATTGTCCCTACCTATGGGGGTGACAAAGGGGGGGGGTCATTTATTATTTTTTTTATTTTGATCACTGAGATAGATTATATCTCAGTGATCAAAATGCACTTTGGAACGAATCTGCCGGCCGGCAGATTCGGCGGGCGCACTGCGCATGCGCCCGCCATTTTGGAAGATGGCGGCGCCCAGGGAGAAGACGGACGGGACCCCGGCTGGATCGGTAAGTATGATGGGGTGGGGGGGGACCACGGGGTGGGGGGGACCACGGGGGGGGGGGGGGATCGGAGCACGGGGGGGGGGAATCGGAGTGCGGGAGGGGTGGAACGGAGCACGGGGGGCGTGGAACGGAGCACGGGGGGGCTGGAATGGAGCACGGGGGGGTGGAACGGAGCACCGGGGGGGGGGTGGATCGGAGTGCAGGGGGGGTGATTGGAGCACGGGGGGGTGATTGGAGCACGGGGGGAGCGGACAAGAGCACGGGGGGGAGCGGAGCACTGGACGGAGGGGAGCCGGAGCAGTGTACCGGCCAGATCGGAGGGCTGGGGGGGCGATCGGAGGGGTGGGGTGGGGGCACACTAGTATTTCCAGCCATGGCCGATGATATTTCAGCATCGGCCATGGCTGGATTGTAATATTTCACCCGTTATAATAGGTGAAATATTACAAATCGCTCTGATTGGCAGTTTCACTTTCAACAGCCAATCAGAGCGATCGTAGCCACGAGGGGGTGAAGCCACCCCCCCTGGGCTAAACTACCACTCCCCCTGTCCCTGCAGATCGGGTGAAATGGGAGTTAACCCTTTCACCCGATCTGCAGGGACGCGATCTTTCCATGACACCGCATAGGCGTCATGGGTCGGAATGGCACCGACTTTCATGACGCCTACGTGGCGTCAAAGGTCGGGAAGGGGTTAATGTAAGGGGGTGTTCTAGTTCATTGTAGTGCAGAGTTTAATTAGTGAGGTCATTCATTCTGTGAAGAAACCAGTTTCAATTATGGCCCTTATTTAAAGAAGGAGGGCAGCAAATGTTGTACCTGCTGATTTTAGCCCTTGCTCAGTGGGTGAACTGGTCCATCTGTAGGGGATGTGAAATGCATAATGTTCCATATTCTCCCCAACCCCTTTAAATGTGTATAGTGTTTATTATTAATGTGTTTGTGCACGATGGCACTGCTACACATAAACTATATTGTCAGCGTGTACAAGTCCGGAGTCGGGACTACTTCTGGAAAGATCAGTCCACACGACCTCTGCGGAAGAAGACAGCAGCGACACCATCAATGGAGTCGGACAGCGACCATGCGAGGCAGTGAGTGAGCCTCGACTGGCGTCCTAAGACAGTGAGCCCTTTCCAACGTCACCTGTTCCTGGGTCCTGTCCCTTTCCGTCCGCAGGAAGTCAGAGGTCCAGAGCCGCACCACAGCTCGCCGGGTGCTAGAGGGGGGGTGCGCCATGTGTCATCAGGCTACAAGATTTCTCTCGCGTATCACCCCTGCTCTGGAACCCTCTACCACAACACATCAGACTCTCGCCTACCATCGAAACCTTCAAAAAGAACCTGAAGACCCACCTCTTCCGACAAGCCTACAACCTGCAGTAACCACCGATCGACCAAACCGCTGCATGAACAGCTCTATCCTCGCCTACTGTATCCTCACCCATCCCCTGTAGATTGTGGGCCTTCGCGGGAAGGGTCCTCACTCCTCCTGTACCAGTTATGACTTGTATTGTTTAAGATTATTGTACTTGTTTTTATTATGTATACCCCTCCTCACATGTAAAGCGCCATGGAATAAATGGCGCTATAACAATAAATAATAATAATAAATAATAATAATAATAATAATCAGGCGCCCCAGGGGGCCGCCTATCCTCTCATCTTGGATGGGATCCCTTCCCTTCCCCGATCAATAGGCCTGGATCACTAGGGTCGTAGAGCAGAAAAAGAGGAGAGGAAAAGATGTTTGGGCTGAGTTGCGCCAGTATAAATCATAAACCTACGCTATAAAAACCAATTTTTATTATTATTCAACAATAAAACCAATAGATAGGTTACACAAAAACCAAAAAACACAGTGAAATAACAAACAATCCCAAACATGGGATGTTAGGGGAATCCCTAGTGCCGTACCTAAGCTGTCACCTTCCTATCAGTGGGGGTTGACACCCTATTGGGAAGCATTTTGGCGCCCCCGCTTAATGACGGCTACCCCTAGAGGCTCTACAAATACCATGAGCCGTAACACTCCCCAGATAGGGAATAAAGGGCACCTCTAGGACTAAACAGAGATCACTCCTACAGAACTAGGGAAAACCCTAATCCCCCAATGTAAATACCCATTAAAAACAGAATGATGAACACAATCGGCGTATAGTGGTATTATTATGCATCTGGATGTCACTTAATAATCCCAATAAGGTAACCAGAGAAAAAAAACAAAATCACACCAATGGTTAACCCTTTAGGCCGACAAGTACCACAAAATCATGTATATTGTTAGTGACATAGGTTTGCTGCAGTCCAAACCCTGCCCTAATGGCCCTTCAACAAAATGAGCACAGATTCAAAAAAATGAATATAAGTTGGCACTCATCCATGCATAACCACCCGCCACTTCCGCCTCAATGCGTTTCGCCCCTCTGGCTCATCAGGAGGCTCGATAAACAGAAAGTGTTCCGATTTTGATATGATGCTTACCGCTAAGTAAGTCACCTCCATTTAAATAGTCCCGCTCTCCTCTCCTGCCCGTTACACTTCCGCCGCGTCTAACCGGAAGTGACGAACCAGCACTGAATTGTGGGAAACATCCCACCGCTCATGCGCCGGCTGGAACGCAAAAGAAAACACAGCGTACCCTTGATGTGAAACGCACGGCCATTGCCGTGCAGAAAAGTAACGCTGTAATGCTGTCCACAAGAGATTAAATGGGCCGCCGATGACGCATGCGCACAGCCGCGCCGGCGATACTGATAGAATATAATCATATGGCTCCCACCACCTTCTTAAATACTCTGTGGTACCGGCCTATAAAAAGCCCCTCTGCAAAAGCAGACAGAGCCACATATTTAGATTAAATATATTTAGATTAACCCATACATCTTGTTATTAGACAGCCGAAGGGAAAACGAAAAAATATAGTAAAATAAGTGTGAGTATGATATTATAAACTCAGGACACGGACAACTGTTGTGAATTCTGTTGTCGAACTCCCTCCTGTGGTCGTGAATGGTACTTCGGCGAGTTCTGTCTATGGGCTCCCTCTGGTGGCTGTGAGTGAAGCTGCTGCTTCTGAGGTTCCTTACACAGGTGACGTGGTTTATCCTTTGGTTGACTGCTCTATTTAAATACTCTCAGATCGTTACTCCATGCCAGCTGTCAATGTTTTAGCATTGGTTCAGTTCGCTTCTGGATCTCTCTGGTGACCTGCCTTCTCCTGCGAAGCTAAGTTTCTGATAGTCATTATTTGTTCATTGTTTTCTTGTCCAGCTGGTTTTCATGATTTTGTCTTGCTAGCTGGAAGCTCTGGGATGCAGGGTGCCCCTCCGCACCGTGAGTCGGTGCGGAGGTCTTTTTTGCACACTCTGCGTGGTCTTTTGTAGGTTTTTGTGCTGATCGCAAAGTTACCTTTCCTATCCTCTGTCTATTTAGTAAGTCTGGCCTCCCTTTGCTGAAACCTGTTTCATTTCTGCGTTTGTGACTTTCATCTTTACTCACAGTCAATATATGTGGGGGGCTTCCTTTACCTTTGGGGAATTTCTCTGAGGCAAGGTAGGCTTTATTTTCTATCTCTAGGGCTAGCTAGTCCTTAGGCTGTGACGAGGCGCCTAGGGAGCATCAGGAGCGCTCCACGGCTATTTTTAGTGTGTGTGATAGGATTAGGGCTTGCGGTCAGCAGAGCTCCCACATCCCAGAACTCGTCCTGTATGAGGTTTAACTATCAGGTCATTCCGGGTGCTCCTAACCACCAGGTCATAACAGTACAGCTGGCCCAAAGTATTAATGCATCTCAATAGAGGGATAAGAGAACTTCTGAGACCATTTTTTTTTCTTTGCACTGTGTTTTGTCTTTCTTTTCCCCTAGACCTTTGGGTGGTTCAGGACACAGGTGTAGATATGGACATTCAAGGTCTGTCCTCTTGTATGGATCATCTCTCTGCAAGGGTACAAAACATTCAAGATTTTGTGGTTCAGAATCCTATGTTAGAGCCTAAAATTCCTATTCCTGACTTATTTTCTGGGGATAGATCTAGGTTCTTGAATTTCAAAAATAATTGTAAACTGTTTCTAGCTTTGAAACCCCGCTCCTCTGGTGACCCCGTTCAACAGGTAAAAATCATTATTTCTTTGTTGCGTGGGGACCCTCAAGACTGGGCATTTTCCCTTGCGCCAGGAGATCTGGCATTGCGTGATGTTGATGCGTTTTTTCTGGTGCTTGGATTGCTTTATGATGAACCTAATTCAGTGGATCAGGCAGAGAAAATCTTGCTGGCTTTGTGTCAGGGTCAGGATGAAGCGGAGGTGTACTGTCAGAAGTTTAGAAAGTGGTCTGTGCTTACTCAGTGGAATGAATGTGCCCTGGCGGCAATTTTCAGAAAGGGTCTTTCTGAAGCCCTTAAGGATGCCATGGTGGGATTTCCCACGCCTGTTGGTCTGAATGAGTCTATGTCTTTGGCCATTCAGATCGATCGGCGTATGCGTGAGCGCAAAGCTGTGCACCATCTGGCGGTATTCTCTGAGCATAGGCCTGAGCCTATGCAGTGTGATAGGACTTTGACCAGAGCTGAATGGCAAGAACACAGACGTCGGAATGGGCTGTGTTTTTACTGTGGTGAATCCACTCATGCTATTTCCGATTGTCCTAAGCGCACTAAGCGGTTCGCTAGATCTGCCATCATTGGTATGGTACAGTCTAAATTTCTTTTGTCCGTTACTCTGATTTGCTCTCTGTCGTTCTATTCTGTAATGGCATTTGTGGATTCAGGCGCTGCCCTGAATTTGATGGACTTGGAGTTTGCCAGGTGCTGTGGTTTTTTCTTGGAGCCCTTGCAGTATCCTATTCCATTGAGAGGAATTGATGCTACGCCTTTGGCCAAGAATAAGCCTCAGTACTGGACTCAATTGACCATGTGCATGGCTCCTGCACATCAGGAGAATATTCGCTTTTTGGTGTTGCATAATCTGCATGATGTTGTCGTTTTGGGGTTGCCATGGCTACAGGTCCATAATCCAGTGTTGGATTGGAAATCTATGTTTGTGTCAAGCTGGGGTTGTCAGGGGGTACATGGTGAGGTTCCATTGCTCTCAATTTCACCTTCCACTCCTTCTGAAGTTCCTGAGTTTTTATCAGATTACCGGGATGTATTTGAAGAGCCCAAATCTGGTGCCCTACCTCCTCATAGGGATTGTGCTATTGATTTGATTCCTGGTAGTAAGTTTCCTAAGGGCCGTCTGTTTAATTTATCTGTGCCAGAGCACGCGGAATTATATAAATAAATCCTTGGAGAAGGGTCATATTCGTCCGTCGTCGTCACCATTGGGAGCAGGGTTCTTTATTGTGGCCAAGAAGGATGGCTCTTTGAGACCTTGTATTGATTACCGCCTTCTTAATAAAATCACAGTCAAATTTCAGTACCCTTTGCCGCTGCTGTCTGATTTGTTTGCTCGGATTAAGGGGGCTAGTTGGTTCACCAAGATAGATCTTCGTGGTGCGTATAATCTTGTGCGAATTAAACAGGGTGATGAATGTAAGACGGCATTTAATACGCCCAAGGGCCATTTTGAGTACCTGGTTATGCCATTCGGGCTTTCTAATGCTCCATCTGTGTTTCAGTCCTTTATGCATGACATCTTCTGAGAGTACCTGGATAGATTCATGATTGCATATTTGGATGACATTTTGGTCTTTTCGGATGATTGGGAGTCTCATCTGAAGCAGGTCAGAATGGTGTTCCAGGTCCTTCGTGCAAATTCCTTGTTTGTGAAGGTGTCAAAGTGTCTCTTTGGAGTTCAGAAGGTTTCATTTTTGGGTTACATTTTTTCCCCTTCTACTATCGAGATGGACCCTGTTAAAGTTCAGGCCATTTACGATTGGACTCAGCCGACATCTGTGAAGAGCTTGCAGAAGTTTCTGGGCTTTGCTAATTTTTATCGTCGCTTCATCGCTAACTTTTCCAGTGTTGCTAAGCCGTTGACTGATTTGACCAAGAAAGGTGCTGATGTGGTCAATTGGTCCTCTGCGGCTGTAGAGGCTTTTCAGGAGTTGAAGCGTCGTTTTGCTTCTGCCCCTGTGTTGTGCCAGCCAGATGTTTCGCTCCCTTTTCAGGTGGAGGTTGATGCTTCTGAAATTGGAGCAGGGGCTGTTTTGTCGCAAAGAAGTTCTGATGGCTCGGTGATGAAACCCTGTGCCTTCTTTTCTAGAAAATTCTCGCCTGCTGAGCGCAATTATGATGTGGGCAATCGGGAGTTGTTGGCCATGAAGTGGGCATTCGAGGAGTGGCGACATTGGCTTGAAGGAGCTAAACATCGCGTGGTGGTCGTGACGGATCACAAGAATTTAACTTATCTCGAGTCTGCCAAACAGTTGAATCCTAGACAGGCTCGATGGTCGCTCTTTTTCTCCCGTTTTGATTTTGTGGTTTCATACCTTCCTGGATCTAAGAATGTGAAGGCTGACGCCCTGTCAAGGAGTTTTGTGCCTGACTCTCCGGGTGTTCCGGAGCGGGCGGGTATTCTTAAAGAAGGGGTCATTTTGTCTGCCATTTCCCCTGATTTGCGGCGTGTGCTGCAAAAGTTTCAGGCTGATAGACCTGACCCTTGTCCTACGGAGAAACTGTTTGTCCCTGATAGATGGACTAGTAGAGTTATCTCGGAGATTCATTGTTCAGTATTGGCTGGTCATCCTGGAATCTTTGGTACCAGAGATTTAGTGGCTAGATCCTTTTGGTGGCCTTCTTTGTCACCGGATGTGCGTTCTTTTGTGCAGTCCTTTGGGATTTGTGCTCGGGCTAAGCCCTGCTGTTCTCGTGCCAGTGGGTTGCTTTTGCCCTTGCCGATCCCGAAGTGGCCCTGGACGCATATTTCCATGGATTTTATTTCTGATCTCCCTGTTTCTCAAAAGATGTCGGTCATTTGGATGGTTTGTGATCGCTTCTCTAAGATGGTCCATTTGGTGCCCTTGTCTAAACTGCCTTCCTCCTCTGATTTGGTGCCATTGTTTCTCCAGCATGTGGTTCGTTTGCATGGCATTCCAGAGAACATCGTCTCGGACAGAGGTTCCCAGTTTGTTTCAAGGTTTTGGCGGTCCTTTTGCGCTAAGATGGGCATTGATTTGTCTTTTTCTTCGGCTTTCCATCCTCAGACTAATGGCCAAACCGAACGAACTAATCAGACTTTGGAGACATATCTGAGATGCTTTGTTTCTGCTTATCAGGATGATTGGGTGTCTTTCTTGGCTTTGGCTGAGTTCGCCCTTAACCCCTTCATGACCCAGCCTATTTTGACCTTAAAGACCTTGCCGTTTTTTGCAATTCTGACCAGTGTCCATTTATGAGGTAATAACTCAGGAACGCTTCAACGGATCCTAGCGGTTCTGAGATTGTTTTTTCGTGACATATTGGGCTTCATGTTAGTGATAAATTTAGGTCAATAAATTCTGCGTTTATTTGTGATAAAAACGGAAATTTGGCGAAAATTTTGAAAATTTCCCAATTTTCACATTTTGAATAGTGTTGAGCGATACCGTCCGGATAGTATCGACCGATACCCGAAAAATATCGGATATCGCCGATACCGATATCCGATACCAATACAAGTCAATGGGACATCAAGTATCGGAATGTATCCTGATGGTTCCCAGGGTCTGAAGGAGAGGAAACTCTCCTTCAGGCCCTGGGATCCATAGGGATGTGTAAAATAAAGAATTAAAATAAAAAATATTGATATGCTTACCTCTCCGGCGCCCCTGGACATCACGCTGGTAACCGGCCGGCTTCTTTGTTTAAAATGAGCGACCAATGAGAAGCCGCGACGTCATTCGCAGGTCCTCAATTCCTAGAGATAGGAGTTTAGTGAATGAGAATGACGTCGCGGCTTCTGATTGGTCGCGTGGCGGTCACATGGGCGGCACGCGACCAATCAGAAGCCGCGACGTCATTCTCAGGTCCTAAAGACGCTCATTTTAAACAAAGAAGCCGGCCGGTTACCAGCGTGATGTCCAGGGGCTGCCGGAGAGGTGAGCATATCAATATTTTTTATTTTAATTCTTTATTTTACACATCCCTATTGATCCGATACCGATACCCGATACCACAAAAGTATCGGATCTCGGTATCGGAATTCCGATACCGCAAGTATCGGCCGATACCCGATACTTGCGGTATCGGAATGCTCAACACTAATTTTGAATCTTCATTCTGTTAAGCCAGAGAGTTATGTGACACAAAATAGTTAATAAATAACATTTCCCACATGTATACTTTACATCAGCACAATTTTGGAAACAAAATTTTTTTTTGCTAGGAAGTTATAAGGGATAAAATTTGACCAGCGATTTCTCATTTTTACAACGAAATTTACAAAACCATTTTTTTTAGGGACCACCTCACATTTGAAGTCAGTTTGAGGGGTCTATATGGCTGAAAACACCCAAAAGTGATACCATTCTAAAAACTGCACCCCTCAAGGTACTCAAAACCACATTCAAGAAGTTTATTAACCCTTCAGGTGCTTCACAGCAGCAGAAGCAACATGGAAGGAAAAAATGAACATTTAACTTTTTAGTCACAAAAATTATCTTTTAGCAACAATTTTTTATTTTCCCAATGGTAAAAGGAGAAACTGAACCACGAAAGTTGTTGTCCAATTTGTCCTGAGTACGCTGATACCTCATATGTGGGGGTAAACCACTGTTTGGGCGCATGGCAGGGCTTGGAAGGGAAGGAGCGCCATTTGACTTTTTGAATGAAAAATTGGCTCCACTCTTTAGCGGACACCATGTCACGTTTGGAGAGCCCCCGTGTGCCTAAAAATTGGAGCTCCCCCACAAGTGACCCCATTTTGGAAACTAGACGCCCCAAGGAACTTATCTGGATGCATAGTGAGCACTTTAAACCCCCAGGTGCTTCACAAATTGATCCATAAAAATGAAAAAGTACTTTTTTTCACAAAAAAATTCTTTTAGCCTCAATTTTTTCATTTTCACATGGGCAATAGGATAAAATGGATCCTAAAATTTGTTGGGCAATTTCTCCTGAGTACACCAAAACCTCACATGGGGGGGTAAACCACTGTTTGGGCACATGGTAAGGCTCGGAAGGGAAGGAGCGCCATTTGACTTTTTGAATGAAAAATTATCTCCTTCGTTAGCGGACACCATGTCGCGTTTGGAGAGCCCCTGTGTGCCTAAACATTGGTGATCCCCCAAAAGTGACCCCATTTTGGAAACTAGACCCCCCAAGGAACTTATCTAGATGCCTAGTGAGCACTTTAAACCCTCAGGTGCTTCACAAATTGATCTGTAAAAATGAAAAAGTACTTTTTTTTCACAAAAAAATTCTTTTCGCCTCAATTTTTTCATTTTCGCATGGGCAATAGGATAAAATGGATCATAAAATTTGTTGGGCAATTTCTCCCGAGTACGCCGATACCTCATATGTGGGGGTAAACCACTGTTTGGGCACACGGCAGGGCTTGGAAGGGAAGGCGCACCATTTGACTTTTTGAATGGAAAATTAGCTCCAATTGTTAGCGGACACCATGTCGCGTTTGGAGAGCCCCTGTGTGCCTAAACATTGGAGCTCCCCACAAGTGACCCCATTTTGGAAACTATACCCCCCAAGGAACTTATCTAGATGCATATTGAGCACTTTAAACCCCCAGGTGCTTCACAGAAGTTTATAACGCAGAGCCATGAAAATAAAAAATAATTTTTCTTTCCTCAAAAATGATTTTTAGCCTGGGATTTCCTATTTTGCCAAGGGTAATAGGAGAAATTGGACCCCAAATGTTGTTGTCCAGTTTGTCCTGAGTACGCTGATACCCCATATGTGGGGGTAAACCACTGTTTGGGTGCACGGCAGGGCTCGGAAGGGAAGGCACGCCATTTGGCTTTTTAAATGGAAAATTAGCTCCAATCATTAGCGGACACCATGTCACGTTTGGAGAGCTCCTGTGTGCCTAAACATTGGAGATCCCCCAGAAATGACCCCATTTTGGAAACTAGACCCCCAAAGGAACTAATCTAGATGTGTGGTGAGGACTTTGAACCCCCAAGTGCTTCACAGAAGTTTATAACGCAGAGCCATGAAAATAAAAATAAAAAAATATTTTCTCAAAAATGATCTTTTAGCCTGCAATTTTTTATTTTCCCAAGGGTAACAGGAGAAATTTGACCCCAAAAGTTGTTGTCCAGTTTCTCCTGAGTACGCTGATACCCCATATGTGGGGGTAAACCACTGTTTGGGCACATGCCGGGGCTCGGAAGTGAAGTAGTGACGTTTTGAAATGCAGACTTTGATGGAATGCTCTGTGGGCGTCACGTTGCGTTTGCAGAGCCCCTGATGTGGCTAAACAGTAGAAACCCCCCACAAGTGACCCCATTTTGGAAACTAGACCCCGAAAGGAACTTATCTAGATGTGTGGTGAGCACTTTGAACCCCCAAGTGCTTCACAGAAGTTTATAATGCAGAGCCGTGAAAATAATAAATACGTTTTCTTTCCTCAAAAATAATTATTTAGCCCAGAATTTTTTAATTTTCCCAAGGGTAAAAGGAGAAATTTGACCCCAATATTTGTTGTCCAGTTTCTCCTGAGTACGGTGATACCCCATATGTGGGGGTAAACTACTGTTTGGGCACATGCCGGGGCTCGGAATTGAAGTAGTGACGTTTTGAAATGTAGACTTTGATGGAATGCTCTGCGGGCGTCACGTTGCGTTTGCAGAGCCCCTGATGTGGCTAAACAGTAGAAACCCCCCACAATTGACCCCATTTTGGAAACTAGACCCTGAAAGGAACTTATCTAGATGTGTGGTGAGCACTTTGAACCCCCAAGTGCTTCATAGAAGTTTATAATGCAGAGCCGTGAAAATAATAAATACGTTTTCTTTCCTCAAAAATAATTATTTAGCCCAGAATTTTTTATTTTCCCAAGGGTTACAGGAGAAAGTGGACCCCAAAAGTTGTTGTCCAGTGTCTCCTGAGTACGGTGATACCCCATATGTGGGAGTAAACCACTGTTTGGGCACACATCGGGGCTCAGAAGGGAAGTAGTGACTTTTGAAATGCAGACTTTGATAGAATGGTCTGCGGGCGTCACGTCGCGTTTGCAGAGCCCCTGGTGTGCCTAAAGAGTAGAAACCCCCCACAAGTGACCCCATTTTAGAAACTAGACCCCCCAAGGAACTTATCTAGATATGTGGTGAGCACTTTCATCCCCCAAGTGCTTCACAGACATTTACAACGCAGAGCCGTGAAAATAAAAAATCATTTTTCTTTCCTCAAAAATGATGTTTTAGCAAGCATTTTTTTATTTTCACAAGGGTAACAGGAGAAATTGGACCCCAGTAATTGTTGCGCAGTTTATCCTGAGTATGCTGGTACCCCATATGTGGGGGTAAACCACTGTTTGGGCACACGTCGGAGCTCGGAATTGAGGGAGCACCATTTGACTTTTTGAATACGAGATTGGCTGGAATCAATGGTGGCGCCATGTTGCGTTTGAAGACCCCTGATGTGCCTAAACAGTGGTAACCCCTCAATTCTACCTCCAACACTAACCCCAACACACCCCTAACCCTAATCCCAACTGTAGCCATAACCCTAATCACACCCCTAACCCCAACACACCCCTAACCCTAATCCCAACTGTAGCCATAACCCTAATCACAACCCTAATTCCAACCCTAACCACAACCCTAATTCCAACCCTAAGGCTATGTGCCCACGTTGCGGATTCGTGTGAGATTTTTCAGCATCATTTTTGAAACATCCGCGGGTAAAAGGCACTGCATTTTACCTGCGGATTTTCCGCGGATTTCCAGTGTTTTTTGTGCGGATTTCACCTGTGGATTCCTATTGAGGAACAGGTGTAAAACACTGCGGAATCCGCACAAAGAATTGACATGCTGCGGAAAATACAACGCAGCGTTTCCGCACGGTATTTGGTTTTCCATAGGTTTACATGGTACTGTAAACCTGATGGAACACTGCTGCGAATCCGCAGCGGCCAATCCGCTGCGGATCCGCAGCCAAATCCGCACCGTGTGCACATGGCCTAATTCTAAAGGTATGTGCACACGCTGCGGAAAACGCTGCGGATCCGCAGCAGTTTCCCATGAGTTTACAGTTCAATGTAAACCTATGGGAAACAAAAATCGCTGTACACAACTGAACGGAAACGCAGCGGTTTACATTCCGCAGCATGTCACTTCTTTGTGCGGATTCCGTAGTGGTTTTACAACTGCTCAAATGGAAAATCGCAGTTGTAAAACCGCAGTGAAATGCGCAGAAAAAACGCGGTAAATCCGCCATAAATCCGCAGCGGATTTATCAAATCCGCAGAGCAAAAATCCGCAGAGGACCAGAATACGTGTGCACATACCGAAACCCTAACCCTAGCCCTAACCCTAGCCCTAACCCTAACCCTAACCCTAGCCCTAAACCTAGCCCTAACCCTAGCCCTAACCCTAACCCTAACCCTAACCCTACCCCTAAACCTACCCCTAACCCTACCCTTAACCCTAGCCCTAACCCTAGCCCTAACCCTAACCCTATTCTAACATTAGTGGAAAAAAAAAAAACTTTATTTTTTTATTGTCCCTACCTATGGGGGTGACAAAGGGGGGGGGTCATTTATTGTTTTTTTTATTTTGATCACTGAGATATAATCTATCTCAGTGATCAAAATGCACTTTGGAACGAATCTGCCGGCCGGCAGATTCGGCGGGCGCACTGCGCATGCGCCCGCCATTTTGGAAGATGGCGGCGCCCAGGGAGAAGACGGACGGACCCCGGCAGGATCGGTAAGTATGATGGGGTGGTGGGGAGCACGGGGGGGGGGGGATCGGAGCATGGGGGGTGGATCGGAGCGCGGGAGGGGTGGAACGGAGCACGGGGGGTGGAACGGAGCACGGGGTGGAACGGAGCATGGGGGGGTGGAACGGAGCACGGGGGGGTGGAACGGAGCACAGGGGGGGTGGATCGGAGTGCAGGGGGGGTGATTGGAGCACGGGGAGGATGATTGGAGCACGGGGAGAGCGGACAAGAGCACGGGGGGAGCAGAGCACAGGACGGAGGGGAGCCGGAGCAGTGTACCGGACAGATTGGAGGGCTGGGGGGGCGATCGGTGGGGTGGGGGCACATTAGTGTTTCCAGCCATGGCCGATGATATTGCAGCATCGGCCATGGCTGGATTGTAATATTTCACCAGTTATAATAGGTGAAATATTACAAATCGCTCTGATTGGCAGTTTCACTTTGAACAGCCAATCAGAGCGATCGTAGCCACGGGGGGTGAAGCCACCCCCCCTGGGCTAAACTACCACTCCCCCTGTCCCTGCAGATCGGGTGAAATGGGAGTTAACCCTTTCACCCGATCTGCAGGGATGCGATCTTTCCATGACGCCACATAGGCGTCACAGGTCGGATTGGCACCGACTTTCATGACGCCTACGTGGCGTCATGGGTCGGGAAGGGGTTAATAATCGGGCCAGCTCGGCTACTTTAGTTTCTCCTTTTTTTTGTAATTTTGGTTTCCATCCTCGCTTCTCTTCAGGGCAGGTTGAGCCTTCGGACTGTCCTGGTGTGGATGCGGTGGTGGACAGGTTGCAGCAGATTTGGACTCATGTGGTGGACAATTTGACATTGTCCCAGGAGAAGGCTCAACGTTTCGCTAACTGCCGGCGTTGTGTTGGTCCCCGACTTCGTGTTGGGGATTTGGTTTGGTTGTCATCTCGTCACGTTCCTATGAAGGTTTCCTCTCCAAAGTTTAAGCCTCGTTTCATTGGACCATATAAGATTTCTGAAGTTCTTAATCCTGTGTCATTTTGTTTGGATCTTCCAGCTTCTTTTGCCATCCATAATGTGTTCCATAGGTCGTTGTTGCGGAGATACGTGGCGCCTATGGTTCCCTCCGTTGATCCTCCTGCCCCGGTGTTGGTCGAGGGGGAGTTGGAGTATGTGGTGGAGAAGATTTTGGATTCTCGTGTTTCGAGACGGAAACTCCAGTACCTGGTCAAGTGGAAGGGTTATGGTCAGGAAGATAATTCCTGGGTTTTTGCCTCTGATGTTCATGCTGCCGATCTTGTTCGTGCCTTTCATTTGGCTCATCCTGATCGGCCTGGGGGCTCTGGTGAGGGTTCGGTGACCCCTCCTCAAGGGGGGGGTACTGTTGTGAATTCTGTTGTCGAACTCCCTCCTGTGGTCGTGAATGGTACTTCGGCGAGTTCTGTCTATGGGCTCCCTCTGGTGGCTGTGAGTGAAGCTGCTGCTTCTGAGGTTCCTTACACAGGTGACGTGGTTTATCCTTTGGTTGACTGTTCTATTTAAATCCTCTCAGATCGTTACTCCATGCCAGCTGTCAATGTTTTAGCATTGGTTCAGTTCGCTCCTGGATCTCTCTGGTGACCTGCCTTCTCCTGCGAAGCTAAGTTTCTGATAGTCATTATTTGTTCATTGTTTTCTTGTCCAGTTGGTTTTCATGATTTTGTCTTGCTAGCTGGAAGCTCTGGGATGCAGGGTGGCCCCTCCGCACCGTGAGTCGGTGCGGAGGTCTTTTTTGCACACTCTGCGTGGTCTTTTGAAGGTTTTTGTGCTGATCGCAAAGTTACCTTTCCTATCCTCTGTCTATTTAGTAAGTCTGGCCTCCCTTTGCTGAAACCTGTTTCATTTCTGCGTTTGTGACTTTCATCTTTACTCACAGTCAATATATGTGGGGGGCTTCCTTTACCTTTGGGGAATTTCTCTGAGGCAAGGTAGGCTTTATTTTCTATCTCTAGGGCTAGCTAGTCCTTAGACTGTGACGAGGCGCCTAGGGAGCGTCAGGAGCGCTCCACGGCTATTTTTAGTGTGTGTGATAGGATTAGGGCTTGCGGTCAGCAGAGCTCCCACATCCCAGAGCTCGTCCTGTATGAGGTTTAACTATCAGGTCATTCCGGGTGCTCCTAACCACCAGGTCATAACAGACAACCGTCTCAGCCAGTAAAGTAGGGGCAATACCTTCATATACGTAATATAATTTTCATTATTGTTCTACCACCATATCCAAGGACAGTTATCACGATAGATGTAGTAGATATTGGAAGGGAAATCATTCACTCTATAACAAGAGATCAGAGAGGCAGGAGCCTATGGAGGATTTTTATTCAAGGATAAATTACAGCAATATGTATAACCCCCCAAAAAAACAGGGGGGGAGAAATTTCTCCAGTCCAGTACTAAACTTATTGGCTTTTCTATGTCCCCAAAAAAACAGACCAAGAAATACACATCAGTAAGGTTGGAGAGACGTACCAGATCTACAGAAAGCATGCAAACGACATTACTTCATTAAGACCTTTGGGCACCAATGAGTCCAATCTGATTGTCCACTCACATTCTCTCTTAAGAATGGACTTGTCCCAGTTGCCTCCTCTACAATTATTTTTCACCATCTCAATAACCATAAAGTAAATATTGTCAAGCTGGTCACCATGGACCGATCTCATATGTTTAGCCAAGGGAGTATCCCTATTGTTCCTTATGTCCCCTAAATGTTCCCCCACTCTTCTCCGGAACTCACGTTTCTTTTTCCTACGTAGTCCCTTGGGCAGGGGCAAGTGGCCTTATAGACAACACCGGTTGTTTTACAATTGGAGAAGTCCCTTTGATATAATTTTTTATTTGTGGATGAGCTCACAAACGATTTATTTGGTTTCATCCATTTACACATTTGACAGTGACCGCAACGATAAAAACCACATGGCTTTCTGTCCAGCCAGGTCCCCTCTGCCACAGGTTTTTTATAGTGGCTATGCACCAATAGATCTTTAATGGACCTTCCCTTATGGAATGTGATATTGGGACGCTCACCTATACACTCTCTCAGGTCCGGGTCCATTTTTAATATGTCCCAGTGTTTGCTGATGACATTCCTAACACTCTGATGTTTATGGTCAAAAGTACCAATGATTCTGATTTCCTCATTTTCAGATTCTTGAGCTGTTCTACCACTCCTTCCCTGTAGCAAGTTTTCCCTATCTTCTTTTTCAGCAACCCTATAGGCTGCCTCTATCACATGTCCTGGATACCCTTTTTCCCTAAACCTACTGTACATATCTTCTGCCTGACTTCTGAAGATTTTATTATCAGAGCAGTTCCTACGCAGTCTAAGGAACTGCCCCCTGGGAATCCCCTTTTTCAGGGGGACAGGATGATGACTTTGCCAGTTGAGGAGATTATTAGTACTAGTTGGTTTGCGGTATATATTAGACGACAATCTACCGTCAGGTTCTTTTTTAATTTTTACATCCAGAAAGGCTATCTCCTCCCCTTGGCTCTCTGATGTAAACCTCATACCTATGTTGTTGATATTCAGGGAGTCAATAAACCTTTCAAATAGTTCCCTGGTGCCCGTCCAGACTACAAAAACATCATCGATGAATCTATACCAACTGGCTATAGATTCATGCCACCATTCAGTGTCTCCCCCAAACACTATTGTCTCCTCCCACCAGCCAAGGAACAGATTTGCGTACGATGGGCTACATGGACTCCCCATCGCGGTGCCCCTGAGCTGTTCCTGGGGTTCTGTCCCTTTCCGTCCGCAGGAAGTCAGAGGTCCAGAGCCGCACCACAGCTCGCCGGGTGCTAGAGGGTAGGTGCGCCATGTGTCATCAGGCTACAAGATTTCTCTCGCGTATCACCCCTACTCTGGAACCCTCTACCACAACACATCAGACTCTCGCCTACCATCGAAACCTTCAAAAAGAACCTGAAGACCCACCTCTTCCGACAAGCCTACAACCTGCAGTAACCACCGATCGACCAAACCGCTGCATGAACAGCTCTATCCTCGCCTACTGTATCCTCACCTATCCCTTGTAGATTGTGAGCCTTCGCGGGCAGGGTCCTCACTCCTCCTGTACCAGTTATGACTTGTATTGTTTAAGATTATTGTACTTGTTTTTATTATGTATACCCCTCCTCACATGTAAAGCGCCATGGAATAAATGGCGCTATAACAATAAATAATAATAATAAATAATAATAATAATAATAATCAGGCGCCCCAGGGGGCCGCCTATCCTGCTCATCTTGGATGGGATCCCTTCCCTTCCCCAATCAATAGGCCTGGATCACTAGGGTCGTAGAGCAGAAAAAGAGGAGAGGAAAAGATGTTTGGGCTGAGTTGCGCCAACCAGGAGGTTACACTATGGCTGGTCGCCGCACTTATGGCCAGCTCACCTATGTGGAGACAGGACGAGGCTTGTTGTGAATTCTGTTGTCGAACTCCCTCCTGTGGTCGTGAATTGTACTTCGGCGAGTTCTGTCCATGGACTCCCTCTGGTGGCTGTGAGTGAAGCTGCTGCTTCTGAGGTTCCTTACACAGGTGAAGTGGTTTATCCTTTGGTTGGCTGCTCTATTTAACTCCACTCAGATCGTTACTCCATGCCAGCTGTCAATGTTCCTGCATTGGTTCAGTTCGCTCTTGAATCTTTCTGGTGACCTGTCTTCTCCAGCAGAAGCTAAGTTCCTGATAGTTATTATTTGTTCATTGTTTCCTTGTCCAGCTGGTTATCATAATTTTGTCTTGCTAGCTGGAAGCTCTGGGATGCAGAGTGGCATCTCCGCACCGTTAGTCGGTGCGGAGGTCTTTTTGCACACTCTGCGTGGTCTTTTGTATTTTTTGTGCTGACCGCAAAGATACCTTTCCTATCCTCTGTCTGTTTAGTAAGTCTGGCCTCCCTTTGCTGAAACCTGTTTCATTTCTGCGTTTGTGACTTTCACCTTTACTCACAGTCAATATATGTGGGGGGCTGCCTTTTCCTTTGGGGAATTTCTCTGAGGCAAGGTAGGCTTTATTTTCTATCTCTAGGGCTAGCTAGCTCTTAGGCTGTGAAGAGGCATCTAGGGAGAGTCAGGAACGCTCCACGGCTATTTTTAGTTGTGGTGATAGGATTAGGGCCTGCGGTCAGCAGAGCTCCCACATCCCAGAGCTTGTCCTGTGTGAGTTTAACTATCAGGTCGTGCCGGGTGCTCCTAACCACCAGGTCCATAACAGAGGCTATGACATTGTATGTGAGATCGAGACCCATCACAAGGTCTATGTAAATTATTATTATTATTATTAATTTATATAGCACCATTAATTCCATGGTGCTGTACATGAGAAAGGGGTTACATACAGAGTTATAGATATCATTTACAGTACACAAATTTACGATGACAGACTGGTACAGAGGGGAGAGGACCCTGTCCTTGCAGACTTACATTCTATGGGATACTGGAGAAGAGACAGAAGGTCGGGGGGGCCGCAGCTCTGGTGGCAGTGAAGCGGCAACTCGGGCGTTTGGTGAGGCGGCAGCTCGGGCGGTTGGTGAGGCGGCAGCTCGGGCGGTTGGTGAGGCGGCTGCTCGGGCGGTTGGTGAGGCGGCAGCTCGGGTGATTGATGAGGCGGCAGAATGGTTATTGCAGGCTGTAAGCTTTCCTGAAGAGATGGGTTTTTTTGGTTCCGTCTGAAGGATCCTAGGGTGGTGGATAATCGGATGTATTGAGGCGTGGAATTCCAGAGCATGGGGAATATTCGGGAGAAATCTTGGGAGGCGGTTGTGTGAGGAACAAATAAGTGTGGAGAAGAGTAAGAGGTCTTGGGAGGATCGAAGCTTACGTGAGGGAAGATAGTGGGAGATTAGTTCAGAGATATATTGGGGTGGGGACAAGTTGTGGATGGCTTTGTAGACATGCCTAATATAACTGTGAAGACGCATCATGAAATGGCTTCAATTTGGCACAACAGTGGCATTACCTAGAACTGGACGCCCCTCAAATAATGATGAAAAGAAAAGTAGCATGTGTAAGAACACCATACCTACAGAGAATCATTGTGGAGGCAGAATTATGCTTAGAGGAGTGGGAACTGGGACTTTAGTCAAGAAGGGGGGAAATATCAGAATTACCGTTCTAAATATCAGTCAACTTTGCAACAAAACCTTCAGTCCTCTGCTAAAAAGCTTAAGAGGAATTTCACCTTTCAGAATGACAATGACTGAAAGCATACCTCCAAATCAGCAAAATAATGACTTCACCAGAAGACGATCAAATAAAATGCGGCCTCGGTTAAATTTGGAAGGCTACTGGAAGAAGGGGACTGGGTCTCCGTTTTCAAAGAGTGTTGCCCACGGGCTACTTTGCAGTGGCGGTGGCTCTATGTACCACGGAGAAGATAGCGCATCATGCGGACCTGAGTTCGGCACGGTCAAGTGCCTGGAATGTTCTTGCTACCTCTGCCACCCCTGCCTCTCTGAAGCATCCTGTGATTCCTGCAGCTACAGAGTCACCCTTGACTCGGGACCGGGAAAGGGAATCTGATGTCATTGGAGCGGCACGAGGCACTTGCCATTGAAGAGACTGAACTGTAATATTTGTGGTGCTGTGCTGTGGAACCATGTACTAAAAAAAGTGACTGTTCCGTGTCCTGTCAGGGGTAAAGGAGATGCCCCATTGTTTTTTTCAGAGGGAAAATGCTCTACACTGAGGTGACCAGAGGAGGACACAAGGACTTGTGTTCATTGTTCTTTGCCTGTTTTGTTCCGAAGGACTGCGAGCCGGATAAATAACATTTAGAGCCTATGGATTCTCTTCTTTTTTTTGTTGCACCTGTTGTGCCCTTTCTGCTGCAGAAGCAGGGCTCTACAGTGAAAATGATGTTCCTGGTACCGGAGTATCTTGTTTAAAGGAAAGGGGGCCATCTCCCCTTTAAAGAATAGTATGGACATGACTCATAGAGTCCTATACTAATGTTTTAATATGTTTATATTACAGGTTGCTATGATTGAGGACAATCATTATTAAAGAAAGGGGGAAATGTAGGGGATGTGAAATGGATAATGTTCCTTCTTTTCCCAACCCCTTTAAATGTGTATAGTGTTTATTATTAATGTGTTTGTGCACGGTGTTAGTGCTACACATAAAGTGTATTGTCACCGTGTACATTGCTATACCAAATGTATATTGCTCTATAAATATAAATATATGTGTATGCACCCACACTTGTGATAGGTAAAGTTTGTCCCCGGGCCTAGTATAATGATAAGGGCTTAGTGTCCATAGTTGGCCATTAGAGGGGGGCACTGTAACATCTAGTTAGAGTAGGAGGGGCAGTGCATAAGTTTAGGGCAGCTTCCTGCTTTTAGTTAGTTGGAGTCAGGGCCCGAACGTCTGTGCAGCTCTCTGGGCTGCTTAGCCTGAAGTGGCTGTGCCCCACCACGTCAAAGAAGGAGGGCCCAGCATAGTATAGCTATGACAGAAGAATTCCTCTAGGAGAAAGAGGTATAGCAGGGCTGTGTAGGCAGCTGAAGAAGTCTGTCCCCTCACAGAAAGAGAAGTTTGTTCAGCAGGGAAGCACCAGCAAAATGTGGCAGATCTTTGCCTGGGCGGCAGTACTTAGAACCGGAGCAAAACATTAAAGAACTGCCCCGTATGAGGCAAGAATTTTGGATGGAATAGAATCTGCAGGACTGATGGAAGCGGTCCAACCCGGGGCTGAGCTTGAGGGAAGATAGGACAGAGTAGGGACAGATGAGTGGGTGCTGTGTGCGATACCTAAAGTGTCTGTAATTGATCAAGATGTGTCAAGTAAAGAAGTTATCGTTGAAGTTAACCCAGAGTGTGCCTCTTTCATTCCGGAGCTGTCAGTGAGGAAACCACCCCTGTATTGGGCAAGTACAGATGTTGCAGAGAGCCAGCACAAAGGCGAAGCAGTGAATGGTCGTGAACTTCTATGGGGAAGGGACCAGGGAGTCATACAAGGATTGTTGTGTTGTCAGGCATGACTACCTCCCTGGCTCCCCCTTCCCTCACATCCATTCCAGACATTGTACTGAAGTAGAAAGAACTTTGATCAAGAAGTTGATTGGAGAGGGGAAAGCCAATGAAGAAGTTCAGTAAATAATTGACTGCTCAGCTAAATAGATTTCCAATTACACTGTATAAATTATTTAAATTTATTTGCATTTTGCAGTGAGAAATAAGTATTTGATCCCTCTGGCAAACAAGACTTAATATTAAGTAGCAAAAGCCTTGTTGGCAGTCACAGCAGTCAGACTTTTTTTTGTAGTTAATGATGAGGTTTGCGCACATGGCAGGATAAATTTTAGTCCACTCCTCTTTGCAGATCATCTATAAATCATTAAGATTTTGAGACTGTCGCTTGGTAACTCAAAGCTTCAACTCCCTCCATACGTTTTCGATGAGAATAAGATCTGGAGACTGGCTAGGCCTCTCCATGACCTTAATGTGCTTCTTTTTGAGCCACTCCTTTGCTGCCATGGCTCTATGTTTTGGGTCATTATCTTGTTGGAAGACCCAGCCACAACCCATTTTTAATATCCTGGTGGAGGGAAGGAGGTTGTCACTCAGGATTTTACGGTACATGACTCCATCCATTCTCCCATTGATGCGGTGAAGTAGTCCTGTGTCCTTAGCAGAGAAACACCCCCAAAACATGTTTCCACCTCCAGCATTTCTCTTCCTCCAAACACAGCGAGTTCAGTTAATGCAAAAGACCTCAATTTGTGTCTCATCTGACCACAGCACCTCCTCCCAATCACTCACAGAATCATCCAGGTGTTCATTGGCAAACTTCAGACGGGCCTGCACATGTGCCTCCTTGAGCAGGGGGACCTTGCGGGCACTTCAGGATTTTAAACCTTTACAATGTAATGTGTTACCAATGGTTTTCTTGATGATTGTGGTCCCAGCTGCCTTGAGATCAATAACAAATTTCCCCTGTGTAGTTTTAGGCTGATCTCTCACCTTCCTCATGATCAAGGATACTGCGCGAGGTGAGATTTTGCATGGTGCCCCAGATCGATGTCGATTGACAATCATTTTGTATTTCTTCCATTTTCTTACTATTGCACCAACAGTTGACTCCTTCTCAACCAGCGTCTTACTTATGATTTTGTAGCCCATTTCAGCTTTGTGCAGGTCTATGCCCTTGTCCCTGACATCCTTATAAAGATCTTTGGTCTTGCCCATGTTGTAGAGGTTAAAATCTGACTGAATAATTGAGTCTGTGGACGTGAGTGTTTTATAAAGGGGACTATATAAGACAGCTGTCTTTAATGCAGGTAACGAGTGGATTGGGATTGTCTAACTGGTCTGTAGGAGCCAGAACTCTTAATGATTGGCAGGGGATCAAATACTTATTTCTCACTGCAAAATGCAAATAAATTTATATAATTTATACAATGTGATTTTCTGGATTTTATTTTTGATATTCTATTTCTCGATGTTAAAACTAACCTTCACAATGACTAAGGCAGCACGACTGTTGAAACGCGTATGATTTTAAATGCACTTTAACCCCTTCATGACCCAGCCTATTTTGACCTTAAAGACCTTGCCGTTTTTTGCAATTCTGACCAGTGTCCCTTTATGAGGTAATAACTCAGGAACGCTTCAACGGATCCTAGCGGTTCTGAGATTGTTTTTTCGTGACATATTGGGCTTCATGTTAGTGGTAAATTTAGGTCAATAAATTCTGTGTTTATTTGTGATAAAAACGGAAATTTGGCGAAAATTTTGAAAATTTCGCAATTTTCACATTTTGAATTTTTATTCTGTTAAACCAGAGAGATATGTGACACAAAATAGTTAATAAATAACATTTCCCACATGTTTACTTTACATCAGCACAGTTTTGGAAACAAAATTTTTTTTGTTAGGAAGTTAAAAGGGTTAAAATTTGACCAGCGATTTGTCATTTTTACAACGAAATTTACAAAACCATTTTTTTTAGGGACCACCTCACATTTGAAGTCAGTTTGAGGGGTCTATATGGCTGAAAATACCCAAAAGTGACACCATTCTAAAAACTGCACCCCTCAAGGTACTCAAAACCACATTCAAGAAGTTTATTAACCCTTCAGGTGCTTCACAGCAGCAGAAGCAACATGGAAGGAAAAAATGAACATTTAACTTTTTAGTCACAAAAATTATCTTTTAGCAACAATTTTTTTATTTTACCAATGGTAAAAGGAGAAACTGAACCACGAATGTTGTTGTCCAATTTGTCCTGAGTACGCTGATACCTCATATGTGGGGGTAAACCACTGTTTGGGCACACGGCAGGGCTTGGAAGGGAAGGAGCGCCATTTAACTTTTTGAATCAAAAATTGTCTCCACTCTTTAGCGGACACCATGTCACATTTGGAGAGCCCCCGTGTGCCTAAAAATTGGAGCTCCCCCACAAGTGACCCCATTTTGGAAACTAGACGCCCCAAGGAACTTATCTAGATGCATAGTGAGCACTTTGAACCCCCAGGTGCTTCACAAATTGATCCGTAAAAATGAAAAAGTACTTTTTTTTCACAAAAAAATTCTTTTAGCCTCAATTTTTTCATTTTCACATGGGCAACAGGATAAAATGGATCCTAAAATGTGTTGGGCAACTTCTCCTGAGTACGCCGATACCTCATATGTGGGGGTAAACCACTGTTTGGGCACATGGTAAGGCTCGGAAGGGAAGGAGCGCCATTTGACTTTTTGAATGAAAAATTATTTCCATCGTTAGCGGACACCATGTCGCGTTTGGAGAGCTCCTGTGTGCCTAAACATTGGCGCTCCCCCACAAGTGACCCCATTTTGGAAACTAGACCCCCCAAGGAACTTATTTAGATGCCTAGTGAGCACTTTAAACCCTCAGGTGCTTCACAAATTGATCTGTAAAAATGAAAAAGTACTTTTTTTTCACAAAAAAATTCTTTTCGCCTCAATTTTTTCATTTTCACATGGGCAGTAGGATAAAATGGATCATAAAATTTGTTGGGCAATTTCTCCCGAGTACGCCGATACCTCATATGTGGGGGTAAACCACTGTTTAGGCACACGGCAGGGCTCGGAAGGGAAGGCGCGCCATTTGACTTTTTGAATGGAAAATTAGCTCCAATTGTTAGCGGACACCATGTCGCGTTTGGAGAGCCCCTGTGTGCCTATGCTTTGGAGCTCCCCCACAAGTGACCCCATTTTGGAAACTAAACCCCCCAAGGAACTTATCTAGATGCATATTGAGCACTTTAAACCCCCAGGTGCTTCACAGAAGTTTATAACGCAGAGCCATGAAAATAAAAAATAATTTTTCTTTCCTCAAAAATGATTTTTAGCCTGGAATTTCCTATTTTGCCAAGGATAATAGGAGAAATTGGACCCCAAATATTGTTGTCCAGTTTGTCCTGAGTACGCTGATACCCCATATGTGGGGGTAAACCACTGTTTGGGCGCACGGCAGGGTTTGGAAGGGATGGCACGCCATTTGGCTTTTTAAATGGAAAATTAGCTCCAATCATTAGCGGACACCATGTCACGTTTGGAGAGCCCCTGTGTGCCTAAACATTGGAGATCCCCCAGAAATGACCCCATTTTGGAAACTAGACCCCCAAAGGAACTAATCTAGATGTGTGGTGAGGACTTTGAACCCCCAAGTGCTTCACAGAAGTTTATAACGCAGAGCCATGAAAATAAAAAATAAAAATTATTTTCTCAAAAATGATCTTTTAGCCTGCAATTTTTTATTTTACAAAGGGTAACAGGAGAAATTTGACCCCAAAACTTGTTGTCCAGTTTCTCCTGAGTACGCTGATACCCCATATGTGGGGGTAAACCACTGTTTGGGCACATGCCGGGGCTCGGAAGTGAAGTAGTGACATTTTGAAATGCAGACTTTGATGGAATGCTCTGTGGGCGTCACGTTGCGTTTGCAGAGCCCCTGATGTGGCTTAACAGTAGAAACCCCCCACAAGTGACCCCATTTTGGAAACTAGACCCCGAAAGGAACTTATCTAGATGTGTGGTGAGCACTTTGAACCCCCAAGTGCTTCATAGAAGTTTATAATGCAGAGCCGTGAAAATAATAAATACGTTTTCTTTCCTCAAAAATAATTATTTAGCCCAGAATTTTTTATTTTCCCAAGGGTAACAGGAGAAATTGGATCCCAAAAGTTGTTGTCCAGTTTCTCCTGAGTACGCTGATACCCCATATGTGGGGGTAAACCACTGTTTGGGCACATGCCGGGGCTCGGAAGTGAAGTAGTGACATTTTGAAATGCAGACTTTGATGGAATGCTCTGTGGGCGTCACGTTGCGTTTGCAGAGCCCCTGATGTGGCTTAACAGTAGAAACCCCCCACAAGTGACCCCATTTTGGAAACTAGACCCCGAAAGGAACTTATCTAGATGTGTGGTGAGCACTTTGAACCCCCAAGTGCTTCACAGAAGTTTATAATGCAGAGCCGTGAAAATAATAAATACGTTTTCTTTCCTCAAAAATAATTATTTAGCCCAGATTTTTTTATTTTCCCAAGGGTTACAGGAGAAATTGGACCCCAAAAGTTGTTGTACAGTTTCTCCTGAGTACGCTGATACCCCATGTGTGGGGGTAAACCACTGTTTGGGCACACGTCGGGGCTCAGAAGGGAAGTAGTGACTTTTGAAATGCAGACTTTGATGGAATGGTCTGCGGGCGTCACATTGCGTTTGCAGAGCCCCTGGTGTGCCTAAACAGTAGAAACCCCCCACAAGTGACCCCATTTTAGAAACTAGACCCCCCAAGGAACTTATCTAGATATGTGGTGAGCACTTTGAACCCCCAAGTGCTTCACAGACGTTTACAACGCAGAGCCGTGAAAATAAAAAATCATTTTTCTTTCCTCAAAAATGATGTTTTAGCAAGCATTTCTTTATTCTCACAAGGGTAACAGGAGAAATTGGACCCCAGTAATTGTTGCGCAGTTTGTCCTGAGTATGCTGGTACCCCATATGTGGGGGTAAACCACTGTTTGGGCACACGTCGGGGCTTGGAAGTGAGGGAGCACCATTTGACTTTTTGAATACAAGATTGGCTGGAATCAATGGTGGCGCCATGTTGCGTTTGGAGACCCCCTGATGTGCCTAAACAGTGGAAACCCCTCAATTCTTCCTCCAACACTAACCCCCCCACACCCCTAACCCTAATCCCAACTGTAGCCATAACCCTAATCACAACCCGTAACCCCAACACACCCCTAACCACAACCCTAATTCCAACCCAACCCTAGCCCTAAGGCTATGTGCCAACGTTGCGGATTCGTATGAGATTTTTCAGCACCATTTTTAAAAAATCCGCGGGTAAAAGGCACTGCGTTTTACCTGCGGATTTACCGCGGATTTCCAGTGTTTTTTGTCCGGATTGCACCTGCGGATTCCTATTGAGGAACAGGTGTAAAACGCTGCGGAATCCGCACAAAGAATTGACATGCTGCGGAAAATACAACGCAGCGTTCCCGCGCGGTATTTTCCGCACCATGGGCACAGCGGATTTGGTTTCCATATGTTTACATGGTACTGTAAACCTGATGGAACTCTGCTGCGGATCCGCAGCGGCCAATCCGCACCGTGTGCACATAGCCTAATTCTAAAGGTATGTGCACACGCTGCGGAAAACGCTGCGGATCCGCAGCAGTTTCCCATGAGTTTACAGTTCAATGCAAACCTATGGAAAACAAAAATCGCTGTACACATGCTGCAGAAAAACTGCACGGAAACGCAGCGGTTTACATTCCGCAGCATGTCACTTCTTTCTGCGGATTCCGCAGCGGTTTTACAACTGCTCCAATAGAAAATCGCAGTTGTAAAACCGCATTGAAATGCGCAGAAAAAACATGGTAAATCCGCCATAAATCCACATCGGTTTAGCACTGCGGATTTATCAAATCCGCAGCGGAAAAATCCGCAGAGGACCAGAATACGTGTGCACATACCGAAACCCTAACCCTAACCCTAACCCTACCCCTAACCCTACCCCTAACCCTACCCCTAACCCTACCCCTAACCCTAGCCCTACCCCTAACCCTAGCCCTACCCCTAACCCTACCCCTAACCCTACCCCTAACCCTAACCCTACCCCTAACCCTACCCCTAACCCTACCCCTAACCCTAACCCTAGTTCTTACCCCAACCTTAGTGGAAAAAAAAAAATATTTTTTTTATTGTCCCTACCTATGGGGGTGACAAAGGGGGGGGTCATTTACTTTTTTTTTTTATTTTGATCACTGAGATATAAGCTATCTCAGTGATCAAAATTCACTCTGGAACGAAACTGCACATGCGCCCGCCATTTTGGAAGATGGCGGCGCCCGGGAGGAAGACGGACGGACCCCGGGAGGCCAGGTAAGTATAAGGGGGGAAGATCAGGGCACGGGGGGGGGGGGACGTCGGAGCACGGGGGGTGGATCGGAACACGGGGGGGTGGATTGGAGCACGGAGTGGGGGATCGCTGTGCGGGCGGGTGGATCGGAGCACGGGGGGGGGAATCGCTGTGCGGGGGGGGAATCGCTGTGCGGGGGGGATCGGAGTGCGGGGGGGTTTGATTGGAGCACGGGGGGAGCGGACAGGAGGACGGGGGAGCGGAGCATAGGACGGAGGGGAGCGGACCACAGATCGGGGGGCTGGGGGGGCGATCGGAGGATTGGGGTGGGTGCACATTAGTGTGTCCAGCCATGGCCGATGATATTGCAGCATCGGCCATGGCTGGATTGTAATATTTCACCATTTTTTTAGGTGAAATATTACAAATCGCTCTGATTGGCAGTTTCACTTTCAACAGCCAATCAGAGCGATCGTAGCCACGAGGGGGTGAAGCCACCCCCCCTGGGCTAAACTACCACTCCCCCTGTCCCTGCAGATCGGGTGAAATGGGAGTTAACCCTCTCACCCGATCTGCAGGGACGCGATCTTTCCATGACGCATATGCTGCGTCATGGGTCGGAATGGCACCGACTTTCATGACGCAGCGTATGTGTCAAAGGTCGGGAAGGGGTTAAGCCTGTGACTGTCACTATTATGAATTACCCGTTTTGTGTCTCTGGATATAAAGATGGATTTTGAACTTATGTGCTTTTAATGAAATAGAATAAAAGTTATTTTTTTGTGGATATCACCAACGCTGAACTTCTGCTTCACCTAAAACTAATGTACTCTTAAAATTATATACTGTTCATGTCTTTGTCAGTGGGCAAACTTACAAAATCATCAAGTGATCAAATACTTATTTCCCCTACTGTATTTAAAATGGCAAACAAAACCCGAAGCACAAGATAGGAAAAAAATGCTATAATGTGCATAGATCATAAAATCATAGAATGGTAGCCAATGATCAGCTCCAGGGTTATCAAAGAAGGTCTTCAGTTATGTGTGATTCTTGCAACCATCAGAAGATGTTTACATGAAGCCAATCCATTTGGATGAAACCCATTGCTGAAAAAAAGTGTTGAAAAGGTAACAGTTTGCAAAAGTACCGTATTTTTCGGATTATAAGACACACTTTTTGGGGATGAAATGGGGGTGCGTCTTATAATGCGGATATATCTTACCGGCCGCGATGGAGCAGGGTCCCAGGGTCACTGCTGGAGGAAGCTTTGTTGCAGGCCGCAGGCTGGAATGAGGGGGTGTTTGGATGTGCGGCACGCTGCTGCAGGTGCTCGGTGCTGCGGGGGCTCTGCTGACATTTTGTGAAAGCCCAGAGCCCCCGCAGTTACATTGTTTCCTCTGCGGTGGACTCTGGGTAAATGGCACATGCGCAGATGTAGATCTCAGCACCAAGATCTCAGGAGATAAGTTCTTAGCGCCGAACACCCACAGCGGCGTGCCGCACATCTGAACACCCCCTGATCCCAGCATGGGGCCTGTAGCAACGCTCCACTCTTGCCTCCTCCAGCAGCAACCCTGGAACCCCAATTCACCGCAGCAATAAGACACATGGATTATAAGAAGCACCACCATTTTATTAAAAAAATATTTTTTTTCCTATTTTTCTCCTCAATGTTTGGGGTGCGTCTTATATTTCGGTGCGTCCTATAACCTGCAAAATACTGTAAATGGAAAACAGAAAGCGAACCTAATGCAGTGTACCAAAGGGTGGGTGGAGATACACATGTCGTCAAAATTGTTGGTACCCTCGTTTAATGACAGAAAAACCCACAATGGTCACAGAAATATGGTAACTTGAATCTGCCAAAAGTAATAATAAATAAAAAAATCTATGACAATGAACAAATGAAAGTCAGACATTGCTTTTCAACCATGTTTCCACAGAATTAAAAAAAAATAAAACTCAAGAAATAGGCCTGGACAGAAATGATGATACCCTTAACTTAATATTTTGTTGCACAACCTTTTGAGGCAATCACTGCAATCAAATGATTCCTGTAACTGTCAATGAGACTTCTGCACCTCTCGACAGGTATTTTGGCCCACTCCTCAAGAGCAAACTGCTCTAGTTGTCTTGTGTTTGAAGGATGCCTTTTCCAGATGGCATGTTTCAACTCTTTCCAAAGATGCTCAATAGGATTTAGGTTAGGGCTCATGGAAGGCCACTTCAGAATAGTCCAATGTTTTCCTCTTAGCCATTCTTGGGTATTTTTAGCTGTGTGTTTTGGGTCATTATCCTTGCAAGACCCATGACCTGCGACTGAGACTGTTTTCTGACACTGGGCGGCACATTTCTCTCTAGAATCCCTTGAAAGTCTTGAGATTTCATTGTACCCTGCACAGATTCTAGACACCCTGTGCCAGATGCAGTAAAGCAGCCCCAGAACATTACAGAACCTAATCCATGTTTCACAGTAGGAACACTGTTTAGAAGTTTTTCTGTGCTCTTTTGTTACCATTCGTATTATCCGTCTCTATGATTTGTCATCAAATTTCCTCCTACGGCCATGTCCAGGGAGGTTGGCCACAGTCCCATGGATCTTAAATTTCTGAATAATATGTGCAACTGTAGTCACAGGAACATCAAGCTGCTTGGAGATGGTCTTATAACTTTTACCTGTAACATGTTTGTCTATAATTTTCTTTCGAATCTCCTTAAACAACTCTTTCCTTCGCTTCCTCTGTCCATGTTGAGTGTGATACACACCATATCACCAAACAGCACAGTGAGTATCTGTAGCCCTATATACAGGCCCACTCACTGATTCCAAGATTGTAGACACATGTGATGCTAGTTAGTGGACACACCTTGATTTAACATGTTCCTTTTGTCAGATTATTTTCAGGGGTATCATTATTTCTGTCCAGGCCTATTTCATGAGTTGTATTTTTTTTTTTAATTCTGTGGAAGCATGGTTGAAAAGCAATGTCTGACTTTCATTTGTTCATCGTCATAGATTTTTTATTAATTATTACTTTTGTCAGATTCAAGTTATTTCTGTGACCATTGTGGATTTTTCTGTCATTAAACGAGGGGTATCAACAATTTTGAACACGTCTGTATGTGAGCTGAAGCTCTCACTTGCTGATGTTGTACAATTCAGGCACAACGCTATAGACCGCATAAGATTTATACCGGTACAGAGGCTTCAGCTGTGTCCGTTGAATCCTGGACCGCTGATGCTGGGACAGTAGATATACAAGCGTCTTTACCTGATGAAGGAGTCTTAACGATCCTGAAACTTGTAATGTAATAAAGTTCATTCATATCTGGATTCATCTTCCGTCTCAAGGAATGTACTTAGATGTGGGGTGAGTACCTTGAACCCCCAGGTACTTCACAGAAGTTTATAACATTGAGTTGTGAAAATAAAATAAATCCCATTTTCCCCACAAAAATGATATTTTGGCCCCAAATTTTGCATTTTCATAAGGGTATCAGGAAAAATTGCACCATACAGTTTGTTGGGTAATTTCTCCTAAGTACACCGATACCCCATAAGCGGGGGAATACTACTTTTGAGGCACAGTGCAAAGCTCAGAAGGGAAGAGGCACCATATTTGAGTTCAGATTTTGCTGGAATGGTTTGAGGGTGCCATGTCACATTGCCAGAGCCCCTGTGGTGCCAGAACAACAGAAACCCCTTATATGTAAACTCATTTTACAAACTACACTCCCCAATGAATTTATCTAGTGGTGCAGTGATCATATCGACACACATAATTTTACCACTGAGTGTTGAAGAAATAATAAATCATAGTTTTAACACTAAAATGTTGTTTTAGCCCCAAGTTTTTAATTATTTTAAGGTCAAATAGGATTTTTAAAAAAACAAACTGAGGTCCATTTTTTCCTGAGTGCGCCAATACCCTAAATGTAATCGGGAAATATTTTTCAGACACAGTGCAAAGGTCAGGAGGCAAGGAGTGTCAGATTTTACAATTATGGTTTGCAGGTGCCATGACCCACTGGGAGAGCCCATAATGTGCCAGTACAGCAGAACTCCCCATAAGTGACATTTTACAAACTACACCTCTCAATTAATTTATCTAGGGGTGCAGTGATCATATTGACACAACGGGTGTATCACAAAATTTTATACCATTGGGCAGTGAAGAAACAATAACTAAATTTTTACCACAAAATTTTGTTTCAGCCCCAGATTTTACATTTTCACACAAGAAGTGGGTAAAAATGGCACCAAAACCCACAAAAATGACAATACCCCATATGTGGCTCTACAGCACTACACAGCCATACGGTGAGACTCGGGAGGAATGTAGCGCTATTTGCCACCTGGAGCACAGATTTTCCTAGAACAGTTTGCGGACTCCATAAACAGAGCCCCTAATTGCTAGAAGAGCAGAATCCCGCTAAAAGTGACCCCATTTTGGAAACTATACCCCTTGGGGAATTTCTCTACAGGTGTAGTGATAATTTGGACTCCATGCGTATTTTCCAGAAACAAGCAGCAATGAATGTTGTCAAGTGAAATTTGCAATCTGCCTTTGTAGTGACCAGTACACTATAGTGACCAGTACGATGCAGTCACCAGAATGTTATGCCCAGCCGGTGCTTCGGGAGGCATGCACCCATTAGTTAGGCAGGCTCTCATCACTTAAAAAATGCCAAACATTGACACAATATGTGGTTTAGGTACACTGTGGAGCTCAGAAGGGATGGGGCATTTGGATTTGAGAGCAGAGATTTGCTGAATTTCTTTTGGCGGATGTGGAGAAATTTCACTTTTCCAGAGCCTTTCTACCACCAGTAACGTGGAAGCCTTCTATATTTCCATTAACAGGTGATAGACCTGAGTGGGGACTTGATTTTTTTTGGTGGATTGAGCTGAAACGTTTATTGGGAACATTTTACATAATGTTTTGGATCACAGTTATCTGGCCCTCTACACTGACCACTTACTTTTGGGTTTCCATCTAAATCTCTCAGTGACGTGATTCAGATGAAACCCCTGAGGGATCCATTCACTGTAATGAGGCATCAGAGTTAGGCCGGCGTCACACTCAGCGTATAAAAATACGGTCCGTAATTTACGGCCATAATACGCAGAAAAGTCCCCAAAATAGTGGTCCGTATCTCCTCCATAGGCAGGGTGTGTCAGCGTATTTTGGGCATGGCATCCTCCGTATGTAATCCGTATGGCATCCGTACTGCGAGATTTTCTCGCAGGCTTGCAAAACCGACATATGGACATACAATGGATCCATGTTCTCAAAAAATCATAAAAACATATATACTGTCTATATATATGTCATTGAGACACATATATGTATATATATTAATATTTAATACAGTGCTAGATAGCTTTAAAGCCAGTAATTCAATTGCCGGCTTTTGCTATCTCCTTCCTAAACCCGACATGATATGAGACATGTTTAGTTAAGTAAAAAGGGCAGCACACTGCAGCGCCAAAACATGCAAACTTGAAAACACGAAATTTGAACTGCATTACTGCACTAGAAATATGAAAAATGAGAGCTTTTAGCGCATAAAAATGGCCATATTTATGTGTACCTCGTAGCCACTTTACGGCATCTCTCTTATACGAGGTCCTACGCTTGACCTACCTCACCGAGAATAAACGTCTCCATCTGAATGGGTACATGTGAAACCTCTTCTTGGACTCAAATTCTCTCTTTCTGTGGAGGGGTATTGGACCTACTATAATTAAAACACCTGTGGCTAGGAGGCGGGGAGTGCACGATCAGAAGGCTAAAGAATACATTTCAAAAACCTGACCTGCACATCCAAACATAGACTGAGTGTGAACAGGTGCTGAACCCAGAGTCGCCAACTCGTATATAGTTAAGTAAAAAGGGCAGCACACTGCAGCGCCAAAACATGCAAACTTGAAAACACGAAATTTGAACTGCATTACTGCACTAGAAATATGAAAAATGAGAGCTTTTAGCGCATAAAAATGGCCATATTTATGTGTACCTCGTAGCCACTTTACGGCATCTCTCTTATACGAGGTCCTACGCTTGACCTGCCTCACCGAGAATAAACGTCTCCATCTGAATGGGTACATGTGAAACCTCTTCTTGGACTCAAATTCTCTCTTTCTGTGGAGGGGTATTGGACCTACTATAATTAAAACACCTGTGGCTAGGAGGCGGGGAGTGCACGATCAGAAGGCTAAAGAATACATTTCAAAAACCTGAACTGCACATCCAAACATAGACTGAGTGTGAACAGGTGCTGAACCCAGAGTCGCCAACTCGTATATAGATAAGTAAAAAGGGCAGCACACTGCAGCGCCAAAACATGCAAACTTGAAAACACGAAATTTGAACTGAATTACTGCACTAGAAATATGAAAAATGAGAGCTTTTAGCGCATAAAAATGGCCATATTTATGTGTACCTCATAGCCACTTTACGGCATCTCTCTTATACGAGGTCCTACGCTTGACCTACCTCACCGAGAATAAACGTCTCCATCTGAATGGGTACATGTGAAACCTCTTCTTGGACTCAAATTCTCTCTTTCTGTGGAGGGGTATTGGACCTACTATAATTAAAACACCTGTGGCTAGGAGGCGGGGAGTGCACGATCAGAAGGCTAAAGAATAGATTTCAAAAACCTGACCTGCACATCCAAACATAGACTGAGTGTGAACAGGTGCTGAACCCAAAGTCGCCAACTCGTATATAGTTAATTTCGTGTTTTCAAGTTTGCATGTTTTGGCGCTGCAGTGTGCTGCCCTTTTTACTTAACTATATACGAGTTGGCGACTCTGGGTTCAGCACCTGTTCACACTCAGTCTATGTTTGGATGTGCAGGTCAGGTTTTTGAAATGTATTCTTTAGCCTTCTGATCGTGCACTCCCCGCCTCCTAGCCACAGGTGTTTTAATTATAGTAGGTCCAATACCCCTCCACAAAGAGAGAATTTGAGTCCAAGAAGAGGTTTCACATGTACCCATTCAGATGGAGACGTTTATTCTCGGTGAGGTACGTCAAGCGTAGGACCTCGTATAAGAGAGATGCCGTAAAGTGGCTACGAGGTACACATAAATATGGCCATTTTTATGCGCTAAAAGCTCTCATTTTTCATATTTCTAGTGCAGTAATGCAGTTCAAATTTCGTGTTTTCAAGTTTGCATGTTTTGGCGCTGCAGTGTGCTGCCCTTTTTACTTAACTATATACGAGTTGGCGACTCTGGGTTCAGCACCTGTTCACACTCAGTCTATGTTTGGATGTGCAGGTCAGGTTTTTGAAATGTATTCTTTAGCCTTCTGATCGTGCACTCCCCGCCTCCTAGCCACAGGTGTTTTAATTATAGTAGGTCCAATACCCCTCCACAGAAAGAGAGAATTTGAGTCCAAGAAGAGGTTTCACATGTACCCATTCAGATGGAGACGTTTATTCTCGGTGAGGTAGGTCAAGCGTAGGACCTCGTATAAGAGAGATACCGTAAAGTGGCTACGAGGTACACATAAATATGGCCATTTTTATGCGCTAAAAGCTCTCATTTTTCATATTTCTAGTGAAGTAATGCAGTTCAAATTTCGTGTTTTCAAGTTTGCATGTTTTGGCGCTGCAGTGTGCTGCCCTTTTTACTTAACTATATACGAGTTGGCGACTCTGGGTTCAGCACCTGTTCACACTCAGTCTATGTTTGGATGTGCAGGTCAGGTTTTTGAAATGTATTCTTTAGCCTTCTGATCGTGCACTCCCCGCCTCCTAGCCACAGGTGTTTTAATTATAGTAGGTCCAATACCCCTCCACAGAAAGAGAGAATTTGAGTCCAAGAAGAGGTTTCACATGTACCGATTCAGATGGAGACGTTTATTCTCGGTGAGGTAGGTCAAGCGTAGGACCTCGTATAAGAGAGATACCGTAAAGTGGCTACGAGGTACACATAAATATGGCCATTTTTATGCGCTAAAAGCTCTCATTTTTCATATTTCTAGTGAAGTAATGCAGTTCAAATTTCGTGTTTTCAAGTTTGCATGTTTTGGCGCTGCAGTGTGCTGCCCTTTTTACTTAACTATATACGAGTTGGCGACTCTGGGTTCAGCACCTGTTCACACTCAGTCTATGTTTGGATGTGCAGGTCAGGTTTTTGAAATGTATTCTTTAGCCTTCTGATCGTGCACTCCCCGCCTCCTAGCCACAGGTGTTTTAATTATATTAGGTCCAATACCCCTCCACAGAAAGAGAGAATTTGAGTCCAAGAAGAGGTTTCACATGTACCCATTCAGATGGAGACGTTTATTCTCGGTGAGGTAGGTCAAGCGTAGGACCTCGTATAAGAGAGATGCCGTAAAGTGGCTACGAGGTACACATAAATATGGCCATTTTTATGCGCTAAAAGCTCTCATTTTTCATATTTCTAGTGCAGTAATGCAGTTCAAATTTCGTGTTTTCAAGTTTTCATGTTTTGGCGCTGCAGTGTGCTGCCCTTTTTACTTAACTATATACGAGTTGGCGACTCTGGGTTCAGCACCTGTTCACACTCAGTCTATGTTTGGATGTGCAGGTCAGGTTTTTGAAATGTATTCTTTAGCCTTCTGATCGTGCACTCCCCGCCTCCTAGCCACAGGTGTTTTAATTATAGTAGGTCCAATACCCCTCCACAGAAAGAGAGAATTTGAGTCCAAGAAGAGGTTTCACATGTACCCATTCAGATGGAGACGTTTATTCTCGGTGAGGCAGGTCAAGCGTAGGACCTCGTATAAGAGAGATGCCGTAAAGTGGCTACGAGGTACACATAAATATGGCCATTTTTATGCGCTAAAAGCTCTCATTTTTCATATTTCTAGTGCAGTAATGCAGTTCAAATTTCGTGTTTTCAAGTTTGCATGTTTTGGCGCTGCATTGTGCTGCCCTTTTTACTTAACTATATACGAGTTGGCGACTCTGGGTTCAGCACCTGTTCACACTCAGTCTATGTTTGGATGTGCAGGTCAGGTTTTTGAAATGTATTCTTTAGCCTTCTGATCGTGCACTCCCCGCCTCCTAGCCACAGGTGTTTTAATTATAGTAGGTCCAATACCCCTCCACAGAAAGAGAGAATTTGAGTCCAAGAAGAAGTTTCACATGTACCCATTCAGATGGAGACGTTTATTCTCGGTGAGGTAGGTCAAGCGTAGGACCTCGTATAAGAGAGATGCCGTAAAGTGGCTACGAGGTACACATAAATATGGCCATTTTTATGCGCTAAAAGCTCTCATTTTTCATATTTCTAGTGCAGTAATGCAGTTCAAATTTCGTGTTTTCAAGTTTGCATGTTTTGGCGCTGCAGTGTGCTGCCCTTTTTACTTAACTATATACGAGTTGGCGACTCTGGGTTCAGCACCTGTTCACACTCAGTCTATGTTTGGATGTGCAGGTCAGGTTTTTGAAATGTATTCTTTAGCCTTCTGATCGTGCACTCCCCGCCTCCTAGCCACAGGTGTTTTAATTATAGTAGGTCCAATACCCCTCCACAGAAAGAGAGAATTTGAGTCCAAGAAGAGGTTTCACATGTACCCATTCAGATGGAGACGTTTATTCTCGGTGAGGTAGGTCAAGCGTAGGACCTCGTATAAGAGAGATGCCGTAAAGTGGCTACGAGGTACACATAAATATGGCCATTTTTATGCGCTAAAAGCTCTCATTTTTCATATTTCTAGTGCAGTAATGCAGTTCAAATTTCGTGTTTTCAAGTTTGCATGTTTTGGCGCTGCAGTGTGCTGCCCTTTTTACTTAACTATATACGAGTTGGCGACTCTGGGTTCAGCACCTGTTCACACTCAGTCTATGTTTGGATGTGCAGGTCAGGTTTTTGAAATGATATGAGACATGGTTTACATACAGTAAACCATCTCATATCCCCATTTTTTTTGCATATTCCACACTACTAATGTTAGTAGTGTGTATGTGCAAAATTTGGGCGCTATAGCTATTAAAATAAAGGGTTAAGTGGCGGAAAAAATTGGCGTGGGCTCCTGCGCAATTTTCTCCGCCAGAGTAGTAAAGCCAGTGACTGAGGGCAGATATTAATAGCCTGGAGAGGGTCCATGGTTATTGCCCCCCCCCCCCCCACCCCGGCTAAAAACATCTGCCCCCAGCCACCCCAGAAAAGGCACATCTGGAAGATGCGCCTATTCTGGCACTTGGCCACTCTCTTCCCATTCCCGTGTAGCGGTGGGATGTGGGGTAATGAAGGGTTAATGTCACCTTGCTATTGTAAGGTGACATTAAGCCAGATTAATAATGGAGAGGCGTCAATTCTGACACCTATCCATTATTAATCCAATTGTATGAAAGGGTTAAAAAAAACACACACACTTTATTAAAAAGTATTTTAATGAAATAAACACACAGGTTGTTTTAATATTTTATTGCTCTCTCAATCCACCTGAAGACTCTCGCTCTGTAACAAAGGAAAAATAAAAAAACAACAATATACATACCTTCCGATGATCTGTCACGTCCCACGATGTAAATCCATCTGAAGGGGTTAATTTTTTTTACAGGCAGGAGCTCTGCTATAATGCAGCTGTGCTCGTGCCTGTAAAACCCCAGCGAATGAAGGTAATGTAGGTTAATGACCTGTAGTTACCTTCATTCGCGGTGATGCGCCCTCTGCTGGTTGTCCTCATATGAACTCGAGCCTGGGAACTTTTCTGATTTTTTCCCACGCTCGAGGGTCATCCAGCAGAGGGCGCATCACCGCGAATGAAGGTAACTACAGGTCATTGACCTACTTTCCATTCATTCGCTGGGGTTTTACAGGCACGAGAACAGCTGCATTATAGCAGAGCTCCTGCCCCACTTTTGTGGTCCTTTTTCTCCTGGTATCCTTGTGAAAATAAAAAAGTTTAAGTCTAAAGTAAATTTTTTGTGGAAAAAGTAATATGTTAATTTGTTTCTTCCACATTGGTTTAGTTCTTGTGAAGCACCTGAAAGGTTAATAAACTTCTTGAATGTGGCCTTGAGCACCTTGAGGGGTGCAGTTTGTAGAATGTTGTCACTTTTGGGTATTTTCTGCCATATTGACCCCCCAAACTCATTTCAAATGTGAGGTGGTCCCTAAAAAAAATCGTTCTGTAAATTTTGTTGGAGAAATCGCTGGTCAACTTTTGTCACAGAGATGGTTTGTGGAACCACTGTGCCACGGACTGCGGAGAGCCTGGTGGGCATAACTAAGTGAACACCAGACTGTTCACTAGAGCCTCTGATGGTTAGACTTGGGTTAGACTTGGCTTCCAATGAATGCCAAGTGCCACTCCAGGACAGACCAACAGTTGTGCAGCAGTTGGACCCAGAAGGACAAACTGGATGGAGCAGCAGGCAAAGCTTGTATCAGAATGCAGCCGACCAAGTTCATATCTGAGTGCAGCAGACAGGGTCTGCATCAGAGTGCAGCAAGCAGAATTTGCACTAGAGTGCAGCAGGCAGGATTTGCATTAGAGTGCAGCAGGCAGGATTTGCATCAGCATGCAGCAGGCAGGATTTGCACCAGGGTGCAGCAAACAGGATTTGTACTGGTATTGGACCTTACACAACATAGACTGTAAACCGGAAGGTTGCTCAGGCACCTCCCAAAATTGTGCTTATGTAAAATAGACATGTGGGAAGTGTTATTTATTAATTATTTTGTGTGACACAAATCTCTGCTTTAAGGGCATAAAAATTAAAAGTTTTAAAATAGCAAAATGTTCAAAATTTTTGCCAAATTTCCATTTTTTCATAAATAAAAGCAAGTCATATCGAAGAAATTTTACCACTAACATGAAGTACAATATGTCACAAACAAAATGTTCTCAGAATCAATGGGATACGCTGAAGCGTTCCAGAGCTATAACTATATAAATTATATTTAATATAATTTAATATAAATTTTTTAACTATATAAATTGACAGTCATCAGAATTGTAAAAATTGGCTTGGTCATTAAGGACAAAATTGGCTCTGTCACTAAAGGGTTAGATGCTTTTTTTTGCCCCCGTTTTTCTGCATGTTTTTTCCTGTTAAAAACAAGGCAAAAATGTGACGTGAACATAGCTTTAGGACGGTGTCACCCTTGCGAGTGTGATGCGAGAAACTCGCCTGAGTCTCTTGCATCAATACCCGGCACTGCCGGCACTCGGGACTGGAGTGTGCGGCTGCATGAATTTCAGGTATTGATGCGAGAGACTCACATCACACTCGCAAGTGTGAACCGGGCCTTAGGCTGCCGTCACACTAGCAGTATTTGGTCAGTATTTTACCTCAGTATTTTACATCAGTATTTGTAAGCCAAAACCAGGAGTGGGTGATAAATACAGAAGTGGTGATGTGTTTCTATTATACTTTTCCTCTAATTGTTAAATGCCTGGTTTTGGCTTAGAAATACTAATGTAAAATACTGACCAAATACTGCTAGTGTGACGGCAGCCTTAGGCTGCATGTAAACAATTATTTACATTTTTTCTCTTGACTAATGCAGACCGTTTTAGGCCAGTCTCACACGTCCAGATAATTCCGGTACCGGAGTTATCCGTGTCCGTGTGCTCGCGTAGGCCATCCGTGTGGGATCCATGTGATGTCCATGAGTACGTTTTTAGGGTCTGTGTGCTGTCCGTGTGCTGTACGTGTGCTGTCCGTTTGCTGTACGTGTGTCCGTGTCCGTGTATTGCAACAATTTTTACAATTTTAACCCTATTACAGGAAAAACGCACACGGACAGCACACGGATGGCACACGGACAGCATCCGTGTGCAGTACGTGTTTACACGGACCCATTGACTTTAATGGGTCCGTGTGATCCATGCGCTCCCACGAACACTGACATGTCTCCGTGTTTTGCAAACGGACACACGGTCCGTGAAAACACGCTGACATGTGCAGAGACACATTTATTTTAATGTGTCTACGTGAGTCAGTGTCTCCGGTACGTGAGGAAACTGTCACCACACGTACCGGAGCCACTGACGTGTGAAAGAGGCCTTATTCCCATGTGTCATCTGTTTTGCTCCCGCTTTGATCCATTTTTCTTTTATGCATTTTTGCAACCTGAAAGAGGTAAACTGTTTTTTTTCTGTTGACTTTTAGCAGTGGGTCAGTTAAAAATAATTGAGAAATCGATGGCTTTCATTATTCATTCATTTTTTAAAGTGCACTGTAGATTTTAATGGTTGAATCTGTTCTGCAAAAATAAATGAGAATAGGACATGCACTGATTTTAATATAATTGATACAAGGATCCATTAAAACAAGGCATGTGTGAATGGTTAATTTAAACTCAAATTGTCTGTGTACTCTCCATTTTAACATCACATTAGCAATCGGATGGGAAAAACATATGTGTGAATGTAACCTAAATGTTTATGTCATCCTAAGGTTGAAACAATTGGAGATGCTTATATGGTGGTCAGTGGTCTCCCTAATCGAAATGGAAATCGACATGCAATAGATATATGTAGAATGGCTTTGGATATTCTTAGTTTTATGGGTTCTTTTGAATTGAACCATTTGCCTGGATTGCCTGTATGGATCCGGATTGGAATTCACTCAGGTATGCAATTAACCTGTTCAAAATAGTGTGGCTTGTGAAAGTATTCACTCTTTGTCATTTTACATATTTTGCTTCCTCACATTAGATGCCTTCAACTGATAGCATTTGTTTTTTTATTGTGAAGCAAACAGCAAATAGGAGAAAATAACTGAAATCTTTAGTGTGCATAACAATAATCTTTATTAATAATCTTTATTTTTATATATCGCTAACATATTCCGCAGCGCTTTACAGTTTACACACATTATCATCGCTGTCCCTGATGGGGCTCACAATCTAAATTCCCTATCAGTATGTCTTTGGAACGTGGAAGAAAACCGGAGTACCCGGAGGAAACCCACGCAAAAACAGGGAGAATATACAAACTCTTTGCAGATGTTGTCCTTGGTGGGGTTTGAACCCAGGACTCCAGCGCTGCTGTGCTATCCACTGCGCCACCGTGCTGCCCGTAACTATTAACCCACCTAAAGTCAGTACTTTGTAGAGCATCTTTTTGTGGCAATTACGCTGCATGTTGTTATGGATGAGTCTTTATGAGATCTCACACCATTCTTATTGAAAAAATAACTAAGTATGGAATGGACAAGGCAACTGTTTATTAGGTGGATTCATAACTGGCTTAGTGATCGGACCCAAAGAGTGGTAGTAAATGGCTGCACATCCAGTTGGAAGAATGTCTCAAGTGGGGTACCACAGGGTTCTGTCCTGGGCCCTGTATTGTTCAACATCTTTATCAATGATTTAGATGAAGGAATTGAGGGATGATTAACTGATTAAATTTGCTGATGACACAAAGCTAGGAGTGATAGCTAAGACTAGAGAAGAGAGAGGATTTAAAGGGACTCTGTCACCTGAATTTGGAGGGAACAATCTTCAGCCATAGGGGCGGGGTTTTCAGGTGTTTGATTCACCCTTTCCTTGCATGCTGGCTGCAATATTGGATTGAAGTTCATTCTCTGTCCTCCGTAGTACATGCCTGCACAATGACAAGTACTTCAAAACAACTTTATCCCTAACTTGTTTGGAGATCTCATTGGTCTTCATGGTGCTGTTTGGTTAGTGATGCCTCTTGCTTAATGATGTTGCAGCGTCTGTGGCCTTTCAGAAAAGGTAAAGTGTATATATTGACAGACCTTGTGACACTTAGACTGCACACAGGTGGGCTTGTGGACTTCCTTTTACTAAGCATGTGATTTATGAAGGTAATTGCTTGCACCAGAAATTTTTATAGACTTCATAGCAAAAGGAATTAATACTTATGCACATGCCAATTCTTAGTTATTTGATCCCATAAATATAATTTATGCTTTTATTTTTTTCACTTAACTTTTTCATTTTAGACTGTTTAACCCCTTAATCCCATATGACGTACTATCCCGTCAAGGTGACCTGGGACTTAATTCCCAGGGACGGGATAGTACATCATAGCGATCACGGAGGGAGCTGACTATCGCAGCTGACATCCGGCACTATGTGCTAGGAGTGGTCATGGACCACCCCCGGAACATTAAACCCCGGCACACTGCGATCAAACATGATCGCAGGCAGCGTTCCGGGGGCATAGGGAAGCATCGCGCAGGGATGGGGCTCCCTGCGTGCTTCCCTGAGACCCTTGGTACAAGGCGATGTGCTCACCTTGTACCGAGCATCTCCTCCCTGCAGGACCTGGATCCAAAATGGCCACGGGACTACTTCCGGGTCCTGCAGGGAGGAGGCTTACCAAGCGACTGCTCAGAGCAGGCGCTGGTAAGCCCCAGGAGCAGTGCATGTCAGATCGCTGATCTGACATAGTGCATTCCAAAGTGTCAGATAAGCGATCTGACCTTATAACATGATTTTCCCCCTGCTCCCTCCCCTCCCCCGGGGCAATGTTCAAAAGTTAAAAAAAATATATTTAGATGTGTAAAAATAAATGTGTGAAAAAATTCCTAAATAAAGAAAAAATATATATATATATATTGTTCCCATAAATACATTCCTTTATCTAAATAAAAAAAACAATAAAAGTACACATATTTAGTATCGACGCGTCCGTAACAACCTGACCTATAAAACTCTCCCACTAGTTAACCCCTTCAGTGAACACCATTAAAAAAAAACAAGGCAAAAAACAACTCTTTATTATCATACTGCCGAACAAAAAGAGGAATACCACGTGATCAAAAACACATATATAAATAACCATGGTACCGCTGAAAACGTCATCTTGTCCTGCAAGAAACGAGCCAAATACAGTGTCATCAGCAAAAGAATAAAAAAGCTATAGTCCTTAGAATAAAGCGATGCAAAAATAATTATTTTTTCTATAAAATAGTTTTATCGTATAAAAGCGCCAAAACATAAAAAAAAATATAAATGAGGTACCGCTGTAATCGTACAGACCCGAAGAATAAAACTGCTTTATCCATTTTACCAAACGCGGAACGGTATAAACGCCCCCCCTAAAAGAAATTCATGAATAGCTGTTTTTTGGTCATACTGCCTCAAAAAATGTCACGTGCCCGAAAATGTTACCAATAAAAACATCAACTCGTCCCGCAAAAAACAAGATCTCACATGACTCTGTGGACCAAAATATGGAAAAATTATAGCTCTCAAAATGTGGTAACGCAAAAAAAAATATTTTTTGCAATAAAGAGCGTCTTTTAGTGTGTGACAGCTGCCAATCATAAAAATCTGCTAAAAAACCCGCCATAAAAGTAAATCAAACCCCCCTTCATCACCCCCTTAGTTAGTATTTATTTCCACTTTCCCATTAGGGTTAGGGTTAGGGCTAAGGTTAGGTCTAGGGTTAGGGCTAGGGTTAGGATTAGGGCTAGGGTTTGGGCTAGGGTTAGGGCTAGGGTTAGGGTTGGGGCTAGGGTTGGGGCTACGGTTAGGGTTGGGGTTAGGGTTGGGGCTAGGGTTAGGGTTGGGGTTAGGGCTTGGATTACATTTACAGTTGGGATTAGGGTTAGGGATGTGTTGGAGGTAGGGGTGTGGTTAGGGTTGAGGTTAGGGGTGTGGTTGGGATTATGGGTGCATTTGGGTTAGGGTTTCAGGTAGAATTGGGGGTTTCCACTGTTTAGGCATATCAGGGCTCTCCAAACGCAACATTGCGTCCGATCTCAATTCCAGCCAATTCTGTGTTGAAAAAGAAAAACAGTGCTCCTTCCCTTCCAAGCTCTCCCGTGCGCCCAAACAGGGGTTTACCCCAACATATGGGGTATCAGTGTACTCAGAACAAATTGGACAACAACTTTTTGGGTCCAATTTATCTTGTTACCCTTGGGAAAATAAAAATTTGGGAGGCTAAAAAAACATTTTTGTGGGAAAAAAATTATTTTTTATTTTCACGGCTCTGCATTATAAACTGTAGTGAAATATTGGGGGTTCAAAGTTCTCACAACATATCCAGATAAGTTCCTTGGGGGTCTAGTTTCCAATATGGGGTCATTTGTGGGGGTTTCTACTGTTTAGGTACATCAGGGGCTCTGCAAATGCAGCGTGACGTCTGCAGACAAATCCATCTAACTCTGCATTCCAAATGGCGCTCCTTCCCTTCCGGGCTCTGCCATGCGCCCAAACGGTGGTTTCCTCCCCCCACATATAGAGTATCAGTGTACTCAGGACAAATTGGACAACAACTTTTGGGGACCAATTTCTCCTATTACCCTTGGGAAATACAAAACTGGGTGTTAAAGATCTTTTTTTTTTCCACAAAAATTAATTTTTATTTTCACGGCTCTGCGTTATAAACTGCAGTGAAACACTTGGGGGTTCAAAGCTCTCACAACACATCTAGATAAGATCCTTAGGGGGTCTACTTTCCAAAATGGTGTCACTTGTGGGCAGTTTCAATGTTTAGACACATCAGGGGCTCTCCAAACGCAACATGGCGTCCCATTTCAATTCCCGCCAATTTTGCATTGAAAAGTCAAACGGCGCTCCTTCCCTTCCGAGCTCTGCCATGCACCCAAACAGTGGTTTACCCCCACATATGGGGTATCAACATACTCATGACAAATTGCACAACAACGTTTGGGGTACAATTTCTTCTGGTACCCTTGGGAAAATAAAAAATTGGGGGTGAAAATTTCATTTTTGTGAAAAAATATTTTTTACTTTTACGGCTCTACATTATAAACGTCTGTGAAGCACTTGATTGGTCAAAGTCCTCACCACACATCTAGATAAGTTCCTTAGGGGGTCTACTTTCCAAAATGGTGTCACTTGTGGGGGGTTTCAATGTTTAAGCACATCAGGGGCTCCCCAACACAGCATGGCATCCCATCTCAATTCCAGCCAATTTTGCATTAAAAAGGCAAACAGCGCTCCTTCCCTTCCAAGCTCTGCCATGCACCCAAACAGTGGATTACCCCCACATATGGGGTATCAACATACTCATGACAAATTGCACAACAACGTTTGGGGTACAATTTCTTCTGGTACCCTTGGGAAAATAAAAATTGGGGGCAAAAATTTCATTTTTGGGAAAAAATATTATTTTTTACTTTTACGGCTCTACATTATAAACTTTTGTGAAGCACTTGATTGGTCAAAGTCCTCACCACACATCTAGATAAGTTCCTTAGGGGGTCTACTTTCCAAAATGGTGTCACTTGTGGGGGATTTCAATGTTTAGGCACATTAGTGGCTCTCCAAACGCAACATGGCGTCCCATCTCAATTCCAGCCTATTTTGCATTGAAAAGTCAAATGGCGCTCCTTCCCTTCCGAGCTCTGCCATGCGCCCAAACATTGGGTTACTCCCACATATGGAGTATCGGGGTACTCAGGACAAATTGTACAAATTTAGGAGTCCATTTTCTCCTGTTATTCTTGGTAAAATAAAACAAATTGGAGCTGAAATAATTTTTTGTGAAAAAAAATTAAATGTTCATTTTTTTTAAACATTCCAAAAATTCCTGTGAAACACCTGAAGGGTTAATAAACTTCTTGAATGAGGTTTTGAGCACCTTGAGGGGTGCAGTTTTTAGAATGGTGTCACACTTGGTTATTTTCTATCATATAGAACCCTCAAAATGACTTCAAATGAGATGTGGTCCCTAAAAAATAATGGTGTTGTAAAAATGAGAAATTGCTGGTCAACTTTTAACCCTTATAACTCCCTAAGAAAAAAAAATTGGTTCCAAAATTGTGCTGATGTAAAGTAAACATGTGGGAAATGTTACTTATTAAGTATTTTGTGTGACATATCTCTGTGATTTAAGGGAATAAAAATTCAAATTTGGAAAATTGCGAAATTTTCAAAATTTTCTCCAAATTTCCGTTTTTTTCACAAATAAATACAGGTAATATCAAAGACATTTTTCTAACAATCATGAAGTACGATATGTCTCAAGAAAGTGTCAGAATCACTGGGATCCGTTGAAGCGTTCCAGAGTTATAACCTCATAAAGGGACAGTGGTCAGAATTGTAAAAATTGGCCTTGTCATTAACGTGCAAACACGCTTGGGGCTTAAGGAGTTAATGCTGATGCATCACACAGAAATCGGGTAACAAAAGTATTTAAACACAGGTTGTAATGTAACAAAATAGGTAAAAAGTCCAGGGGGTGAATACTTTCATAAGCCACCGGTACTAGTATTTTAGATGTTCTCTTTTGTACCATAAAATGTAAATGGAAACCTTTCTCTAACATTTTAAAAATGTTGCTAAATGTATTTTGTTTTTTGCAATTATTCTGTCGGATGATGTAAAGTCTCTCATGTATACTTTGTTATAACCTATGAGAGATAGAAAACTTATGCACACACTTCAATGTTTATTCACACCTCGTGGTATAAATCGCATATAACGGTATTGAATAAACTGCATGCGATCTTTACTGAGATTTTGCTGTGGATTTGCAATCCAATAATTGACGTATCTTCATAAGTGAAACTTATCAAACAAATATCAGAAATGCATATCGAAATGATCCTCATGTGGCGATAACAATAGGATGGAATAAACTGGCTATGAAATCTGCTGTACTGAAAAAAGTCTAAGTCTCATCGTAAGAAGGAGTAGGAAATATGTCAAAGACTCACTACCCCTAAAGATCTGAGGGAAAATTCTAATACCGGGAAGATGGTGTCTTTTCTCCTACACCTTCATGACGGTTCTTTGTCTCATTTTTTGTGAAGCGGATAGGTTAAACCTGCTCATGTACAAAAGGCATAATGCAGACCATTCACTGATTTATGATAAATGTGAAGGTTTTATTTAAGTTAATCAGAGACATAGAAGTAAAAGAGGCTTCAAAAGTTAAAATTCCACCAAATCACTCTGAGCATCCAGCCCAATCCTAGGTTTCACCTCCCCAGACCTGAACCCAATCGAGATGGTTTGGGGTGAGCTGGACCACTGAGTGAAGGCAAAAGGGCCAACAAGTGCTAAGCATCTCTGGGAACTCCTTCAAGATTGTTGGAAGACCATTCCCGGTGACTACCTCTTGAAGCTCATCAAGAAAATGCCAAGAGTGTGCAAAGCAGTCATCAAAGCAAAAGGTGGTTACTTTGAAGAACCTAGAATATAAGACATAATTTCAGTTGTTTCACACTTTTTTGTTAAGTATATAATTTCACATGTGTTAATTCATAGTTTTGATGCCTTCAGTGTGAATGTACAATTTTCATAGTCATGAAAATACATAAAAATCTTTAAATGAGAAGGTGTGTCCAAACTTTTCGTCTGTACTGTAGATGCTACATGCTGTGAGGCAGTGACTGGTGTTACATGTGAGGGTCGCTGTATGTTCCCCCACAGGATGCACACGGAGGCGTATTGAAGCAATGGGAGTGCATTGCAGTCACAGGCATAGCTGTGATTGCAATGCGGAATAAAAGTAAGTGTTAGTCTTTGGCAAACTATTTGTCCAAGGCAGATTTAAGAAAACCTGCTCTGGGCTTTTGTGTTTTGAAACAGACTATAGGATGATAGTGGTGCAGCCTGTTTCCTTCCTGGCTGTGTTTTCCATGTGACAGAAAGCCACAAATTCCAGTTAAAAACCCTCCAGTTGTCATGATCCATTCCAGGGTTTTGTCTTGTCTGCCCGTTTTCCGGGCGGATCATGTCAAGTGTTAACTTTGCTCTGCCTCATTCTGGGTTTAGGTTTGTCATTTAGCTCCGATGCATCCTGCTGGCGGTGTCAGCTATAGTTCTGCCTTCGGCGTGTGTACCTGACTCTGGTAGATCTTGATTTGTCCTGCTGTGATCCCTTACTTGCCTCATGTCTGTTGACTCCTTCTGTCTGCCCTTTCCCAGTGTTTCCCTGTTAGTTGGTTTGATTCCCTGGTTTTTGACTTGGCTTGTATTCAGACTCGCTTCTGCCTTCTGTCTTTGTCTTTTTTTGCTTTTGACCATTGCTGAACCCCCTGGCTTGTTCCTGACCACGTGTGTTAGGAGTCGAGTTTCCTCTGCTGCACAGGGGGAATCTCGATCCATCTCCGCTGCGGTCTCCCATTCTCCTCCAGCCGCAGTGGAGTCTGCTCAGCAGGGACATCGCTCCCAGTGTCTTGCTCGCTCTCACTCTGTACAGAGAGTTACTGCTGCTTCTTCAGCTCCTGCCATTAAAGTCAGTGCTGGTCAGCGGCGAGCGGACTTCCCTGGGACTAAGTCCTTGTTTGCGCACACTGAGCATGCCCAGAGCAAGATCTCCCGTTGGAGATCGAGGGTCATGTGCTCTGGCTCTGCAGCGCATTCCATTGGTCCTCTTGGCAGGCCCTGGAAGGGCAAAGTTTCTGTGGCCACTTCCTGTCCTGCAATTATATAAACTGCGCATGACCGCACGGCCATGCGCTAGTGTACAATTGAATACGTGTGTTTGTTGTGAGTGCAAGTCGTTCATTAAATACCCCTACCCTATTGTATGACTGTTCGCGTATGGAATATGGCTGCTATCTAGCGCCCGACAAATCACTCAATGTGTCATACACGTATCAGCGTCTATTGCTGTGACCGCCAGTGCGGCGCCACGCGCCAGTAGTGCGCTTCCTGACCCACGTCTGGGTGCTTAGTGGTGCCTGCCAGCACGGCACAGTTCGTACTTCGGTGCTCTAATTATAAGAGTTGCCTAACACACCCTGTTGCGGTGTTGTGTCAGCAAGTGGTCTAATCGGACTTCAATCCTAGTTGGGGTTAAGTTCGCTGACTGCTTGCTCGCCTTCTATGTGCGGTACCGCGATCCTGTGACGCAACAGGATCGCTTCCTTCACGTTGGGTGAAGTTTAATCCACGCGAGTATACTTATGAGTACCGCCATATAGTCCGTCATTACTCAGCAGCAGGTTCCATCTCTGCACGGTGGACCCCGGGCTACGAACGCACCGTACACTATCAGTCTTATTATTTGGTGCGTTCCGCTAGCCCTAACATTACACTAGCGCCAGGGTCTGGCTAGTGATGACGGACAAACAGCAATCCCTGCGGTATATACAGCAGCTGGAGGGTAGGTTGGCGGCTCTCGAGAGCGCAACCTCAGCTGTGGATGTTACCGCAGTTGCTGTACAGGCTGCCAGCGTGGCTGCAGCAACTTTGTCCATTGCCACCCCTGTTCCGACATTTTCTCGCCTCCCGCTGCCAGAAAAATTTTCTGGTAATAGCAAATTTTGTAGGGGATTCGTGAGTCAGTGCTCTATTCATCTCGAGCTTCTGGCTGCACGTTTCCCCACAGAGCGGGCTAAGGTGGGATTTATTGTGTCTCTATTGTCGGACAGGGCGTTGGAATGGGCTACGCCGCTGTGGGAGCGTGGCGATCATGTGGTGCAGAGTGCTCCTCTGTTTTTGAGCACTTTAAAACAGGTCTTTTTAGGACCTCAAGTCACCCATGACACTGCGCTCCAACTGCTGGCATTAACTCAGGGTGAGTCCTTGGTCAGTCATTTTGCCGTCCAATTCCGCACTTTAGCATCTGAGCTGGAATGGTCGGATAAAGCTCTTATCCCCATATTTTGGAGGGGCTTGGCTGACCATGTAAAGGACGCTCTGGCCACTAGGGAGATTCCTGCCACACTGGAGGAGTTAATAACAGTCTCCACTCGAATTGACCTCCGTTTTAACGAGCGGAGGTTAGAGCGAGCCCAGTGTAGGCAGAGGTTTCGGCTGGCTCCTACTTTTGCCAAACCTCTGGAATCTCCGGTCCTGGTTCCTGAGTCACATGAGGCCAGGGAAGTGTCACAAGCGGGACCTAAGTCCCGGACCGCTTGTGCACTCAGGGTCTGTTATGTTTGCCAGCAGTCTGGACATTTAGCCACCAGATGTCCTCAGCGGTCGAGGAAACGTCAGTGTCTAGTGGTCGTAGGTGGAGGTACACTAGACACGGCGACGTTTGCCTCTAAATTGTCCTTTAAGGGGACAATTACTATAGGCTCATTCTCCCACTCGGTAGAGCTCTGCGTGGATTCTGGGGCGGAGGGCAATTTTATGTCTTCTGCCTTCGCCCAACGCCACGCAATACCTCTGGTTATGCTAGCTCAACCTGTAACGGTACGAGTGGTGAATGGGTCGACTCTGCCCTCACAGATAACTCACCAGACCATCCCTTTTACTCTGTCCATGTCGCCATCTCATCAGGAGATTATTTCTCTGCTCGTCATTCCAGAGGGAATTGATGAAGTCCTGTTGGGAATACCTTGGCTACGGTACCACTCTCCTCATATCGAGTGGTCCTCAGGCAGAATTCTGGGATGGGGTGAATCTTGTGGGGGTAGGTGTCAGAGGGAGTGCGTTCAGGTAGCTACAACTGAGGTACCCGCAGATCTTTCCTCTCTCCCCAAGCAGTATTGGTCGTATGCAGACGTATTCTCCAAAAAGGCGGCGGAGACCCTTCCGCCCCATCGCCCCTATGACTGTCCTATTGACCTCTTGCCTGGTGCTGAGCCTCCCCGGGGTCGAGTCTATCCGCTATCTCTCCCGGAGACGGAGGCAATGTCACAGTACATCCAGGAAAATCTGGCAAGAGGGTTCATCAGGAAGTCAGTGTCACCTGCTGGGGCAGGGTTCTTCTTCGTGCAGAAGAAGAGTGGGGAATTGCGTCCATGCATAGACTACAGGGGTCTTAACGCCATCACCGTTAAGAATAAATACCCTTTGCCTTTGATATCTGAACTGTTCGATAGGCTTCGGGGAGCAAGGGTATTTACTAAATTAGATCTGCGGGGTGCTTACAACCTGATTCGCATCCGTGAGGGGGACGAATGGAAGACGGCTTTTAACACCAGGGATGAGCACTATGAATATCTGGTGATGCCCTTTGGGCTCTGTAATGCCCCAGCCGTTTTCCAAGACTTTGTGAATGATATCTTCCGGGATATGCTTTCCACCTCGGTCGTAGTCTATCTGGATGATATTCTCATCTACTCTCCAGATATTGACTCCCACCGGAGAGATGTTTGCAAAGTCTTCGACCTCCTACGGGCAAACTCCCTCTATGCCAAGTTGGAGAAGTGTATGTTTGAGCAGGAGTCCTTACCTTTCCTAGGCTACATCATCTCAGCCCAGGGATTGGCTATGGATCCTGCCAAACTACAGGCTGTGATGGACTGGCAGGAACCCCATTCTCTTAAAGCGGTGGAGCGCTTTATGGGGTTCATCAATTATTATCGCCAGTTCATCCCGCATTTCTCAACTTTGGTAGCTCCCTTGGTTGCCCTGACCAAGAAGGGGGCGAATCCCAAATTGTGGTCTGAGGAGGTCTCCAAGGCTTTTATCTCTATAAAGTCACACTTCGCTAGCGCTCCCATTCTTCATCGCCCCGATGTTGATAAGCCATTTATCATGGAGGTGGATGCCTCTTCTGTTGGTGCTGGAGCAGTCCTCTTCCAAAAGGATGCTCAAGGTCGGAAGCATCCTTGCTTCTTTTTCTCCAAGACCTTCGCACCAGCAGAGAGGAATTATTCCATCGGGGACAGGGAGTTGCTAGCCATGAAGTTGGCTTTCTCAGAGTGGAGACATCTCTTGGAGGGAGCACGTTTTCCCTTCCAAGTCTTCACAGATCACAAAAATTTGGTGTATCTGCAGACAGCTCAGCGGCTGAATTCTCGCCAGGCCAGATGGTCCTTGTTCTTCTCCCGGTTTCATTTCACCCTCCATTTCCTTTCTGGGGAGAAGAACATTCGGGCCGACGCTCTCACTCGCTCCGTTGTGTCATCTGCGGAGGAGGAGGAGGAGCCTCGGCTTATTGTCCCCACCGAGAGTTTGAGAACCATGGCCCCGGTTTCGCTGGAGTCTGTGCCCCCGGGCAAGACTTTTGTTCCATCTAGTTTGCGACCGGAGGTTCTCTCTTGGGCGCACTCGTCCAGGGTGGGTGGACATTTTGGTACTAAAAGGACATCAGAGTTACTGGCGAGGACATACTGGTGGCCGCATATGGCTCGTGATGTCGCGGAGTACGTTCGGGCGTGTGTCTCTTGCGCCAGGAACAAGACTCCTCGGCAACGGCCAGCTGGGTTGCTTTATCCTCTGCCCGTGGCTGACAGGCCCTGGGAGATGGTCGGGAAGGACTTTGTGGTTGGCTTACCCAAGTCTCGTAATTGCACCATTATCTGGGTGATCACCGATCATTTTTCCAAAATGGTGCATTTGGTGCCTCTTCCACGGCTACCATCTGCACGGGCGTTGGCTGTCTTGTTTATCAAGCATATCTTTCGCTTACACAGTATGCCAGACAAAATTGTTAGTGACCGAGGCCCCCAGTTTGCGTCTCGATTCTGGAGGGAGCTATGTCGTCTACTCAGTATTGAGTTAAATCTCTCTTTGGCATATCATCCCGAGACGAATGGGTTGGTAGAAAGGGCCAACCAGACCTTGGTCACATATCTGCGACATTTTGTTTCTGCCAGACAGGATGACTGGGCATCCTTGCTACCGTGGGCAGAGTTTGCACTTAACAATGCCGTAGCCGACTCTACCGGTCAGACTCCATTCCTCTTAAATTACGGCCAGCATCCGCGTGTTCCTGTGCCCATGCCTGTGTCTTCCGCTGATCCCAGGGTGGCAGACTGGGCTGTGGAGGCACGGGACATTTGAGATCGCACGCAGGATGCCATTCGGGCCTCCAAGGAGAGAATGAGGTCCTCCGCCGATGTTCATTGGCGCCCCGCTCCGACTTTTGCCCCTGGCGACATGGTGTGGCTCTCCGCCCGTAACATCAGGCTGCGAGTTGAGTCCACTAAGTTTGCTCCTTGCTACTTGGGTCCCTTCAAGGTTCTCGAACAGGTTAATCCTGTGGTCTACCGCCTGGCTCTTCCTCCACGCTTGGGTATCACCGACACCTTTCATGTGTCCCTCTTGAAACCCGTATACATGTCCCGGTTTTCCGAGTCATCTGCCGGGACATCGGGTTCGTCTACGGACGATTACGAGGTGAACGCTATTTTGGGGTGCAAGGTGGTACGCGGCAAAAAGTTTTATTTGGTGGATTGGAAGGGTTATGGTCCAGAGGACAGGTCTTGGGAGCCTGCTGAAAACATTCGGGCCCCACAGCTCATTGCTGCCTTCGAGCGTAGCGAGGCCCAAGGAGGGGGGGGCCCTAGGAGGGGGGTAATGTTAGGAGTCGAGTTTCCTCTGCTGCACAGGGGGAATCTTGATCCGTCTCCGCTGCGGTCTCCCATTCTCCTCCAGCCGCAGTGGAGTCTGCTCAGCAGGGACGTCGCTCCCAGTGTCTTGCTCGCTCTCACTCTGTACAGAGAGTTACTGCTGCTTCTTCAGCTCCTGCCATTAAAGTCAGTGCTGGTCAGCGGCGAGCGGACTTCCCTGGGACTAAGTCCTTCTTTGCGCACACTGAGCATGCCCAGAGCAAGATCTCCCATTGGAGATCGAGGGTCATGTGCTCTGGCTCTGCAGCGCATTCCATTGGTCCTCTTGGCAGGCCCTGGAAGGGCAAAGTTTCTGTGGCCACTTCCTGTCCTGCAATTATATAAACTGCGCATGACCGCACGGCCATGCGCTAGTGTACAATTGAATACGTGTGTTTGTTGTGAGTGCAAGTCGTTCATTAAATACCCCTACCCTGTTGTATGACTGTTCGCGTATGGAGTATGGCTGCTATCTAGCGCCCGACAAATCACTCAACGTGTCACACACGTATCAGCGTCTATTGCTGTGACCGCCAGTGCGGCGCCACGCGCCAGTAGTGCGCTTCCTGACCCACGTCTGGGTGCTTAGTGGTGCCTGCCAGCACGGCACAGTTCGCACTTCGGTGCTCTAATTATAAGAGTTGCCTAACACACCCTGTTGCGGTGTTGTGTCAGCAAGTGGTCTAATCGGACTTCAATCCTAGTTGGGGTTAAGTTCGCTGACTGCTTGCTCGCCTTCTATGTGCGGTACCGCGATCCTGTGACGCAACAGGATCGCTTCCTTCACGTTGGGTGAAGTTTAACCCACGCGAGTATACTTATGAGTACCGCCATATAGTCCGTCATTACTCAGCAGCAGGTTCCATCTCTGCACGGTGGACCCCGGGCTACGAACGCACCGTACACTATCAGTCTTATTATTTGGTGCGTTCCGCTAGCCCTAACAACGTGTACTGCTGCAACCTCTGGTACTTCTGCTTCTGACTGTTTCTTGACTTGGCTTGCCTGACCACTCTCTCGCCACTTGGTGGCATCTGGGCTGCTGCTCTGTGGTGCTACTCTGTGTGTGTGCAACCTCACTTCCCTCACAAGCTCCCACCTGGTGGAGGTTGCGCTATACTGCACTGCAGCAGCATGACAGCAGTATAGGGCTTGGGTGTGTCAGAGTCACTGTCAGTCTGGTGTTGGAGGACTATAGAGCAGAAGGCTCTGCAGAGCTCCACCTGTGCGAGGCAACACAGGCAAGCAAAGCCAAACAGCAAAGGGAGCTGAGAGGTCTGGCACCCACAGTGTACACAGTGGTGCATTCGCCCACGGCAACTGGTCTCGGAGGTGGACTGGCATTTTTATTGGCTGCAAAATGGAGGATATGGTTTCCAGCTGCCATCCAGAGGATATCATTTACTGTGTAGTGCTGTGAGTTGAACATTAACGCGGAAGTTCAGTCACCCGCGGCAACCGGTCACAAAGGTGGACTGGAGTGTTTATTGGCTGCAATCCAGAGGATATGGTTCCCGGCTGCAATCCAGAGGATATTGTGTGCTTTGCTTTTGTGAGTTGAACATTAAAGAGACATTTTGCTTTGAACTTTGTTCGGTCACTGCCTCATCACTGCATAGGGTGCTACCGCTGGACTACCATGCACACATCATATGTGACAAAAACACTGTACAGGTCCTTCTCAAAAAATTAGCATATAGTGTTAAATTTCATTATTTACCATAATGTAATGATTACAATTAAACTTTCATATATTATAGATTCATTATCCACCAACTGAAATTTGTCAGGTCTTTTATTGTTTTAATACTGATGATTTTGGCATACAACTCCTGATAACCCAAAAAACCTGTCTCAATAAATTAGCATATTTCACCCATCCAATCAAATAAAAGTGTTTTTTAATAACAAACAAAAAAAACAACAAATAATAATGTTCAGTTATGCACTCAATACTTGGTCGGGAATCCTTTGGCAGAAATGACTGCTTCAATGCGGCGTGGCATGGAGGCAATCAGCCTGTGACACTGCTGAGATGTTATGGAGGCCCAGGATGCTTCATTAGCGGCCTTAAGCTCATCCAGAGTGTTGGGTCTTGCGTCTCTCAACTTTCTCTTCACAATATCCCACAGATTCTCTATGGGGTTCAGGTCAGGAGAGTTGGCAGGCCAATTGAGCACAGTAATACCATGGTCAGTAAACCATTTACCAGTGGTTTTGGCACTGTGAGCAGGTGCCAGGTCGTGCTGAAAAATGAAATCTTCATCTCCATAAAGCATTTCAGCCGATGGAAGCATGAAGTGCTCCAAAATCTCCTGATAGCTAGCTGCATTGACCCTGCCCTTGATGAAACACAGTGGACCAACACCAGCAGCTGACATGGCACCCCACACCATCACTGACTGTCGGTACTTGACACTGGACTTCAGGCATTTTGGCATTTCCTTCTCCCCAGTCTTCCTCCAGACTCTGGCACCTTGATTTCCGAATGACATGCAAAATTTGCTTTCATCAGAAAAAAGTACTTGGGACCACTTAGCAACAGTCCAGTGCTGCTTCTCTGTAGCTCAAAAGTGGCTTTACCTGGGGAATGCGGCACCTGTAGCCCATTTCCTGCACACGCCTGTGCACGGTGGCTCTGGATGTTTCCACACCAGACTCTGTCCACTGCTTCCTCAGGCTCCCCAAGGTCTGGAATCGGTCCTTCTCCACAATCTTCCTCAGGGTCCGGTCTCCTCTTCTCGTTGTACAGCGTTTTCTGCCACATTGTTTCCTTCCAACAGACTTACCATTGAGGTGCCTTGATACAGCACTCTGGGCACAGCCTATTTGTTGAGAAATTTCTTTCTGGGTCTTACCCTCTTGCTTGAGGGTGTCAATGATGGCCTTCTTGACATCCGTCAGGTCGCTAGTCTTACCCATGATGGGGGTTTTGAGTAATGAACCAGGCAGGGAGTTTATAAAAGCCTCAGGTATCTTTTGCATGTGTCTAGAGTTAATTAGTTGATTCAGAAGATTAGGGTAATAGGTCGTTTAGAGAACCTTTTCTTGATATGCTAATTTATTGAGACAGGTTTTTTGGGTTATCAGGAGTTGTATGCCAAAATCATCAGTATTAAAACAATAAAAGACCTGACAAATTTCAGTTGGTGGATAATGAATCTATAATATATGAAAGTTTAATTGTAATCATTACATTATGGTAAATAATGAAATTTAACACTATATGCTAATTTTTTGAGAAGGACCTGTATGTTACTCAACAATATACACACATTGCATGTCACATACACATGTATGCACAGAGCACATACACACATGGATACAGTGGTGTAAAAAAGTGTTTTCCCTTCCTGATTTCCTATTCTTTGCATGTTTGTCACACTTAAATGTTTCCGATCCCTAAACAAATTTAAATATTAAGCAAATATAACACAAATAAATTCAACATTTAGTTTTTAAATAAAGGCCTTTATTATTAATGGAAAAAAATCCAAATCTACAGGTCCCTGTGTAAAAAAAAAAAAAAAAGATTGCCTCTCCCTTAAAATATAAATTTACTGCGGTTTATCGCATCTTTGAGAAGCTGAGTTCAAATTACTTAGCCACACCCAGGCCTGCTTACTGCCACACCTGTTCTCAATCAAGAAATCACTTAAACTGGACCCACCTGACAAAGTGAAGTAGACCAAAAGATCCGCAAAAGTTAGAAATAATGCCGCGGTCAAAAGAAATTCTGGAACAAATGACAATCAAAGTAATTATAATAATAATAATAATAATTTTTATTTATATAGCGCCAACATATTCCGCAGCGCTTTACAAATTATAGAGGGGACTTGTACAGACAATAGACATTACAGCATAACAGAGATCACAGTTCAAAATAGATACCAAGAGGAATGAGGGCCCTGCTCGCAAGCTTACAAACTATGAGGAAAAGGGGAGACACGAGAGGTGGATGGTAACAATTGCTTTAGTTATTCGGACCGACCATAGTGTAAGGCTCGGGTGTTCATGTAAAGCTGCATGAACCAGTTAACTGCCTAAGTATGTAGCAGTACAGACACAGAGGGCTATTAACTGCATAAAGTGAATGAGAACATGATGCGAGGAACCTGATTGTTTTTTTTTTTGTTTTTTTAAATAGGCCACACAGGGATCGTTAGGTTAATGCATTGAGGCGGTAGGCCAGTCTGAACAAATGAGTTTTTAGGGTACGCTTAAAACTGTGGGGATTGGGGATTAATCGTATTAACCTAGGTAGTGCATTCCAAAGAATCGGCGCAGCACGTGTAAAGTCTTGGAGACGGGAGTGGGAGGTTCTGATTATTGAGGATTCTAACCTGAGGTCATTAGCGGAGCGGAGGGCACGGGTAGGGTGGTAGACTGAGACCAGAGAGGAGATGTAGGGTGGTGCTGAGCCATGGAGTGCTCTGTGGATGAGGGTAGTAGTTTTGTACTGGATTCTGGAATGGATGGGTTGGGTAGCCAGTGTAATGACTGGCACAAGGTAGAGGCATCGGTGTAACGGTTGGTGAGAAATATGATCCTGGCAGCAGCATTCAGGACAGATTGGAGCGGGGAAAGTTTGGTAAGAGGGAGGCCGATTAGTAGAGAGTTACAATAGTCCAGACGAGAATGAATAAGTGAAACAGTAAGAGTTTTTGCAGAGTCGAAAGTAAGAAAATGGCGAATTCTAGAAATGTTTTTGAGATGCAGGTAAGAAGAGCGAGCCAGTGATCGGATGTGGGGGGTGAATGAAAGGTCAGAATCAAGGATGACCCCAAGGCAGCGGGCATGTTGCTTTGGAGTAATGGTGGAACCGTACACGGAGATGGCAATGTCAGGCAAAGGTAGGTTAGTAGAGGAAGAGAACATGAGGAGTTCAGTTTTTGACAGGTTTAGTTTCAGATAGAGGGAGGACATGATGTTAGAGACAGCGGTAAGACAATCACTGGTGTTTTCTAAAAAGGTCGGCGTGACAACAGGAGAAGAGGTGTATAATTGGGTGTCGTCAGCATAGAGATGGTACTGGAAACCAAACCTACTGATTGTTTGTCCAATAGGGGCAGTATACAACGAGAAGAGGAGGGGGCCTAGGACTGATCCTTGAGGAACCCCAACCGTAAGGGGAAGGTGAGCGGAGGAGTAACCAGCAAAACATACAGTGAAGGATCGGTCAGAGAGATAGGAGGAGAACCAGGAGAGAACGGTGTCCTTGCGGCCGATGGAGCGGAGCATAGTGAGGAGGAGCTGATGATCCACAGTATCGAATGCTGCAGAGAGATCCAAGAGAATTAGCCTGGAGTAGTGACCATTAGATTTAGCTGTTAGTAGGTCATTAGAGACTTTAGTGAGGGCAGTTTCAGTAGAGTGTAAAGAGCGGAAGCCAGATTGAAGAGGGTCGAGAAGAGAGTTATCTGAGAGATAGCGGGTAAGACGGGAGTGGACCAGGCATTCGAGGAGTTTAGAGATGAAGGGAAGATTAGAGACAGGTCTATAATTAGCGGCACCGTTTTGATCGAGGGATGGTTTTTTAAGTAATGGATGTATGATGGCATGCTTAAATGAGGAGGGAAAAATACCGGAAGTGAGGGAAAGGTTGAATATTTTTGTTAGGTGAGAGGTGACAGCCGAGGAAAGGGACTGGAGGAGATGTGACGGAATGGGGTCACTGGTGCAAGTGGTCGGGCGAGAAGATGCAAGGAGCCTGCTTACTTCTTCTTCTGTAACTGCTTCAAAGTCAGAGAGTGAACTAGATGCAGTGGGGGAGGGAGGACAGTGCATGGTATGAAGAGATTGGGAGATGATTTCCTGTCGAATGTGGTCAATTTTTTCTTTGAAGTAATTGGCCAGATCGTCAGCACGGAGATCCGTGGTTGGGGCCTGCTCTCTTGGGTTGAGTAGGGACTGGAACTTGTCAAAGAGACGTTTAGGGTTATTGGACAGGGAAGTGATGAGGGTGTTGAAGTAGGTTTGTTTGGAGAGGTGAAGGGCAGAATTGTATGTCTTTAGCATGAACTTATAATGGATGAAATCTTCGGGTAGATTAGATTTTCTCCCCAGACGTTCTGCGCACCTGGAGCACCGCTGCAGGAAACGTGTTTGCAGCGTGTGCCACGGTTGTTGCCGTCTGTGCCGAGTTGTTTTATGTATAGGAGGAGCAGCTTCATCCAGAGCACTTTGCAGGGTTTCATTGTAATGCTTCAGAGCAGAATCAGGACATGAGATGGAGAAGATTGGGGCCAATGAGGACTGCAAGTTCTTCATAAGTTTCTGGGTGTTAATGGCCTGTATGTTTCTATAAGTGTGGAAAGTGGGGGTGACCTGAGCGGGATAGCAGTTCTTGATAGAGAATGAAAGAAGGTTGTGGTCAGAGAGCGGGAGAGGGGAGTTTGTGAAATCATCCACTGAGCAAAGCCGGGAGAAGACCAAGTCAAGGGAGTTTCCATCTTCATGTGTTGGAGAGTTAGTATGCTGCGAGAGGCCGAAAGAGGAGGATAGAGATAAAAGGTGAGAAGCAGATGGGGAGAGGGGAGAGGCAATGGGGATGTTGAAATCACCCATGATAAGGGTGGGGGTGTCACAGGAGAGAAAGTGTGGAAGCCAGGTGGCAAAGTGATCCAGGAACTGATGAGAGGGGCCGGGAGGACGATACACCACCGCCACTCGCATGGAGAAGGGGACGTAGAGTCTGACCACATGGACCTCAAAGGAAGGGAAGACAAGTGAGGGTACTTGGGGGATAACTTGGAAAGTACATTTGGGTGAAAGGAGCAGACCAACGCCTCCACCTGCTCTGTTGTCCGACCTTGGGGTATGAGAAAAATGTAGTCCACCATATGAAAGAGCAGCAGCAGCGGTGGTGTCTGACTGCTGGATCCAGGTTTCAGTAAGAGCCAGGAGATTAAGAGAATTAGAAAGGAAGAAGTCATGAATGAAGGAGAGTTTATTACACACAGAGCGAGAATTCCAAAGGGCACAATTCAAAGAGACAGAAGGCATGCAGGGAATATTAATAAGGTTAGAGGGGTTTCTGTTTGTAGCAATTGGGAGGTTTGACTGGCTATAACATGGGGGGCCGGGGTTTGGAGAGATGTCTCCAGCGACTAGGAGAAGGAGGATCGAAAGAGTGAGCAGATGGTTAAGTGATTTGTGAGAGTGTCTCTTGTGTTGGATGGTAGGACTGAATGGATCTGTGCTGTTAAGCAATGTGAACAGAGCATGAGTGCTATACATAGGAGAGGCAAGGACAGAGGGGCCGATATGGATGGAGTGTAGAGAGTTAATGCAAGGGCGGTGAATGTGAGTGAATGCAGCAGCCAGGATATAGATTATACAAATAAATATGGTGAGTATTTGTGCTGTTTCAAGTGAATATGGATTAGATTGAAATCTATCGGTCTGGAAAAGGTTAAAAAGCCATTTTTGGGACTCCAACAGTGAGGAACCTTCCCAGAGGAGGCCTGCAGACAAAAATTACACCAAAAGCACAGCAATGACTCATCCAAGAGGTCACAAAAGACCCCAAAACAACATCCAAAGAACTGCAGGCCTCATTTGCTTCAGTTAAGGTCAGTGTTCATGAATCCGCCACAAGAAAGACTGGGCAAAAATCGCCTGTATGGCAGAGTTCCAAGATGAAAAACACTGCTGAGCAATATGAACATAAAGGTTTATCTCATTAATGCCAGAAAACACCATGATGATCCCCAAGACTTTTGAGAGAATATTCTGTGGACTGACAAGACAAAAGTTGAACTTTTTGGAAGGTGAATGTCCCATTACATCTGGCGCAGGAGTGTCATGATTCCAATGGCAGGGAATCACAAAAGGACAAGCACCAACGAGCTCTAGGGTGATGGAACCTGAGCTGACCGCGACCCTAAACCTGAACACACAAATAACAATAGCCGGGGAACGTGCCTACGTTGATCCTAGACGTCTCGCACCAGCCGAAGATCTAACTTCCCCTATTAGAAGAAACACAGACCTCTCTTGCCTCCAGAGAAATACCCCACAGAAATAGCAGCCCCCCACATATAATGACAGTGAAATGAGAGGAAGGCACATACACAGTATGAAAACAGATTCAGCAAAATGAGGCCCGCTAAAACTAGATAGCAGAGGATACAAAAGTAAACTGCGCGGTCAGCAAAAAACCCTTCAAAAAAACCATCCTGTAATTACTTGAACTCATGTTCCAACTCATGGAACATGAGGAGCAATTACAGCCCACTAAAGCAACCAGCAGCAAAGAGACAATTATATGCAAGCTGGACAAGACAAAAATAAAGCAAAACGTGGAACAAGAAAATCAAAACTTAGCTTGTCCTGAAGATTACTGAAGCCAGAAGCTGAGGTAACAAAACACTCTGATAACCTTGATAGCCGGCGGGGAAATGACAAGAAAGCCCGGTTAAATAGGAAACTCCCAAATCCTAATAGAACAGGTGGACACCAGAGACAGCAGAACACAAATCACCCAGTACCATCAGTAACCACCAGAGGGAGCCCAAAAACAGAACTCACAACAGTACCCCCCCCTTGAGGAGGGGTCACCGAACCCTCACGAGAACCACCAGGGCGACCAGGATGAGCCCTATGAAAAACGCGGACCAAATCATCAGCATGAACATCAGAGGCAACCACCCAAGAATTATCCTCCTGACCATAACCCTTCCACTTGACCAAATATTGGAGTTTCCGTCTGGAAACACGAGAATCCAAGATCTTCTCCACAACATACTCCAATTCTCCCTCCACCAGCACCGGAGCAGGAGGCTCAAGCGAAGGAACAACAGGTACCTCATACCTCCGCAACAACGACCGATGGAACACATTATGAATAGCAAACGATGCCGGGAGATCCAAACGAAACGACACAGGGTTAAGAATTTCCAAGATCCTATAAGGACCGATGAACCGAGGCTTGAACTTAGGAGAAGAGACCTTCATAGGAACAAAACGAGAAGACAACCACACCAAGTCCCCAACACGAAGTCGAGGACCCACGCTGTTATGGCTGGCAATCAGGCAACACAGCGTGCAGTAATCAGCGCACATACAGAGATCTGGCAATAACCAAAAACAATAGGACGAGCTCTGAGACGTGGAATCTCTGTAGACTGCAGTACCTCTTGTGACCACAGAAGTGAACTCAGCCACAGAATTCACAACAGTACCCCCCCCTTGAGGAGGGGTCACCGAACCCTCACCAGAACCCCCAGGCCGACCAGGATGAGCCACATGAAAGGCACGAACAAGATCTGGGGCATGGACATCAGAGGCAAAAACCCAGGAATTATCTTCCTGAGCATAACCCTTCCATTTGACCAGATACTGGAGTTTCCGTCTAGAGACACGAGAATCCAAAATCTTCTCCACAATATACTCCAATTCCCCCTCCACCAAAACAGGGGCAGGAGGCTCCACAGATGGAACCATAGGTGCCACGTATCTCCTCAACAACGACCTATGGAATACATTATGTATGGAAAAGGAGTCTGGGAGGATCAGACGAAAAGAAACCGGATTGAGAATCTCAGAAATCCTATACGGACCAATAAAACGAGGTTTAAATTTAGGAGAGGAAACCTTCATAGGAATATGACGAGAAGATAACCAAACCAGATCCCCAACACGAAGTCGGGGTCCCACACGGCGTCTGCGATTAGCGAAAAGCTGAGCCTTCTCCTGGGACAAGGTCAAATTGTCCACTACCTGAGTCCAGATCTGCTGCAACCTGTCCACCACAGAATCCACACCAGGACAGTCCGAAGACTCAACCTGTCCTGAAGAGAAACGAGGATGGAACCCAGAATTGCAGAAAAATGGAGAGACCAAGGTAGCCGAGCTGGCCCGATTATTAAGGGCGAACTCAGCCAACGGCAAAAATGACACCCAATCATCCTGGTCAGCGGAAACAAAACATCTCAGATATGTTTCCAAGGTCTGATTGGTTCGTTCGGTCTGGCCATTAGTCTGAGGATGGAAGGCCGAGGAGAAAGATAGGTCAATGTTCATCCTACCACAAAAGGCTCGCCAGAACCTCGAGACAAACTGGGAACCTCTGTCAGAAACAATATTCTCAGGAATGCCATGTAAACGAACCACATGCTGGAAGAACAAAGGCACCAAATCAGAGGAGGAAGGCAATTTAACCAAGGGCACCAGATGGACCATTTTAGAAAAGCGATCACAGACCACCCAAATGACCGACATTTTTTGAGAAACGGGAAGGTCAGAAATGAAATCCATCGAAATATGTGTCCAAGGCCTCTTCGGGACCGGCAAGGGCAAAAGCAACCCACTGGCACGTGAACAGCAGGGCTTAGCCCTAGCACAAATTCCACAGGACTGCACAAAAGCACGCACATCCCGTGACAGAGATGGCCACCAGAAGGATCTAGCAACCAACTCCCTGGTACCAAAGATTCCTGGATGACCGGCCAGCACCGAACAATGAAGTTCAGAGATAACTTTACTAGTCCACCTATCAGGGACGAACAGTTTCTCGGCCGGACCCAACACGACCACATCATGCAAATTATGCAGTACCAGAAAGCGAATAACTTCCTGATGTGCAGGAGCCATGCACATGGTCAGCTGGGCCCAGTACTGAGGCTTATTCTTGGCCAAAGGTGTAGCATCAATTCCTCTCAACGGAATAGGACACCGCAAAGGCTCCAAGAAAAATCCACAACGTTTAGCATAATCCAAATCCTTCAGATTCAGGGCAGCGCCTGAATCCACAAACGCCATGACAGAATACGATGACAAAGAGCACATTAAGGTAATGGACAAAAGGAATTTGGACTGTACAGTACCAATAACGGCAGAGCTATTGAACCGCCTAGTGCGTTTAGGACAATTAGAAATAGCATAAGTAGAATCACCACAATAGAAACACAGTCTGTTCAGACGTCTGTGTTCTTGCCGTTCTACTTTAGTCATAGTCCTGTCGCACTGCATAGGCTCAGGTTTACTCTCAGACAATACCGCCAGATGGTGCACAGATTTACGCTCGCGCAAGCGACGACCGATCTGAATGGCCAAGGACATAGACTCATTCAAACCAGCAGGCATAGGAAATCCCACCATTACATCCTTAAGAGCTTCAGAGAGACCCTTTCTGAACAAAGCCGCTAGTGCAGATTCATTCCACAGAGTGAGTACTGACCACTTCCTAAATTTCTGACAATATACTTCTACATCATCCTGACCCTGGCATAAAGCCAGCAGATTTTTCTCAGCCTGATCCACTGAATTAGGCTCATCGTAAAGCAATCCCAGCGCCTGGAAAAATGCATCAACATTACTCAATGCAGAATCTCCTGGTGCAAGAGAAAACGCCCAGTCCTGTGGGTCGCCGCGCAAAAAAGAAATAATAATCAAAACCTGTTGAATAGGATTACCAGAAGAATGAGGTTTCAAGGCCAAAAATAGCTTACAATTATTTCTGAAGCTCAGGAACTTAGTTCTGTCACCAAAAAACAAATCAGGAATCGGAATTCTTGGTTCTAGCATCGATTTCTGATCAATAGTATCTTGAATCTTTTGTACATTTACAACGAGATTATCCATTGAGGAGCACAGAGCCTGAATATCCATGTCCACAGCTGTGTCCTGAAGCACTCTAATGTCTAGGGGAAAAAAAAGACTGAAGACAGAGCTAAGAAAAAAAAATGATGTCAGGATTTCTTTTTTCCCTCTATTGGGAATCATTGGTAGGGCTCCTTGTACTGTTATGGCTGGCAATCAGGCAACACAGCGTGCAGTAATCAGCGCACATACAGAGATCTGGCAATAACCAAAAACAATAGGACGAGCTCTGAGACGTGGAATCTCTGTAGACTGCAGTACCTCTTGTGACCACAGAAGTGAACTCAGCCACAGAATTCACAACACCACGCGGCGACGGCGATTAGCAAACTGCTGAGCCTTCTCCTGGGACAACTTCAAATTGTCCACCACATGACTCCAAATCCGATGCAACCCATCCACCACCATGTCCACTCCAGGACAATCAGAAGGCTCCACCTGACCAGAGGAAAAACGAGGATGAAACCCCGAATTACAAAAGAAAGGAGAAACCAAGGTAGCAGAACTAGCCCGATTATTAAGGGCAAACTCGGCCAGCGGCAAAAAGGTAACCCAGTCATCCTGATCAGCAGAAACAAAACACCTCAAATAAGTTTCCAAGGTCTGATTAGTTCGCTCCGTCTGGCCATTCGTCTGAGGATGGAATGCAGACGAAAAGGACAAATCAATGCCCATCTTAGCACAGAACATCCGCCAAAATCTAGACACAAACTGGGATCCCCTGTCAGAAACGATGTTCTCCGGAATCCCATGCAAACGAACCACGTCCTGGAAAAACAGAGGGACCAACTCAGAGGAGGAAGGCAACTTAGGCAAGGGTACAAGATGAACCATTTTAGAAAAGCAGTCACACACAACCCAGATGACAGACATTTTTTGAGAGACAGGGAGATCCAAAATAAAGTCCATTGAAATGTGCGTCCAAGGCCTCTTCGGGATAGGCAAAGGTGACAACAATCCACTGACTCGAGAACAGCAAGGCTTAGCCTGAGCACAAACCTCACAAGACTGCACAAAAGAACGCACATCCCTCGACAAGGAAGGCCACCAAAAAGACCTGGCCACCAAGTCTCTAGTACCAAATATTCCAGGATGACCTGCCAACGCAGAAGAATGGACCTCGGAGATGACTCTACTGGTCCAACTATCCGGAACAAACAGTCTCTCAGGCGGACAACGATCAGGTTTACCCGCCTGAAACTCCTGCAAACAACGTCGCAAGTCTGGGAAGACGGCCGACAAAATCACCCCATCCCTAAGGATACCAGTGGGCTCAGAATTTCCAGGGGAGTCAGGCACAAAACTCCTAGAAAGAGCATCCGCCTTCACATTCTTTGAACCTGGCAGGTATGAAACCACAAAATTGAAACGAGAGAAAAACAGTGACCAACGAGCCTGTCTAGGATTCAGACGCCTGGCAGACTCAAGGTAAATCAGATTTTTGTGATCAGTCAAGACCACCACACGATGTCTAGCACCCTCCAGCCAATGACGCCACTCCTCAAATGCCCACTTCATGGCCAAAAGTTCCCGATTACCCACATCATAATTCCGCTCAGCGGGCGAAAATTTTCTAGAAATGAACGCACATGGCTTCATCACCGAGCAATCGGAGCTTCTCTGTGACAAAACCGCCCCCGCTCCAATCTCGGAAGCATCAACCTCAACCTGGAAAGGAAGCGAAACATCAGGCTGACGCAACACAGGAGCAGAAGAAAACCGGCGTTTAAGTTCCCGAAAGGCCTCCACAGCCGCAGGAGACCAATCAGCAACATCAGCACCCTTCTTAGTCAAATCCGTCAAAGGCTTAACAACACTAGAAAAATTAGTTATAAAACGACAATAGAAATTAGCAAAGCCTAAGAACTTCTGCAGACTCTTAAGAGATGCAGGCTGCGTCCAGTCACAAATAGCCTGAACCTTGACGGGATCCATCTCAATAGTAGAAGGGGAAAAATATACCCCAAGAAAGAAATCTTCTGGACTCCAAAGAGACACTTTGAGCCCTTTACAAACAAGGAATTAGCCCGCAGGACCTGAAACACCTTCCTGACCTGCTGAACATGAGACTCCCAGTCATCAGAAAAAACCAAAATATCATCCAAATACACAATCATAAATTTATCCAGATATTCACGGAAAATATCGTGCATAAAGGACTGGAAGACTGAAGGAGCATTAGAAAGTCCGAAAGGCATTACCAAATACTTAAAATGGCCCTCAGGCGTATTAAATGCGGTTTTCCACTCATCACCTTGCTTTATTCGTATAAGATTATACGCACCCCGAAGATCAATCTTAGTGAACCATCTAGCCCCCTTAATGCGAGCAAACAAATCAGTCAACAAAGGCAAAGGATACTGATATTTTATGGTAATCTTATTCAAAAGACGATAATCTATACAAGGCCTCAAGGACCCATCTTTTTTGGCCACGAAAAAAAAACCTGCTCCCAAAGGGGACGAAGATGGACGGATATGTCCCTTTTCCAAGGACTCCTTAACATAATCCCGCATAGCAGTATGCTCTGGCACTGACAGATTGAACAAACGACCATTAGGAAATTTACTACCAGGAATTAAATCTATAGCACAATCGCAATCCCTGTGAGGAGGAAGCGAACTGAGCTTAGGCTCCTCAAAAACATCCCGATAATCAGACAAAAATACAGGAACCTCAGAAGGAGTAGATGAAGCGATAGAAATCGGAGGTGCATCATCATGAACCCCCTGACATCCCCAGCTTAACACAGACATTGTTTTCCAGTCAAGGACTGGATTATGAGTTTGTAACCATGGCAGACCAAGTACTAGAACATCATGTAAATTATACAATACCAGGAAGCGAATCACGTCCTGATGAACGGGAGTCATACGCATGGTCACTTGTGTCCAGTACTGAGGTTTATTCATAGCTAAAGGTGTAGAGTCAATTCCCTTCAAAGGAATAGGGACTTCCAGAGGCTCAAGACTAAACCCACATCGCTTGGCAAATGACCAATCCATAAGACTCAGGGCAGCGCCTGAATCTACATAGGCATCGACGGAAATGGATGATAATGAGCAAATCAGAGTCACAGACAGAATGAACTTAGACTGTAAAGTACTAATGGCAACAGACTTATCAACCTTTTTTGTGCGTTTAGAGCATGCTGATATAACATAAGCTGAATCACCACAATAAAAGCACAACCCATTTTTCCGCCTATAGTTTTGCCGTTTACTTCTAGACTGAACTCTATCACATTGCATTGTCTCAAGTGCCTGTTCAGAAGACACCGCCAAATGGTGCACAGGTTTGCGCTCCCGTAAACGCCGATCAATCTGAATAGCCATAGTCATAGACTCATTCAGACCCGTAGGCGCAGGGAACCCCACCATAACATCTTTAATGGCCTCAGAAAGGCCATCTCTGAACTTTGCAGCCAGGGCGCACTCATTCCACTGAGTAAGCACTGACCATTTCCGAAATTTTTGACAATATATTTCTGCTTCATCTTGCCCCTGAGAGAGAGCTAATAAAGCTTTTTCAGCCTGAATCTCCTGGTTAGGTTCCTCATAGAGCAAACCCAATGCCAGAAAAAACGCATCCACATTAAGCAACGCAGGATCCCCTGGTGCCAATGCAAATGCCCAATTTTGAGGGTCACCCCGCAGGAAAGATATAATAATCTTAACCTGCTGAGCAGGGTCTCCAGAAGAGCGAGATTTCAAAGAAAGGAACAGCTTGCAATTGTTCCTAAAATTCAGAAAACTAGATCTATCTCCAGCAAAGAACTCTGGAATAGGAATTCTAGGTTCAGACATAGGAGCATGTACAACAAAATCTTGTATATTTTGAACCTTAGCAGCAAGATTATTCAAGCTGGAAGCTAAACTCTGGACGTCCATGATAAACAGCTAAGGTCAGAGCCATTCAAGGATTAAGAGGAGGAAAAAAAAAAAAAAAATCAGCCTGGCTGCAATTAAGGCTAGGCAGCAACCTCAGAGGAGAGAAAAAAAAAAAAAACTTCCTCAGACTACTTTTCCTCCTACTTCAGCCCAAACATTTTGGCCGGCTATACTGTCATGATTCCAATGGCAGGGAATCACAAAAGGACAAGCACCAACGAGCTCTAGGGTGATGGAACCTGAGCTGACCGCGACCCTAAACCTGAACACACAAATAACAATAGCCGGGGAACGTGCCTACGTTGATCCTAGACGTCTCGCACCAGCCGAAGATCTAACTTCCCCTATTAGAAGAAACACAGACCTCTCTTGCCTCCAGAGAAATACCCCACAGAAATAGCAGCCCCCCACATATAATGACAGTGAAATGAGAGGAAGGCACATACACAGTATGAAAACAGATTCAGCAAAATGAGGCCCGCTAAAACTAGATAGCAGAGGATACAAAAGTAAACTGCGCGGTCAGCAAAAAACCCTTCAAAAAACCATCCTGTAATTACTTGAACTCATGTTCCAACTCATGGAACATGAGGAGCAATTACAGCCCACTAAAGCAACCAGCAGCAAAGAGACAATTATATGCAAGCTGGACAAGACAAAAATAAAGCAAAACGTGGAACAAGAAAATCAAAACTTAGCTTGTCCTGAAGATTACTGAAGCCAGAAGCTGAGGTAACAAAACACTCTGATAACCTTGATAGCCGGCGGGGAAATGACAAGAAAGCCCGGTTAAATAGGAAACTCCCAAATCCTAATAGAACAGGTGGACACCAGAGACAGCAGAACACAAATCACCTAGTACCATCAGTAACCACCAGAGGGAGCCCATAAACAGAACTCACAACACAGGAGTAACAGCATTTCAGAAAAGAAACATCATACCAACAGTAAAATATGGTGGTGGTAGTGTGATGGTCTGGGGTTGTTTTGCTGCTTCAGGACCTGGAAGACTTGCTGTGGTAAATGGTACCATGAATTCTGGTGTCTACCAAAAAATCCTGAAAAAGAATGCATCTGTTCATAACTAGTGATGAGCGAGTGGACTTGTTGCTTGGGTTTTCCTGAGCACGCTCGGGTGGTCTACGAGTATTTGTTAGTGTTCGGAGATTTAGTTTTCATCACCTCAGCTGAATGATTTACAGCTATTACCCAGCCTGAGTACATGTGGGGGTTGCCTGGTTGCTAGGGAATCCCCACATGTAATCAAGCTGGCTAGTAGCTGTAAATCTTTCAGCTGTGGCAAGGAAAACTAAATTTCTGAGCAGTCAAATACTAAAAGACCACCCGAGCATGCTCGGGAAAACCCGAGAAACGAGTATACTCGCTCATCACTATTCGTAACCTCAACCTGAAGCGTACTTGGGTTATGCAGGCAGGACAATGATCCAAAACACATCAGCAAGTTTACCTCTGAATGGCTTAAAGGGAATCTGTCACCTCATTTTTCGCATATAAGCTGTGGCCACCGCCATTAGGGGCTTATCTACAGCATTTTGTAATGATGTAAATAAGCCCCCGATATAACTTGAAAGATAAGAAAAACAAGATAGATTATACTCACCCTGGGGCGGTCCGGTGCAGTTCGGGTCTGAGGCGGGTCGCAGGTCCGAGTCCGGCGCCTCCCATCTACATACGATGTCGTCATCCTTCTTGCTTCGTGTCGCGGCTCCTACACAGGCATACTGATTTGCCCTGTTGAAGGCAGAGCAAAGTACTGCAGTGCGCAGGCGCTGGGCCTCTCTAAGCTTTCCCGGTACCTACACACTGCAGTACTTCGATCTGCCCTCAACAGTGCAGAGAATTACACCACATCGGACCATTCTTGGGTGAGTATAATCTAACTTGATTTTCTTATCTTGCAGGATACATCGGGGGCTTATCTAAAGCATTACAGAATGCTGTAGATAAGCCCCTAATGGCGGTGGCCGCAGCTTGAATGCAAAAAATGAGGTGACAGATTCCTTTTAAGAAAAATAAAATTGCTACTTTTTTCTAGTGGCCTTGACAATGTCCTGACCTTAGTCTAATTGAGATTGACCTTAAAGAGGCGGTTCATGCTTGGAAACCCTCTAATGGCTGAATTACAATTCTGCAAAGATGACAGGGCCAAAATTTTTCTAGAGCATTGTAAAAGACTCATTGTCAGTTATCACGAATGCTTGATTGAAGTTGTTGCTACTAAGGGTGGCTCAACCAGATATTAGGTTTAGGGGGAAATCACCTTTTCACACAGGGCCCTGTTAACCTGTATTATCTTTGTCTAATACTTAAATTTGGTTATCTGAAACATTTAAGTGTGAAAAAGAATAGGAAATCAGGATGAGGTCAAACACTTTTCACACTACTGTAGATATACACAGAACACATTTTACACCAAAAAGAAGGAACTCGGATCTCTGTAAAAAGATATCCTGCTATATTATCAGACCGTGTACTTATCAGTATATGAATTAGAGAGCACAATAAAGAATTAGGGGATTTTTTCAGTGAAAAAAATACATAACTTTTATTATACATATTTACTAGAACAGTACAGTGGCAACAAAAGGGTATTCATGTGTAGGAAGCAGCTAAAAACCACCAGTACAATGTAGATTGAAATATGTGGTACTAGGAATAGGAAAAACAGACGTGTCTCAATAGGAACTATTGCACATTGTTATATAGGATGAAGAAAAAAAGTATCTAGTATATTATATTACACCGGTAAATAAGTCAAATTTTGATAATTAGCATATTGGCTGTGCCAGCATGATCACACATTGGGGCAATGAGGAACTTATGTATCATGACTATAGTCCGCGCTATGTAGTTCCCAATTGCTCCCTCTTATAAACCGGCTACAGACAATAGAACCAGTCCATCTGCAAAATCAAGGCATAATAAGATTTAAATATATAATAATTTACCTTGCGACATGATGGTCACCCTGTGTTGAAGTGCCTATGAGACACGCCGAAGCCTCGACACGCGTTTCACCACCTACGGCTTCGTCAGGAGACGTGACTAAGATGTTAGGATCAAGAGTATATGTATGAGAGGATGTGGATCAATCAGCGAATCGGCGCGCGATCCCGTGTGATGCCCCGCCCCCCGGAGAGGAAGGCCAGCGCGCGGCATGCATGATGGGAAGGAGGACGTGCGTCATCACTTCCCATCGCCATGACAATGCATCCGAGTCCACCACGCCGAGGGAAAGTGCAGCACATGCGTGGAGCTAATCTGCGCATAGATCGATATCACCATACTATGGCGGACCGGTAAGAAGGCAATGTATCTCTTAGGTTGTCATAGCAACAAACCTGGCCAATCATTGCGCTAGTGCCCTCAAAATAGATTTATAAATGTTACAGATTGCCATATAAATATCGTAGAGACTGTACACTAGTATATGGACTGTTATGAACAGGTAATTCAGAACCACAATGGACCTTGAAGTTCAGAGCACACAAAGTGACCTGACAATTACCAAAAACATAGGACGAGCTCTGAGACGTGGGAACTCTGCTGACCGCAATCCCTAATCCTATCCAACCACACTAGAGGTAGCCGTGGAGCGCTCCTGACCAGTCCTATGCGCCTCGAGCACAGCCTGAGAAACTAGCTAGCCCTAAGAAAGAAAAATAAGCCTAGCTTGCCTCAGAGAAATACCCCAAAGGAAAAGGCAGCCCCCCACATATAATGACTGTGAGTTGAGATGAAAATGCAAACGCAGAGATGAAATAGATTTAGCAAAGTGAGGCCCAACTTACTGAACAGACCGAAGATAGGAAAGATTGCTTTGCGGTCAACACAAAACCCTGCAAACAACCACGCAGAGGGGGCAAAAAGACCCTCCGCACCGACTAACGGTACGGAGGTGCTCCCTCTGCGTCCCAGAGCTTCCAGCAAGCAAGAAAAACCAATATAGCAAGCTGGACAGAAAAAATAGCACAGGAACGATCCAGGAGAAAGCAAGACCAATACTAGAACATTGGCAGGAGGCCAGGATCAAAGCACTAGGTGGAGTTAAATAGAGCAGCACCTAACGACTTAACCTCATCACCTGAGGAAGGAAACTCAGAAGCTGCAGTACCACTCTCATCCACCAAAGGAAGCTCAAAGACAGAACCAGCCGAAGTACCACTCACGACCACAGGAGGGAGCTTGGCCACATAATTCACAACAATGGACACTTAATAAATAAATTTAAAAATATTTAGAATTGAGAGACCTCAGTGGTTGATATTTTCCTATCTACAGGCTAACACGGTACCAAGATATATATCTTTCCTGTAAATAAATTTAAAAAATTGATATCTGGATTGTGCTAATCCATTAGATAAATAGACAAGTGATATCCCAGATTGGACAATCGTAATAAGGAATTAGAAAATACATACAAAAACAATCAATCGATCTAAAGTAATTATGCATATAGTCAAACATAGCTTTTAACAGTGTAATAAATGGGCACATGAAAAAGGGTATTAAATCAATTAAGATTCATAAGATATCATTATAGTTAAAATTATTTATGGTGCCCATATTATAGCACTGTTAGAATCAATGAATATTCATAAAGTTTTGCTGACAGTCGATTTATACTAGAGGTGTATCCCTCAGACATAGCTAGACAAAAGGCTATATGCATGCGTTACATATAAAGTGATCGGATAGTTCTTAATCTACAATAGAAAAATTAATCAATCAAATAAACAATAAACGATACAGTAATATTAATTATCTCGCAATAATCCAGAATACAGGTCGTGATGCCTCACAGGTCTGTATAGTCTAAGTCCCGGACCGTTATCATAAGATTTTCCATGGATGGTGGTTAGCACCGATGATTGATCCGAAATACGGCATACTGATAATGCATTGTGCCAGTAGATAGAAAGAATAGATCTAGAAAATTTAAGACAAATAATTAGTAACTCAAATTACAACTAAAAGTAAAACACTAAAAAACATGACTAGTATAAAATAGCGCACATATCAGAATTAGAGAAAAGACTTGAAACTGATGGCTTCATTGATGCCATTGGGTGTCATGGTGTCTAATATGACTAGCCAGAGTTTTTGTTTCAGATTACCTGAATCCGAACTTTAACTGGTCTGGTCGTCATACCGATATATATGTAACCACAGGGGCAGCTGGCATGATAGACAACTGCCTCTGTGTTACATGTAATATGATGTACAATTTTATATGTCTCGTCTCCCCTGGAGTTCAAAAATTCCTTTGTCCTGATAATATAACGACATACAGAGCAGTTTCCACAGGGAAAACAACCCGGGGGGTCCTTTACTATTACTTGAAAAGGGCTTAATTTTAGGAGGTATATAGTGACTCCTACATAGGATGTCACTGAGAGTCTGAGATTTCCTCCAGGTGATGGAGGGAAAAGGTGTTATTTGTCCTTTTAGGTCTTTGTCAGTTAACAATATTGACCAGTATCTCCTAAAAATCTGGTTAATCTCAGCCCAGTTTGAATTAAATTTGGTGATAAACCTAGGTCGTGTGTCCGTATATGTAATTCCCTTTTTAGTGGGTTTAGACAACAAATTAGATCTGTCTTCGCGCAAGGCACGAGAATAACCCCTGGCGATGTCTCTGGTCGGGTAGCCTCTGTTTTTACATCTACACTGTAGATCTTTTGCTTGTTTGTGAAATGTCTCATCATTTGAACAGATGCGATGAGCCTGCAAAAATTGTCCTGTAGGGATAGAACTCTTGAGTTTGGGTCGATGTGAAAATGAAAAGTGCAGTAGCGCATTAGTCGCAGTAATCTTTCTAAAAATATCAGTACAAACAGTTCCATCACTAGATTTTGAAATTTGAAGATCCAGAAAGTCAATTGCAATTTGATTGTATTTCCAAGTCACTTTAATGTTAAGTGGATTGTCATTAAGATGACCGAGGAATGAATGGTTATCTGAAACATTTAAGTGTGAAAAAGAATAGGAAATCAGGATGAGGGCAAACACTTTTCACACTACTGTAGATATACACAGAACACATACACACGTATGACCTAACTCATACACACATGTATAGACAGAGCACATACACGTATGCACAGTGTATATACACACACCTATATACAGAGCACAAACAGGCAATCCCCACATGTATTCAAGCTGTCTAGCAGCCGCAAATCATGCACCTGCAGCGACAAACTAAATCTCCGAGCATGCCAAAATACTCGGAGACCACCCAAGCGTGCTCGGAAAAACTCAAGTAACAAACATACTCGCTCATCACTAAAATACGCTATAAGCAAAAAAACTGATCTGCACTTCCTAGTGTGAACACGTGCAAGCTGTGAGGACTGCATTGTATATACAAAAAAAGAACACAGCAGCACATGTGTATGAATCTAGACCATGTGAAAACACAGAAAACATACAATTTGGATTATACTTCTCAAAAATATTTTTTTCAAAAACATTTTTTTTAAATTTTAAACTTGCAATAATAGATGAAAATGAAGGTTCTTACCCACGGCAAGGTGACCTCCCTCTGGTGGGTCCCTGCTCTACAGTATAAGCCACTTCTGTGCCACCAGCCTACAAATTTGGACAAACATATCTGTTCTGAACAGGTGATTCAGAACCACAATGGACCTTGAAGTTCAGAGCACACAAAGTGACCTGACAATTACCAAAAACATAAGACGAGCTCTGAGACGTGGGAACTCTGCTGACCGCAATCCCTAATCCTATCCAACCACACTAAAGGTAGCCGTGGAGCGCTCCTGACCAGTCCTATGCGCCTCGAGCACAGCCTGAGAAACTAGCTAGCCCTAAGAAAGAAAAATAAGCCTAGCTTGCCTCAGAGAAATACCCCAAAGGAAAAGGCAGCCCCCCACATATAATGACTGTGAGTTGAGATGAAAATACAAACGCAGAGATGAAATAGATTTAGCAAAGTGAGGCCCAACTTACTGAACAGACCGAAGATAGGAAAGATTGCTTTGCGGTCAACACAAAACCCTACAAACAACCACGCAGAGGGGGCAAAAAGACCCTCCGCACCGACTAACGGTACGGAGGTGCTCCCTCTGCGTCCCAGAGCTTCCAGCAAGCAAGAAAAACCAATATAGCAAGTTGGACAGAAAAAGTAGCAAACAAAAATAACACAAGCAAAACTTAGCTTATGCAGGATAGACAGGCCACAGGAACGATCCAGGAGAAAGCAAGACCAATACTAGAACATTGGCAGGAGGCCAGGATCAAAGCACTAGGTGGAGTTAAATAGAGCAGCACCTAACGACTTAACCTCATCACCTGAGGAAGGAAACTCAGAAGCTGCAGTACCACTCTCATCCACCAAAGGAAGCTCATAGACAGAACCAGCCGAAGTACCACTCACGACCACAGGAGGGAGCTTGGCCACAGAATTCACAACACATATCACTACCGGGCTAAGCCTACAATTTATGGGCAAGTAGAGCTGACACGGCACCTGCAAGGCCAATGGGAGGGGTGCAAGATCAAACTAGAGGCAGCCAACAAAAAAACTTATCAGAACCTCCTAGTGTGAACACGTGCAAGCTGCAGGGACTGCATTATATATACAAAAAAGAACACAGCAGCACATGTGTATAATAACAATTAATAATCATTTTTGTTACTAAAAATGACAAAGTATAATATTTTTTTTTAATCTCTTTATCTGTTAAGGACTGGCGGAACGCACCAAGTATAGAAGATATGAAACTAGGTGCGTTCGCAGTCCGAGGTTCACCGTGCAGGTAAAAACCCTGCTGCTAGTAAGACGGACTATATGGCGGTACTAAAGTATACACGCATGGGTTAACTTCACCCTGCGTGAAGGAAGCGATCCTGTTGAGTCACAGGACCGCGGTACCGCACATAGAACGCGAGCAAGAAGTCAGCGAACACAACCCCAACACAGGATTGAAGTCCGATTAGACCACTTGCTGGCACAACACCGCAACTGGGTGTGTAAGGAAACTATAAAAATAGTATATAAAGGCACGAGAGTGCATGCAGTGCCGCACTGGCGGACGCCACTAACCACCCAGGCTTGGGTAAGGAAAGCGCAGAGGAAGCGCACGGCGCCGTACAGGCGGTCACAGCAACTAGACGCTGTTATGTGTGTAACGTGCTGTTGGATAAGTCGGGCGCTAGATAGCAAACATACACCTTCCACGAACAGTCATCCAATAGGGAGGGTATTTTAAAGAGCGACTTTCACTCACAACACACACACATATTATCAAGACAATACTAGCGCATGGCCGTGCGGTCATGCGCAGTTTATATAGTGGCAGCACAGGAAACAGCTACAGAAGTTTTGCCCTTTCAGGACCTGCCAAAAGGACCAATGGGATGTGCTGCAGTACCTAAGCATGTGACCCTCGATCTCCAATGGGAGATCTTGCCCTGGGCATGCTCAGTGTGTGCAAATAAGGACTTAGTCCCAGGGAAGCCCGCTCGCCGCAGATCAGTGCAGGGTACAACAGGAGAGCCGGAAAAGGCAGCAGTAACCCTTTGCACAGAATCAGTCCCAGCGAGACGCTGGGAGCGATGCCTCTGCTGAGCAGAGCCCACTGCGGCCGAAGCAGAATGGGAGACCGCAGCAGACACGGATCGAGATTCCCCCTGTGCAGCAGAGGAAACTCGACTCCTAACATTATCTTCTCTTAAATACATCTTATTCAGAACAGAACATGGGGCACAGATCATAAGTTAAAAGTTAAACATTTTTCCATTTCATTAGAAAAAATTAACTCATTTAGAAATTGCTGGCAGCAACACATCTAAAAAACAGAATGGGGTTAACAGGGGGCTGGATAATTAAGTGGTACTAATGAAAAACAGTTGGAGGGACAATTTTCAATTAAGTCACATGTTCATCAATGTAAATGTGCAAAACCTTTGAATATTCTACCTTGTAAAGTACACATCATCTACAGATTTAGAGATTGTGGAGAAATCCATGTGCCCAAGGGACAAGGCCAACTGTCAATATAGGATGCTACAGGCCCTGGTACTCTGGTGGGGGTCTGAATGAGAGGAGTCAAGCGTTGGTTGATCCGGATGGAAGGGAAGTACCCCAGAATGAACCAGTGGACCAGCTAGGACAGATGGTGCATTTTGAAGATGAGGCCATATGGGGCACGCAGAGGCGTCTCTTATACACAATATAATGCCCCCTCACTGCATAGTACCACCCACACAGTATACTGCCCCCTTAGTAGCCTCCAAACTGTTTGATGGCTCTAGCACTGTATGATGGCCCCTTCACTGTAATCCCCACACTGTACGATGGCCTCCTCACTGTAATCCCCACACTGTACAATGGCCTTCATATAGTATAATGCACCAGATAGTCCTCAATATAGTATAATGCACTCCCCATAAGCAGACCCTATAGCACAAGGCAGCACCCATAGGCAGACTCTGTAGTATAAAGCAGCACCCCATAGGCAGACCCTGTAGTAAAAGGCAGCACCCCATAGGCAGACCCTGTAGTATAAAGCAGCATCCCATAGGCAGACCCTGTAGTAAAAGGCAGCACCCCATAGGCAGACCCTGTAGTAAACGGCAGCACCCCATAGGCAGACCCTGTAGTATAAGGTAGCACCCCCATAGGCAGATCCTGTAGTATAAGGCAGCACCCCCATAGGCAGATCCTGTAGTATAAGGCAGCACCCCCATAGGCCGATCCTGTAGTATAAGGCAGCACCCCCATAGGAAGATCTTGTAGTATAAGGCAGACCACCATAGGCAGATCCTGTAGTATAAGGTAGCACTACATAGGCAGACCCTGTAGTAAAAGACAGTACCCCTATAAGCAGACCCTGTAAGTATAAGACAGTACCCCAATAGGCAGACCCTGTAGTATAAGACAGTACTGCCATAGGCAGACCCTGTATTATAAGACAGTACCCCTATAGGCACACCCTGTAAGTATAAGACAGTACCCCCATAGGCAGACCCTGTAGTATAAGACAGTACCCCCATAGGCAGACCCTGTAAGTATAAGACAGTACCCCCATAGGCAGACCCTGTAGTATAAGGCAGCCCTCATAAAAAAATAAATAAATACTCACCTCTTTTTCTCTTTGTTCCAGCGGTGCTCCGAACTCTTGCTTGTCTTCTGACAGCGGGCGCTGGGTGGTGACGTCACCGCGCCCACTGTCAGTGTTGGCGTCAATGATGTCAGACGCTGACAGAGGGTGATGGGAGAAGGAGCGCTGGGCACTCATTCCCTCATCAATGTGGTCAGCTGTATCGGCTAAATGCTGATACAGCTGACTTTGTGGTGATGGGTGGCGGGCCCACTGCTGGCACCAGGGCCCCCCGCCTGCTCAGGGCCCCCATAGTGGCCGGGCGGCAGAGCAGGGAGACCAATTCTCCCTGCTCTGCTGCAAAATGTAACTGTATTGGTGCGCTGTGCACGCCAATACAGTTACAGTAGCGTAGCTCTGGGTGGGCTCCATCTAAGCTCTTGACCCAGGGCATTCGCACCCTCTGCCTCCTCGGTAGCTACGCTACTGGGGGCAGGGAATGGGGGTCTACCCAACAAGAGGTTTCCAGGTTTGTGGAGGAAATGGGTCTCCTGCTACATTAGGGGACCCTTGCTGTAGCTCTTATCCGAACATTTTTTAAACTGAGGTTCTATATGCAAACTGTAAACTACCAATTACAGTAACAGGTTCCACTACAATATGGCATGTAAAAATCTTCCTTATCCCCTTCTGTTATGACCTGGTGGTTAGGAGCACCCGGAATGACCTGATAGTTAAACCTCATACAGGACGAGCTCTGGGATGTGGGAGCTCTGCTGACCGCAAGCCCTAATCCTATCACACACACTAAAAATAGCCGTGGAGCGCTCCTGACCAGACCTAGGCGCCTCGTCACAGCCTAAGAACTATCTAGCCCTAGAGATAGAAAATAAAGCCTACCTTGCCTCAGAGAAATTCCCCAAAGGTAAAGGAAGCCCCTCACATATATTGACTGTGAGTAAAGATGGAAGTCACAAACGCAGAGATGAAACAGGTTTCAGCAAAGGGAGGCCAGACTTACTAAATAGACAGAGGATAGGAAAGGTAACTTTGCAATCAACACAAAAACCTACAAAAGACCACGCAGAGTGTGCAAAAAAGACCTCCGCACCGACTCACGGTGCGGAGGGGCCACTCTGCATCCCAGAGCTTCCAGCTAGCAAGACAAAATCATGATAACCAGCTGGACAAGAAAACAGTGAACAAATAATGACTATCAGGAACTTAGCTTCTGCAGAAGAAGGCAGGTCACCAGAGAGATCCAGGAGCGAACTGAACCAATGCAAAAACATTGACAGCTGGCATGGAGTAACGATCTGAGAGGAGTTAAATAGAGCAGCCAACCAAAGGATAAACCACGTCACCTGTGTAAGGAACCTCAGAAGCAGCAGCTTCACTCACAGCCACCAGAGGGAGCCCATATACAGAACTCGCCGAAGTACGATTGACGACCACAGGAGGGAGTTCGACAACAGAATTCACAACAGTACCCCCCCCTTGAGGAGGGGTCACCGAACCCTCACAAGAGCCCCCAGGCCGATCAGGATGAGCCAAATGAAAGGCACGAACAAGATCGGCAGCATGAACATCAGAGGCAAAAACCCAGGAATTATCTTCCTGACCATAACCCTTCCACTTGACCAGGTACTGGAGTTTCCGTCTCGAAACACGAGAATCCAAAATCTTCTCCACCACATACTCCAACTCCCCCTCGACCAACACCGGGGCAGGAGGATCAGCGGAGGGAACCATAGGCGCCACGTATCTCCGCAACAACGACCTATGGAACACATTATGGATGGCAAAAGAAGCTGGAAGGTCCAAACGAAATGACACAGGATTAAGAACTTCAGAAATCTTATATGGCCCAATAAAACGAGGCTTCAAGTTAGGAGAGGAAACCTTCATAGGAACGTGATGAGATGACAACCAAACCAAATCCCTAACACGAAGTCGGGGACCAACACAATGCCGGCGGTTAGCGAAACGTTGAGCCTTCTCCTGGGACAATGTCAAATTGTCCACCACATGAGTCCAAATCTGCTGCAACCTGTCCACCACCGCATCCACACCAGGACAGTCCGAAGGCTCAACCTGCCCTGAAGAGAAACGAGGATGGAAACCAGCATTACAGAAATAAGGAGAAACTAAAGTAGCCGAGCTGGCCCGATTATTAAGGGCGAACTCAGCCAAAGGCAAGAAGGACACCCAATCATCCTGATCAGCAGAAACAAAGCATCTCAGATATGTCTCCAAAGTCTGATTAGTTCGTTCGGTTTGGCCATTAGTCTGAGGATGGAAAGCCGAAGAAAAAGACAAATCAATGCCCATCTTAGCGCAAAAGGACCGCCAAAACCTCGAAACAAACTGGGAACCTCTGTCCGAGACGATGTTCTCTGGAATGCCATGCAAACGAACCACATGCTGGAAAAACAATGGCACCAAATCAGAGGAGGAAGGCAATTTAGATAAGGGTACCAAATGGACCATCTTAGAGAAGCGAGCACAAACCACCCACATGACCGACATCTTTTGTGAAACAGGGAGATCAGAAATAAAATCCATGGAAATATGCGTCCAGGGCCTCTTCGGGATCGGCAAGGGCAAAAGCAACCCACTGGCACGAGAACAGCAGGGCTTAGCCCGAGCACAAGTCCCACAGGACTGCACAAAAGAACGCACATCCCGTGACAAAGAAGGCCACCAAAAGGATCTAGCCACCAAATCTCTGGTACCAAAGATTCCAGGATGACCAGCCAGCACCGAACAATGAACCTCAGAGATAACTCTACTAGTCCATCTATCAGGGACAAACAGTTTCTCCGTAGGACAACGGTCAGGTCTATCAGCCTGAAACTTCTGCAGCACCCGCCGCAAATCAGGGGAGATGGCAGACAAAATTACCCCCTCTTTAAGAATACCCGCCGGCTCCGGAACACCCGGAGAGTCAGGCACAAAACTCCTTGATAGGGCGTCAGCCTTCACATTCTTAGATCCCAGAAGGTATGAAACCACAAAATCAAAATGGGAGAAAAAGAGCGACCATCGAGCCTGTCTAGGATTCAACCGTTTGGCAGACTCGAGATAAGTCAAATTCTTGTGATCCGTCAAGACCACCACGCGATGTTTAGCTCCTTCAAGCCAATGTCGCCACTCCTCGAATGCCCACTTCATGGCCAACAACTCCCGATTGCCGACATCATAATTGCGCTCAGCAGGCGAGAATTTTCTAGAAAAGAAGGCACAGGGTTTCATCACCGAGCCATCAGAACTTCTTTGCGACAAAACAGCCCCTGCTCCAATTTCAGAAGCATCCACCTCAACCTGAAAAGGGAGCGAAACATCTGGCTGGCACAACACAGGGGCAGAAGCAAAACGACGCTTCAATTCCTGAAAAGCCTCCACAGCTGCAGAGGACCAATTGACCACATCAGCACCTTTCTTGGTCAAATCAGTCAACGGTTTAGCAATACTGGAAAAATTAGCGATGAAGCGACGATAAAAATTAGCAAAGCACAGGAATTTCTGCAAGCTCTTCACAGATGTCGGCTGAGTCCAATCGTAAGTGGCCTGGACTTTAACAGGGTCCATCTCGATAGTAGAAGGGGAAAAAATGAAACCCAAAAATGAAACCTTCTGAACTCCAAAGAGACACTTTGACCCCTTCACAAACAAGGAATTCGCACGAAGAACCTGGAACACCATTCTGACCTGCTTCACATGAGACTCCCAATCATCCGAAAAGACCAAAATGTCATCCAAGTATACAATCATGAATCTATCCAGGTACTCTCGGAAGATGTCATGCATAAAGGACTGAAACACAGATGGAGCATTAGAAAGCCCGAATGGCATAACCAGGTACTCAAAATGGCCCTCGGGCGTATTAAATGCCGTTTTCCATTCATCACCCTGTTTAATTCGCACAAGATTATACGCACCACGAAGATCTATCTTGGTGAACCAACTAGCCCCCTTAATCCGAGCAAATAAATCAGACAGCAGCGGCAAAGGATACTGAAATTTGACTGTGATCTTATTAAGAAGGCGGTAATCAATACAAGGTCTCAAAGAACCATCCTTCTTGGCCACAAAAAAGAACCCTGCTCCCAATGGTGACGAAGACGGACGAATATGACCCTTCTCCAAGGATTCCTTTACATAACTCCGCATAGCGGCGTGCTCTGGTACAGATAAATTAAACAGACGACCCTTAGGAAACTTACTACCAGGAATCAAATTAATAGCACAGTCGCAATCCCTATGAGGAGGTAGGGCACCAGATTTGGGCTCTTCAAATACATCCCGGTAATCTGATAAAAACTCAGGGATTTCAGAAGGAGTGGAAGACGAAATTGACAGCAATGGAACATCACCATGTACCCCCTGACAACCCCAGCTGGACACAGACATAGATTTCCAATCCAACACTGGATTATGGACCTGTAGCCATGGCAACCCCAAAACGACCACATCATGCAGATTATGCAACACCAGAAAGCGAATATCCTCCTGATGTGCAGGAGCCATGCACATGGTCAATTGAGTCCAGTACTGAGGTTTATTCTTGGCCAAAGGCGTAGCATCAATTCCTCTCAATGGAATAGGATACTGCAAGGGCTCCAAGAAAAAACCACAGCGCCTGGCAAACTCCAAGTCCATCAAATTCAGGGCAGCGCCTGAATCCACAAATGCCATTACAGAATAGGACGACAGAGAGCAAATCAGAGTAACGGACAAAAGAAATTTAGACTGTACCGTACCAATGGTGGCAGACCTAGCGAACCGCTTACTGCGCTTAGGACAATCGGAGATAGCATGAGTGGATTCACCACAGTAAAAACACAGCCCATTCCAACGTCTGTGTTCTTGCCGTTCAGCTCTGGTCAAAGTCCTATCACACTGCATAGGCTCAGGCCTATGCTCAGAGAATACCGCCAGATGGTGCACAGCTTTGCGCTCACGCATGCGCCAATCGATCTGAATGGCCAAAGACATAGACTCATTCAGACCAGCAGGCGTGGGAAATCCCACCATGACATCCTTAAGGGCTTCAGAAAGACCCTTTCTGAAAATTGCCGCCAGGGCACATTCATTCCACTGAGTAAGCACAGACCACTTTCTAAACTTCTGACAGTACACCTCCGCTTCATCCTGACCCTGACACAAAGCCAGCAAGATTTTCTCTGCCTGATCCACTGAATTTGGTTCATCATAAAGCAATCCAAGCGCCAGAAAAAACGCATCGACATCACGCAATGCAGGATCTCCTGGCGCAAGGGAAAATGCCCAGTCTTGAGGGTCACCACGCAACAAAGAAATAATGATTTTTACCTGTTGAACGGGGTCACCAGAGGAGCGGGGTTTCAAAGCTAGAAACAGTTTACAATTATTTTTGAAATTCAAGAACCTAGATCTATCCCCAGAAAATAAGTCAGGAATAGGAATTCTAGGCTCTAACATAGGATTCTGAACCACAAAATCTTGAATGTTTTGCACCCTTTCAGTGAGATGATCCACACAAGAGGACAGACCTTGAATGTCCATGTCTACACCTGTGTCCTGAACCACCCAAAGGTCTAGGGGAAAAGAAAGACAAAACACAGTGCAAAGAAAAAAAAATGGTCTCAGAAGTTCTCTTATCCCTCTATTGAGATGCATTAATACTTTGGGCCAGCTGTACTGTTATGACCTGGTGGTTAGGAGCACCCGGAATGACCTGATAGTTAAACCTCATACAGGACGAGCTCTGGGATGTGGGAGCTCTGCTGACCGCAAGCCCTAATCCTATCACACACACTAAAAATAGCCGTGGAGCGCTCCTGACCAGACCTAGGCGCCTCGTCACAGCCTAAGAACTATCTAGCCCTAGAGATAGAAAATAAAGCCTACCTTGCCTCAGAGAAATTCCCCAAAGGTAAAGGAAGCCCCCCACATATATTGACTGTGAGTAAAGATGGAAGTCACAAATGCAGAGATGAAACAGGTTTCAGCAAAGGGAGGCCAGACTTACTAAATAGACAGAGGATAGGAAAGGTAACTTTGCGATCAGCACAAAAACCTACAAAAGACCACGCAGAGTGTGCAAAAAAGACCTCCGCACCGACTCACGGTGCGGAGGGGCCACTCTGCATCCCAGAGCTTCCAGCTAGCAAGAGAAAATCATGATAACCAGCTGGACAAGAAAACAGTGAACAAATAATGACTATCAGGAACTTAGCTTCTGCAGGAGAAGGCAGGTCACCAGAGAGATCCAGGAGCGAACTGAACCAATGCAAAAACATTGACAGCTGGCATGGAGTAACGATCTGAGAGGAGTTAAATAGAGCAGCCAACCAAAGGATAAACCACGTCACCTGTGTAAGGAACCTCAGAAGCAGCAGCTTCACTCACAGCCACCAGAGGGAGCCCATAGACAGAACTTGCCGACGTACCATTCACGACCACAGGAGGGAGTTCGACAACAGAATTCACAACACCCTTCCTGACAGGGACCAATAATAGTTGTTGCACTTTAGTTTTTTCCACTATTGCTTTTTTTATTTTACCCTTCAACACAGACATGTCTGTATTTTGAGGGTCAAATTTTAGTTTTGAGTGACACCATTCATTAATGTTCTCAAAAACAAATTCAAATAGGGTGAAATTCTGAAAAAAAAATGAAATTCTGATATTGTTTTTTGTATTTTTGTTTTTATATTATTCAGTGTTTTCTAAAATGACCTGGCAACAAGATTATTTAGGTCAGTATAGTATGGAGATGCTAAACTTGTGGCCATTTTTTTAGAGTGGTTAAAAAAATTGATTTCTGAGACTCATAACTTTTTTCATTTTTCCCTTCAAGAAAATATTTTTTTTGCTTGCATGGCATGTTGTTTTTATTAGTATCAGTTTGGGGTACATACTGTATGTTTTCATTGCAAATTTTTGAGGAGGTGCTTGACTAAAAAACAATAATTCTGGTGCTTCATTGTTTTTTTTTTTATGGTCATCAGTGAATGGGTTAATTAACTTTAGATTTTCATAAATTGGTATAGCCATGTACGAAAAAGTCGAAATATGTTTATTTTTTAAATCTCTTTATGTCTGCATTGAGAAAAGGAATGGGCTGATAGAAACGTTTATTTTTTTATAACATTGAACTTTTAAAGACATTAGATAATAACTTAAAAATTAAACAGTGCGGCAAACATGGGCTCTGATCAGCAGTCAGATGACAGCGTGGGGACCAGCAGCTGAGACTGGTGGTATAAAGGTCACCACTGGTCACAGGCTGCCAATAGAGTACTACTCTCATTAGCGTATGCCTGCTGTCGTTGATAGCCACAAGAGCAGGCATACAATGATGAGAGTATTCATCAGCCGGCGCCTGAGCTATAAATAAACAAAAACAAAAGAAGTTGCACTCTGTAGTGCTAAAGCATGTAAGTATGTAATATATGAAATATGAATAGAAATACTGCTTTAGATAATAAGAAAAAATTGAAACGCTTAGCACATAATTTGGCCTATTCACTTTTTTTTGCAAATTCACCCCACTTTTTTTTCCTGTTTTCCAGTACACTATCATTGCACTATATGGTAAAACCAATGGTGTCATTCAAAACTCGTCACGCAAAAAACAAACTCTCATACAGCTATATTAACAGAAATATAAAAAAGTTATGGTTCTTGGAAGAAGGGGAAGAAAAAACGAAAAGGAAAAAATGGAAAATGGCCATTTAAGGGGTTAATGGTGTAATAGGGAGGAGAAACTGCAATTTATTGAATTATTTTTTTTCATACAAGAAATTCCCTGATTAAACACTGATGAAAATCGTACAAAAAACATTTGATGAAACGTGGACCATTTCTTTTGCGGAATAGAAAAACCAATGACATCTGAATAGGGCCTTATCACAAAACCAAGACTTTGTACAGATTTCACAACCAATTTCTTCTAGCGTAATCTAGTAGCCACATGAGGGTCATTTTGATATGTAATTCTGCTATTTGTTTATGAGGTTTAATAACATTACCCAGAGGATATCATTATGGCTACAAACAGATGCTGCTCCAAAATTTGCTTATCCATATCAAATAAAGTTTCAACTGTAAAACCTGCATAGCCAAGGCAAATTTTAGCAAACCAGCATGTTTTTTAGTTGCAGCAAACATTAATAGAGATGAATGCTCTTGTGTGAACTCAGAAAAAAATGTTAAAAATTAGAGATCAAAACGGGGTGATAAAAGTGCTGCTGAGTGCGACAGAGTTAGGTAATATTTTGATAAAAATTTATTAATAAATATATGGTACGTGTTTCAACAATGGACAGATGTCTTACTCAGGCCAGGCATGTAGGTAAGACATATAAGTAAGACATCCGTCCATTGTTGAAACAACATAGCCCACATTTAGTTTTAACAAATTCTTATGAAGATACTACCTGCCTTTTGGGCACTCTCAGCAGCACTTTTATCACCCCCTTTTTATCAAAATTTTTTAACATTTTTTTGGTGACTCCTGCACCGTACCATTGCTTGGGACAAGCTGTAGCTGATTCATTCCATCGAAACAGAGTTGGGTCTGGTATCTGTGCATCCCTCTAATGTGAGTGCACCACCATATGTCCTTTCTATCGGCACTCACCATATCCAATTTATTAAGGATTTCTGCCCTATGGAGCGCCCTGCTTTTATATATCATCATTACATGTGTGACTTAGGTTGTGCAGTTAGCATCAATTGATTTGTTTTAAGCTTTAAAATTCAATTTTTGCAATTAATGAGGAATATGGTGGTTCAGAGTCTGTGCTGCCCAAGGTTCAAAGATATGATCAAAGATGAAGGTGAAGCATGAATGCGGTTTATTTTGTCAATGCATTTAAAGGTTTTCAAACCTCTTTATCAGGACCAAACCTCTATGATAAGATACAACTCAAAAAGTGTGGGAATATATACACAATGTATTCAAAACATGTGTGCAGCAATGTACCATTGCGGTCATATGATACATTGTAGCAGATACAAAGATTGCAAGAAGAATAAAGCAAAATACATAACTGTAAAAATAAAAAGGAAATGTATATATGTACTTGTGACAAATGTATAAGGATAAAAAATTAAATATGTATGTATCATTTTTCAGGAATACATTTCATTTTTATTTTTACAGTTATGTATTTTGTCTTATTCTGCTTTGTATCTGCTACAATGGCAAGGTTCATTGCTACATGCCTTTTTTGAACACATTGTCTATATATTCCGCCACTTTTTGAGTTGTATCCTATCATTGTGGTTTAATCCTGATGAAGAGGTTTGAAAACCTTAAAAAGTATTGACAAAATAAATCATATACATGCTTCACCTTCGTGTGTGATCGTATCTTTTAACCTTGGGCAGTGTGGGCTCTGAACCACCATATTCCTCATACAGCTCTGGCAAAAATAAAGAGACCACTGCAAAATGTTCAGTTTCTCTAATTTTTCTCTTCATATGTATATTTTTGAGTAAAATGTAAATTGTTCTTTTATTCTATAAACTTCTGACGACATGTCTCCGAATTTCCAAGCAATAAATTTAGAATTTTTTTCCGAAAAGGAGAAATGGATGAAATAAAAAAGCAAAACAAAATAGTGCTTTCAGACCTCAAATAATGTAAAGATACAAGTTCATAGTCATTTAGAAACAACAATACTAAAGTTTTAACCGATGAAGAGTTCAGAAATCAATATTTTGTGGAATAACCATGATTTTTAATCCCAGCTTTCATGCGTCTTGGCATTCTTTCCACCAGTCTTTCACACTGCTCGTGGCGCAAAAATGTAAGCAGTTCTTCTTTGTTTGATGGCTTGTGACTATCCATCATCCTCTTGATTACATTCCAGAGGTTTTCAATGGGGTTCAGGTCTGGAGATTGGGCTGCCAATTACAGGGTTTTGATGTGGTGGTCTCTTAATTTTTGCCAGAGCTGTATATTGCAACATATTTCCTTGGTGGTCCTACTGCAGCCTTTACATGACTCTATAGTAGTTGTGGCTGTCACATCAGATGAGCGTGCCCATAACATTTTATACCACTTTGCTATCAGATAAGACCCTATTTGCGCCTTTTGTTTCTCCAGTTTTACCATTTGATTTTAAATTGCACTTTTCTCTCTTTCAAAAAATTAGTAATTTCATGTGAATAAATAATGCTTCACACACTTATGATTCACGGCTTGCTATAAACTGCTTTATGAAATTTCTTGCCTAGGACCATGTGCTGCTGGTGTAGTTGGAATTAAAATGCCAAGATATTGCCTTTTTGGTGACACTGTTAATACAGCTTCACGGATGGAGTCTACAGGATTGCGTAAGAATCTTTTAAAACGTATAAATAAGTACCGTAGTGTAAATTGACTCATCAGCAACCTAAGTTTTTTTTACCCTAAATAGTTTTTGCAGTTTTTAGTGAACATAGGTTGCTTTTTGATAAATGTATTTATTTTTTTGCACTAAGCTATCTCCAGCATTTCCATAGACAATGCATGAAGCTGTGGTGACCCTGCACCGGTATCATTCTATTCCAATAGAATGACCTCCAGTGATCAGCCAGTAATCACCTATTCCAACTGGCTAAGATGGGAATAACTCTTTTATTCAGACTCCATAACTGGGCTGCAAGTGTGGGGCTCATTGGACAGTGCTTTGCTATAAATGTCTGCATTGAACCAGTACTCTCTCCAAAAACTTCGTCAGACAGGGTCAACAAAGCTGCAAAGGCATTCCAGAAGATTCCAGAAGAGCTTTATTCTCAGGCTGAAACAACAGCAGATGAAAATATGATTCTTAACCAGGGATGTAAAGAGGATCAACATAAGACAATGATGGATGACTGAAAACTAACTAAATACAAATAGGAGGGAGGGGTTATCTACATCAGAACTAAACTACAGAAAGACCAGACAAACCTAAAAAGGAAAACTGATTGCATAACAGCATTGGCAATGGGAATCACAATTTTCATTGAGTTAGATCTAACGCTTATTTTTGACTAACATTTGGCTTTTGAATAGGGATGAGTGAACCTGAACTGTAAAGTTCAGTGTTCATACCAGACGCCGAGTGTCTGGTGCTAAACTCCAAACATGGACATCTCCCAGATGTCCGTTTTACTGTTATGATACCACGTTCTCAAGGCTGTATAGTCATTTGTGCTTATTTCTCACTGTCAGCAACGTCATCGCCAGTGGGACAAGACCAGGAGTGACCTATGGAGCCTCGACCTTGAGGCTTCATAGGTCACTTGCAGTTATGTCACTGCTCATCATTCCCACTCTCACGCTTTACTCCACAAGACCAGCAGAGTATAGTGCAAGATCTGGCAGTGACTGATGCTCCAGTATTTGGAGCTTTGTTTTCTGAACTGGGCTCCATACACTGGACAAAGACAACTCCAAAAAATGATGTGGGGTCCCCCTACTTTTAGTTATCAATTAAGGCAATGCAGGCAACTGGGGGCTGATATTAATATGATTTGAAGGTCCATGGATACTGGCCCCTTCCCAGCCTAATAAAACCAGCCCTCGGCCACCCCAGAAATGGTGCATACATTAGATTTGCCAATTCTGGCACTTAGCCTCAGCTGTTCCTGATTGCCCTAGTGCAGTGGCAATCGGGGTAATAGTTTTTGGGGTTGCTGTTAGCTGTGCAATGTCAGCTGGCATCAAGCCCATGGGTTATCAATGGTGAAGGCCTATCAGAAACCACCATTGCAGACCTAGTAAGTAAAAAGTGAAAAAAACACAGAAAAAAATATTTATTTGAAAAAAAAACTACTTGCCAACAATTTCCCTCTTTCACCCATTTCTTCAAAAAGACCACACCAGTCCACCGATGTACACATGAAGGTCCCCCGCTGGTCCATTGTAGTCCATATGAAGGTCCCCCGCTCTGTCTCCAGTGTATATTGCCCAGTTCTGAGAACAGCAACCACTGCTGGGTCTCTCGCTGTAGTCCATCAGGTCATGGTCGAGGGGCTGCTTTCCCACGCCCTGGCACCATACAAATAAATTGTGTACTAGGCCCAGTGTGCTTTTTTGTGTAAGGTACATCACACTCACTAGCAGGCCAGTAGTCTTTGCAGTCTCAATGTACACGATTCCAGGAACAACTGCTCAGGGACACCGAGTTCATTTTAGCAACTTCAGCTTTACTTGACAATTCAATTACATCAGTCTTTAACACGCAAAATCAAGCACAGCATTATCCAGTTTTTGTTCCTTCAACACAGTAGATTTCAAGCATTTACTTTCATTCAGCTTGGACTATCCTTATTCTTGATCCTCCTCTCAGCCCCAGGGATTTCCTCTCCATCATCAAAGCTCTCCTGAGATCTGTTACATTACCATCATGTGGTTCTCTGTCCATCTTCTTCAGTATGAACAAGATTAAGCACACTCCTCAGTGTCTAGCTCAGGCTGTAGGCCCCAGATGTTACAGCAATGTTTGCATGAAGTTGATCTTGACACGAACCTATCACTTACTCTAACTCAATAAACCAGGAAATTATTCCCTTTATCTTGACCATGACTCCTCCCATCATGGACTGGCCCCAAACATTTAACTATATCTTCCATTATTCCTATATGGATTATCGGCAGTAAGTGAGTATAACTGTGCTTTTTGATTTTTTGGTGAACAAATGGGTAAAAGAGTGTCAGAGAGTGTTAATTTCAGTTAAAGGACTTTGCGTGTTTATTTCAATTTAAGGACTTTACTCTGTGTCTTTATTAAATTTGACTATGGGGTTAGTAATGGGGGTGTTCGATAGACACCTCTTCATTACTAACCCCTGGGCTTGATGTCAGCGAGCATAAAACAGCTGACATAAACCCAACGACTATTTCCCCACTTGCCACTGCACCAGGGCCAAGCACCAAGAGAAAAAGTCAAACGCCAGATTTGGTGCATATATGTGCCATTTCTGGGATGGCTTAGGGCTGATGTTCTTAGTCTATGAGGGGACTGTGACGGGGTGTACGGCAGAGCAAGAAGGGACAACAGGCCGAGGGATGATTCAACAGATTTATTATCAAGAACGCTGGAACAACACATGCAGGTAGATCTACAGAGTTCACAATTAGTCCAACAGAACAGGTTCGGGGCACCTCCCGATAATCCTTGTGCCAGGTAACAAAGCAATAGTCCACAATTAGTCCAATGGATCCCAAAACAATCTCACGAACGACGAGAGCTGGCTGGGCATGAGGCCTGCAGATGCCCCAGATGCCCACAACCATAACACCTGCGCTCTGCTACTTCCTCTCCTCGTCGTATTCCAGAAAACGCAGTAGAAGCAACTGGAGGCACATTTACACGGGTATCAGCATGAGGTGGTGGCTTAGAGGAACGGGGAACAATGGGGACAGAAGAACAGGGGGCCACCGGTGTTGTGGAGCTGGTAGGCCTCTCTCCATCCTCCAACAGAACCCTCCACTGAGGCTTGATGGTGAGAGCCTCATCAGCTAGAGCTGCAGCTTCCTCCACAGTGGCTGGTCTCCTCTCACGCACCCATTCCCGGATCTCAGCAGGGCACTTGAAGTAAAACTGCTCTTTTAGGATAACCTGGAGGAAGGTCTCCCAGGTTAAGGCCTCCTCTGCCTCCAGCCAGCGATGACATATTTGTTTGAGTCTGTGGGCATACATCTTGAAAGACACTTCCTCATCACAGGCTAAAGTACGGAACTGAGTCCTGTAAGTGTCTGGGGTAACAGCATAATGTTCTAGAATAGTCCGTTTAATCTCCGCATACTCACAGTTCCCCTGAGGGTCCATAGCTCTATAGGCTGCGGCAGCTCCACCCTCTAAGACCCCCACCAGATGTCGGACTCGGTCCCTTTCCGGGACTTCCATTAATCGACACTGATGCTCAAAGTCCTGGAAGAAGCCCTCAATGTCTCCTGCAGCCTCATTAAAGGGCTTGAAGTCTTTGCGGGACACTCTGGGGAGTTCCCTCATGGTGGGTGCTGGGGTTAGAGTCTGTCTGGAGCTTCTAGCTGCTTCCAAAGCAATCTGCCTCTCCAGCAATGCCATCTCCTGAGCTCTGTCCTCGGCTCTGTGAATGGCCTCCCTCTCCTCGGCTCTGTGAATGGCCTCCCTCTCCTCGGCTCTGTGAATGGCCTCCCTCTCCCTCTCCTGAGCTCGTTGAATGGCCTCTTTCTTATAGTCTATGGTGGCCTCTTCTCCCAGCAATGCCAACTCCTCCTCGTACCACACAACCCACTGACTTTTTTGGGTATTTACCTCTGCCTGCAGTCTTTCCTCCATTTGCTGTGAGGATCCTTCCTCAGCGTCATCTTGCAGGCGAACTCCTTCCAAAGCCTCAATAAGCTGCTCCTTGGAGAGTCCCTTAAAACGGACTCCTACTTCACGGGCCTTTGATTGTAGGCTCCCCAAAGTCCAGATCTTGTACTCTGCGGTGCTGGTTCCCGATGTTGATGGGCCTTTGTCCTCCATTCCTTCTGCTCTGGTCCCACTGCTTGCCACCAGTTTGTGATGGGGTGTACGGCAGAGCAAGAAGGGACAACAGGCCGAGGGATGATTCAACAAATTTATTATCAAGAACGCTGGAACAACACATGCAGGTAGATCTACAGAGTCCACAATTAGTCCAACAGAACAGGTTCGGGGCACCTCCCGATAATCCTTGTGCCAGGTAACAAAGCAATAGTCCACAATTAGTCCAATGGATCCCAAAACAATCTCACGAACGACGTGATATGTCCTCAGCTCAAGTCTCGCACCGTTCGCTTCAGCAGTCACAGATGGACATGGCGTCTAGCCTCAGCTAAGAATCCCCACTCCTTCTCCTTCAAGGATCAACTCACATCTGATCTCAAAATAAGAATGGATTGTCTGAGCTCCAGGGATCTGCCCATGAAGGGGTAGGGGTTACACCTTCTATTCAATGGTTGGGTCCACCAGAAGATTCTAGACTGGTGGGCTCCCGGCAGTCTATGTAATATGTACATTTGACTAGCCACCTGCTGTGAGGAAGAATGGCTATTCCTCCACTAGTGATGTTGACAAAGCTTAATTACATTAGAGCTTAGGGCTGCAAGTATTGGGGGAAGGAGACATTGTTACAGGTGAACTCCCAGCCAAGAAAATACATAAATTACAGCTAATAGAAACCAGAGAACAGTTACATACATCAAATGGCATATTATTCAAATACAGGACAGGGCAAAAGTACATATCATGACAGGGACCAATATCCATGGCCCATTCCTAGGCTACGAATATAAGCCCGCAGCTGTCTGTTTAGCTGTTTAGCCTTTGCTGGTTAGTAGAAATAGAGAGACCCCATGCAATATTTTTTAGGGGTGGGTCTCCCCTATAAAAACCAGTAAAGGCTAAGCAAACAGCTGTAAGTTAATATTAATAACCTGGGAACCTTTTATGGCTATTGGCTCCATCCCAAAATATTAACATCAGCCCCCAGCCATCGGCTTTCACTCAGCTGGTTAGGAAAATGGTGGGGTACCCCACGCTGTTTTTTTTTTTTTTTAATATTTAATTCAGGCTATACACACATTGGGTGCTCACTCCAACTCCCAACAGCATCACCTGGCCTCGGTGATCATAGAGAGACTAGGTGACAATGATGAGAGCTGCATTCAGCACCGGATGGATCCTGACAACAATGCTAATTGTACTGATTTTCCCAGGCACCAGTACATGTCACATTGATGACACATGGATGTCATCCGTTTGTCATCAGTTTGCACATGTGCAGCATGCATTTCTTCCATGGTGCAAAAAAAGGACATGTCTGCAGGTTTTTCACATGGACCGTGTGTACATGTGAAAAAGATGACATGTGCGCACCAGCATTGAATACAATGGGTGTGCGTGTGTCCATATTTGAGTCACTCTCATTTCATCAGTCCATAAAACCTTTGAAAAGTCAGTGTTAAGATATTTCTTGGCCCAGTCTTGATGTTTTATCTTATGTTTCTTGTTCAAAGGTGGTCATTTTTCAGCCTTCCTTAACTTGGCCATGTCCCTGAGTATTGCACACCTTGTGCTTTTTGTTACTCCAGTAACGTTGCAGCTCTAAAATATGGCAAAACTGGTGGCAAATGGCATCTTGGCAGCTTCACGCTTGATTTTCCTCAATTCATGGGCAGTTATTTTGCGCCTTTTTTGCCCAACGCGCTTCTTGCGACCCTGTTGGCTATTTGCCATGAAACGCTTGATTGTTCGGTGATCACGCTTCAAAAGTTTGGCAATTTCATGATTGCTGCATCCCTCTGCAAGACACCTCACAATTTTGGACTTTTCAGAGCCCGTCAAATCTCTCTTCTGACCCATTTTGCCAAAGTTAACGAAGTTGCCTAATAATTTAGCACACCTTATGTAGGGTTATGATGTCATTAGACAACACCCCTCCTCATTACAGAGATGCACATCACCTGATTTACTTAATTGGTAGTTGGCTCTCAAGCCTGAACAGCTTGGAGTAGGACATGTATAAAAAGTATTATGTGATCAAAATACAACTTGCCTAATAATTCTGCACACAGTGTAGTATTGCGCAAGTAGTGAAATTATCATGAAGGCATCAGGAATTGTCTCACCTGTGCAACACTATGGAAATCCTGAAAACTTGACCCGTGGGGTCCGTGAGGACTGGAGTTTGGGAAATAATGCTCTAATTGAATGACTGCAGTGTTTTGGGGGACCATGTTTCTTTGAGCTTGTGGGTATTGCCGCTCAATGCTGGGTGGATTTCGTCTAACAAATTTGTCTCTGTGTTTTTAGATTTTTTTTTTGTTATAATTTTTAATTATATGCTTTGGTTTTAATTTATTACATTTTCATATCTTAACTAAATAACCCTTTAATAAACATAGTGGCCTATATTTAGGCAAAAATTTGAATGTTATTTTGCTTTATTAATTAAGTAATGTTCTATTAAAAACATTTTAGAAGTTGGCCTTGCTCTACCATGTGTATGGGGGCCCCCTGACAGATGATTGTCTAGGGGAGATAAGGATGAAGCTTGTCCGATTTCAGATTGCCTAACTTTTTGTTCTGAGAGAGATAGCTGCCTCTTGTAGATCCTGACTGCAGTTCGTTAATAGAGAATGCAGATGTGTTAAGGTACCGTTACACTAAACGATTTACCAACAATCACGACCAGCGATACGACCTGGCCGTGATCGTTGGTAAGTCATTGTGTGGTCACTGGAGAGCTGTCACACAGACAGCTCTCCAGCGACCAACGATGCCGAAGTCTCCGGGTAACCAGGGTAAACATCGGGTTACTAAGCGCAGGGCCGCGCTTAGTAACCCGATGTTTACCCTGGTTACCATTGTAAATGTAAAAAAAAAACACTACATACTCACATTCCGGTGTCTGTCACGTCCTTCGCCGTCAGCTTCCCGCACTGACTGTGAGCGCCGGCCGGCTGTGCTTTACGGCCGGCCCTGTGCTTAGTAACCCAATATTTACCCTGGTTACCAGTGAACACATCGCTGGATCGGCATCAAACACGCCGATTCAGCGATGACAGCGGGTGATCAGCGACCAAAAAAAAGGTCCTGATCATTCCCAGCGACCAACGATCTCCCAGCAGGGGCCTGATCGTTGGTCGCTGTCACACATAACGATTTCGTTAACGATATCATTGCTACGTCACAAAAAGCAACGATATCGTTAAAGAAATCGTTATGTGTGACGGTACCTTCAGGCAGAACAAGGGCTCCTGTGTCAAAAAAACACAATTTTAAATTTTCAATAAAAGTCAGTTAACATAGCTGCCAGCAGACTGACAATTGTTCGGCCGGAGGCAATCTAAAGTGTTTAAAGTCAAAAGTTTAACAGTTCTTGTGCACCGTGGCTGTAGTATGGTAAGGGGGCATTACCAGTGTGAGACATGTAACTAACACAAAACAGCAGAACTGAATTTTGTCTCCTTACAAACACATTATCAGCTGCAGCTCCCACAGCTCTGCTCTATTGCAACAATATTACAGCCATGTCTGCCTGTGAGATGGAAGCTGAAGCACTGAGCGGAACCTGCAGATGTGTCAGTTATAATCACACACAGCTCTGCAGTAAGATCAGGAGAGTAGAGAATGACTATTACACATCACACTGATCGTGTCGCCCTTTCATATAAAGTAAGCTGGCAGATTCTCATGTAGATTAGTGTCTGTCCAATTTTTCTATACAGCTCATGTACATAAGAAAAATGTGGATTTCTCTGGAATAAGACTTTATATTGCAGATATTAAGGTATCATTCTATTCAGATTCCTACGATCTACTTGGCCATGGAGATGGCTTAGGAGGGTTGATCCTACTGGCAGATCCCCTTTAACCCCTTACCGGCATCGGACGTACTATACCGTCCAATGCCGGCTCGCCTGCTTTGATGCAGGGCTCCGCGGTGAGCCCGCACCAAAGCCGGGACATGTCAGCTGTTTTGAACAGCTGACATGTGCCCGTAATAGGCGCGGGCAGAATCGCGATCTGCCCGCACCTATTAACTAGTTAAATGCCGCTGTCAAACGCAGACAGCGGCATTTAACTACCGCTTCCGGCCGGGCGGCCGGAAATGACGTCATCGCCGACCCCCGTCACATGATCGGGGTCGGCGATACTTGTATATTGTAACCATAGAGGTCCTTGAGACCTCTATGGTTACTGATTGCCCGTCGCTGTGAGCGCCACCCTGTGGTCGGCGCTCACAGCACACGTGCAATTCTGCTACATAGCAGCGATCAGCAGATCGCTGCTGTGTAGCAGAGCCGATCGGGTTGTGCCTGCTTCTAGCCTCTCATGGAGGCTATTGAAGCATGGCAAAAGTTAAAAAAAAAAGTTTAAAAAAATGTGAAAAAAATAAAAAAAACATAAAAGTTTAAATCACCCCCCTTTCGCCCCAATCAAAATAAATCAATAAAAAAAATATCAAATCTACGCATATTTGGTATCGCCGCGCTCAGAATCGCCCGATCTATCAAATAAAAAAAAGTATTAACCTGATCGCTAAACAGCGTAGCGGGAAAAAAACTCGAAACGCCAGAATTACGTTTTTTTGGTCGCCGCGACATTGCATTAAAATGCAATAACGGGCGATCAAAAGAACGTATCTGCACCGAAATGCTATCATTAAAAACGTCATCTCGGCACGCAAAAAATAAGCCCTCAACCGACCCCAGATGATGAAAAATGGAGACGCTACGAGTATCGGAAAATGGCGCAATTTTTTATTTTTTTTTTTAGCAAAGTTTGGAATTTTTGTTTCACCACTTAGATAAAAAATAACCTAGTCATGTTTGGTGTCTATGAACTCGTAATGACCTGGAGAATCATAATGGCAGGTCATTTTTAGCATTTAGTGAACCTAGCAAAAAAGCCAAACAAAAAACCAATGTGGGATTGCACTTTTTTTGCAATTTCACCGCACTTGGAATTTTTTTCCCGTTTTCTAGTACACGACATGCTAAAACCAATGATGTCGTTCAAAAGTACAACTCGTCCCGCAAAAAAATAAGCCCTCACATGGCCAAATTGACGGAAAAATAAAAAAGTTATGGCTCTGGGAAGGAGGGGAGCGAAAAACGAACACGGAAAAACGAAAAATCCCCCGGTCATGAAGGGGTTAAAGGCATGTCATTTTTCGCCAAAACATTTTTTTTATATAGCACTTGCCATCTCCAAAAATGCTATGTACAGATAAAGAGGTAATTTGCAGGTAAATAGCATTTAAAACATGTCTGCCAGGTTTACGTTTTATTCTCCTTGCAGACACTTGTTTCCAGTCATTGGGGCAGTATAGGGAGTTGTTATAGTCACTGCTTACTTCACTTTCTGAGACATTGATTGATTGCCTGCTCTGCAGTGTGTTAGGTGTGTATGTATGAGTTTGTGTGTGCAGGTCAGGCTATCAAACAAAGCGCAATTACTTGTTTACAGTCTCACTCTCTGCAATTCTCCGATGACTGGAAGCAAGTGGCTGCATGAAGAAAAAAAACTAATTTTCTCACTGTAGCCACTGCACCAGGAACATTTAAATGCTATCTAACTGTAGATCATTCCTATGTATGCAAGTAAATAGCATTTCTACATGTGACGGATTCCCTTTAACTGGCAAATCATAAGGATACAATATCTATTTACTTTTTTTGTTTGTAAAATAAAAACAATATTGAAAATATTTTTGTGACTCTGTAATTAAAAACCCATAAAAAACTTTTCCTCTAGCGCATGGGTCCCCAACATGTAGCTTGGGAGTCACATGTGGCTTGCGGTCCCATGAATTGTGTCTGCGGCTGTCTGCCAGCTTAGTGCATTAGCTCCAGGTCTAGCAAACAGATATGAAGAGCACATCTTAAAAAGGTGAATTTTGTGAGTAGCCCTGCACAGAAGAGCAGATCTTGGTGCACATACTGTATACTGCAGAGATATTAGAGATAATTTAAGTATGGCAGGCTGGAGACTGGATGATACTACCTGTGAGAGGACAGGCTTGAAGCTGGATGTGACAGTGTATTGGGAGTGCTTGACGGGAAAATACTGAATGGGGGTATTGTGGGAACCTCTGGATCTTGATATACTGCTTCGAGGTGATTTATGTGGAAAAGCTTTGTTTATCATTATACCGGTAACGAGGGCTTTGGTTGCCGCTACTGTGAGAGGGCAGGAGCTGCATATGGCTTGCGACCCTCTCTCGGAGCTGAATGTGGCTGGTGACCCTCTCTCAGATCTAAATGTGATACTCAAGCTCAGAAAGGTTGGGGACCACAGCTCTAGGGTAATGTCACAAATCTAAAACAGTATTATGTCTAAATAATTGTTTTGTGGGCAGCACGGTGGCGCAGTGGATAGCACTGCAGCCTTGCAGCGCTGGGGTCCTGGGTTCTAATCCCACTCAGGACACCATCTGCAAAGAGTTTGTATGTTCTCTCCGTGTTTGCGTGGGTTTCCTCCGGGTACTCCGGTTTCCTCCCACATTCCAAAGACATACTGATAAGGAATTTAGATTGTGAGCCCCATCGGGGACAGTGATGATAATGTGTGCAAACTGTAAAGCGCTGCGGAATATGTTAGCGCTATATAAAAATAAAGATTATTATTGTGGGCAAAGCATGTGTGAAGCAAAGGGAGAAAAACTGTAAACCACAATTAGACTTTGTGGTTTTCAGGAGAGAGTAGTATATAAATTATGTCCTCCATGTAGGTGTTTTCTTTACACCCACTTTTCTCAACAAGAGACTTTCATGTTTTCTTATACAACCTATTGCAACAAATAAGCAAAGTTGCATACAGTTTGGCAAGTTTTCCCACCTGCTAAGAATGGAGAGGTCTGTATTTTTTATTGTATGTACACTTCAACTGTGAGACAGAATCTTAAAAAAAAAATCCAGAAAATCACATTGTATGATTGTAAGTTTGCACACTGCAGCAGGGATTTTGGCCCACTCCTCCATACAGATCTTCTCAAGATCTTTCAGGTTTTGGGGCTGTCGCTGGGCAACATTGAGTTTCAGCTCCCTCCAAAGATTTTCTATTGGGTTCAGGTCTGGAGACTGCCTGGGTCACTCCAGGACCTTGAAATGCTTCTTATGGAGCAACTCTTTAGTTGCCCTAGTTGTCTGTTTCAGATCATTGTCATGCTGGAAAACCCAACGACGACTCATCTGCAGTGCTCTTACTGAGGAAAGAAGGCTGTTGGCCAAAGTCTCGCCATACATGACCCAATGTATCCTCCATTGAATTCGGTGCAGTTGTCCTGTCCCCTTTGCAGAAAAGCACCCCAAAAGTATGATGACCCCACAATGCTTCACGATTGGGACAGTTTTCTTGGGGTTGTATTTATCCTTCTTCTTCCTCCAAACACGGTGAGTGGAGTTGATACCAAAAAGTTTTATTCTGGTCTCATCTGACTACAAGACCTTCTCCCATGCCTCCTCTGGGTCCACAAGGTGGTCATTGATGAATTTCTAACAGGTCTGGACATGTGATGTCATGAACAGGGGGACCTTGCGAGCTCTGATTTTAATTCATGGCGTAGTGCGTTACTAATGGTAATGTTTGAGTCTGGTCCCAGCTCTCTTCAGATTATTGACCAGGTCCCCCTGTGTAGGTGTGGGCTGATTCCTGACCTTTTTCATATTCATCCTTACCCCACAAGGCTAGAACTTGCATGGAGCACCAGACCGAGGAAGACTGACAGTCATCTTGTGTTTCTTTAATTTTCTAGTAATTGTGGCAACAATTTTTGCCTTCTCACCAAGCTGCTTACCAATTGTCCTGTAGCCCATCCCAGCCTTGTGCTGGTGTACAATTTTGTCCCTGGTCTCTTAGACAGCTCTTTGGTCTTGGCCATGGTGGAATGGGTTGAGTGTGTGGACATGTGTCTTTTATACAGGTAATGAGATCAAAAAGGTGCAATTAATACAGGCAATGAATGCAGAGTAGGAGGACTTCTTAAAAAACTAATAGGTCAGTGGAAGCCAGAATTCTTGCTGGTTGGTAGGTGATCAAATGCTTATTTCAAGCAATAAAACACAATTTAATTATTTAAAAATGATAAGATGTGATTTTCTGGTTTTTATTTTTAGATTCTGTCTCTCACAGTTGTAGTGTACCTACGATACAAATTACAGACCTCTCCATTCTTTGTAAATGGGAAAACTTGCAAAATCGTCAGTGTATCAAATACTTATTTTCCCCACTGTATATCACCTGTGACCCAATTCTCCTAAGAGAAATATAATCCACTTAGTTTACTTATAGGTCAGTAAATGTTATTATAACATTTATTGTAATGCAACATAGGAATCAAATCAAATAATAAGCCTACTGTCATTCATTTCCAGCTTTGCGAATACATGTAAGTAAATCTACCATATCTATTTTGAAGAGGACGGACTGCAAATTTCAGTATGAAGTAAGAGGAGAAACATACCTCAAGGTAAGAACATATAAAAAGTTATGTCCTTCAAAGGGTACCTGTAATTTCATGCAACTTTTCAGAATGAGTTTTCATTTGTGTATACTGTATATGAGGAATAACACTATTTTTAAATATTATGAGACTTGTAGCCTCTATTATTCAATAATTTTCCATTCTGAAGTCTCTAGCTCTAATTTTCAGTTGGCTCTGAGCTGGTGGGGACAGACTAGCTGCTATGAGATCTCCCAGATATTCCTGCTCTCCCTTCTCTTTGTAACAAATATACAGAAGCAGTCGCAGAATGGAGGATATTATAAAGCACTGAGCAGTGAAGCTGTGAATCTAGCTCTTAAGTGAAATAAAACATTTTGCTAGAAGCTGCAGCATAATCTTCCTTACAATCTATGTACACAGCACTTCTCTATCCTCCTCCTTGTCTCTAGGAGATGTAACCTGCCACAACAGTGAGTTGGCAGCCCATCTAGGTTTGACTAAGATGGCTTCCAGCTATTTTTCAGTGTGAACAATGAGTTCAGTAGAAGAGAGGGAAGGTAAATATAATATATCACACAAAGAAATCTGTTCTTGATCCACTTATAAGACAAAGGTTTTTTTATATTCACTTGTACTGTTTGTTTAGGTATAGGTGATGATTTACTAGAAATTGCAGCATGATCTGCTTGTCTCTGACTGTCTCTCTCCATAAAAATTTCTTGCCTTATGAATGGGGTTGGGACCATCAGTTGTGTTGTGCAGAAGTCTGGTGGCCATCATTACTTTAAGGATCTGCGGTGTGGCAAGTGTGACCTCTTTTTTAAATGTTTCAAGGTCAGTGATAATGTCGTGCTGCAGCAATGCAGGCATGTGCAGACTCCATGAAGGAGAGTGGGTGACAGAAAAAGAGGTCACACTTGCCACACCGCAGCTCAGTGCAAGCTGCACTGCGCCACAAGGTGGCGACAGAGAGTGGTCAAAACAAGCCAAGTCCGTAACAGTCGGTAAGCGTATAGTTTAAAGGGGAAAACAGAACTCGTGGTCAATATACAAGCCGAGGGTCCGAACCAGCCAGGAGCAAAGGTACCAGAGACATGAGACAGAGATCGGAGTCAGAGTAAACCAAAAGGTCAAAAAGCCAGACAGACGTGTGGTAACAAAAACGGGAAGCAGGAGACAAAGTCAGAGTCTTAGCCGGGTCACAAACGGAGGGGATACACACCAGAGTCAACCTAGGTCGGGTACAGGAGACAGGTCAGGTACAGGTAAGGGAGGTCAGAGGCAAAAGGAACACAGGGGTTTCATAGGTAGCAGTCTCAGCAAGCCCAAAACTATCACTGACACAAGCTGCCAGCAAGAGAACCAAGAAATAGCCACTCCCAAATCAAAGAGAGGCAGGAATAGTTAACCCCACCATGACCAGGCCGGAGCAGGAGAAACATGGCAAACTCCGACCCGGATCATGACAGTTAGGACCATCAGTTGTGTTGAGCAGAAGTCTGGTGGATATAGATCGCCCCCATGGGGCCGTGGTGTACTCTGTCCCGGGTCCTTTGGTTCAGAGGGGGATGTCGCGGTGGCTGACCCGGTCCGTGGCCCTTGGGACGTCCGTGTTAAAGAGAAAGGTCTTTAAAGGGATATGTTCATGATGCCACCTGTGGTATTCGGCCAGGGTGACCGATGCTGCTTTAAGGGGGTCCACTGGGGTGATGTTATGGCAGCTAGATGGTATACCTTCCCAGAGGTGAAGTATGTCCCCAGGGCTTCCCAGTGTGTAGATGGTGGATGGTGAGAGGCTTACATAGTAACATAGTTATTAAGGTTGAAGGAAGACTTTAAGTCCATCTAGTTCAACCCATAGCCTAACCTAACACATTGATCCAGAGGAAGGCAAAAAAACCCATGTGGCAAAAAGTAAGCTCTAGAGATGAGCGGTGTTTGAGTCGAACTGTTCAACAATTTCAAATTCGAGCTGTTTTGGGTGGTGTTCGAGTCGTTCGACAAACTAGAACAATTTGCTTAAAATTCGGCTGTTCGAGTTTCTGTTCGATAACTGTTCGTTCACCAAAAGCCTAACTTAATTTTCACATTAAAACTGTTTATCAATGTTAATAGAAGACTGAAAAGGATTTCTTCTAGAAACAGCACCACACTTGGCTGCAGGTTGTCTCTGGTATTACAGCATGGCTCAATAAAATGAAAGGAGCAGAACTGCAGTACCGCACATAACATTCCCGCAAGGTTCAGTTCTAGGGCCCCTGCTCTTCTCCATTTACACCTTTGGCCTGGGACTGCTCATAGAATCTCACGGTTTTCAGTATCATCTCTATGCTGACGACACGCAGATCTACATCTCTGGACCAGATATCACCTCCCTAGTAACCAAAATCCCTCAATGTATGTCCGCTATTTCATCCTTCTTCTCCACTAGATTTCTAAAACTTAACATGGACAAAACAGAATTCATTGTCTTTCCCCATCTCACGTGACCCCCCCCCAATGAACATATCCATTACAGTAAACGGCTGCCCACTCTCCCCAGTCCCACAAGCTCGCTGTCTCGGGGTAATCCTTGACACTGATCTCTCCTTCAAACCGCATATTCAAGCCCTTTCCACTTCCTGCCGCTTTCACCTCAAAATCTTTCACGGATCCGTACATTCCATAACCAAGAATTTGCAAAAACCCTAGTTCATGCCCTCATCATCTCCCGCCTCGACTACTGTAACCTCCTGCTCTGTGGCCTCCCCTCGAACACTCTCGCACCCCTCCAATCTATTCTAAACTCTGTTGCCCGACTAATCCACCTGTTGCCCCGCTATTCCCCAGCCTCTCCCCTCTGTCAATCCCTTCACTGGCTCCCCATTACCCAGAGACTCCAGTACAAAAGCCTAACCATGACATACAAAGCCATCCACAACCTGTCTCCTCCATACATCTGTGACCTCGTCTCCTGGTACTTTCCTGCACGGAACCTCCGATCCTCACAAGATCTCCTTCTCTACTCCCCTCTTATCTCCTCTTCCCACAATCGCATCCAAGATTTCTCTCGCGCATCACCCCTACTCTGGAACTCTCTACCACAACACATCAGACTCTCACCTACCATTGAAACCTTCAAAAAGAACCTGAAGACCTACCTCTTCCAGCAAGCTTATAACCTGCAGTAACCACCGATCGACCAAACCACTGCATGACCAGCTGTATCCTCACCTACTGTATCCTCACCCATCCCTTGTAGATTGTGAGCCCTCGCTGGCAGGGTCCTCTCTCCTCCTGTACCAGTTGCGACTTGTATTGTTCAAGATTACTGTACCTGTTTTTGTTATGTATACCCCTCCTCTCATGTAAAGCGCCATGGAACAAATGGCGCTTAGGGTTGAGCGAAACGGATCGGACAAATTCAAAAATTGCCGTCTTTCGGAAAAGTCGGGTTTCATGAAACCCGACCCGATCCTAGTGTGGGATCGGCCATGAGGTCGGTGATCATCGCGCCAAAGTCGCGTTTCGTATGACGCGTTCAGTGCCATTTTTCAACCAATGAAGGAGGATGCAGAGTGTGAGCAGCGTGATGACATAGGTCTCGGTCCCCACCATCTTAGAGAAGGGCATGACAGTGATTGGCTTGCTTTCTGCGGCGTCACAGGAGCTATAAAGGGGCGTGCACGCCGACCGCCATCTTACTTCTGCAGATCGTAGCATAAGGAGAGGTTGCTGCAGCTTCATCAGAAGAAGGGATATAGTTAGGGAGGGAAGATTAACCCCCGAAACTGCATGTGCTGTAGCGATTTCAACTGTCCAACACCACCCTTTGTTTGCAGGGACAGTGGAGGCTATTTTTGTGCATCAGCTCTGTAGCTTATTGGGCTGCCTTATAAGCCTGCCTGATAGCTGCATTGCTGTTTCCACGCCGCTGTGCAAACCAACTGCTTTTTTAAAAGCAAAAATCCTGTTGCTCCTTTCTGCACAGTTATCTTGTTTATTTGTCCACACTTTTGTGTGCAGCAGTCCTTTTGTGCTGCCATACTTTTCCTGAGATCATTGTAGGGAGATTGAAATTGTACTACAGTCCTTGTATTTTTTGATATATCTTCCAGCCACTTTCTGCCACTTACATTGTGTTGCTTTATACACTGGGCCTAAGTTGTGGTTCCGTCTCCCAAAAAAAAGGGGAGATTCAAATTCTCAAAAAGTGGATATACTTCTGTTCTGTTAGTTTGCCATATATCAGCCAGCCACTTTCTGCCACTTAGATACCGTTGTTTTATACACTGGGCCTAAGTTGCGGTTCAGTCTCCTAAAAAAAAAGGGAGATTCAAATTCTCAAAAAGTGGATATACTTCTGTCTAGGGTTGAGCGACTTTTCCTTTTTTCGGATCGAGTCGGGTTTCGCGAAACCCGACTTTGTCAAAAGTCGGGTCGGGTGAAATCGGCCAATTATTGCGAAAAGTTGGGGATCGACCGAAACACGAAACCCAATGTAAGTCAATGGGGAATCAAAGTCGGCAGTGAGTGGAGGACAGGAAAACACCTACAGTGTCCATTTTAATGTCAAAAACATCAATTCTTGTTACTTAAGCTTGTCAATCTTAATTTACCTTATAATAATAGTTAGTCATTGAAAATTGGGGCTCATTTGGCTAAAGTTGTGGGGGGGTAGGGCTGGTTCAAGTTTTTCGTGGGCCCAGGAAATGTGGACTACGTCACGGCAGTGGAGCAGGGAGAGGTAATTATTTAAACTTTGCAAGTGCTGTGATCCTGAGCAAGCAGGGGGGCCACTCGTTCGCATTGGCACAGGCACAGGGCCCCTCAAAGTACGGCGGTGTGTTTGACGGCAGGGGCGCCTCCCACCAGCAGAGACACTTTTGCGTACTATGAGGGGCCCTGTGCCAGTGACATTGCCCCACCTGATGAAGGAACATGCACTTTCATCTGCACCTTCCTCTTTGTCCCCGTTTAAGGTGGTATAGTAAGCGGGAAGGGGAACCTGACTTTCAGCAGGGTCAGATTCTGGCTGTGTAGAGTGCAAGGGGAATGTAGTGGTCTGCGTCAATGTACTAGCAGACTCATCCAGCAGTGGCTAAGCAATGGGCAGGATGAGGAGGAAACACAGATATAGGCCCAAATAATAAAGTAGGCTAAATGCAGTTCAAAATTGGTAACAGGACTAAATAGGCGGCATTGCTTTGTTCAGTGGAGTACAATGTAATGAGTGGCAGACACAGTTAGTAGGCCTAAAATAAAAAAGTAGGCTAAATGCAGTTCGAAATTGGTAACAGGAGTAAACAGGCGGCACTGCTTTGTTCAGTGGAGGAGAACAAGAAGCGGCAGCAGACACCGTTAGTAGGCCCAGCCAAACAAGTAGGCCAAATGCAGTTTAACATCAGAAACAGGATGAAAATTGAGGCTAAGCTTTGTTCAGTGGAGGAGAAATGCAAGGAGCGGCAGACAACGTTAGTAGGCGTAACCAAACCAGTAGGTCAAATGCAGTGTAATATCCTAAACAGGATGAAAATTGAAGCTCAGCTTTGTTCAGTGGAGGAGAAATCCAAGGAGCGGCAGACACAGTTAGTAGGCGTAACCAAACAAGTAGGCCAAATGCAGTGTAATATCCTAACCAGGATGAAAATTGAAGCTCAGCTTTGTTCAGTGGAGGAGAAAGGCAAGGAGCGGCAGACACCATTAGTAGGCATAACCAAACCAGTGGGCCAAATGCAGTGTAATATCTTAACCAGGATGAAAACTGAAGCTCAGCTTTGTCCAGTGGAGGAGAAAGGCAAGGAGCGGCAGACACCATTAGTAGTTGTAACCAAACCAGTAGGCCAAAAGCAGTGTAATATCCTAACCAGGTTTAAAATTGAAGCTCAGCTTTTTCAGTGGAGGAGAAAGGCAAGGAGCGGCAGACACCGTTAGTAGGTGTAACCAAACCAGTAGGCCAAATGCAGTGTAATATCCTAACCAGGGTGAAAATTGAAGCTCAGCTTTGTACAGTTGAAGGAGAACAACAAACAGCAGCAGACACCGTTAGTAGGCGTAACCAAACCAGTAGACCAAATGCAGTGTAATATCCTAACCAGGATGAAAATTGAAGCTCAGCTTTTTCAGTGGAGGAGAAAGGCATGGAGCGGCAGACACTGTTAGTAGTTGTAACCAAACCAGTAGGACAAAAGCAGTGTAATATCCTAACCAGGATGAAAATTGAAGCTCAGCTTTTTCAGTGGAGGAGAAAGTCATGGAGCGGCAGACACCGCTAGTAGACGTAACCAAACCAGTAGGCCAAATGCAGTGTAATATCATAACCAGGGTGAAAATTGAAGCTCAGCTTTGTACAGTTGAAGGAGAACAACAAGCAGTGGCAGACACCGTTAGTAGGCATAACCAAACCAGTAGACCAAATGCAGTGTAATATCCTAACCAGGATGAAAATTGAAGCTCAGCTTTGTTCAGTGGCGGAGAAAGGCATGGAGCGGCAGACACCGTTAGTAGTTGTAACCAAACCAGTAGGCCAAATACAGTGTAATATCCTAACCAGGATGAAAATTGAAGCTCAGCTTTGTTCAGTAGAGGAGAAAGGCAAGGAGCGGCAGACACCGTTAGTAGGCGTAACCAAACCAGTAGGCCAAATGCAGTGTAATATCCTAACCAGGATGAAAATTGAAGCTCAGCTTTGTTCAGTGGAGGAGAAAGGCAAGGAGCGGCAGACACCGTTAGTAGGCGTAACCAAACCAGTAGGTCAAATGCAGTGTAATATCTGTTATGACCTGGTGATTAGGAGCACCCGGAATGACCTGATAGTTAAACCTCATACAGGACGAGCTCTGGGATGTGGGAGCTCTGCTGACCGCAAGCCCTAATCCTATCACACACACTAGAAATAGCCGTGGAGCGCTCCTGACCAGACCTAGGCGCCTCGTCACAGCCTAAGAACTATCTAGCCCTAGAGATGGAAAATAAAGCCTACCTTGCCTCAGAGAAATTCCCCAAAGGTAAAGGAACATATATTGACTGTGAGTAAAGCTGAAAGTCACAAACGCAGAAATGAAACAGGTTTCAGCAAAGGGAGGCCAGACTTACTAAATAGACAGAGGATAGGAAAGGTAACTTTGCGATCAGCACAAAAACCTACAAAAGACCACGCAGAGTGTGCAAAAAAGACCTCCGCACCGACTCACGGTGCGGAGGGACCACTCTGCATCCCAGAGCTTCCAGCTAGCAAGACAAAATCATGATAACCAGCTAGACCAGAAAACAAAGCACAAATAATGACTATCAGGAACTTAGCTTCTGCAGGAGAAGGCAGGTCACCAGAGAGATCCAGGAGCGAACTGAACAAATGCAAAAACATTGACAGCTGCATGGAGTAATGATCTGAGAGGAGTTAAATAGAGCAGCCAACCAAAGGATAAACCACGTCACCTGTGTAAGGAACCTCAGAAACCGCAGCTTCACTCATAGCCACCAGAGGGAGCCCATAGACAGAACTCGCCGAAGTACCATTCACGACCACAGGAGGGAGCTCGACAACAGAATTCACAACAAATATCCTAACCAGGATGAAAATTGAAGCTCAGCTTTGTACAGTTGAAGGAGAGCAACAAGCAGCGGCAGACACCTTTAGTAGACGTAACCAAACCAGTAGGCCAAATGCAGTGTAAAATCCTAACCAGGATGAAAATTGAAGCTCAACTTTGTTCAGTGGAGAAGAAAGGCTAGGAGCGGCAGACACCATTAGTGGGCGTAACCAAACCAGTAGGCCAAATGCAGTGTAATATCCTAACCAGGATGAAAATTGAAGCTCAGCTTTGTTCAGTGGAGGAGAAAGGCAAGGCGTGACAGACACCTTTAGTAGGCGTAACCAAACCAGTAGGCCAAATGCAGTGTAATATCAGACACCAGATGAAAATTGAGGCTCAGCTTTATTCAGTGGAGAACACCAAGCAGCTGCACACACCATTAGTAGGCCCAACCAAAGAAGTAGGCCAAATGCAGTTTAATATCTGACACCGGATGAAAATTGAGGCTCAGCTTTATTCAGTGGAGAACACCAAGCAGCACTCACCATTTGTAGGCCCCACCAAAGAAGTAGGCCACATGCAGTTTAATATCTGACACCGGATGAAAATTGAGGCTCAGCTTTGTTCAGTGGAGGACAACTGTAATTGGAGGCAGACAAAGTTAGTAGACCTAAATAAGTAAGTAGGCAAAATGCAGTTCAAAATTGGTAAGTGGAGTACACAGGCGGCATAGCTTTGTTCAGCAGAGGACAACTGTAATAAGTGGCTCAGAGAGACAGAGTAGGCCTAAAATAAAAAAAGGTGGCTAATTGCAGTTCAAAATTTGTAAGAGGAGTACACAGGCGGCATAGCGTGGTTCAGCGGAGGAGGACAAGTGTAATTAGTGGCTCTGACACAAAGAGTAAGCCTAAAATAAAAAAGAAGGCTATATTCAGTTCACAATTGGAAAGAGGAGTACACAGGCGGCATAGCTTGGTTCAGCGGTGGAGGACAACTGTTGTGAGAGTCTGACACAGTTACTAGGCCCAAATAAGTAAGTAGGCTAAATGCTGTTCTAAATTGGTAAGAGGAGTAAACAGGCGGCATAGCTTGGTTCAGCAGAGGAGGACAACTGTAATAAGTGGCTTAGACAGACTGAGTAGTCCTAAAATAAAACAGTTGGCTGAATGCATTTCCAAATTGGTAACAGGAGTACACAGGCAGCATAGCTTGGTTCAGCGGAGGACAACTGTAATAAGTGGCTCAGACAGACAGAGTAGGCCTAAAATATAAAAAGTAGGCTAATGTCAGTTCAAAATTTGTTTGAGCAGTACACAGGCGGCATAGCTTTGTTCAGCGGAGGACAGTTGTAATGTGTGACGCAGACAGACAGACAGACAGACAGTGGCCTAAAATAAAAAAAGGTGGCTAAATGCAGCTCAAAACTGCTAGCAGGAATAACCAGGCGGCCTAGCTTGTTTCAGTGGGGGACAGTTGTAAGGTGTGGCGCAGACAGACAGACAGACAGAGGCCTAACATAAAAAAGGTGGCTTCATGCAGTTCAAAACTGCTAGCAGGACTAACCAAGCGGCCTAGCTTTTTTCAGCGGGGGACAGTTGTAATGTGTGGCGCAGACAGACAGACAGACAGACAGAGGCCTAACATAAAAAAGGTGGCTTCATGCAGTTCAAAACTGCTAGCAGGAATAACCAGGAGGCCTAGCTTGTTTCAGCAGGGGACAGTTGTAATGTGTGGCGCAGACCGACAGACAGAGGCCTAACATAAAAAAGGTGGCTAAATGCAGTTCAAAACTGCTAGCAGGACTAACCAGGCGGCCTAGCTTGTTTCAGTAGGGGACAGTTGTAATGTGTGGCGCAGACAGACAGACAGACAGACAGACAGAGGCCTAAAATAATAAAAGGTGGCTAAATGCAGTTTGAAACTGCTAGCAGGAATAACCAGGCGGCTTAGCTTGTTTCAGCGAGGGACAGTTGTAATGTGTGGCGCAGACAGACAGACAGACAGAGGCCCAAAATAAAAAAGGTGGCTAAATGCAGTTCAAAACTGCTAGCAGGACTAACCAGGCGGCCTAGGTTGTTTCAGCATGGGACAGTTGTAATTTGTGGTGCAGACAGACAGACAGACAGAGGCCTAACATAAAGAAGGTGGCTAAATGCAGTTCAAAACTGCTAGCAGGACTAACCAGGCGGCCTAGCTTGTTTCAGCAGGGGACAGTTGTAATGTGTGGCGCAGACCGACAGACAGAGGCCTAACATAAAAAAGGTGGCTAAATGCAGTTCAAAACTGCTAGCAGGACTAACCAGGCGACCTAGCTTGTTTCAGTAGGGGACAGTTGTAATGTGTGGCGCAGACAGACAGACAGACAGACAGATAGAGGCCTAAAATAAAAAAAGGTGGCTAAATGCAGTTCGAAACTGCTAGCAGGAATAACCAGGCGGCCTAGCTTGTTTCAGCGAGGGTCAGTTGTAATGTGTGGCGCAGACAGACAGACAGACAGACAGATAGAGGCCTAAAATAAAAAAAGGTGGCTAAATGCAGTTCGAAACTGCTAGCAGGACTAACCAGGCGGCCTAGCTTGTTTCAGCGGGGGACAGTTGTAATGTGTGGCGCAGACAGACAGACAGACAGAGGCCTAGCATAAAAAAAGGTGGCTAAATGCAGTTCAAAACTGCTAGCAGGACTAACCAGGCAGCCTAGCTTGTTTCACCGGGGGACAGTTGTAATGTGTGGCGCAGACAGACAGACAGACAGAGGCCCAAAATAAAAAAGGTGGCTAAATGCAGTTCAAAACTGCTAGCAGGACTAACCAGGCAGCCTAGCTTATTTCAGCGGGGGACAGTTGTAATGTGTGGCGCAGACAGACAGACAGTGTTAGGGGTTGAGTTCCTGCCTCTGCACAGGGGAAATCTTGGGCCATCTCTGCTGCGGTCTCCCATTCTTCTCCTGCCGCAGTGGAGCCTGCTCAGCGGAGACGTTGATCCCAGCGTCTCGCTCAGTCTGACTCTGTGCTAAGAGTTACTGCTGCATTTCCTGCTTCTGCCATTGAAGTCAGTGCTGGGCAGCGGCGAGCAGACGCTTCTGGGACAAAGTCCTGCTTTTAACGTTCTGAGCATGCACAGAGTAAGATCTCTCAGTGGAGATCGAGGGTCACATGATCAGATACTGCAGCTAAGGTCATTGGTCCTTCTTGGAAGGTCCTTGTAGGTGCTAGGACTAAGTCCTGCTTTGCACTCTGAGCATGCCCAGGGCAAGATCTCTCAGTGAAGATCTGGGGTCACATGCTCAGGTACTGCAGCAACTCCATTGGTCCTTCTTTGAAGGTACTAAACGTGCTGCAACTATTTAAGGCTCGCATGGCCGCACGGCCATGCGCTAGTATTGACTTGATAATGTGTGTGTGTAGATTGATGTATGTCGATGGATGAAAGCTCCTAAATCATTACCATTCCTTGTGTTGATGACTGTTCGCAAATGATGGTAGCTATCTAGCGCCCGTCCAAGCCATCAGCACATAACACACATTACAGCGTCTAATTGCTGTGACCGCCAGTGCGGCGCCGTGCGCTTTTTCAGCGATTTCCTGACCGAAGCCTGGGTGGTTAGTGGCGTCCACCAGTGCGACACCGCACGCACTCTCGTGCATCTCAATACAATTATTTCTGTCACTCTGACACCCCAGTAGCGGTGTCGAGCGCATGAGGTCTTTATGAACTCAAATCTTGTGTCTTGGGATGAGTTCTGAGACTTCTTGCTTGCGCTCTTGGTGCGGTACCGCGGCCCTGTGACGCAACAGGGTTCGCTTCCTTCACACAGGGTGAAGTTAACCCATCTGTGTATTCACATTGTACCGCCATATCGTCCGTCATTACTAGCAGCAGGTTTTCACCTGCACGGTGGACCTTGGACTGCGAACGCACCTAATACTATTTCATCTTAAACTTGGTGCGTTCCGCCAGTCCTAACAGAATACTAGCGCCAACGGACTGGCTAGTAAATGGCGGACATTCAGCAGTCTTTGCGGTATATCCAGCAGCTGGAGGGTAGGTTGGCGGCTCTCGAGAGCTCAACCTCAGCTGTGGATGTTACCGCAGTTGCTGTACAGGCTGCTAGTGTGGCTGCAGCAACCTTGTCCGCTGCCACCCCTGTTCTGACATTATCTCGCCTCCCGCTGCCAGAAAAATTTTCTGGAGATAGCAAATCTTGTAGGGGATTCGTGAGTCAGTGCTCTATTCACCTCAAGCTCCTGGCTGCACGTTTTCCTACAGAGCGGGCTAAGGTGGGATTTATTGTGTTTCTCTTGTCGGACAGGGCGTTGGAATGGGCTACGCCGCTGTGGGAGTGTGGTGATCATGTGGTGCAGAGTGCTCCACTGTTCCTGAGCACTCTGAAAAATGTCTTTTTAGGACCTCAAGTCACCCATGACACATCTCTCCAACTACTGGCACTAACTCAGGGTGAGTCCTTGGTCAGCCATTTTTCCGTCCGCTTTCGTACTTTAGCTTCTGAGCTGGAGTGGTCGGATAAAGCCCTTATCCCCATATTTTGGAGGGGCCTGGCTGATCACGTTAAGGACGCTCTGGCCACTAGGGAGATTCCTGCCACACTGGAGGAGTTAATAACTGTCTCTACTTGAATTGACCTCCGTTTTAACGAGCGGAGGTTAGAGCGAGCCCACTGTAGGCAGAGGTTTCGGCTGGCTCCCACCTTCACCAAACCTCTGGAATCTCCAGTCCAGGTTCCTGAGTCAAATGAGGCCATGGAAGTGTCACGAGCGGGATCTAAGTCCCGGACCGCTAGGGCACTCAAGGTCTGTCATGTTTGCCAGCAGTCAGGACATCTTGCCACCAGATGTTCCCAGCGGTCGAGGAAACGTCCGTGTCTAGTGGTAGTAGGTGGAGGTACACTAGACATGGCGATGTTTGCCTCCAAATTGTCCTTTAACGTTACAATTACTATAGGCTCATCCTCCCACTCGGTAGAGTTCTGCGTGGATTCTGGGGCGGAGGGCAATTTTATGTCTTCTGCCTTCGCCCAACGGCACGCAATACCCCTGGTTATGCTAACTCAACCAGTAACAGTACTAGTGGTGAATGGGTCGACACTGCCCTCACAGATAACACACCAGACCATCCCTTTTACTCTGGCCATGTCGCCATCCCATCAGGAGATTATATCTCTGCTTGTCATTCCTGAGGGAATTGATGAGGTCCTGTTGGGGATACCTTGGCTACGGTACCACTCTCCTCATATCGAGTGGTCCTCAGGCAGAATTCTGGGATGGGGTGAATCTTGTGGGGGTAGGTGTCAGAGGGAGTGTGTTCAGGTTTCTACTACAGAGGTCCCCGCAGATCTATCCTCTCTTCCCAAGCAATATTGGTCTTATGCAGACGTGTTCTCCAAAAAGGCGGCGGAGACCCTTCCGCCCCATCGCCCTTATACTGTCCTATTGATCTCTTGCCTGGTGCTGAGCCTCCCCGGGGTCGAGTTTATCCGTTATCTCTCCCGGAGATGGAGGCAATGTCTCAGTACATTCAAGAGAATCTGGCAAGAGGGTTCATCAGGAAGTCAGTGTCACCTGCTGGGGCTGGGTTCTTCTTCGTGCAGAAGAAGAATGGAGAACTGCGTCCATGCATAGACTACAGGGGTCTTAACGCCATCACCGTTAAGAATAAGTATCCTTTGCCCCTGATATCTGAGCTCTTTGACAGGCTTCAGGGAGCAAGGGTGTTTACTAAACTAGATCTGCGGGATGCTTACAACCTGATTCGCATCCGTGAGGGGGACGAATGGAAGACGGCTTTTAACACCAGGGATGGGCACTATGAATATCTGGTGATGCCTTTCGGGCTCTGTAATGCCCCAGCCGTTTTCCAAGACTTTGTGAACGACATCTTCCGGGATATGCTTTCCACCTCGGTCGTAGTCTATCTGGATGATATTCTCATCTACTCTCCAGATATTGACTCCCACCAGAGAGATGTTTGCAGAGTCTTCGACCTCCTACGGGCAAACTCCCTCTATGCCAAGTTGGAGAAGTGTGTGTTTGAGCAGGAGTCCTTACCTTTCCTCGGCTATATCATCTCCGCCCAGGGATTGGCTATGGATCCTGCCAAACTACAGGCTGTGATGGACTGGCAGGAACCTCATTCTCTTAATGTGGTGCAGCGCTTTATGGGGTTCATAAATTATTATCGCCAGTGCATTCCGCACTTCTCAACTTTGGTAGCTCCCTTGGTTGTTCTCACCAAGAAGGGGACAAATCCCAAATTGTGGTCTGAGGAGGTCTCCAAGGCCTTTGTCTCCATAAAGTCACACTTCGCTAGCGCTCCCATCCTACATCACCCCGATGTAGATAAGCCATTTATCATGGAGGTGGATGCCTCATCAGTTGGTGCTGGAGCAGTCCTCTTCCAAATGGATGCTCAAGGTCGGAAGCATCCTTGCTTCTTCTTTTCTAAGACCTTTTCACCAGCAGAGAGGAATTATTCCATCGGGGACAGGGAGTTGCTAGCCATGAAGTTGGCTTTTTCGGAGTGGAGACATCTCTTTTTCTCTTCCAAGTCTTCACAGATCATAAAAATTTGGTGTACCTGCAGACAGCCCAGCGGTTAAATTCTCGCCAGGTCAGATGGTCCTTGTTCTTCTCCCGATTCCATTTCACCCTTCATTTTCTTTCTGGGGAGAAGAACATTCGTGCCGATGCTCTCTCTCGCTCCGTTGTGTCATATGTGGAGGAGTAAAGAAAACAGCCCTATCCCGTGACCATAGACCTACCAGAGATTAACAATTTAACACCACACCAGGATCTTAATTATTAAAATTAATTTTTATTACAAAATTCAAATAGCAACATTACAACAATATTTAAAATCAAATACCAGTACACACCACAGGACAATAACAGTTATAATATAATATACAATATAATAGCAGCAATACCCAGAACAATACAGATCCCTATCAATATTATGTATATAAAATTCAGTATACAAAATTAATATATACCATATATAGCAAATGAGCAATTTTTATTGCAGGAAGTATTAAGATGGAACCATGCAACTGTAAAAATATTTGAAACAAAAAAAGACTAGATATAATGGTTAAAGTGCTTATGTGCTACAAAGATCTACTCTACCAAATGTTGATCGAAACACAGGTTATCTAAAAAAGTAATATATATATATATACAAAAATATATGTAAAATTAGCGTGAAAAAAAACATAAAACTGATGAAAAAAATTATAAAAATTTATATAATATATATACGAAATATAAAACATTGTGCCGAAGAAATAATATATCTATATACTCTGCTTATACACCTGTGTACATCTATAAGTGCTAAAGTGCTGTAAACCTGAATACCAAGGAAAAATGCCGTGTGCAGGATCACGCAAAGACCAGCTGCTTACTATTACACAAACGTGCTTCCTTGCTCAGATGAGCCAAAAACCACACATAAAGTGCTGTGTGCTGTGCATATAAAGAATATATGTATGTGCCAAAAAAGTTGCTATATATAGTGCTAAGAAAAGGTAATTGCTCAGCTGCAAGGGATACAATGAAGCGCTATATGATTTATAAAAAAATGCGGAGGGGATCGAAAAATATATTGGCAATATATACCTTGGGTTGCTGAGTCCTGTGGGAAACGCACCCCGACGCGCGTTTCGGAAGAATTCCTTCGTCAGGGGGTGTTTTGTCTAAGTCTGGAGAGGATTATATACTGGCGTACAATCTATTCCTAGCGCCACTAGTGCCGTCGGCGCATGCGCGGTCAGGAGGATCCGGCAAACTGAGGTCACGCCCCACGTGACCGGACGCACGGGACAGAGTACCCGGCGTTACCAAGGACACGGGGACGCAACAACTGATCACGGAACACAGACCGCGCATGCGCTCCACCAGGAGCGCAGTATAGAAAGTAACGCGTGCCTGTAAATATCTAAAATAATCAGGTTAAATGGGTGTTCTCAACATTAAGCCATCAAGGGAGGGATTTCATATATTTGCGCGCATAGAGACTGCTGCTAGGATACAATAATCGCAGAATATTTTTAATGCGATGTATCTTTCAGAAAATGAACATATAGGTAGCAGACCCATATTAGATGTACTTTAATTCAACTGCTGAAATATAAGACTAGCAGTGCCCTTTAAATACAGTGTGTCTCAAGATTAGAACTATATAGGGGGCAGATCATATTAATACTTTATGTATTTGCGCACTTATGTTTAATAACGCCGGGTATTCTTAGCACAGAGTCAGACTGAGCGAGACGCTGGGATCGACGTCTCCGCTGAGCAGGCTCCACTGCGGCAGGAGAAGAATGGGAGACCGCAGCAGAGATGGCCCAAGATTTCCCCTGTGCAGAGGCAGGAACTCGACCCCTAACATTAACCCCCCCTCCTTGGGCCTCACTACGCTTGAAGGCGGCAATGAGCTGCGGAGCCCGAATGTGCTCAGCAGGCTACCAGGACCTATCCTCAGGACCGTAACCCTTCCAGTCCACCAAATAAAATTTTTTGCCACGTACCACCTTGCACCCCAAAATTGCATTCACCTCGTAATCGTCCATAGATGAACCCGATGTCCCGGCAGATGACTCAGAAAACCGGGACATGTATACGGGCTTAAGGAGGGACACATGAAAGGTGTCGGTGATACCTAGGCGTGGAGGAAGGTCCAGACGATAGACCACAGGATTAACTTGTTCGAGGACCTTGAAGGGACCCAAGTAGCGAGGAGCAAATTTAGTGGACTCAACACGCAGCCTGATGTTACGAGCGGAGGGCTACACTAAGTCGCCAGGAGCAAAGGTCGGGGCAGGGCGCCGAAGTGCATCGGCGGAGGACCTCATTCTCTCCTTGGAGGCCCGGATGGCATCCTGAGTGCTGTCCCAAATGTCTCGTGCCTCCACTGCCCAGTCTGCCACCCTGGAGTCAGCAGAAGACACGGGCATAGGCACAGGAACCCACGAATGCTGGCCGTAGTTAAGGAGGAAAGGAGTCTGACCGGTGGAGTCGGCTACAGCGTTGTTAAGGACAAACTCTGCCCACGGTAACAAGGATGCCCAGTCATCCTGCCTAGCAGAAACAAAATGTCGCAAATAAGTGACCAGAGTCTGATTGACTCTCTCAACCAACCCATTTGTCTCAGGTTGATAAGCCGAAGAGAGATTTAACTCAATACTGAGTAGACGACAAAGCTCCCTCCAGAATCGAGACGCAAACTGGGGACTCCGGTCACTGACAATCTTGTCCGGCATACCGTGTAAGTGAAAGATATGTTTGATGAACAAGGCCGCCAGAGCCTGTGCAGATGGTAGCCCTGGAAGAGGCACCAAATGAACCATTTTGGAAAAATGGTCGGTGATCACCCAGATAATGGTGCAACTACGAGACTTGGGTAAGCCCACCACAAAGTCCATCCCGACCATCTCCCAGGGCCTGTTCGTGACCGGCATATGATAAAGCAAACCAGCTGGCCGTTGCCGAGGGGATTTGGTCTTGGCGCAAGAGACACACGCCCGAACATAGTCTGCGACATCACGAGCCATATGCGGCCACCAGTATGTCCTCGCCAGTAACTCAGATGTCCTTTTGGAACCAAAATGTCCACCCACCCTGGACGAGTGTGCCCAAGAGAGAACCTCCCGTCGCAAACTGGGTGGTGCAAAAGTCTTGCCCAGAGGCACAGACTCTAGCGAAATCGGGGCCACAGTTCTCAGGCTCTCGGTGGGGACAATAAGCCGAGGCTCCTCTTCCTCCTCCACAGATATTATATAACACAGAAGTTACCACGGAATATCACAAAATATATATATCTATACCACATATACCATAAATTATTTTAAGTAGTGATTCCAGGTACTCTGTGAAGAGATGTGTGATTACCACCACCACAAGGAGTAAAGAAAACACCCCTATCCCGTGACCATAGACCTACCAGAGATTAACACCACACCAGGATCTTAATTATTAAAATACATTTTTATTACAAAATTCAAATAGCAACATTACAACAATATTTAAAATCAAATACCAGTACGCACCACAGGACAATAACAGTTATAATATAATATACAATATAATAGCAGCAATACCCAGAACAATACAGATCCCTATCAATATTATGTATATAAAATTCAGTATACAAAATTAATATATACCATATACCATAGCAAATGAGCAATTTTTATTGCAGGAAGTATTAAGATGGAACCATGCAACTGTAAAAATATTTGAAACAAAAAAAGACTAGATATAATGGTTAAAGTGCTTATGTGCTACAAAGATCTACTCTACCAAATGTTGATCGAAACACAGGTTATCTAAAAAAGTAATATATATATATATATATATATATATACAAAAATATATGTAAAATTAGCGTGAAAAAAAAACATAAAACTGATGAAAAAAATTATAAAAATTTATATAATATATATACGAAATATAAAACATGTGACAAAGAACTAAGTCCTGCTTTGCACTCTGAGCATGCCCAGGGCAAGATCTCTCAGTGGAGATCTGGGGTCACATGCTCAGGTACTGCAGCAACTCCATTGGTCCTTCTTTGAAGGTACTAAACGTGCTGCAACTATTTAAGGCTCGCATGGCCGCACGGCCATGCGCTAGTATTGACTTGATAATGTGTGTGTGTAGATGGATGTATGTCGATGGATGAAAGCTCCTAAATCATTCCCATTCCTTGTGTTTGATGACTGTTCGTGAATGATGGTAGCTATCTAGCGCCCGTCCAAGCCATCAGCACGTAACACACATTACAGCGTCTAATTGCTGTGACCGCCAGTGCGGCGCCGTGCGCTTTCTCAGTGATTTCCTGACCGAAGCCTGGGTGGTTAGTGGCATCCGCCAGTGCGGCACCACATGCTCTCTCGTGCATCTCAATACAATTATTTCTGTCACTCTGACACCCCAGTAGCGGTGTCGAGCGCATGAGGTCTTTATGAACTCAAATCCTGTGTCTTGGGATTGAGTTCTGAGACTTCTTGCTTGCGCTCTTGGTGCGGTACTGCGGCCCTGTGACGCAACAGGGTTTGCTCCCTTCGCACAGGGTGAAGCTAACCCGTGTGTGTATTCACATTGTACCGCCATATCATCCGTCATTACTAGCAGCAGGTTTTCACCTGCACGGTGGACCTTGGACTGCGAACGCACCTAATACTATTTCATCTTAAACTTGGTGCGTTCCGCCAGTCCTAACAGACAGAGGCCTAAAATAAAAAAGGTGGCTAAATGCAGTTTGAAACTGCTAGCAGGAATAACCAGGCGGCCTAGCTTGTTTCAGCGGGGGACAGTTGTAATGTGTGGCGCAGACAGACAGACAGAGGCCTAATGGATCACCCCCACGTAAGGGCAATGGGGTACTCGGTACCGGGTCCTTTAGTTCCCTCAGCTGGGATGTTACGGTGGCCCGACCCGGACCGTGGCCCTATGAGGGGCGTCCAATAAAAGGAGTTTAGAGTTTGTAGATAACGGTAGTGTTCGTGACGCCACCTGTGGTATTCAGTCAGAGTGACCGATGCTGCTTAGGGGTCCGCTGGGGTGATGGAATGGCAGCTAGACGGTATACCTTCCCACAGGTGAAGCATATCCCCAGGGCTTCCCAGAAGTGTAGATGTTGATGGTGGATGGTGCAAGGCGCGGTGAATAATGAGGACACAATGGGTGCAGTCTCTTTACCTTTACTGAAGGCTTCAGCATCCACAGTCCAGGGTTCCGGATCACAGGGTAGGCAGAGTCCGGCCGGTCTGATGGCAATTCCAGAGTTCCCTTATCCAGGTGGAAATCAGTAGCCTACCCCTTGCGCACAGTAACGTAGTAGGTCCCTACGTGCATTAGCTCCCATAGGGTCCTCACTCTTGTTACTCTTCTCTCGGTCCCCCAGATGGATAGGACCAACCCGTATGACGGTGGTGGCTGTTGTGAATTCTGTGGCTGAATTCACTCCTGTGGTCACAAGTGGTACTGCAGCTTCTGAGCTTCCTCCCTCAGGTGTTCTGGTGAGCTCGTTAACTGCTTCATTACTTAACTCCGCCTGATGCTGCTATCCTTGCTCCTTGTCAATGTTTCAGTGTTGGATCTGAGCTTCTCCTGATTGTTCCTGTGACCTGCTGCTCTGTATAGCTAAGTGCTTTTTGCTTTTTTGTTGCTTTTTTCCTGTCCAGCTTGTCTTTTGTTTTTGCTGGAAGCTCTGAGACGCAAAGGGTGTACCGCCGTGCCGTTAGTTCGGCACGGTGGTTTTTTTTTGCCCCCTTTGCGTGGTTTTGCTTTAGGGTTTTTTGTAGACTGCAAAGTTCGCTTTACTGTCCTCGCTCTGTCCTAGAATATCGGGCCCCACTTTGCTGAATCTATTTCATCCCTACATTTTGTCTTTTCATCTTACTCACAGTCATTATATGTGGGGGCTGCCTTTTCCTTTGGGGAATTTCTCTGGGGCAAGTCAGGCCTATTTTTCTATCTTCAGGCTAGCTAGTTTCTTAGGCTGTGCCGAGTTGCCTAGGTAGTTGTTAGGCGCAATCCACAGCCGCTTTTAGTTGTGTTTAGGATAGGATCAGGTGTGCAGTCTACAGAGTTTCCACGTCTCAGAGCTCGTTCTTGTATTTTTGGGTATTTGTCAGATCACTGTGTGCGCTCTGATCGCTAAGCACACTGTGTTTCTGGATTGCCTTCATAACACCTGTCATTAGCAAACATAACAGTACAAGGAGCCCAAACTAATGATTCTCAATAGAGGGAAAGAAAAAGTTTTGACATCATTTTTTTTTTTTTTTTCTGCTCTGTGTTCACTTTTTTTTTTTCCCCTAGACATTTGGGTGATTCTGGACACAGGTGTGGACATGGATATTCAGGGTCTGTGCTCTTCAATGGATAATCTCGTTATAAATGTACAAAAAATTCAAGATACTATTGATCAGAAATCTATGTTAGAACCAAGAATTCCTATTCCTGATTTGTTTTTTGGAGATAGAACTAAGTTTCTAAGTTTCAAAAATAATTGTAAGCTATTTCTGGCCTTGAAACCTCATTCTTCTGGTAATCCTATTCAACAGGTTTTGATTATTATTTCTTTTTTGCGCGGCGACCCTCAAGACTGGGCATTTTCTCTTGCGCCAGGAGACCCTGCATTGAGTAGTGTCGATGCGTTTTTCCTGGCGCTCGGATTGCTGTACGATGAGCCTAATTCAGTGGATCAGGCTGAGAAAAATTTGCTGGCTTTGTGCCAGGGTCAGGATGATATAGAAGTATATTGTCAGAAATTTAGGAAATGGTCAGTACTCACTCAGTGGAATGAATCTGCGCTGGCAGCTTTGTTCAGAAAGGGTCTCTCTGAGGCTCTTAAGGATGTCATGGTGGGATTTCCTATGCCTGCTGGTTTGAATGAGTCTTTGTCTTTGGCCATTCAGATCGGTCGACGCTTGCGCGAGCGTAAATCTGTGCACCATTTGGCGGTACTGCCTGAGGTTAAACCTGAGCCTATGCAGTGCGATAGGACTATGACTAGAGTTGAACGGCAGGAATACAGACGTCTGAATGGTCTGTGTTTCTACTGTGGTGATTCCACTCATGCTATTTCTGATTGTCCAAAGCGCACTAAGCGGTCCGCTAGGTCTGCCGTCATTGGTACTGTACAGTCCAAATTCCTTCTGTCCATTACCTTGATATGCTCTTTGTCGTCGTTTTCTGTCATGGCGTTTGTGGATTCGGGCGCTGCCCTGAATCTGATGGATTTGGATTATGCTAAACGTTGTGGGTTTTTCTTGGAGCCTTTGCGGTGTCCTATTCCATTGAGAGGAATTGATGCTACACCTTTGGCCAAGAATAAACCTCAATACTGGGCCCAGCTGACCATGTGCATGGCTCCTGCACATCAGGAAGTTATTCGCTTTCTGGTGTTGCATAATCTGCATGATGTGGTCGTGTTGGGGTTGCCATGGCTACAAACCCATAATCCAGTATTGGATTGGAATTCCATGTCGGTATCCAGCTGGGGTTGTCAGGGGGTACATGGTGATGTTCCATTTTTGTCGATTTCGTCATCCACCCCTTCTGAGGTCCCAGAGTTCTTGTCTGATTATCAGGATGTATTTGAAGAGCCCAAGTCCGATGCTCTACCTCCGCATAGGGATTGTGATTGTGCTATCAATTTGATTCCTGGTAGTAAATTCCCTAAAGGTCGATTATTTAATTTATCCGTGCCCGAACACGCCGCTATGCGCAGTTATGTGAAGGAATCCCTGGAGAAGGGACATATTCGCCCATCGTCATCACCACTGGGAGCAGGGTTCTTCTTTGTAGCCAAGAAGGATGGTTCGCTGAGACCGTGTATTGATTACCGCCTTCTTAATAAGATCACTGTTAAATTTCAGTATCCCTTGCCATTGTTATCTGACTTGTTTGCTCGGATTAAGGGGGCTAGTTGGTTCACTAAGATAGATCTTCGTGGTGCGTATAATCTGGTGAGAATCAGGCAAGGAGATGAATGGAAAACTGCATTCAATACGCCCGAGGGTCATTTTGAGTATCTAGTGATGCCGTTCGGACTTGCCAATGCTCCATCTGTGTTTCAGTCTTTTATGCATGACATCTTCCGTGAGTATCTGGATAAATTCCTGATTGTTTACTTGGATGACATTTTGATCTTCTCAGATGATTGGGAGTCTCATGTGAAGCAGGTCAGAATGGTTTTTCAGGTCCTGCGTGCTAACTCTTTGTTTGTGAAGGCATCAAAGTGTCTCTTCGGTGTGCAGAAAGTTTCATTTTTGGGGTTCATCTTTACCCCTTCTACTATCGAGATGGATCCAGTTAAGGTCCAAGCCATCCAGGATTGGATTCAGCCGACATCTCTGAAAAGTCTGCAAAACTTCCTGGGCTTTGCTAATTTTTATCGTCGCTTCATCTGTAATTTTTCTAGCATTGCCAAACCATTGAACGATTTGACCAAGAAGGGTGCTGATTTGGTTAATTGGTCTTCTGCTGCTGTGGAAGCTTTTCAGGAGTTGAAGCGTCGTTTTTGTTCTGCCCCTGTGTTGTGTCAGCCAGATGTTTCTCTTCCATTCCAGGTCGAGGTTGATGCTTCTGAGATTGGAGCAGGGGCGGTTTTGTCACAGAGAGGTTCTGATTGCTCAGTGATGAAACCATGTGCTTTCTTTTCCAGGAAGTTTTCGCCCGCTGAGCGTAATTATGATGTGGGCAATCGAGAGTTGCTGGCCATGAAGTGGGCATTCGAGGAGTGGCGTCATTGGCTTGAAGGAGCTAAGCATCGCGTGGTGGTATTGACTGATCATAAGAACTTGACTTATCTCGAGTCTGCCAAGCGCTTGAATCCTAGACAGGCCCGTTGGTCGTTATTTTTTGCCCGCTTCGACTTTGTGATTTCGTACCTTCCGGGCTCTAAAAATGTGAAGGCGGATGCTCTGTCTAGGAGTTTTGTGCCCGACTCTCCGGGTTTATCTGAGCCAGCGGGTATCCTCAAGGAAGGAGTCATTGTGTCTGCCATCTCCCCTGATTTGCGGCGGGTGCTGCAAAAATTTCAGGCGAATAAACCTGATCATTGTCCAGCAGAGAGACTGTTCGTCCCTGATAGGTGGACTAATAAACTTATCTCTGAACTTCATTGTTCGGTGTTGGCTGGTCATCCTGGAATCTTTGGTACCAGAGAGTTAGTGGCTAGATCCTTCTGGTGGCCATCTCTGTCACGGGATGTACGTACTTTTGTGCAGTCCTGTGGGATTTGTGCTAGGGCTAAGCCCTGCTGTTCTCGTGCCAGTGGGTTGCTTTTGCCCTTGCCGGTCCCAAAGAGGCCTTGGACACATATTTCGATGGATTTCATTTCTGACCTTCCCGTTTCTCAAAAGATGTCAGTCATTTGGGTGGTCTGTGATCGCTTTTCTAAAATGGTCCATCTGGTGCCCTTGGCTAAATTGCCTTCCTCCTCTGATTTGGTACCTTTGTTCTTTCAGCATGTGGTTCGGTTGCATGGCATTCCTGAGAATATTGTTTCTGACAGAGGTTCCCAGTTTGTTTCAAGGTTTTGGCGAGCCTTTTGTGGTAGGATGGGCATTGACCTATCCTTTTCCTCGGCTTTCCATCCTCAGACTAATGGCCAGACCGAACGAACCAATCAGACCTTGGAAACATATCTGAGATGTTTTGTTTCTGCAGACCAGGATGATTGGGTGTCCTTTTTGCCGTTGGCTGAGTTCGCCCTTAATAATCGGGCCAGCTCGGCTACCTTGGTTTCTCCATTTTTTTGCAATTCTGGGTTCCATCCTCGTTTCTCTTCAGGACAGGTTGAGTCTTCGGACTGTCCTGGTGTGGATTCTGTGGTGGATAGGTTGCAGCAGATCTGGACTCAGGTAGTGGACAATTTGATCTTGTCCCAGGAGAAAGCTCAACTTTTCGCTAATCGCAGACGCCGTGTGGGTCCCCGACTTCGTGTTGGGGATCTGGTTTGGTTATCTTCTCGTCATATTCCTATGAAGGTTTCCTCTCCTAAATTTAAACCTCGTTTTATTGGTCCGTATAGGATTTCTGAGGTTCTCAATCCTGTGTCTTTTCGTTTGACCCTCCCAGACTCCTTTTCCATACATAATGTATTCCATAGGTCGTTGTTGCGGAGATACGTGGCACCTATGGTTCCATCTGTTGAGCCTCCTGCCCCGGTTTTGGTGGAGGGGGAATTGGAGTATATTGTGGAGAAGATTTTGGATTCTCGTGTTTCTAGACGGAAACTCCAGTATCTGGTTAAATGGAAGGGTTATGCTCAGGAAGATAATTCCTGGGTTTTTGCCTCTGATGTTCATGCTTCCGATCTTGTTCGTGCCTTTCATGCGGCTCATCCTGGTCGGCCTGGGGGCTCTGGTGAGGGTTCGGTGTCCCCTCCTCAAGGGGGGGTACTGTTGTGAATTCTGTGGCTGAATTCACTCCTGTGGTCACAAGTGGTACTGCAGCTTCTGAGCTTCCTCCCTCAGGTGTTCTGGTGAGCTCGTTAACTGCTTCATTACTTAACTCCGCCTGATGCTGCTATCCTTGCTCCTTGTCAATGTTTCAGTGTTGGATCTGAGCTTCTCCTGATTGTTCCTGTGACCTGCTGCTCTGCATAGCTAAGTGCTTTTTGCTTTTTTGTTGCTTTTTTCCTGTCCAGCTTGTCTTTTGTTTTTGCTGGAAGCTCTGAGACGCAAAGGGTGTACCGCCGTGCCGTTAGTTCGGCACGGTGGGTTTTTTTTGCCCCCTTTGCGTGGTTTTGCTTTAGGGTTTTTTGTAGACTGCAAAGTTCGCTTTACTGTCCTCGCTCTGTCCTAGAATATCGGGCCCCACTTTGCTGAATCTATTTCATCCCTACGTTTTGTCTTTTCATCTTACTCACAGTCATTATATGTGGGGGGCTGCCTTTTCCTTTGGGGAATTTCTCTGGGGCAAGTCAGGCCTATTTTTCTATCTTCAGGCTAGCTAGTTTCTTAGGCTGTGCCGAGTTGCCTAGGTAGTTGTTAGGCGCAATCCACAGCCGCTTTTAGTTGTGTTTAGGATAGGATCAGGTGTGCAGTCTACAGAGTTTCCACGTCTCAGAGCTCGTTCTTGTATTTTTGGGTATTTGTCAGATCACTGTGTGCGCTCTGATCGCTAAGCACACTGTGTTTCTGGATTGCCTTCATAACACCTGTCATTAGCAAACATAACAGGTGGCCTGAGGCTATTTTATAGGGACCCTGGCGTCGCCCCTCCTCCACGTTGCCACCTTGTCTGCTTAGGTTCTTAGGTCAGGCAGCCAACTTGAAGATGACTGTCCTGCCGGTCTCTGAAGTAAAGCATAGAGTCTATTACTCCCTCGGTGTTCCGGCTACCGGATCTGCGCTCAGTGGGAGGCAGCCTGCTTCTAGCTGGTCTCCCACTGGTGTTATACTCCTGTTGCTACGACTTCGGTGCTCACTCACTACGACACACTTCCTTTCTTGTCCTTTCCTTGGAGGCTGCCTGTTATGGACCTGGTGGTTAGGAGCACCCGGAACGACCTGATGGTTAAACTAACACAGGACAAGCTCTGGGAAGTGGGAGCTCTGCTGACCGCAACCCCTAATCCTATCACACACACTAGAAATAGCCGTGGAGCGTACCTAACTCTGCCTAGATGCCTCTTCACAGCCTAAGAGCTAACTAGCCCTAGAGATAGAAAATAAAGCCTACCTTGCCTCAGAGAAATTCCCCAAAGAAAAAGGCAGCCCCCCACATATATTGACTGTGAGTTAAGATGAAAGTCACAAACACAGAAATGAAACAGGTTTCAGCAAAGGAGGCCAGACTTACTAAACAGACTGAGGATAGGAAAGGTATCATTGCGGTCAGCACAAAAACTACAAAAAGACCATGCAGAGTGTGCAAAAAGACCTCCGCACCGACTCACGGTGCGGAGGTGCCACTCTGCATTCCAGAGCTTCCAGCTAGCAAAGGCAAAACCATGATAGCAAGCTGGACAAGAAAACAATGAACAAATAATTAACTAGCAGGGACTTAGCTTCTGCTGGAGTAGACAGGTCACCAGAAAGATCCAAGAGCGAACTGAACCAGTACAAGAACATTGACAGCTGGCATGGCGTAACGATCTGAGTGGGGTTAAATAGAGCAGCCAGCCAAAGAATAAACTAAGTCACCTGTGGAAGGAACCTCAGAAGCAGCAGCTCCACTCACAGCCACCAGAGGGAGTCCATGGACAGAACTCGCCGAAGTACCATTCATGACCACAGGAGGGAGTTCGATAACAGAATTCACAACAGTACCCCCCCTTGAGGAGGGGTCACCGAACCCTCACCAGAGCCCCTAGGCCGATCAGGACGAGCCAAATGAAAGGCACGAACTAGATCGGCAGCATGAACATCAGAGGCAAAAACCCAGGAATTATCTTCCTGACCATAACCCTTCCACTTGACCAGGTACTGGAGTTTCCGTCTCGAAATACGAGAATCCAAAATCTTCTCCACCACATACTCCAACTCCCCCTCGACCAACACCGGGGCAGGAGGATCAACGGAGGGAACCATAGGCGCCACGTATCTCCGCAATAACGACCTATGGAACACATTATGGATGGCAAAAGAAGCTGGAAGGTCCAAACGAAATGACACAGGATTGAGAACTTCAGAAATCTTATACAGACCAATGAAACGAGGCTTAAACTTAGGAGAGGAAACCTTCATAGGAACATAACGAGACGACAACCAAACCAAATCCCCAACACGAAGTCGGGGACCAACACAGCGCCGGCGATTAGCGAAACGTTGAGCCTTCTCCTGGGACAATGTCAAGTTGTACACCTCATGAGTCCAAATCTGCTTCAACCTGTCCACCACAGTATCCACACCAAGACAGTCCGAAGGCTCAACCTGCCCTGAAGAAAAACGAGGATGGAAACCAGAATTACAGAAAAAAGGCGAAACCAAAGTAGCCGAGCTGACCCGATTATTAAGGGCGAACTCAGCCAAAGGCAAGAAGGACACCCAATCATCCTGATCAGCAGAAACAAAGCATCTCAGATATGTTTCCAAAGTCTGATTAGTTCGTTCGGTTTGGCCATTTGTCTGATGATGGAAAGCCGAAGAAAAAGACAAATCAATGCCCATCTTAGCACAAAAGGACCGCCAAAACCTCGAAACAAACTGGGAACCTCTGTCCGAGACGATGTTCTCCGGAATGCCATGCAAACGAACCACATGCTGGAAAAACAATGGCACCAAATCAGAGGAGGAAGGCAATTTAGACAAGGGTACCAAATGGACCATCTTAGAGAAGCGATCACAAACCACCCAAATGACCGACATCCTTTGAGAGACAGGGAGATCTGAAATAAAATCCATGGAAATATGCGTCCAGGGCCTCTTCGGGACCGGCAAGGGCAAAAGCAACCCACTGGCACAAGAACAGCAGGGCTTAGCCGAGCACAAGTCCCACAGGACTGCACAAAAGAACGCACATCCCGTGACAAAGAAGGCCACCAAAAGGATCTAGCCACCAAATCTCTGGTACCAAAGATTCCAGGATGACCAGCCAACACCGAACAATGAATCTCAGAGATAACTCTACTAGTCCATCTATCAGCCTGAAACTTCTGCAGCACCCGCCGCAAATCAGGGGAGATGGCAGACAAAATTACCCCCTCTTTGAGAATACCCGCCGGCTCAGGAACACCCAGAGAGTCAGGCACAAAACTCCTTGACAGGGCATCAGCCTTCACATTCTTAGAGCCCGGAAGGTACGAAACCACAAAATCAAAACGGGAGAAAAACAGCGACCATCGAGCCTGTCTAGGATTCAACCGTTTGGCAGACTCGAGATAAGTCAAATTCTTGTGATCCGTCAAGACCACCACGCGATGCTTGGCTCCTTCAAGCCAATGTCGCCACTCCTCGAATGCCCACTTCATGGCCAACAACTCTCGATTGCCAACATCATAATTGCGCTCAGCAGGCGAGAACTTTCTAGAAAAGAAGGCACATGGTTTCATCACCGAGCCATCAGAACTTCTTTGCGACAAAACAGCCCCTGCTCCAATCTCAGAAGCATCAACCTCGACCTGAAACGGGAGCGAAACATCTGGCTGGCACAACACAGGGGCAGAAGAAAAACGACGCTTCAACTCCTGAAAAGCCTCTACAGCCGCAGAGGACCAATTGACCACATCAGCACCTTTCTTGGTCAAATCAGTCAACGGTTTAGCTACACTAGAAAAATTAGCGATGAAGCGACGGTAAAAATTAGCAAAGCCCAGGAACTTCTGCAGGCTCTTCACAGATGTCGGCTGAGTCCAATCATAAATGGCCTGAACTTTAACAGGGTCCATCTCGATAGTAGAAGGGGAAAAAATGAAACCCAAAAATGAAACCTTCTGAACTCCAAAGAGACATTTAGACCCCTTCACAAACAAGGAATTCGCGCGAAGGACCTGGAACACCATTCTGACCTGCTTCACATGAGACTCCCAATCATCCGAAAAGACCAAAATATCATCCAAATATACAATCATGAATCTATCCAGGTACTTTCGGAAGATGTCATGCATAAAGGACTGAAACACAGATGGAGCATTAGAAAGCCCGAATGGCATAACCAGGTACTCAAAATGGCCCTCGGGCGTATTAAATGCTGTTTTCCATTCATTGCCCTGTTTAATACGCACAAGATTATACGCCCCTCGAAGATCTATCTTGGTGAACCAACTAGCCCCCTTAATCCGAGCAAACAAATCAGACAGCAGCGGCAAAGGGTACTGAAATTTGACTGTGATCTTATTAAGAAGGCGGTAATCAATACAAGGTCTCAAAGAACCATCCTTCTTGGCCACAAAAAAGAACCCTGCTCCCAACGGTTCACAGCCACTAGAGGGAGTCCATGGACAGAACTCGCCGAAGTACCATTCATGACCACAGGAGGGAGTTCGATAACAGAATTCACAACAGCTGCCGCAATCAGGTGCAGGCGCAGCTCCGTGTCCTTCTTTTCTTCCTGGGCCGAGCCCAATCTGCTCCTCTCCTCCTGACTATCTCCTTCTCCCTCCAGTCAGAACTCCTTTCTCCTCCAACTGACCTCACTTCCTAACCAAACCCCCAGTTTTACCCAAGGGTGAGGAGTGGCCTAATAGATAGAACCTTTTGCTCCCCCTGGTGGCCGGCGTGTGAAGTGTGTGTGTGGCTGTGATACCTGGCAGGGTGAACTCCTTTGGTGCCATCAGACGTAACATCGCTCCCCCCTGGTGGAAGAACGACATTACTGCAACGACCAGGACTCTGGGGCGCTGCACTAACAAAAAAAGTGGCTAAATGCAGTTCAAAACTGCTAGCAGGAATAACCAGGCGGCCTAGCTTGTTTCAGCGTGGGACAGTTGTAATGTGTGGCGAAGACAGACAGACAGACAGACAGAGGCCTAACATTAAAAAAGGTGGCTAAATGCAGCTCAAAACGGCTAGCAGGACTAACCAGGTGGCCTAGCTTTTTTCAGCGGGGGACAGTTGTAATGTGTGGCACAGACAGAAAGACAGACAGACAGAGGCCCAACATAAAAAAGGTGGCTAAATGCAGTTCAAAACTGCTAGCAGGACTAACCAGGCGGCCTATCTTGTTTCAGCGGGGGACAGTTGTAATGTGTGGTGCAGACAGACAGACAGACAGAGGCCTAACATAAAAAAGGTGGCTGCATGCAGTTCAAAACTGCTAGCAGGACTAACCAGACGGCCTACCTTGGTTCAGCGTGGGAGGACAACTGTTATGAGAGGCTGACACAGTTACTAGGCACAAATAAGTAAGTAGGCTACATGCAGTTCACAATTGGTAACAGGAGTACACAGGTGGCATAGCTTTGTTCAGCGGAGGACAACTGTTATAAGTGGCTGACACAGTTAGTAGGCCAAAATACTAAAGTGGGCTAAATGTCTGCCAATGAATTGTTCATAAATATACTGGTGGCATAGCGAGGTACCGGGGTGGGCTCCTCTGCAGAGTTGCAGACAGTGGCGCAAAGTATTAAGGGGTCTAAATGGAGGCCAGGGCCCCAGTATATTTTTACTATCATCTATCATTGCAACAAATTTGTAATGGCAGTGCCATTTAAGGATTTAACAGCACAGACTGCACAGTGGTGGGGCAGGGAGAGTTAAGTTTTGCAAGTGGTAGAGCACAGTTCGAGCTGGGGGGAACACTCTCTCGTGGGTGGCGGTACTGGCACAGGGCCCCTCATATTACTACGGTGTGTCTGACGTTGGTTGTGTACCACCACCATCAGAGACACTTCATTGTACTATGAGGGACCCTGTGCCAGTGGCGTCGCCCCAGAGTGGGCACACCCACCTGTCCAGGCAAACGGCACTCGCACGGGTGCTTGCACCAAGTTGTGACCACGGCCCTGTGGTGGGAGTCAGCCCATTTAGGGAGGTATACAAATGGCCTATGGTGGACATTCGGCACCTGCAAATGGCGGAATTGGAGCATTCAGTAAGAGGAGGCCAAAAACAAGAAATTTTTCTGGCAAGCTACGTGTCAGCAGGGGAAGGTGGTGCAAAATAATTTGAAATCCATGATTGGTTCATTTTAATGAAGGTTAGATCATCAACATTGGGATAACATCGATTATGGCGGAAAAATAGTTGGTAACCATACTGGACAAATGCTGTCTCCTGTCACTTTGAATCGATGCAGCAGTACCTGTCGTATCTGCGGTCATTGCGAAATCACTCCACAACCTGGTCATAAATCCCCTCTGTCCAACGCCACTTTGGCTTTGTGCACCTCCAACACCTCTGCCATGTTGCCCCCTACAGCTCGTGTGGGAACGATCACCGCCGCTGTGTGCTGGGAATGCCTGAACCAAACAGTCTACAAGAGTTGCTTGTTTGGTAGCCAATATTTGCTCAAGGTTCTCATGTGGCATGATATTTTGTAATTTTCCTTTGTATCGAGGATCCAGGAGGCAGGCCAACCAGTAATCGTCATCGGTCATCATTTTGATAATGCGGGGGTCCCGTTTTAGGATACGCAAGGCATACTTTGCCATGTGGGCTAAAGTTCCAGGTGTCAATTCACTGCTTGTGCTGGGTTGAGGGGCACTTTCTTGAAAATCTACATCACTTGTGGCCCGCAAAAACCCTGTACCTGACCTTGCAATGCCACCAGTTTCTATTGCCCCCTGAGAAGCATCCTCCCATAAATATTCATTCCCATCATCCTCCTCCTCCTCTTCATCCGCCACCTCGTCCCGGAGACTTCCCTGAGCAGACAATGGCTGACTGTCATCAAGGCTTCCCTCCTCGGCCGCAGATGCCTGCTCCTTGATGTGCGTCAAACTTTGCATCAGCAGACACATTAGTGGGATGCTCATGCTTATGATGGCGTCGTCTGCACTGACCAGCTATGTGCATTCCTCAAACACTGAAGGACTTGACAGAGGTCTTGGAGCTTCGACCACTGCACACCAGACAACTCCATGTCTGCCATCCAACTGCCTGCCCGTGTATGTGTATCCTCCCACAAATACATGACAGCACGCCTCTGTTCGCACAGCCTCTGAAGCATGTGCAGTGTGGAGTTCCACCTTGTAGCAACATTGATTATTAGGTGGTCCGGGGGAAGATTCAGCGATCGCTGATGGTTCAGCATACGGCTAGAGTGTACGGGAGACTGGCGGATGTGCGAGCAAAGTCTGCGCACCTTCAGGAGCAGGGCTGGTAAATCAGGGTAATTTTTCAGGAAGCACTGCACCACCTGGTTCAAGGTGTGAGCCAGGCAAGGTATGTGTTTCAGTTCTGAAAGGGCTATGGCAGCTATAAAATTCCTTCCGTTATCACGGACTACCTTGCCTGCCTCAAGATGTACACTGCCCAGCCATGACTGAGTTTCTTGCTGCAAGTACTTCCGCGGTGTGTCTGTTGTCACCCAAACACTTCATTTCTAACACAGCCTGCTGACGCTTACCACTAGCTGTTCCAAAATGGGACACCTCGTGTGCAACACTGGCAGCTGCGGATGGAGTGGTCATGCAACTGCGCTCTGTGGATGAGCTTTCGCTTCTGGAGGAGGAGGAGGAGGGGTGGCGAACGCCTACAGCCAACTGTTTCCTAGACCGTGGGCTAGGCAGAACTGTCCAACTATAGCTGTCTCCTGTGGACCCTGCATTCACCACATTAACCCAGTGCGCCGTGATGAACACGTAACGTCCCTGGCCATGCGTACTGGTCCATGCATCTGTTGTGAGGTGCACCTTTCTACTGACTAATTGCCTCAGTGCGTGGACAATGTGGTCTTTGACATGCTGGTGGAGGGCTGGGATGGCTTTTCTCGCAAAGAAGTGTTGACTGGGTAGGTCATAGCGTGGTACTGCGTAGGCCATCAGGGCTTTGAAAGCTTCGCTTTCAACCAACCGGTTGGGCATCATCTCTAACGAGATTAGTCTAGCAATGTGGGCGTTCAAACCCTGTGTACGCGGATGAGAGGATGAGTACTTTCTTTTCCTAAGGGTTGGTGATGGTATTGTTGATGTTGGCCTACATACAGTGTTTCCTACCAAGAACCTTGTGATTCCCTGACTACTTTGGCCTTGCGACGATACCTCCACATTTGCTGTTGGTGGTGTCCTAACCGGTGGGCTTACAGTGAGGGAAGCAATGTAGCGTTGCTGACTACCTTCATTCTGAGCAGGTGCACCAACGGTATGGGACGTTTGCCAGATGAAAGCTGTTGCGATGTAGATGGCTGCTGCGGATCATCCTCCTCTGCTTCTGAGCTACTGGCAGTGGCACCCTCCTCCCCCAATGGCTGCCAATCTGGGTCAACAACTGGGTCATCTATCACCTCCTCTTCAATGTCATGTGCACCTTCCTCTGTGTCACCATGTAAGGTGCTATAGCGTTCGTGACGGGGCACCATAGTCTCATCAGGATCAGATTCTAGCTCAGTACACTGCGAGGGCAATGTAGTGATCTGAGTCAATGGAACAGCATAATTATCTAGCTGTGGCTGTGCATCTGTGCACTCCATGTCCGATTCATCTTGCAATGGGCTGTTAACAATTTCCCTTTCTAACCCAGGCACGGTATATGTAAAGAGCTCCATGGAGTAAACTGTAGTGTCACCTGCCGCATCCTTCACTTTTGGTTTGGGTGAAGGACACAAGGAAGCGACTTGTTCCTGACCGGGAGCATCCACTGATGACTCGCTGCTTTTATATTTTGAACTTTCTGAAGAGGAGGCGAAAGAGCTAGAGGCTGAGTCAGCAAGGAAAGCCAAAACATTTTCCTTCGACGCCTTGTGTAGCCAGACGATGACGCTGGCTCAACACCTCGAGCCTTTGGTGCTATTTTGCTTTTCCCACTACCACCAGATGCTCCACCACCACCACCACCATCAGTACCAGCTGGCAACGACCGCCCACGGCCTATTCCAACAGACTTCCTCATTTTGGGGAAAATCTAACCAAAATAACAACTGTTATATGGTACTGTAAAACAAGGTAGAAGGTGAATATAAAATTGTTGAGAATTTAAATCTCCCTTTTTTGGGGGGAGACTGAACCAAAACTCAGGCCCAGTGTATAACACTACACAATGTAAATGGCAGAACGTGGCTGGAAGATATGCGACAAACTAACAGAACTGACTTAGATCCACTTAGTGACAATTTAAATCTCCCTTTTTTGGGGGGGAGAATGCACCAAAACTCAGGCCCAGTGTATAACACTACACAATGTAAGTGGCAGAACGTGGCTGGAAGATATACGACAAACTAACAGAACTGACGTAGATCCACTTAGTGACAATTTAAATCTCCCTTTTTTGGGGGGGAGACTGCAACAAATCCCAGGCCCAGTGTATTACACTACACAATGTAAGTGGCAGAACGTGGCTGGAAGATATATCAAAAAATACAAGGACTGTAGTACAATTTCAATCTCCCTACAATGATCTCAGGACAAGTATGGCAGCAATAAAAAAGGGTTGCTGCACACAAAAGTGTGGACAAATAAACAAGATAACTGTGCAGAAAGGAGCAGCATGATTTTTGCTTTTAAAAAAGCAGTTGGTTTGCACAGCAGCGTACAAACAGCAATGCAGCTATCAGGGAGCCTTATGAGGCAGCCTAATAAGCTACAGAGCTGATGCACAAAAATATAAACTCCACTGTCCCTGCAAAGAAAAGGTGGTGTTGGACAGTGGAAATCGCTACAGCCCAAGCAGTTTCGGGGCTTAATCTTCCCTCCCTAACTATATCCCATCTTCTGATGCAGCTGCAGCAACCTCTCCCTATGCTTCGATCAGCAGAAGTAAGGCGGTCGGCGTGCACGCCCCTTTATAGCCCCTGTGACGCTGCAGAAAGCAAGCCAATCACTGTCATGCCCTTCTCTAAGATGGTGGGGACCAAGACCTATGTCATCATGCTGCCCACACTCTGCGTCCTCCTTCATTGGCTGAAAAATGGTGCTGAAAACGTCATACGAAACGCGACTTTGGCGCGAAGATCGCTGACCTCATGGCCGATCCCACTTTGCCGAAAGTCGGCGATTTTTCAATTTGTCCGATGCGTTTCGCTCAACCCTACTTAGGAATTTTTTATTTTTATTTTTTTTACACAACTAAATATTTTTTTTTACTTTATAACATTGCCCGGGGGGGGCGGGGCATCATGTTATAAGGTCAGATCGCCGATCTGACACTTTGCATAGCACTGTGTCAGATCAGCGATCTGACGTGTAGGGCTGCAGGCTTACCAGCGCCTGCTCTGAGGAGGCGCTGGTAAGCTACCTCCAAGCAGGACCCAGATGCAGCCCAGTGGCCATTTTGGATCCGGGTCCTGCAGGGAGGAGACGCTCGGTCAAGGTGAGCACATCGCCTTGTACCAAGGGTCTCAGGGAAGCCCGCAGGGAGCCCCATCGCTGCGCGATGCTTCCCAATGCCCCCGGGAACACTGCTATCATGTTTGATCGCAGTGTGTCGGGGGTTAATGTGCCAGGAGCGGTCCGTGACCGCTCCAGGCACATAGTGTCGGATGTCAGCTGCGATAGTCAGCTGACATCCGGCCGTGATCGGCCACGCTTCTCCCGTGAGCCCGGCAGATCGCTATGATGTACTATCCCCTCCCTGGGAATTAAGTCCCAGGTCACATTGACATGATAGTACGTCAAATAGGATTAAGGGATTAAAGGATACATGAAAAATTTTTATTTTGTGATCACTATTGCCCAAGTGACCCCAACCCTTATATTTGCCATGCGGTCTGGCCTGTTGGTTAATATTAGGTCTAGCAGTGCCCCCCTTCTTGTTGGGTCCTGAACCAGTTGTGACAGGTAATTGTCTCTAATAGTTGTCAAAAGCCAAATACCTTTGCTGGAACTGCAGATTTCTGTTCCCCAATCTATTTCAGGGTAGTTGAAGTACCCCATAATAATGACTTCTCCTTGAGTCACAGCTTCATCTATTTGCTTTATGAGGATTCTTGGCATTCTCTTGATGAGCTTCAAGAGGTAGTCACCGGGAATGGTCTTCCAACAATCTTGAAGGAGTTCCCAGAGATGCTTAGCACTTGTTGGCCCTTTTGCCTTCACTCTGCAGTCCAGCTCACCCCAAACCATCTTGATTGGGTTCAGGTCTGGTGACTGTGGAGGCCAGGTCATCTGGCGTAGCACCCCATCATTCTCCTTCTTGGTCAAATAGCCCTTACACAGCCAAGAGGTGTGTTTGGGGTCATTGTCCTTTTGAAAAATAAATGATGATCCAACTAAATGCAAACCGGATGGAATAGCATGCCGCTGCAAGATGCTGTGGTAGCCATGCTGGTTCAGTATGCCTTCAATTTTGAATAAATCCCCAACAGTGTCACCAGCAAAGCACCCCCACACCATCACAACTCCTCCTCCATGCTTCACAATGGGAACCAGGCATGTAGAGTCCATCCGTTCACCTTTTCTGCGCCGCACAAGGACACGGTGGTTGGAACCAAAGATCTCAAATTTGGACTCATCAGACCAAAGCACAGATTTCCACTGGTCTAATGTCCATTCCTTGTGTTCTTTTGCCCAAACAAGTCTCTTCTGCTTGTTGCCTGTCCTTAGCAGTGGTTTCCTAGCCGCTATTTTACCATGAAGGCCCGCTGCACAAAGTCTCCTCTTAAGGCCGGGATCACACACAGCGAGATATGGCCGAGTCGTGCTGGTTAAAACCAAGCTCTGGCACCGGCACTCCGGAGCGGAGCGTGCAGCTCCATGTATTGCTGTGCGGCTGCACGCTCTGCTCCTGAATGCCGGTGCCAGAGCTTGGTTTTAACCTGCGAGACTCGGACGTATCTCGCTGTGTGTGATCCCGGCCTAACAGTTGTTGTAGAGATGTGACTGCTGCTAGAACTCTGTGTGGCATTGACATGGTCTCTAATCTGAGCTGCTGTTGCAGCGCCCCAGAGATCTGGTCATTGCAGTATGACACTCTGCCACTAAGGGGAGTGATGGTACGTCTGATGGCACTGAAGAAATTCTACCGACCAGGTATCACCAGCACACATTACACTTCACACTCTGGCCACTAGGGGGAGAAAAAGGCTTTACTTATTGGGCCACTCCTCACACTTGTAAAACTAGGGGTTGGATAGGAAGTTAGTCAGAAGCTGACTGGGTTGGATTCAGGCAACATCCCGTGGCAGGGGGTGTTGCAGGGAGAAGACACAGGGGGTCCCTGTCGGGCGTGGGAACCTGGCAGGTGCCTAGCGAACAGAGCAGAACGTTACGGAACCGCGCCTGCACACCCCGCGGCGGTATCCTAAGAAAGTGACACGAAGGGAAGGATATTGTGGAACAGTGAGAAACGAGATCAAGCACAAAGGAGAGCCAGTAGGAGTCGTGCCGTGAGACCGAGGCAACATCCTACTGATGCGCGTAGCCGGTGGCCTTACTTCGAACTCCGCAGGACAGTTAATTATAGGTTGGCTGTCTACCTTAAATTTCCTATGAAGACATAGGGGGCAACGCGTGGAGAGGGGCGTCTCTAGGGTCCCGGAAGAGCTCCGAGCCTTCCCGTCATACGGGTGCGTCCTAGCCATAACATACCTGGGGGACGAGAAACTAGTAACATCTGGAACAAGCGAGAGAGAATTAGAAAGAACGAACGAGAACAGAAGTTGTGAGGACTATTCCGAATGCTCAGCAGGGTAGCACTACAACACACAGGTGCTAGTGGTAGGCACTGATTTCCACCTGCAAAGGGAACTCTGGAAGTGCCCATCGGACCGGCCGGTCTCAGAAAGCCCTGTTAAGCGTGCTCTGGATTGAGGATCCTGAAGTCTTCAGTAAAGAGGTAAAGAAACTGCAACCTTGTGTCCTCGTTATTGCCTGCACCTCACACCATCACCATCCACCTTACTGGGAAGCCCTGGGGACATACTTCACCTGTGGGAAGGTATACCATCCAGCTGCCATTCCATCACCCCAGCGGACCCCACAGCAGCGTCGGTCATCCTGACCGAACACTACAGGTGGCGTCACGAATCCATGATAGACTGTACCACCTTTATTGGACGCCCCTTAGCAGGGTCGCGGACCGGGTCTAGCCACCGTGACAACGTCAGAACCGAACCGGAGAGGCCCGGTACCGAGAACTTGTGGCCCTGTGTCTGGGGGCGCTCCAACTGTTAACCTCCGATTTCTGAGGCTGGTGACTTGGATAAACTTATCCTCAGAAGCAGAGGTGACTCTTGGTCTTTCTTTCCTGGGGCGGTCCTCATATGAGCCAGTTTCTTTGTAGCGCTTGATGGTTTTTGCCACTGCACTTGGGGACACTTTCAAAGTTTTCCCAATTTTTCAGACTGACTGACTCGAGCCTGGGAAAATATTCTGAAAAGTTCCCAGGCTCGAGTTCATATGAGGACATCTAGCAGAGGGCACATCACCGCAACTCGAGGTAACTACAGTACATTCCCCTGCATTCCATTCATTCACTGGGTATTTACAGGCAGGGGCAGCTGCATTAGCAGGCTTCTGCTTGTAAAATTAGTTAACCCTTTCAGATGGATTTACAGCGTGGGACGAGACTGATCGTCGGAAGGTATGTTGTTTGTTTTGTTCACATTTGTTTCGGGTGACAAGAGTCTTCAGGTGGATTACCAGTATAATAAAATATTACAACAACCTGTGTATTTATTTAATTAAAATACTTTGTATTAATGTGTGTGTGTTTTTTTAACCATTTCATACTATTGGATTAATAATGGATAGGTGTCATAATTGACGCCTCTCCATTATTAATCTGGCATAATGTCACCTTACAATAGCAAGGTGACATTAACCATTCATTAACCCATATCCCACCGCTACACGGGAATGGGAAGAGAGTGGCCAAGTGCCAGAATAGGCGCATCTTCCAGATGTGCCTTTTCTGGGGTGGCTGGGGGCAGATGTTTTTAGCCGGGGGGGGCCAATAACCGTGGACCCTCTCCAGGCTATTAATATCTACCCTCAGTCACTGGCTTTCCCACTCTGGTGGAGAAAATTGCGCGGGAGCACACGCCAATTTTTTCCGCGATTTAACCCTTTATTTTAATAGCTAGAGCCACCAAACTTAACATACAGACACTTCTTCCGTTACTAAAGAGAAATATGTAATAAAAGAAGGGATATGAGATGGTTTACTGTATGTAAACCATGTCTCATATCATGTCGGGTTTCAGAAGGAGATAGGAAAAACCGGCAATTGAATTACCGGCGTTTCTGCTATCTAGCGCTATATGAAATATAAACATAAATATATCTATAATATAATGCTGGGAGCGTCACTCTGTCCGAAGCCTCTATAGACTGCGCAAGCGCAAGCGCCGGCGCAGTCTGGGCCTCACAGAGCGACGCTCCCGGGAGATCGCGGTATGCGTAAGCACTGAACGCATACCGCGATCTCCACCGGAGAGTCAGGGACCGCCAGGAGGGAGGGTAAGTATACTCACCTTTCCCGGTTCCAGCGCTGCTTGCGGCTCCGTCTCCCGGCTCCTCTGCTCCCAGCTCCGGAGGGCGCGGACTGCGCAGGCGCCGATTCCTGCTGCCGGAATCGGCGCCTGCGCAGTCCGCGCTTTCCGGCGCCATTTTCTTGAAGACACACTCCGGCTCCACTGCAGGCGTGTCTTCAAGAAAATGGCGCCGTAAAGCGCGGACTGCGCAGGCGCCGATTCCTGCTGCCGGAATCGGCGCCTGCGCAGTCCCCGCTTTCCGGCGCCATTTTCTTGAAGACATACCTGCAGTGGAGCCGGACGATAGGTGAGTATGGTATTTTTTTTTTTTTTATATGGCAGCAGCATTCGGGGGCATACACACTGGAGCGGGGGGCATATAATACAATGGTGGCGCAGGATGGGAGCAGCACATGACAGAACGGGCGCAGGATGGCAGCAGCACATGACAGAACGGGCGCAGGATGGCCGCAGCACATGACAGAACGGGCGCAGGATGGCCGCAGCACATGACAGAACGGCCGCAGGATGGCCGCAGCACATGACAGAACGGGCGCAGGATGGCCGCAGCACATGACAGAACGGGCGCAGGATGGCCGCAGCACAAGACAGAACGGGCGCAGGATGGCCGCAGCACATGACAGAACGGGCGCAGGATGGCAGCAGCACATGACAGAACGGGCGCAGGATGGCAGCAGCACATGACAGAACGGGCTCAGGATGGCCGCAGCACATGACAGAACGGCCGCAGGATGGCCGCAGCACATGACAGAACGGGCGCAGGATGGCCGCAGCACATGACAGAACGGGCGCAGGATGGCCGCAGCACAAGACAGAACGGGCGCAGGATGGCCGCAGCACATGACAGAACGGGCGCAGGATGGCAGCAGCACATGACAGAACGGGCGCAGGATGGCAGCAGCACATGACAGAATGGGGGCAGGATGGCCGCAGCACATGACAGAACGGGCGCAGGATGGCAGCAGCACATGACAGAACGGGCGCAGGATGGCAGCAGCACATGTCAGAACGGGCGCAGGATGGCCGCAGCACATGACAGAACGGGCGCAGGATGGCAGCAGCACATGACAGAACGGGCGCAGGATGGCAGCAGCACATGTCAGAACGGGCGCAGGATGGCCGCAGCACATGACAGAACGGGCGCAGGATGGCAGCAGCACATGTCAGAACGGGCGCAGGATGGCCGCAGCACATGACAGAACGGGCGCAGGATGGCAGCAGCACATGACAGAACGGGCGCAGGATGGCCGCAACACATGACAGAACGGGCGCAGGATGGCAGCAGCACATGTCAGAACGGGCGCAGGATGGCCGCAGCACATGACAGAACGGGCGCAGGATGGCAGCAGCACATGACAGAACGGGCGCAGGATGGCCGCAGCACATGACAGAACGGGCGCAGGATGGCAGCAGCACATGACAGAACGGGCGAAGGATGGCAGCAGCACATGACAGAACGGGCGAAGGATGGCAGCAGCACATGACAGAACGGGCGCAGGATGGCAGCAGCACATGACAGAACGGGCGCAGGATGGCAGCAGCACATGACAGAACGGGCGCAGGATGGGAGCAGCACATGACAGAACGGGCGCAGGATGGCAGCAGCACATGACAGAACGGGCGCAGGATGGCAGCAGCACATGACAGAACGGGCGCAGGATGGCAGCAGCAAATGACAGAACGGGGACGCAGGATGGGAGCAGCACATGACAGAACGGGCGCAGGATGGCAGCAGCACATGACAGAACGGGCGAAAGGGCAGCAGCAAATGACAGAACGGGGACGCAGGATGGGAGCAGCAAATGACAGAACGGGTGCAGGATGGGAGCAGCAAATGACAGGATGGGAGCAGCAAATGACAGAACGGGGGCGCAGGATGGGAGCAGCACATGACAGAACGGGGGCGCAGGATGGGAGCAGCACATGACAGGATGGGGGCGCAGGATGGAGCAGCACATACCAGGATGGAGACCATATACCAATATAAATGCTCGCCACCCGGGCGTAGAACGGGTTCAATAGCTAGTATATATATATATACCCCTATACTATGTGTAGACATTTATTTTAGCTATTCTATTCTAACCTGTCAGTGTGATTTTACTATACACCGCACTGAATTGCCGGCTTTTCGCTAGAACACCGCTGCGTATTTCTCGCAAGTCACACTGTTGGTCCGTGTGTAATCTGTAGTTTTCTCGCCCCCATAGACTTTCATTGGCGTATTTTTTGCGCAATACGGTGACAAATGCAGCGATTTTCTACGGCCGTAGAAGACCATATAATACAGATCACTAAAATACGGCAGATAGGAGCTGGGCCATAGAGAATCATTGTACCGTATGCAATCCGTATTTTCTGCGCCTCTCATACGTCCATAAGACTCGCTAGTGTGACGCCGGCCTTAGGCTGTGTGCACACGTTGTGGATTTGATTGCAGATCCGTAGGGTTTTTTGCTGCACAGAATTGAATCAAATCCGCAGTGTAGTGCACAACCAATGTTAGTCTATGGGAGCCGCAGACTTGTTGTGCACATGCTGTGGAAAAAGCCGCACCGAAACGCAGCTTTTTTGTTCCACTGCATGTCACTTCTTTTGTGCCAAACTGCAGCGTTTCTACACCCATAGACTTTTATTGAGTTGGGCACATCCGCAGCAAAACCGCAGATGTAAAAAAGATCTGCAGTTTTGCTGTGGATGTGGGTCAGAGGAAAGCTGCAGTTCGGGTGGAGGGAAGTGTGTGGACGGTGACTGTGTGTGTGCGTGTATGTGTGTGCGGGGCTGTTTGGGTGTGTGCGGGACTGTGCGGGGCTGTGCGGGGGGTGTTTTGGGGTGTGTGTGCAGGCATCATCCGATGGGACTACAAATACGCAGCATCCAATCTGCAGCTAATTCGGATGTAATCCAGACACTGGACACGCACCCTACACTATCCATACATCTATCAATAGATATATCTGTCCAGATATATCTGTAGCTGAATATATGAATAGATAGATGTACAGTTAGGGCCAGAAATATTTGGACAGTGACACAAGTTTTGTTATTTTAGCTGTTTACAAAAACATGTTCAGAAATACAATTATATATATAATATGGGCTGAAAGTGCACACTCCCAGCTGCAATATGATAGTTTCCACATCCAAATCGGAGAAAGGGTTTAGGAATCATAGTTCTGTAATGCATAGCGTCCTCTTTTTCAAGGGACCAAAAGTAATTGGACAATGGACTCTAAGGGCTGCAATTAACTCTGAAGGCGTCTCCCTCGTTAACCTGTAATCAATGAAGTAGTTAAAAGGACAGGGGTGGATTCCAGGTGTGTGGTTTTGCATTTGGAAGCTGTTGCTGTGAGCAGACAACATGCGGTCAAAGGAACTCTCAATTGAGGTGAAGCAGAACATCCTGAGGCTGAAAAAAAAGAAAAAATCCATCAGAGAGATAGCAGACATGCTTGGAGTAGCAAAATCAACAGTTGGGTACATTCTGAGAAAAAAGGAATTGACTGGTGAGCTTGGGAACTCAAAAAGGCCTGGGCGTCCACGGATGACAACAGTGGTGGATGATCGCCGCATACTTAATTTGGTGAAGAAGAACCCGTTCACAACATCAACTGAAGTCCAGAACACTCTCAGTGAAGTAGGTGTATCTGTCTCTAAGTCAACAGTAAAGAGAAGACTCCATGACAGTAAATACAAAGGGTTCACATCTAGATGCAAACCATTCATCAATACCAAAAATAGACAGGCCAGAGTTAAATTTGCAGAAAAACACCTCAAGAAGCCAGCTCAGTTCTGGAAAAGTATTCTATGGACAGATGAGACAAAGATCAACCTGTACCAGAATGATGGGAAGAAAAAAGTTTGGAGAAGAAAGGGAACAGCACATGATCCAAGGCACACCACATCCTCTGTAAAACATGGTGGAGGCAACGTGATGGCATGGGCATGCATGGCTTTCAATGGCACTGGGTCACTTGTGTTTATTGATGACATAAGAGCAGACAAGAGTAGCCGGATGAATTCTGAAGTGTACCGGGATATACTTTCAGCCCAGATTCAGCCAAATGCTGCAAAGTTGATTGGACGGCGCTTCATAGTACAGATGGACAATGACCCCAAGCATACAGCCAAAGCTACCCAGGAGTTCATGAGTGCCAAAAAGTGGCACATTCTGCAATGGCCAAGTCAATCTCCAGATCTAAACCCAATTGAGCATGCATTTCACTTGCTCAAATCCAGACTTAAGACGGAAAGACCCACAAACAAGCAAGACCTGAAGGCTGCAGCTGTAAAGGCCTGGCAAAGCATTAAGAAGGAGGAAACCCAGCGTTTGGTGATGTCCATGGGTTCCAGACTTAAGGCAGTGATTGCCTCCAAAGGATTTGCAACAAAATATTGAAAATAAAAATATTTTGTTTGGGTTATGTTTATTTGTCCAATTACTTTTGACCTCCTAAAATGTGGAGTGTTTGTAAAGAAATGTGTACAATTCCTACATTTTCTATCAGATATTTTTGTTCAACCCTTCAAATTAAACGTTACAATCTGCACTTGAATTCTGTTGTAGAGGTTTCATTTCAAATCCAATGTGGTGGCATGCAAAGCCCAACTCGCGAAAATTGTGTCACTGTCCAAATATTTCTGGCCCTAACTGTATGCATCTATAGATCTATATGTAGATTTGTCTATCCATTTCATCTATCATCTATCTGTCTATCTGTGTGTGTAATTGTGTGGGTTGGACAAATGTAAAAGAGGAGGTTGGACAATAATGACATCACAAATCTTTTTTTTTGTTCAATAATACATCTTTATTTAGCTTTCAAAAACGCATACAAAAATGCACAAAAATGCATAAAAACCGCGCAAAAACCACACCAAAAACAAATTACAAAACTGCATCAAAACCACGCAAAAAATGCACCAAAACTGCATCAAAAACACATCAGAACTGCATCAAAAACGCATCAACAGTGCACCAAAAACTGCATCAAAACCACAGCAAAAACTGTATAAAAAACGCATGAAAACCGCACCAAAAACTGCATGAAAACCGCACCAAAAACTGCATGAAAACCGCACCAAAAACTGCATTAAAACCGCACCAAAAACTGCATGAAAACCGCACCAAAAACTGCATGAAAACCGCACCAAAAACTGCATGAAAACCGCACCAAAAACTGCATTAAAACCGCACCAAAAACTGCATGAAAACCGCACCAAAATCTGCATTAAAACCGCACCAAAAACTGCATCAAAAATGCATGAAAACTGCAAAAAAACTGCACCAAAAACTGCATGAAACTGCACGAAAAACTGCATCAAAACTGCACCAAAAACTGCATCAAAACCACACCAAAAGCTGCATCAAAACCGCATCAAAAACTGCATCAAAACCGCACCAAAAACTGCATAAAAACCGCACCAAAAACTGCATCAAAACTTCACCAAAAACTGCATCAAAAAGCATCAAAAACCTGAATCAAATCTGCGCAAAAAATTGCACCAAAAACAGCACCAAGAACTGCATCCAAACCGCACAAAAAACCTGCATCAAAACCGCGCTAAAACCGTGAAAACAACACATAAAAAACGCAGCTGCATTTTATGCAAGGAGATGCAGATTTTGTGCAGAAAATTCTGTATCCAAATCTGCAATGTGTGCACACAGCATAAAACTGACCTACCATTATGATTCTCCTGGTCATTATGAGTTCACAGACACCAAACACGTCTAGGTTTTTTTTTATCTAAGTGGTGAAAAAAATTCCAACTTTGCTTAAAAGAAATTAAATAATTGCGCCATTTTCTGATACTCGTTGTTAGGAGTCGAGTTCCCGTCGCTGCACAGGGGGAATCTCAAACCATGTCTGCTGCGGTCTCCCATTCTGCATCAGCTGCAATGGAGCCTGCTCAGCAGAGACATCGGTCCCAGCATCTCACTGAATCTGATACTGTGCAAAGAGTTACTGCTGCCTCTCCAGGCTCTGCTATTGTACCCTGCACTGGTCTGCGGCGAGCAGGCTTTTCTGGGACTAAGTCCTGCTTTGCACACACTGAGCATGCCCAGGGTAAGATCTCTCAGTGGGGATCAAGGGTCACATGCTCAGGTACTGCAGCAACTTCCATTGGTCCTCCAGGAAGGCCTTGTACCTGATCAAGTTCTGTGGCAGTCTTCCATTGGTCCTTCTGGGAAGGTCCTGAAGTTGCTACAGCTATAAAAGTTTCTCATGACCGCACGGACATGCGCTAGTATCAAATATGTACGAGCTCAGCGCCAGCGTGGTCGTGTGCATGGTCAGGGACCCGGCTGAGATAAGCTCCTAGAATGCTGGCACCTCCGGCGAGGAGTTTTGTGTGTATGCAGTCAGGGACCCGGCTGAAATAAGCCCCTAGAATGCCGACACCTCCGGCGAGGAGTTTATGTGTAAATTCAGGGCTGGCTATAAGCCATTACAATTCTGGCTCCACCGGAGAGGAGCTGTGTGTTGGTTGGACTGCTGTCGGCTCTACACTGTAGCTGTGTCCCCTGTGAGCTAAACAGGGCACAGCGTTCTCTTTTCTACGGGCTCTGTGAAGTAACAGAGTTCATTTGTACTAATTTGCTTCGCCGCCTTGCTTAGCAGCAGGTTCTTTCCTGCACGGTGGATCCCGGGTTGCGAACGCACCTATCTCATCTAATAAATATATTCGGTACGTTCCGCCAACCCTAACACCCGTAGCATCTATATTTCCTGAGATATCGGGTTGGGTGAGGGCTAATTTTTTTGTGTGCCAAGCTGACGTTTTTAATAATACCACTTTTGTGCAGATACATTCTTTTGATCGCCCATTTTTGCATTTTAATGCAATGTCGCTGCGACCAAAAAAAGCATAATTTTGGCTTTTGATTTTTTTTTCTCACTATGCCTTTTAGTGATCATGTAAATTTTTGTTGTTGTACTGAAAACAGCTGACATGTTGTGCCTTTGAAGTGGGCACACCGCAGAAGCCCACCTCAAAGCGGGGGATACTGCCAGATGATGTACTATTCCGTCAGCTGGCAGAAAGGGGTTAATGAACAATGTTTCATTTTTTTTAAAAATGGCGTGGGCTCCCGCGCAATTTTCTGCGCCAGAGGGGGAAAGCCGATGGCCAGGGGCCAATATTTGTAGCCTGGGAAGGGTTAATACCCATGGCCCTTCCCAGACTATAAATATCAGCCCGCAGCTGTCTGCGTAGCCTTTACTGGCTATTAAACTAGGGGGACCCCCCAAAAAATGACATTGGGTCCCCCTATATTTTATAGCCAGAAAGGCTATGCAGACAGCTGTGGGCTGATATTCATAGCCTAGAGAGGGGCCATGGATATTGCCCCCCCTCCCGGCTACAAATACCAGCCCGCAGCCGCCCCAGAAATGGTGCATCTGCAAGATGCACCAATTTCGGCACTTAGCCCTTCTATTCCCACTCCTGAGTAGAGGTGGGATTTGGGGTAATAAGGGGTTAATGTCACCTTGCTATTGTAAGGTGACATTAAGCCGGGTTAATAATAGAGAGGCGTCAATAAGACGCCTATCCATTATTAATCCTAAAGTAGTGAATGAGTTAAAAACAAAATAATGACACAGCCAGAAAAAAGTATTTTATTATTCTTAATTTAATCATACTTACCATACTTCAGCGCCTGCAAAAAACATAAAATAATAAACCGTATACTCCCTGTCTGAAGCAGTCCAATTAATAACGAGTGCCCCACGACGATGTCCCCTATAGAACAGTGACATCGGGTCATGTCAATGTGCTATGGGACCTACAATGACACACTGACAGGATACAATGGCTCCTGCTGTGTAGCACTGAGGTTACCTCAGTTCAGAGGCTCACTTAATGGCAAAGCTGTGTAAGAATTTTTCAACACAGCAGTGCCAAAAGTGAGACTAGGGACTATTTTCTCACAGGGGCGTAGGAATACATTGTGAGGAATACATTGTGGAAGGATACCTTCCATCATTGTATTCCTGGAGCCCCTGGAGAGCGGTCGTATCAGCTGATGCTGCTGTTCTCCACAGGACATCGTCGAGGGACATTCGTTTTAATAGGATTTCTGCAGATCAGGGAGTTTGTTTGTTTATTCTTTTAATATGTACTGTAGTTGAATGTACTGTATGTGTGTAATGTATGTTTTTTTAACACATTAGCCGGATGATGGGACTAATACTGTCCCATCATTGGCTAATGTGTCATTCACTGTCACTGTAGCAGGCAGAGCCCGACGGGACTTGTAGTCCCATCGGACAATGCCTGCACACAGAGACACACACACCAATGGCACATACTGTAGATATGGGAACAGAACGGAGCTCACTGCCAGGGGTAGATTAAGGGTAGCCAGGGCCCTGGGCTGTTCAGACACTGTGGGCCCCCCGGTCATGTGATGGGGTCTTGTGACGGGGTCGTGACGGGGTCATCATATACCTGAACCAGATTATTCCTGAAAAATAGTTGCTGTGTGAAACTATAACCTGTCAAACATCAATTGATCTAGTCAATTTACCCTTCAGTTCAGTATATAGTATACAGTGTATAGTGTCAGTGTATAGGTAACACTGACTCACCAGTGACGTCTCTAGGTGAAGTCCTTCATCTTTCATCCAGCACAGACCGCCATCACTTCATCCAGCTAGGACTCGTCTCTGCAGGAAATAACAGTTATCTCGAGCTCCACTTGTAGAACACATTAAATAATTTTTCCCAACTTCTACATTACACCACATGAAAAAAAAGAGGCGACATAGTGTCACTCTACACAGTAACAGGACTGCCGCCCATTTATAACAGTGTCCTCAAAAAATAAAATAAATACATCACTGTAAATAATATCCCTTAATTAGCCCCTATGGTAATAAAAATATCCCCCATCCTGGCCCCATGTATCTCATTCCTGGCTCCAGCCATATGTTCTCCCATCCTGCCCTCATGAGTATCCATCCTGCCCCATATGATCTCCCCATCCTGCCCCATCAGTCTCCATCGTATCCATCCTGCCCCATGATCCTGCATCATCTGTCTCCAATCCTGCCCAATGTCTTTCATTCTGCCCCGTGTCTCCAATCATGCCCCGTATCTACATTCTGCCCATGTCTCCAGTCCTGCCCCCAGTGTGTCCAGCATCTCTGTCCCCAGTGTGTCCAGCATCTCTGCCCCCCAGTGTCCAGCATCTCTGCCCCCAGTGTCCAGCATCTCTGCCCCCAGTGTCCAGCATCACTGCCCCCAGTGTCCAGCATCTCTGCCCCCAATGTGTCCAGCATCCTGCCCCCAGTGTGTCCACCGTCCTGCCCCCAGTGTGTCCAGCATTTTGCCCCCAAAATGTCCAGCATGTTGCCCCCAGTGTCTCCAGCATATTGCCCCAGTGTCTCCAGCTTTTTGCCCCCAGTGTGTCCAGCATTCTGCCCCAGTGTGTCCAGCATATTGCACCCAGTGTGTCCAGCAATCTGCCCCAGTATGTCCAGCATATTGCTCCAGTGTGTCCAGCAATCTGCCCCAGTGTGTCCAGCATATTACTCCCAGTGTTTCCAGCATTTTGCCCCCAAAATGTCCATCATGTTGCCCCCAGTGTCTCCAGCATATTTCCCAAGTGTCTCCAGCTTATTGCCCCCAGTGTGTCCAGCAATCTGCCCCAGTATGTCCAGCATATTGCCCCAGTGTGTCCAGCAATCTGCCCCAGTGTCTGACTCCAGCATATTTCCCCCAGTGTGTCCAGTAATCTGCCCCAGTGTCTCCAGCACTGCCCCAGTGTCTCCAATATTACCCCCAGTGTGTCCAGCAATCTGCCCCAGTATGTCCAGCAATCTGCCCCAGTGTCTGACTCCAGCATATTGCCCCCAGTGTGTCCAGCAATCTGCCCCAGTGTCTCCAACATTGCCCCCAGTGTGTCCAGCAATCTGCCCCAGTGTCTCCAATATTGCCCCAGTGTGCCCAGCAATCTGCCCCAGTGTGTCCAGCATTGCCTCCAGTGTGTCCAGCAATCTGCCCCAATGTCTCCAGCATTGCCCCCAGTGAGTCCAGTAATCTGCCCCAGTGTCTCCAGCATTGCCCCCAGTGTATCCAGCAATCTGCCCCAGTGTGTCCAGCAATCTGCCCATGTGTGTCCAGCAATCTGCCCCAGTGTGTCCAGCATATTGCCCCGGGCCCCCCGGATTGCTGTCCACAAAAAAAAACAAAAAAAAACGAGTTGTTCTCACCTGACCGGCACTCCAGCGGCGAGCTTCCTCCAGCAGTGTGGACTCGCCGGCGACTGACAATGACGTCAGACACCGGCGACGTGTGCACTGCGTCTGCGGCCGACTTCAGCTGCCAGCCACCAAGTGTGGGTTGTAGCGTCCGTCTCATGCTACCACGAGTGTGAAGGCAAAATCAACATTCAAAAGTTGCCAAAACATCAGCCAGAAAGCATTGGCACTGAGATGTGGTCTGTCATTTCCATCGACGTCTCCATCTGTTACCAACATACAAAAACTCCCCACTCTGCGTGCACTTGAGGAGAGGATCAGTGACCCCAATATTTAAAAAACTGTGTCATTAATATGATTACTCACTCCTCCCAAAAATTAAAGTGTGCCATGGAAAATATTAATGCTCATACTGTGCTACATAGAAAAACCCTGGATGTTCCTTTGAAGAATATAATATCCCAAATGCCCCCTTCTAGCAACATGTACCCTTTAGTATCCAATTAAAGATAACAATGCCCCCCTCCCCAAGAAAAAAATAATGGAACCTGAGTGCCCCTATTAAAATTAATATTTATAACTAATAATGTCCTCTGAGTGCCCACACAGCTCTGAATATACAGAATGATGGCACTACAGACCGCAAACCACAATATGATGGTCCCCAAAGCCCTTTATTGTTCATTGAAGATCCCAGAGCTCCCTATATATTGTAAAATTGCTACATACCACCTATATAAAATATGATGTTCCCATTGCCCCTATATATAGTATGATGGTCCCCAATGCCCCCTATATATAGTATGAAGGTCCCCCTGCCTCCTATATATAGTATGAAGGTCCCCCTGCCCCCTATATATAGTACGAAGGTCCCCCTGCCCCTATATATTATGAAGGTCCCCACTGCTCCCTGTATATGGTATAAAGGTCCCCACTGCCCCCTGTAAATAGGGGCTAACAACGTGGCTCAAGGATAATAATGTCAATATTTTAGAGCTGCCATCACAAAGCCCTGATCTCAATCCTAGTGAAAATTTATGGGCAAAGCTGAAAAGGCCGGTGCGAGCAAGGCAACCAACAACCCTGAATCAATTACACCAGTTTTGTCAGGAGGAATGGGCCCAAATTCTGACTAACTATTGTGAGAAGCTTATGGAAGAGGTTCCAAAACATTTCCGTACTTGTGCATGTACAGTACAGAGCAAAAGTTTGGACACACCTTCTCATTTAAAGATTTTTCTGAATTTTCATGACTATGAAAATTGTACATTCACACTGAAGGCTTCAAAACTATGAATTTACACATGTGGAATTATATACTTAACAAAAAAGTGTGAAACAACTGAAATTATGTCTTATATTCTAGGTTCTTCAAAGTAGCCACCTTTTGCTTTGATGACTGCTTTGCACACTCTTGGCATTCTCTTGATGAGCTTCAAGAGGTAGTCACCGGGAATGGTATTCACTTCACAGGTGTGCCCTGTCAGGTTTAATAAGTGGGATTTCTTGCCTTATAAATGGGGTTGGGACCATCAGTTGTGCTGAGCAGAAGTCTGGTGGATATGGATCGCCTCCATGGGGCCGTGGGGTACTCGGTACCAGGTCCTTCGGTCCACAGGGGTTGTTGTGGTGGCTGACCTGGTCCGTGGCCCTTGGGACGTCCGTGTTATAGAAAAAGGTCTTTAAAGGGATATGTTCGTGACGCCACCTGTGGCATTCGGTCAGGGTGACCGATGCTGCTTTAAGGGGGTCCGCTGGTGTGATGTTATGGCAGCTAGATGGTATACCTTCCCAGAGGTGAAGTATCTCCCCAGGGCTTCCCAGTGTGTAGATGGTGGATGGTGAGAGGCGCAGTGAAGAATGAGGACACAAGGTTGCAGTCTCTTTACCTTTTACTGAAGGCTTCAGCATCCACAGTCCAGGGTGCCAGACCACAGAGCAGGCAGAGTCTGGCCGGTTTGGAGGCAAATCCAGAGTCCCCTTGTCCAGGTAGAAATCAGTAGCCTTCCTCTAGCGCCATGGTGTTGTAGTACCTTACTGCTACTCATAAGGTTTTCACAGATGTTGTAGATGTTATGTCTCTCTCTGTCCCCCAGATGAATAGGACAAACCCGTATGACTTGTGGCTTGAGGCGGTTTATAGGGACTCTAGCATGCCCCAGCCTCTAAGGGGTGCCACCTTGCCTCCGGGGTGTAGGGGCGGACAGGTAACATGAAATTAGCTGTCCTGCCGGTCTCTGAAGTAAAGCGTAGAGATCCTTACTCCCTCGGTATTCCGGCCACTGGGATCCTGCGCCCCAGAAGGAGGCAGCCTGTGTAGGGCAGAACTCCTCCTGGTATCCTCTCCTTTGCTATGACTTCCTTTACGCTTGCTGCAATATGTGCTGCTTTCTATCCATCTGTTTCCTAGGAGCTGCAGCACTTCAGGCCACAGGGCTCCTCTGCTTTCCTTCCTTCTGTCTTTCTGACAGGAACTGAACCTTTTATCCTCCAGATCAAGATGTTCTTATAGGGGAGTTCACCTTAAACAGGCTTAGAGCTCCCCCTTCTGGTCTGGAGTGTGAACATGTTGCATGCATTGTGTTACCTGACAAAGAGTTCTCCTTCATTGCCTCCAAATGTAGCATCACTCTCCACGTGGGGAAAGCAACATTACTGTGACGACCAGGACCCTGGGGCGCCACAGCTACACAGCTGATAGTCCTACTGAATAGACTGTTAGAATTTGTATTATGGCAAGAAAAAGCAGCTAAGTAAAGAAAAACGAGTGTCCATCATTACTTTAAGAAATGAAAGTCATGCAGTCCGAAAAATTGGGAAAACTTTGAAAGTGTCTCCAAGTGCAGTGGCAAAAACCATCAAGCACTACAAAGAAACTGGCTCACATGAGGACCGCCCCAGGAAAGGAAGACCAAGAGTCACCTCTGCTTCTGAGGATAAGTTTATCCAAGTCACCAGCCTCAGAAATCTCAGGTTAACATCAGCTCAGATTAGAGACCAGGTCAATGTCCACACAGAGTTCTAGCAGCAGACACATCTCTACAACAACTATTAAGAGGAGACTTTGTGCAGCAGGCCTTCATGGTAAAATAGCTGCTAGGAAACCACTGCTAAGGACAGGCAACAAGCAGAAGAGACTTTTTTGGGCTAAACAACACAAGGAATGGACATTAAACCAGTGGAAATCTGTGCTTTGGTCTGATGAGTCCAAATTTGAGATATTTGGTTCCAACCACCGTGTCCTTGTGCGACGCAGAAAAGGTGAACGGATGGACTCTATATGCCTGGTTCCCACCGTGATGCAAGGAGGAGGAGGTGTGATGGTGTGGGGGTGCTTTGCTGGTGACACTGTTGGGGGTTTATTCAAAATTGAAGGCATACTGAACCAGCATGGCTACCACAGCATCTTGCAGTGGCATGCTATTCCATCTGGTTTGCGTTTAGTTGGACCATCATTTATTTTTCAACTGGATAATGACCCCAAACACACCTCCAGGCTGTGTAAGGGCTATTTGACCAAGAAGGAGAGTGATGGGGTGCTACGCCAGATGACCTGGCCTCCACAGTCACCAGACCTGAACCCAATCGAGATGGTTTGGGGTGAGCTGGACCACAGAGTGAAGGCAAAAGGGTCAACAAGTGCTAAGGATCTCTGGGAACTCCTTTAAGATTGTTGGAAGACCATTCCCGGTGACTACCTCTTGAAGCTCATCAAGAGAATGCCAAGAGTGTGCAAAGCGGTCATCAAAGCAAAAGGTGGCTACTTTGAAGAACCTACAATATAAGACATAATTTCAGTTGTTTCACACTTTTCTGTTAAGTATATAATTCCACATGTGTTAATTCATAGTTTTGATGCCTTCAGTGTGAATGTACAATTTTCATAGTCATGAAAATACAGAAAAATGTTTAAATGAGAAGGTGTGTCCAAACTTTTGGTCTCTACAGTATCTGCAGATACATGCACAGGTAGGAAAGTGATGCTCTGCAGATACATGCACAGGTAGGGAAGTGATGCTCTGCAGATACATGCACACATAGGGAAGTGATGCTCTGCAGATACAAACACAGGTAGGGAAGTGATGCTCTGCAGATACATGAACAGGTAGGGAAGTGATGCTCTGCAGATACATGCACACATAGGGAAGTGATGCTCTGCAGATACAAACACAGGTAGGGAAGTGATGCTTTGCAGATACATGCACAGGTAGGGAAGTGATGCTCCACAGATACATGCACACGTAGGGAAACAATGCTCTGCAGATGTCACCCTGCATGTCCCTATTTGCAGTAAGGAGTGCAGTAGCCCTTCACATAGAGTTGCGATGCTCTGCAAGAGCTGTCCACATATACCCCCACTCCACTGACGACCCCTCACGTTGTGGGTGCAGGACCTGCCATGGTGAGAGGTTCTGGCCACTCTCCTCCCTCTCTATTAGACTGGCTCTTTCCCAGGGACAGAATGATATCCCGGGGTGAGCTCTGGCTACAGTATAGAGCTCAGGTAGTGTACTTACTGACTGAGCGTGGTCCTGAATGCGAGCCTTCCACCTTCTAACTACTTACTGACTGAGCACGCACCTAAATGCGCGCCGTCTACCTTCTAAGCCTGCCCCACGCTTCCCTGATGCACCAGTTAGCGTCAGGCCAATTGCAGCTTGGCAGTAAATCAAAGCACAGAGCTGCACAGCCAATGAGCGCCTGCAGCTCCCAGAGACTGCCACTCCCCTGACGTGCCCACTACATAACCTCACTGGCCCGCACACAGTTTACAGTGGACGGCCATCAGGCAGCCGGCCCTGCACAGCTGCTGGAGGAGCAGCCCAGGGGTATATGCCTTACTGACACCAGGTCCAGCCCGCCCTGCTCCTAATAAGCAAGTATGAACCTTTTTTACAGAAATGGACATAAATATTCGCAGTGCTTTAGAGCAAATGTATGAAAATTACGGCAATGGATGGCATGAGCAGAGATGCTGTGCCTACAACATAAGCTGTGGGTGCTGATGTTAATATACCAAGGCTACTAAGTGGTTACACATGTAAGTGGTCACTACATGCAATCTCCAAAGGCACAGTCCAATCCATCATCACAGTCATGTAATAATACTTTAGTAAACCATGTACACCAACGTATTAAGTAAGAGCGATCACCAGATTGCATTGTAAAGTCCCCCGTGGGTAGGATTACAAATCATTAAAGGAAACCTGTCATCAAGTTTTTCTAGATTGTTGTATAAACAGGTGCATGTTTATTATATTTGGAAATATCTAAAATGCCACCAACCTGTGGCTTCACCAAGAAAAACAAAACAACAAAACACACCGTGAAAAAACTAGTGTAGGGGGGAAAGATAATCCCTAGATAGTATCTATACTGGTGGCTGCCTATCAGCGGGGTTGGCGCCCTAGGGGGAATGTTGTTGCGCCCCCGCTCAGCGATGGCTTACCCTAGGGTCCCTAGATAGCCCTAGTATTTCCAATGGGTCCCTCTACCCACACAATAATGATAGGCTAAAGGTACCCCTAATTTACTAGACAAGTAACACACCTATGTATAGGGAATCCTAAGCCCCAAACCGTAAATAAAAAAACAGAATGAGAACATGTGGTAGGCTTTTAACGGACATAAAAGATGTAAATTAAGCGCCTAGTCGATCTAACTTAGACCAGGAAATTTTTGTGCTAATAGCTATAATTCAAAAGCACCTGTGCAGTGGTCACAAACAGCATCATATTCTATGGGATAATTGATAAGTCACAAAATGGGCAATTTGCCCGATAGTGACTTGCCATACACAAATAAGTGCCAATGTTGTAAGCAAAACAGAAAGACCCCTGTCAACATCACTTGATCATATATAGAACTGCACAATTCCTGCACCTTCATCTTTTACTATCAAGACACATGACAGACTTATTGGGCCTCCTGATGAGCCAGAGCGGCGAAACGCGTTGAGGCAATTCATGACAGTGGGCTGACGGCGCGGCAGCTGACGATGAGTACCAATTGTGCAGTTCTATATATGATCAAGTGATGTTGACAGGGGTCTTTCTGTTTTGCTTACAACATTGGCACTTATTTGTGTATGGCAAGTCACTATCTATCGGGCAAATTGCCCATTTTGTGACTTATCAATTATCCCATAGAATATGATGCTGTTTGTGACCCACTGCACAGGTGCTTTTGAATTATAGCTATTAGCACAAAAATTTCCTGGTCTAAGTTAAGGTACCGTCACACTAAGCGACGCTGCAGCGATACCGACAACGATCCGGATCGCTGCAGCGTCGCTGTTTGGTCGCTGGAGAACTGTCACACAGACAGCTCTCCAGCGACCAACGATGCCGGTAACCAGGGTAAACATCGGGTTACTAAGCGCAGGGCTGCGCTTAGTAACCCGATGTTTACCCTGGTTACCATCGTTAAAGTAAAAAAAACAAACACTTCATACTTACCTACCGCTGTCTGTCCTCGGCGATCTGTTTCTCTGCTCTGGCTGTGAGCACAGCGGCCGGAAAGCACAGCGGTGACGTCACCGCTCTGCTTTCCGGCTGCCCGGCGCTCACAGCCAGAGCAGAGAAGCACAGCGCCGGGGACAAACAGCGGTAGGTAAGTATGAAGTGTTTGTTTTTTTTACTTTAACGATGGTAACCAGGGTAAACATCGGGTTACTAAGCGTGGCCCTGCGCTTAGTAACCCGATGTTTACCCTGGTTACCAGCGAAGACATCGCTGAATCGGTGTCACACACGCCGATTCAGCGATGTCAGCAGGAAGTCCAGCGACGAAACAAAGTTCTGGACTTTCTGCCCCGACCAGCGATATCACAGCAGGGGCCTGATCGCTGCTGCGTGTCACACTGGACGATATCGCTAGCGAGGACGCTGCAACGTCACGGATCGCTAGCGATATCGTCCAGTGTGACGGTACCTTTAGATCGACTAGGCGCTTAATTTACATCTTTTATGTCCGTTAAAAGCCTACCACATGTTCTCATTCTGTTTTTATATTCACGGTGTTGGGGCTTAGGATTCCCTATACATAGGTGTGTTACTTGTCTAGTAAATTAGGGGTACCTTTAGTCTATCATTATTGTGTGGGTAGAGGGACCCATTGGAAATACTAGGGCTATCTAGGGACCCTAGGGTAAGCCGTCGCTGAATGGGGGCGCCACAACGTTCCCCCTAGGGCGCCAACCCCCGCTGATAGGCAGCCACCAGTATAGATACTATCTAGGGATTATCTTTCCCCCCTACACTAGTTTTTTCACGGTGTGTTTTGTTGTTTTGTTTTTCTAGGTGAAGCCACAGGTTGGTGGCATTTTAGATATTTACAAATATAATAAACATATTTGGGGTTTTATATGATTACTCTAAATTATCCCAATACAGATTGATAAGCGTTAGGATTGCTATAAACAGGTGCATCTCACAAAATTAGAATATCATCAAAAAGTTAATTTATTTCAGCTCTTCAATACAAAAAGTGAAACTCATATATTAGATAGAGTCATTACAATCAGAGTGATCTATTTCAAGTGTTTATTTCTGTTAATGTTGATGATTATTGCTTACAGCCAGTGAAAACCCAAAAGTCTATATCTCAGTAAATTAGAATACTTTATAACACCATCTTGAAAAAATGATTTTCAAATCCGTGATGTTGGCCTACTGAAATGTATATTCAGCAAATGCACTCAATACTTAGTCAGGGCTCCTTTGGCATCAATTACTGCATCAATGCGGCATGGCATGAAGGCGATCAGCCTGTGGCACTGCTGAGGTGTTATGGAAGCCCAGGTTGCTTTGATAGCAGCCTTCAGGTCGTCTGCATTGTTGGTTCTGGTGTCTCTCATCTTCCTCTTGACAATACCCCATAGATTCTCTATGAGGTTAAGGTCAGGCGAGTTTGCTGGCCAATCAAGCATAGTGATACTGTTGTTTTAAACCAGGAATTGGTACTTTTGGCAGTGTGGACAGGTGCCAAATCCTGCTGGAGAATGAAATTTCCATCCCCAAAAAGCTTGTCAGCAGAGGGAAGCATGAAGTGCTCTAAAATTTCTGGGTAGACGGCTGAGCTGACTTTGGTCTTGATAAAATACAGTGTACCTACACCAGCAGATGACATGGCTCCCCAAACCATCTCTGATTGTATAAACTTCACACTAGACCTCAAGCAGCTTGGATTGTCTGTCTCTCCACTCTTCCTCCAGACTCTGGGATCTTGAATTCCAAGGTCTAGTGTGAAGTATCCATAATTCAATGATGGTTTCGGGAGCCATGACATCTGCTGGTCTAAGGTCCACTGTGTTTTTTCAAGACCAAAGTCAGCGCAACTGTCTACCAGGAAATTTTAGACCACTTCATGCTTCCCTCTGCCGACAAGCTTTTTGGAGATGGAAATTCCATTCTCCAGCAGGAATTGGCACCTGTCCACGCTGCCAAAATTACCAATTCCTAGTTTAAAAACAACAGTATCACTGTGTTTGATTGGCCAGCAAACTCGTCTGAGCTTAACCCCATAGAGAATCTATGGAATATTGTCAAGAGGAAGATGAAAGACACCAGACCCAACAATGCAGACAAGCTGAAGGCTGCTATCAAAGCAACCTGGGCTTCCATAACACCTCAGCATTGCCACAGACTGATTGCCTCCATGCCACGCCGCATTGATGCAGTAATTGATGCAATATGAACCCCAAACAAAGTATTGAGTGCATTTACTGAATATACATTTCAGTAGGCTAACATTTCGGATTTTAAAATCATTTTTGAAGCTGGTGTTATAAAGTATTCTAATTTACTGAGATAATGACTTTTGGTTTTTCATTGGCTGCAAGACATAATCATCAACATTAACAGAAATAAACACTTGAAATACATCTCTCTGTTTGTAATGACTCTATATAATATATGAGTTTCACTTTTTGCATTGAAGAGCTGAAATAAATTAACTTTTTGATGATATTCTAATTTTGTGAGATGCACCTGTATGTGTTAATGCACTTTCCATAAAACAAAAGAAATAGCTTTGTTATTGGGCAGTCCAGTCCAAGGAGCATCACTGTTTTTGATCCAACGCCTTCTGTCTCCTTGTTTCGTGTGGATGACGCATTCTATGTCATCCACACAGTCACCTCGGCATCGCCCTCCTGCGCAGGCGCACCTCTCTGTCCTGCCGGTGGCAGAGCAAAGTATTGCAGTGCGCATTCGCCAGCGCTTTTTGTTTTTTTGCCACCCACGCGCATTGCAGTACCTTGCTCTGTCTTCGGCAGCAGCGAGATGCTGAGGACACTATGTGGATGATGTAGAATGCGTCATCCCCGCGAAGTATGTCTGCTATCTCTCTGATGGATTTTTTCTTTTTTTTCAGCCTCAGGATGTTCTGCTTCACCTCAATTGAGAGTTCCTTTGACCGCATGTTGTCTGCTCACAGCAACAGCTTCCAAATGCAAAACCACACACCTGGAATCCACCCCTGACCTTTTAACTACTTAATTGATTACAGGTTAACGAGGGAGACGCCTTCAGAGTTAATTGCAGCCCTTAGAGTCCATTGTCCAATTACTTTTGGTCCCTTGAAAAAGAGGACGCTATGCATTACAGAGCTATGATTCCTAAACCCTTTCTCCGATTTGGATGTGGAAACTATCATATTGCAGCTGGGAGTGTGCACTTTCAGCCCATATTATATATATAATTGTATTTCTGAACATGTTTTTGTAAACAGCTAAAATAACAAAACTTGTGTCACTGTCCAAATATTTCTGGCCCTAACTGTGTATATATATATATATATATATATATATATATATATATATATATATATATATATACAGTACAGAACAAAAGTTTGGACACACCTTCTCATTTAAAGATTTTTCTGTATTTTCATGACTATGAAAATTGTACATTTGTACATTCACACTGAAGGCATCAAAACATCAAAACTATGAAATTTTATATGTATATATATGTGGAATTATATACTTAACAAAAAAGTGTGAAACAACTGAAATTATGTCTTATATTCTAGGTTCTTCAAAGTAGCCACCTTTTGCTTTGATGACTGCTTTGCACACTCTTGGCATCCTCTTGATGAGCTTCAAGAGGTAGTCACCGGGAATGGTCTTCCAACAATCTTGAAGGAGTTCCCAGAGATGCTTAGCACTTGTTGGCCCTTTTGCCTTCACTCTGCTGTCCAGCTCACCCCAAACCATCTCGATTGGGTTCAGGTCTGGTGACTGTGGAGGCCAGGTCGTCTGGCGTAGCATCCCATCACTCTCCTTCTTGGTCAAATAGCCCTTACACAGCCTGGAGGTGTGTTTGGGGTCATTGGGGTCATCCTTTTTGGAAGTGCATTGAACAGCAAGGTGGATTGCTGCTGAGTGGAAAAAGAAAAAAAAATCTTTAAATCTTCAGCATAGCGAGTGTAAACGAGCTGAGTGTGACCTGAGCGTAAGTGTGAACGGCAGTAAGTGTGACTTGTGATTCAGTGACTTTGGATTCAGGAAGTTTCCAAGGGAGGAATTACCGAATTGCTGTCTGTATTTTATTGATACTTTGCATTTATTTTTTATTTAACTTTTCTGTCTGGTGCAATCCCAATTAGGAATGTGCTCCACTATTGTTAATGCCATCCAGTGCACATCTTGCCACATGTATGCAGTCCTTGATCAGCCGGTCGAGGGTGCATACTGCTGTGTGAGATGTGAGCATGTTGGCGACACTGAGATCCATTGACAACATGGAAAGGAGTCTTCTGCTCACTGAGCTCAATGGGATAGATGAAGGGGGGGGATGATAGGATGGAGCCGCAGGACAGTGGAGTAGCAAGCTGGGTGACAGTTAGAAGGCTGGGTAGAGGAAAGAGTGCCAGGGAGGCTAGTCCTGATCTGGTACACCCCAATAAGTTTGCTAAGTTGTCAGATGAGGGGGGTGCCAGTACAGGGGTAGCACTGCTGCAGCCAGGCATGTCCTCTGAAAGCCGGAGGAGTGACTTCTCCAGTAAGGAGGGAAATAGGAGAGCAGTGCAGGCCAGGCCAGACAGGTGCTGGTAGTGGGGACTCAATTATTAGGGGAACAGATAGGGCAATCTGTCACAAAGACAGGGATTGTCGAACAGTGTGCTGCGTACCTGGCGCTTGAGTCCGACACATCGCTGATTGGGTGGGCAGATTACTGGGAGGGGCTGGTGAGGACCCAGCAGTCATTGTGCACATTGGCACAAATGACAAAGTTAGAAGTAGGTGGAAGGTCCTTAACCCCTCTCTGACCTTAGAATTACTATCCCGTCGAGGTGCCCTGGGCTTATCTGACCCTGGACGGGATAGTACGTCATAGCGATCGGCAGCGCTCACGGGGGGAGCGCCGCCGATCGCGGCCGGGTGTCAGCTGCTTATCGCAGCTGACATCCGGCACTATGTGCCAGGAGCGGTCACGGACCGCCCCCGGCACATTAACCCCCGGCACACCGCGATCAAAGATGATCGCGATGTGCTGGCGGTACAGGGAAGCACCGCGCAGGGAGGGGGCTCCCTGCGGGCTTCCCTGAGCCCCCCGCAGCAACGCGATGTGATCGCGTTGCTGCGAGGGTCTTACCTCCCTCCCTCCCTGCTCCAGGCCCGGATCCAAGATGGCCGCGGATCCGGGTCCTGCAGGGAGGGAGGTGGCTTCACAGAGCCTGCTCAGAGCAGGCACTGTGAAGGCTGCAGTGCTGCATGTCAGATCAGTGATCTGACAGAGTGCTGTGCAAACTGTCAGATCACTGATCTGTGATGTCCCCCCCTGGGACAAAGTAAAAAAGTAAAAAAAAAAAATTTCCAAATGTGTAAAAAAAAAAAAAAAAAAAAAAAATATTCCTAAATAATGAAAAAAAATATATATATTATTCCCATAAATACATTTCTTCATCTAAAAAAAAAAAAAAAAACAATAAAAGTGCACATATTTAGTATCGCCGCGTCCGTAACGACCCGACCTATAAAACTGGCCCACTAGTTAACCCCTTCAGTAAACACCGTAAGAAAAAAAAAAAAAACGAGGCAAAAAACAACACTTTATTTTCATACCGCCGAACAAAAAGTGGAATAACACGCGATCAAAAAGACAGATATAACTAACCATGGTACCGCTGAAAACGTCATCTTGTCCCACAAAAAACGAGCCACCATACAGCATCATCAGCAAAAAAATAAAAAAGTTATAGTCCTCAGAATAAAGTGATGCAAAAATAATTATTTTTTCTGTAAAATAGTTTTTATCGTATAAAAGCGCCAAAACATAAAAAAATGATATAAATGAGGTGTCGCTGTAATTGTACTGACCCGAAGAATAAAACTTCTTTATCAATTTTACCAAACGCAGAACGGTATAAACGCCTCCCCCAAAAGAAATTCATGATTAGCTGGTTTTTGGTCATTCTTCCTCACAAAAATCGGAATAAAAAGCGATCAAAAAATGTAACGTGCCCGAAAATGTTACCAGTAAAAACGTCAACTCGTCCCGCAAAAAACAAGACCTCACATGACTCTGTGGACCAAAATATGGAAAAATTATAGCTCTCAAAATGTGGTAACGCAAAAAATATTTTTTGCAATAAAAAGCGTCTTTCAGTGTGTGATGGCTGCCAATCATAAAAATCCGCTAAAAAACCCGCTATAAAAGTAAATCAAACCCCCCTTCATCACCCCCTTAGTTATGGAAAAATAAAAAAAATGTATTTATTTCCATTTTCCCATTAGGGCTAAGGTTAGGGCTAGGGTTAGGGCTAGGGTTAGGATTAGGGCTAGGGCTAGGGTTAGGGCTAGGGTTAGGGCTAGAGTTAGGGCTAGGATTAGGGCTAGGGTTAGGGTTAGGGCTAGGGTTAGGGCTAGGGTTAGGGCTAGGGCTAGGGTTAGGGTTAGGGCTAGGGTTAGGGTTGGGGCTACAGTTAGGGTTGGGGCTAAAGTTAGGGTTAGGGTTTAGATTACATTTACAGTTGGGAATAGGGCTAGGGTTAGGGCTAGGGTTAGGGCTAGGGTTAGGGCTAGGGTTAGGGTTAGGGTTAGGGCTAGGGCTAGGGTTAGGGCTAGGGTTAGGGTTGGGGCTAAAGTTAGGGTTAGGGTTTAGATTACATTTACAGTTGGGAATAGGGCTGGGATTAGGGTTAGGGGTGTGTCAGGGTTAGAGGTGTGGTTAGAGTTACCATTGGAATTAGGGTTAGGGGTGTGTTTGGATTAGGGTTTCAGTTATAATTGGGGGGTTTCCACTATTTAGGCACATCAGGGGCTCTCCAAACACGACATGGCGTCCGATCTCAATTCCAGCCAATTCTGCGTTGAAAAAGTAAAACAGTGCTTCTTCCCTTCCGAGCTCTCCCGTGTGCCCAAACAGGGGTTTACCCCAACATATGCGGTATCAGCGTACTCAGGACAAATAGGACAACAACTTTTGTGGTCCAATTTCTCCTGTTACCCTTGGGAAAATACAAAACTGGGGGCTAAAAAATAATTTTTGTGGGAAAACAAAAAGATTTTTTATTTTCATGGCTCTGCGTTATAAACTGTAGTGAAACACTTGGGGGTTCAAAGTTCTCACAACACATCTAGATAAGTTCATTGAGGGGTCTAGTTTCCAATATGGGGTCACTTGTGGGGGGTTTCTACTGTTTAGGTACATTAGGGGCTCTGCAAACGCAATGTGACGCCTGCAGACCAATCCATCTAAGTCTGCATTCCAAATGATGCTCCTTCCCTTCCGAGCACTCCCATGCGCCCAAACGGTGGTTCCCCCCCACATATCAGGTATCAGCGTACTCAGGACAAATTGGACAACAACATTTAGGGTCCAATTTCTCCTGCTACCCTTGGAAAAATACAAAACCGGGGGCTAAAATATAATTTTTGTGGAAAAAAAAATATTTTTTATTTGCATGGCTCTGCGTTATAAACTGTAGTGAA